>NC_137541.1:150002775-150629858 GCF_963082525.1 Nesoenas mayeri | reverse complement strand
TGTATTTCATGTATTTGAGTTACTTTACCAGAAACAGAATAAACAATTCTTGCATTCTTGTGGAAAAGTTAATTACTCATATGGCACAATATCATTATAATCAGGACAGAGCAATCAGTTCATATAACGAACCCTATAATCAAGGTAATGTAATCAATGAAAGTAATCAGCTATAATAAGCAATTAAATATCTAACTGCATGAAGCAATAACTTAAATTACAACCTTGAATAACATCAGCTAATTGCATCATTAAAAACTTATGTAAAAGCCAATGGTAAATCTAAGTTTTTAGCTATGCAAAATAGCTGTTGCAGGTATCATTGGAAGTTCTGCAGCCTTATCCTGAGAGACATTATCTAGCAAAACTTGACTAAAGCAGCAGTGATGTTCCAGTGCCAGACTTGGGTTTACCAGAGCTCTGGGATACAAAGGCAGGAGCCGGCTTCCTTGCTGCATCCTTGAGTGGCCTCAGCTCCCCAGTACAGCAAGAACAACTGCTTCTGGTGACATACTGGTTTGCAGCACAGCAGTACCTTCCCCCTCCACGAGCAGATGGACATGGTGTCACTCACCAATTCTGCTCATGCTTCTTTTCTTCCTGCTGCCACCTGCCTGAGTCAGCTAAAGCCACCCAGGCTGCTGAACCTCCGTGGGGATGTGCAGGGGAGTCAGCTCCTGTTTCTTCCGCTTGTCCCACTGCACTGCACATGCTGGTGAAGGCTGATGGGCCTCTCCTCCAGCCTTCATGCCAGGGAGAATGTCATCAAAATCATTGAAAGCAAAAAAACCCCAACAAACCTATTGGAAGAGGATTGAAACTCTCCTAGTAGAAGTATATCCATCCGAGAACAAACCTTTCTGTTCACATCAAGAATAGACCTGTCTGTGCGCATCAGCTAGCAATGGGGCAGCTCCAGCATCAGGAGGCTTTTCATTTGACTGTAGCAGTACTACTAGCCTAGAAATCTCCCCCAATAAAGGAAAGTGAGACCGAGGCTACCACTACAAAATATTTTAAATAGAAGAAAAATCAACTAGGAAATACGAAGTGAGACAGATCCATGTGTGTGTGTTTGTCAGCCATGACAGTATACAGGTACTCAGAGTACTTGCTGTTTTGAAAGAACTGAAATTAATATCTACTACTCCCAAGCATTAAGAGAAGAGGATTGTGTAGAATCTAGTCTTTCAAATTAAATAGAAATCCTAAAAAGAGCCCCTGGAAAGCACAGTGTGAAGTACATCTGGTTTGTGAGAGTAAAGAAGTGTTTAAGTGTTAAGGAAGGGAGGGGAGGGGAGGGGAGGGAAAGGGAGGGGAGGGAAGGGAAGGGGAGGGGAGGGGAGGGGAGGAAACACCAATATCATAGAGGAGGAAAATTGATGAAATGCAGAAATTGAAAGACTTGGAGGCCTACTTGACGAAGTAAAACTAAACTGACATTTGGATACAAAAGCTGATGATGAGCTTGGTGGCAATGAGATCAAAGCTGTTAATAACTCTAGAGAAGACTTGCCTGGTGCATGGTCGAAATGTGAAGCAGGTAGGAATTATTGGAGAATTACAGAATCATTTAGGTTGGAAAAGACCTTTAATGTCATTGAGTCCAACCGCAAACGTAACTTTGCCAAGTCCACCAGTACACTTAATTGTCTTCCCATAACTTTACTTGACCAGCTTCCTCAGTTTCAAATAAAATTCAGATATTTTTCACAACTCCCGTTTTTCGGGCATCTCTCCATGACATTCAGGACTTTATTTTCTAGCACCTAGACTTAATTTCAGCGTCATCGTTTTGTAAAACCTGGGGTTTTGTAGCAACCACAACATTCCAGATTACTGTCAGCCAAATGCTTATAGCCAATTTTTTAAGCGTTTTGAGTTTCTCAGTGAATGAGAGAAACGGAGATGCAGTGCCTGGTTCGAGTATCAGCCCCTTGAGCATCCCTGGCACTGACTGAAGGAGCACATCTTCTCAATGCAATGCAACAAAGGCCAGGAGCTGATGCCTGGCGCTCCCACAAGAGCAGTCCCTGATGTTGAAGGGGAAGGAGAGGAGCCCACTGAGTCCCGTGGTGGTGGTGGGCAGCCTCAGGGCACTGTCCTGTCTAAGGAGGCACCTTTATCTGTGGTAACACACACTCTGTCCTGCCCAGAGGCTTCTGCAGTTGGGCAGTGACCCCTCTCTTCCCAGCTGCTCTCTGAAATGCAAAGATTATGAAAACAATGTAATTATTACAGAAATAAATCTCAGTGAGGCATATGAGGAGTAGTATTTTAATAACTATCTGTAAAGTATGTCTCCAAAAATGTAACATCTCATTAATTATGGGTAAAGCATTCTGTTGGTCTACCAGGAGGTTAAAGGTTCTTTATCAAGCACAAGGGAAGATATAGGTTTGCAAGAAATTAGCCAATTTAAAAATGGTTATTGTAAATAGTTTATTTTCTTTTCCATCAATTGATGTGGGTTCAATATTTGGAAATCTGGAATAGCAGAGTTCGGGGGGGAGGGAGGGCCAGTATTATTTCTGCTCTTTTCTTAAAATAGTGAAATTATGCAAGATAAATTGCCTTCTGAAAGCCTCTTTTGCTCCAGAAATTGCAAACTGAAAACCAAATTGCATGTTTAGCTGCCAATGAACAAAAACCCAAAGCAACAGTAAAAAACAAAAACAAAACAAAACACCCTTCCTTCTAATTCCAGAAGGTATCATCATGTGCTTTATGTGAGATTTGCAAGGCTTGGGAGCAAACTACCCCTTCACTGCAGTATTGAGGATAGTGACTTGTACCTTAGACTCACATGTTCCTTAATACCCATCTTGCCACAGCCAATATGGAAGCTGTTAATAACATTTAAAAAATTCACAATTTTATTTTGTCTATGAGTGAAAACGCAAAAGTATTTATATCAAACACTCCTATGAGCCCCTGGGATCTCCTAGCAGCGGTCTTCCTCAGTAGATGCCAATCTCATTGAAAATGTTGTTGAAAATGATCGAGAAACATCTCTTGGTCAGAGAGAGACAGGAACGACAAAAGATTTGTAGCATTTCCTCTTGTTATTTGTACAGGGTGGGATCCAGTCAGTTTTAGGTCAGGTCCCCAGACACCAGTCCCGTCTGCCTGCTTTCCCAGACTCCTAATATGTTGACACTTTCTTTTGTGAGATTCTTCTGTCTTTGGTCTGACAGCTCTCAGGTCTGTATGCTTCCCTGTGCCATGTGCTCTCAGATAGTCAGTGTGAGGCAGACAAAGATACCTATGCTGCATCTAGCCCTCCAGAGAAACATAAAATCTAGTTCTTAATGACCTCTGTTTGTTCATATTTGCATGCCTGCTTTCAGAAAGTTAGCGAAGAGCCTGATCTTGGAGGGAGTGATAATCTCCAGAACACCCAGCTGTTGGCACAGGGCTGAGCTGGCACTGAAGGCTCATATTTTGGTTTGCTTTTAGGATTAAACGTGAAAAATCTTGGCAGCTCCCTCTCCTATTCATCTCCTAGCTATGCTGTAGATGAAAAGGACCTACAAAAATGTTGCAGGAAGAAAATAGCAGATGAGAAACTTCAAGTTAATGAGCCACTAAAAACATCAGTCTGGTTTCAGTCTCCTCAATTTTATCTATATTTGTCTTTTTCATGTGCCCAGGACCATTCTGTGGTCCCCAGGCCAACTGGCATGGTGAAGCCCACGACCTTACTCTTAAAGTCTCTTAGAGTCACAGGCAGCATGGCAATGTCCAAATTACTTACTGGGAATGGTTCTTGGTCCATGCTAATTTCCAGACCATGCCCAGAAATTATTTTGGAAGAGTGATAGTAGGCCAAGGCCAAAGCCATCAGAGGCACAGTTCTAACAATTTAATGGGCTGGATGATTGAGTTTCAGGCCTGTGAACATTCCCTGGCACTGATTAATCTACACTTCTATCAATGCAGCCATGGAAGCTAAGACTGAATAAATACCGTAATTGGAAAAAAGTAGCCCTCATTATATAATTATTTCAATAAATTATTAGCCATGTTTTGTGTCTGTAAAATATGACATAAATTTCAGTCAATACAGTTTATGCTATATTTCAGTTTCCAGAAAGTGGACTGATGTAAAAGGGAGATGGAATTTTCCCTGTTTTATCCAAAATATATGTTTTCTCCAAGGAAACAAAAACTGGAATAGAAAAATCTACTTTCCATGCCTCAGTTAAGAGCCATACAACCTCCTCTCCCAAAGATACTGTTCAAAGAATACTTTCCTTACACAAATAACATGTTGCAATGCTCCCACCATCAAAGAGAATGTGAGTTTTTTATTGTATGCTCTTAAAAGAAAGCAACCAACCAAACCAAACCCCTCTATATTTGGATCAAATCTTGTCTTCTTTGGCATAAAGCCTTCCCTCTTATCCGTCTGTTCATCACCCACAGGTTCTAATACACATGCAAGCAAAATATTAAAATAAAAACTGTGCAAGAACAGGGAGAGTTATTGTTTGCTCTGTAGGGTTCAAGGCTGAGCAATTCTGATTTGCCTGAAATTAAAGGGAATTACTGGGTGTACAGATTTTTTTTAACATCTCTGAAAGTTTTAAACCAAATTCTAGTATGATTACTGGTAGGCCTTGTAGGAGCCTTGAGAGTCCAATCTCAGAGGCTCGTAGATGGTCTTCAGTAGCCTGATCTTAATCTGTTTCTGCCAAATTCAGCAGCAAGACTTCTTTTGACTTCAGTGCATCCAGTTTTGCCACAACTTTAAAAGTATTTCCCAAACCAGCATATTACATGACCAGGTTTTACCAGGAGCTTCCTCAAACACTGTTATTGGAACAGAGCTCTGCAGTATCTCACACTAATGTGTAATATTAATATATAAACAATAATGCATTCCCCTTCTCTGCTTCTTTGAGTAACTCTCTTTAACTGGAAATGGGCAGGTAGGGAACATCTGTTGTTTGGAACTCTGCTCCTGTACACAGAGGACAAACACCAGTAGGCTGGCAAAAAGAGTAAGAATTCTGTATTAAAATGTAGTTGCATGCTTGGGTTTATTTACTGATGTAAAAGAAAAATGGCTGGTTTTCATTCAGTCCTTCTGAGCACTGGAAAATATGACTTCTTAGCTAATTGGTTTTGTTGTGGTTACTCATTATCTGTGTTCCCACAGAGCTTAAGACTGGTAGTCATCTTTTCTGCTCGGTGTCTGCGTATTCAGGTCTTTTTTATTGTATGCTGATGCCACTTTTACTTTATGTATTTGTGTGTTTGCATATAATGGGCAGTTACAGTCAGATTGCCATCAGTTTAGATTTAGAAAATGTTTTTTAAATGTAATCTTACTTATTTCTACACAGTGATAAGTGAAGATATAACAGAATATTGTTGCCATATACTTTAAAGCCACTGTTAGTAGATGAAATATATATACACACACGTATAATATGTAAAAATAGCTCCGTCTCTACCAGTATTGCTATAAGCAGTAGAATCATGTAGAATCAAGGACTGGTAGGTTTCCTATATTCATACACCAACTGCAGTGAGGAATATGAAAATATAAGGTATTTTATGAGCAGTCTCTCAGGAGTACTTTTATAGCTTTGAAGTATGTCTCATTTGCCTTTGTTATTAGAAAGGCCAATAAAATCCAGTGAGTGCTAATGCAATGTGATATACTGTTGGAAAATTTTAAAAAACTTTTTAATGTCTGTGTGGTGCCTTATTCATATAGACGCCTTAGTAGACAGACAGACCACAACACGTCTATGACATGAAAATATAATTCAAATAGAAGCTTTTACCAATGCAACCTTTTGGTATCCCTGGTGTACCTCTACTTAAAAGCTGAATGGTTTAGGTGTTGAATTCTGTGGGTGACCAGATAAAGTCAGTGTTATCTAATCTTTGTTATTTTTACATACTGAAACATCACTCCTTTATTTTGATTTGGGGTCCCCAGACTGATTGCACATACAGATGCGTTTAGAAGAACAGCTGAGAAAAGTCTGATTCCATCTTCTTACTTCGCCCGTCAGGTATTGATACAGATTGATAAGGTACACCAGAGCTTTCTCTTCTCTATACTGAACAGTCCCAGCTCTCTCAGCTTCTTCTCTTA
Organism: Nesoenas mayeri; assembly: GCF_963082525.1. Classification (NCBI taxonomy): domain Eukaryota; kingdom Metazoa; phylum Chordata; class Aves; order Columbiformes; family Columbidae; genus Nesoenas; species Nesoenas mayeri. Next base: position 150,623,743 of record NC_137541.1, on the reverse strand, counting down.
TGACAGATGCTTCAGTCTGTTAATTTCTTCTTGGTCCTTTTCTTAACTAACGCTAGTATGCCCATGTCTCCCTCATACTGGGGATCCCGGTGCTGGACCCAGCACTCCAGACAAGTCTAATCAGTACGGAAGAGAGAGGAAGGATCACCTCCCTGGATCTGCTGATGATGCTCTTCCTAAAGCAGACAAGGATACTGCTGGCCTTTTTTGTCACAAGGAAGTGTTGCTGGGTCATGTTCAACCTGCTGCCCACCAGGACCTGCAGGTTCTTCTCTGTGAAGCTGCTTTCCAGCCATTCAGCCCACGGCCTTTTCTGGTGCATGGGATTATTCCTCCCCAGGTACAGGATTTGGCATTTCCCTGTGCTGAACTTCTTGAGGTTCCTATGGGCCATTTCTCCAGGGCGGGTCCCTCTAAATGACAGCACAGTCCTCTGATGTTTCAGCCACTCCTCGTAGTTTTGTATCATCTACAAGCTTGCAGAGTGCACTCTACCCATCATCCAGTTCAGTAATTAAGATGTTACACCATATTGTTCCCAGTAATGACCCCTGGGGTAGACCACTGTTGAGTAGCCTCCAGCTGGACTTCATATCACTGATTACACCATGATCTCAGCAGTTCTGCCAGCTTTCAGTCCACCATACTGCCCCTTTGTTTAGCTTGCACTTCATCAGCTTGTCTGTGAGGATATTATGAGAGACTGCCACAGGCCTTACTGAAGATAAACGACATCTGGAAGCATATGAGTGAGAAGCTCCATTTATCCACCAAACCAATCACATCCTTGTAGAAGGCTAACAGGTTGGTCAGACATGATCCCCCATTTGTAAATCCATGCTGACTACTCCAAATCACCTCCTTGTCCTTGAGATGTTTGGAAATGGTTTCCAACATTATTTGATCCTTCACCTTCCCACCAGTGTGTAGTCCCTTGGATTCTGTTTCTTGTCATGCTTGAAGGTAGGAGTGACATTTGCTTTCTTCAAGCCCTCAGAAATCTTCCCTGAACACTGTGACATTTCAAAGATGACTGAGAACAACTTTACATTGACATCATGGATCCTCCTTGGTACTCGCGGGTGCATCCCACGAGGTCCTATGGACTTGTGTGTCTCCAGCCTGTTTAAACGTTCCCTAACCTGGTCCTTCTCCACCAAGGGTAAGTCTTTCTTGTCCCAGATTTTCCCAGTGGTCTCCATTGAAGACCAAGACAAAGAAGGCATTGATTACCTTGGCCTTTATCATGTCTTTTGTCATCAGGTCACCTGTCTCATTTGGCAGTGTGCCCATATTTTCCCTAATTGCTCTTTTGCTGCTAATACACCCACAGAAGCCCTTCTTGTTGCCCTTTGCAGCCCTCACTGAATTGCACTCCAGGTGAGCTTTGGCTTTCTTAACCCCATCCCTGCATGTTCATATAATTTTTCTGTTTTCCTCCCTGGTGACTTGCCCCTGACTGCACTTATAGTGAACTTCTTTTTTATATCTGAGTTATATGAGCAATTCCTTGACCATCCAGATAGGCCTCCTGCTGCCTTTGCTTGATTTTCTTTTTGTTGGGATGAACTCCTCTTAAACTTGGAGGAGGAGATCCTTGAATATTAACCTGGACCCCACTGCTTTCCAGGACTGTTTCCCATGGGATTCTTCCAAGCAGGGTCTCAAATAGGCCAGAGTCTCCTTTCCTAAAGTCCAGGGTTGGGATCCTGCTTTTTTTCCTGCTCCCTCCTCTCCACATCCTGAACTCCACCATCTCAACATCAGGGGCAAGGCTTCCCCCAGCCTTCACATACCTGACCAATCCTTCCTTGTTTGTAAGAATGAAGTCCAGCAGAGCTCCTCTCTTTGTCAGCTCCTTGATCACCCATGTGAGGAAGTTGTTGTTAATGCATTCCAGAACTCTTCTGGATTACTTGTGCCCTCCTGTGTTGTCCTTCCAGCAGATACATTGTGCCTTTGCCAGGTATTGGGGTAAGGTCCTTTACTATTTTGAAGGAATAAAGTAGTTAAAGTACTTTGTGAACACCAGGACCTGTGAGTGCAAGGCTTCTTCCAGTTGTCTGAAGAAGCCTCGTCTACTTTTTCCTGATCAGGCAGTCTGATCAGACACTCACCTCAACGTTGCCCATCTTGTTCTGGCCTCTAACACTGACATACAAGCTCTCAGCTGGCTCCTTATCTGTCCTTAAGCAGAACTCCATGCATTCTTGCTACTTTTTCTCATAAACAGCAACTCCTCCTTTCTGCCATCCTACATGTCCTTCCTAAAAAGCCTGTATCCATCCATGACAGCACTCCAGTCCTGTGAGCTATCCTACTATGTCTCTGATCCTGATGAGATCATTGCCCTGTGACTGCACACAAACCTCAAACTGTTTGTTATCCATGCTGTGTGTGTGAGTGTACAGAGACTTCAAAGAGTGCTAGGCATCCCAGAAAAGGGATGAGAGCTTTCCTTGTGCTATCCTATGGATGCTTCCTTATTCATGTGCATACACTTGAGAGTGTCCCATTTAGCCCTGTTATGTTGATTGGGAGATTTCTCTTGTCCGCATCACCCTGTTCCCCTTGCTTGTCTCATTGATCTGCTAGTTCCTCATCCGATTGTTTGTCCTCATCTCCTTCCCCTGTTGCTCCTAATTTAAAGCTCTCATCACCAGTTGACTAGACTGTAAGCAAAAATGCTTTTTCCCTGATTAGTCAAGTGGATCCCATCTCTTCCAATAAGTCCATGGTCATAAAAGCCAAATTCCTGTTGCCGACACCAGATGTACAGTCAGTTATTGACCTGCTGGATCCATCCAGCCTTCTCGAGCCATTTCTCCTCACTATCAGGACTGAGAACACCCCTTGGGCTCCATGCCCTTGACCATTTCCAAGATCTTTCAGGATCAAACTGAGACTTGTTATTGTTGTGAATATGATGAAAAGCAGTTCTTCATTGATTTGCTCCTCATGGTAGCAAAAGCCGTTTCTACTGCTCCCTCCTCTCTCATTTCATCCCCACACAACAGATGAAATCAGGGTTGGAGTATGACCCTCTGTGAAAGAAGGGCAACACAGCCTTTGGCTGATCCTGTGCTTACTGTGCTAGTAGAGAAACTCCAATCCTGTTAGTCCTCCAGACCACATCTGTCCTTGGAAATCATGGTGAAAGGGTCATGCTTTCCCTGGCCTACAGAAGAATGTTGTCCTAGCTCAAGACATGGCATGCTGTTTGCGTAGCGTTTGCTTTTCCTCTAGAGAAAAGCAGTTACTGAAGCATTTTTTATTATACTTGTGTGATATAAATAAATATTTTTTGATTCAGGAAGCTAACCTTTCCCTAACCCTTAGGAGCTGGTGTCCAAACTTTCTTGGGTTTGCCAGTATGATCAGAAAGGCAAACAAGCTGATGGATGAGCTTTATTCATTGACCTGTCTGCATTCCTGCCTAGCTCTGCATTTTTACTGTCTATGTATTTGGGGTCAGCAGATTTATACAGTTCACACTTCATTATCCAACAAACATAGAATACTCAGAAGTGATCTTAAGTAGTACAGATATTTCTGCAATTTCTGGATTATTGCTGGATAGGTCATAAAACTTTAAAATGCAGTGAAATTTAATCAGCACAGATTTCTGCTAACAACTTAAGTAGTCCTTTGCTTGTAAGTTAGCATGGAAAAAGTTATAAAGCATATAATAAGCTACCATATTTTCTCTTGAGAGGGGTCTGACTGACATACTGGAGAGCACCTGAGTGCTTTTGAAGGTACAGATCGTGACCTGGGACCAGATAAGTGACAGAAAGTTGAAGAAGACTTTTTTCCAACGTAAATCATTCACCTACTTTGATTTGGGATAGACATCTGATCATAGAGAACTCTTCAGTCGTCAGATCCTCCCTAGGTAAATATGGTCTCATCCTGGAACTGGCTGAGGTGTGCACACTTTGGCCTTCAAATGGCTGTTTGCCAAGTTTGGAAACACACATCTTCCATCTGGCCAAGGATATTTCATTGTGTTCTTCCTTTGTATCAGCTTGTGGGAACTGTTACAAGCAAAATATTAAATATGACCGGTGAATGCATCTTTTGCAGTAAGCATAGGAAAATAAGGCAAAACCAAATTTGGTGCAAATTCCTTCCCCTTTATGCCTTCATTTCTTCATTATTCTTTCTCTTTCTTTTGAGATTTTAAGTGTGTGTAGTAAGTGAAATGCTTAAAGTATTAAGTATTTTATTTTTTTTCACTATGGACATGATTCAAATCCTTAAAAAAGAAAGTCCCATATCTCGAAGACAAATAGCGGAGTAATTCTTTGTGCTGGGTAAGAAACTGTACCAGGAAAAAGAGTGATTGGACCATTCTCATGCTGTAAGCATCTGCCATGGGGACATGGAACGTGGTGCCTTCAAACTTCCTCCAGACTGAGTACTTTTTTGGCCGTTTTTCTCTTTACAGGAACCCAGACCTTTGTACAACAAAAGGTGCCAGTTTTATTCAAGTGGAACAGGATTCCTATATGATGCCTACCAGACAGAGGTAAACAAACTCACCTCATCACACAGTCATTTCTGCTGAGCTTTGAGGGGCTGGGGAGGAGGGAGGCAGGTGATTGAGAGCATGTCTGTGCATGTAGGTCACGAGCTGATAGAAACCCTACTGTTTTTTCTCACACGAGTGACTCCCTGCTTGTCCAAGCCTCTGATGATGGCAAATCATTACAGCCAGTGAGGCTTTGAGTCATCATCCGTGTTTCTGTCCAGTACATTACTCTGGGACTGGAATGATTCCTAGTCCATCTATACTGTATAATAGCTGTCTGGGATGTATTTGTCACATTGGCATCTTTCTCTAACTCGTATTCCACTTCAAGTGGAATAGGAAATACCTAAATGAATCCATTTCCATTGTCCAGAAGACTTCAAATCTCCTCTGTATTTATCCAGCACAGGCCAAGAATGTCAGCAGTTCAAATACAGCTTTTTTATTATCTCAATGGCATTAACATGGTCAGAAGGCTGCCCATACCCAAATGGCTAGAAATCCAGATTTAGTTTCTATTCCTAGTTTTCATTTTATTTTGTGGTAAATTGGTGGGCATGAAAATAAAATCAGGCAGAGCAGGATGGAGAACAGCTAAACAGTGGTATAAATTAAAAGAAGCCAGATGTCCTTCATCACCATTCCTGCCATGGCTAAGAAAAAGCGTATGGGGAATGTTACTGTTAATAATTCTAGACAGTTTAGCAAAGTATATTACCAGGTTAAGCAGCTAAGACTCTTTAAATCTTGCTGCTAGGGCACCTCGTTGTTGATTCTAGAAAATGTATGACAAAAATATTTCATTGACTTCCTTGCCTGAAGACCTACCCAGACAAACTTATGATCTTTGACAACACCCTTTCCTGTAAGTTTTACTCCATCCTTTTCTGAAGTCTGCAGGCACAGTCTGATGCAGACATGGCCCAAGAAATGCTTCTGATTCCTGTAATAAGCATGTAGCTGGCATCACACTGTCCACAACTCCCTGCAGGTGACCCCAGCATCAGGCTTCTGGCCAGACAGGTTTCCTCAGCTCTGCACATTCTGGGAATGTCTAAAGTTGGGCCACTCAGAGCTCCTTGCTCTGTTCTGGCAAAACCCCTGCATCTTTTAAAAGTCTAGTTAGTTTGTAATAACATTCTTGTCTGGTTGACCACTGATCTAAAGTCAGCACGTGCTAATTCAGAGTTAATGATCCATGGCATTTGAACTTGGCTTTTGCTTTTCCAAAGTTAGCCAGCTAGTGAGCTGGGGACATGCTCTGCATGCCAGGAAAACACCTAACTAGGCAGGCAGATTGTTTCCTGAGTAAAAAGTACCTTTTCATTGCCATCTCTATCCTGTGAGTGGTCTCCAGCTCATGTAGTTTACCTGTTTTGGTTCTTCTCTTTGCTTGAAGCAGAAGGAATTTGCTTTTCTTGCAGTTACCATGAGGTGAGAACATATCTTCAACTGATGCTAAGGGGATAGACAGACACAAAGAGCCAGAACATGAAAAAGCTAAATGTCTGATCACTGAAATGAAGTAATAGGTCTTGACATGCAGAACACCCACAAATGGCCTGTTTCTACCACCCTTGCTCACACCACATAGTAACTTGTTTATTTTGGTTCATTTGCTGTTCTCCTAAAAAGGAGTGTCTTGCTCTTTACATGTTTTTAAAATGCAGTGATAAAAATAGACAACTACAACTAATAGTAACTCCCTTGGCCAATAATTTAATGTATCTTGTAGCCTAGAAGCAGCTAAAAACACATTTAAGATCTTGCTGATCTCGTGGTTTTGTACTTCTAGTCTTCTACAATAAAAAGGAGCAAACTGTCTCCATTGATACTTGGAGAGGGGAAAACTACTTTTCTTTCCTATCAGAAGTGTCCCCAAAGCCATGCATCAAACAAACCACCTTTTTAGCAGCCCACTCCATCTTACGAAGTTCTTCGATCCCAGTCATGCATGTGTAAAGGGAAAAGGATATTTTAACTATGCAGGTTCTAGGCCATTTTGACAGCATACAGGAGGTCAAACCCAAAATCTTAAGTTCTACTCAGTACAAAAGCACTGGAGTGTCCCAACAAAATGGCTATGGTAGCAAGTGCATTGGCACTCTTTCCTCCAGGATCAGTTTTCAAACTGCTGTGAGAAGCATCCAGATGTGATGCTTCAGTCACTTCTGAGCTGGATCTTATGAAGCCGAGGCAGCGGCTGACGGCAGCGCGCTCCTTTTCTGCAGCAAATTGCAGCTCAGGCTGTGGATGGCTGCAGCTGAATGTGGCTTCAGGCCAACAATACCCCGATGTGACTTTCCAATAAGTTCAGACAGAATAGAATGAGGCTGATGAAACAAGGTCCTATCTCAGAGTGAGATACTCTTGTGGCAAGCGAGATGTGCACCTGTCAAGCTGTGAGCTACATTTCCCATATGCAACCTAGACTGAGACCATCCTTCCATTTTGGATTAGAAGAGCTGATTTACATGAGACACTAACCATAGGTACAGCCTTGTCCTGGGCAGCAAAGCAATCCCAAGGCACCATTTTAACTTCTTTTTAACTTTAGTTTTGTCACCCAGTTTCCACTTCTCAAGCAAATCCTGCTAAGGACAAGTGTGGCAAGTCTGTGACCAGCTGCAAGGTGAGCTTTGGTGCTAAGTGTGTGTTCAAGGCTTTCCTTTTGGCTGGGAACACGTGAGGAGTACACGCTCATCAACAGTGGCAGTTTTCACACTATAAAGGATGCACAGATCCAGAACTCAGAAACTGAGAAAACGTGGTTTAATGTCTCCTGTGGAGACTATCCCTCAGACACACATTCATGGATAAGCAAAACTGTCTGACCGATGCTTTTCAAAAGCAGGCACGTATTCCTGAGCAGGCTCCTTCCACTTTTTCATTATGAGGAATTTTCCATTCAATAATACATTTTATTTGCATTTTGCTAACGGAATATTTCTCAGTGGTTTCAGTACATTTTTTCTATCAAAATAAATCAGTAGAAAGAATGTATTTTCTGACCTACTAGCTTTAAAATCCTTACAGTTCTCCAGGATTTAGAAGTCAGTAAGTTAAAAATCTCGGGAAAAATAAATATAAAATATTTCAATTGGTATGTAGTGCCAAATAGAAGTGATTAATGCTTACCACACTTAAGGATTTCTTGTCTGGACAGAGAGTGACTTATGTGTGCCTACCTTTATTGTTCTAACATCTCTCCATCCCTGCAATTCCTGCTCACACAAATAAACCTTTTCAGTTTTCTATTCAAGAGCCTGAGGTAAATGGTACTTATTTGCTGGAGTGCTTGGATCTTTTCTAAGCAGTTTTCTTTGTGGGTTTGGAGATTGTTCTTCTTGTTATTGTTCCTGATTATTTCCTTCTTCAGGAGGGTGTTACTGAAAAGAGTGAGCTCCCATTTTTCGGAAGCTGTTCAGATAAATTGACTTCTTCGCTCAATTTCCCACTACAATGGAGTGGCATTCTTATCCACTTCAGTAGCTTGCTGTGGTGTCTCTCTCAAGGCCCATGGTCCCTGTGTCACAGCCGTAGGGATGCACATCTCACACCTGCAGACTCTGTGTCTTAGCAACATGGCACCAGGCAGAGCAGCAAAGTGCTTGAAGAATTCGGCAGCGCTGGGTGCAGGTCAGTGCTTGGGGCTCTGGGCTCCATAGTGCAAATGCTCCAATATTCAGGGGCGGATGTCCAGAATGAAACTCCTGGGAGCTCAGGGATGTCCTGGAGTCATGGATTTGGACATCTCAGGATCTTTCTGCACAACACGTGATAAAACCTGACACTGCATTAGCTGCTTCTTTGCAGTCAGGAGGATGATACACGCAATATTGAAACACTGAGAATAACAGTCAATCTCTTCTTTTTTGGCAGGTGACATGTTATACCTTAAACAGCAAATGCCAGCTGAAAGTAAAGAGTAACACGTGCTATTGCTGTGACCTGTACAACTGTGAGAAGTAAGTACCTGTGTGCAGTCAGTGGCCTCCAAGAAAACCTTCATTGTTTGTCCCTCCTCTTAAATGGCAGCGGTGGGTGCCCATAGGCCTGGAGAAGCAAGACAAAGTGCTTGTGTGCTGAGCAGCCCAGGTCCTCTGTGGTTGAAGTCCTGATGCCAGCAGAGAAGAGGTCAGGGCTTGCCTATTAGTGTTAGCATTATTTCAGTTTCTTTTTCTTTAAATATGTCCATAAGCTCTTCACTTTGTGATCAAAATTGCCCACGCAGTTATAGCCCTGTCAAGATTTACTATTGATCTTGCAATGCAATTTTCTCATTAAATTTAATGATTTTTTTTTTCTGCCAAATTCAGGGAAACAAAATGAATAGGAACATAGGTGTCCATGAGCAGAGATCACATTGTAGGCATATGCAGAGTTCTTTTGTTAGCAACAGCCTCTGTAGGAAGGGGATTTTGTTAAATTGCCATAGGATAGATATGAAGGTCTCAAGAGTGTTTTCTGAAGCTGTCCATTTTACTTCATCATTACCAACACACGAGATGTCAGAAGATAACGGAGAAGATGTCTGGATATGTTTATGAAGATCAGCTAAAGATTACCACAGGGTTGCCATGCAGTGATTTAACACGAGTAAAAACAGTTGTTAGGAAAACTACATTACAGCAAACTCCAAGGGTTTGTCTGGAAGACAGATGAAATAAACCCGTGCAACTGTCTGGCCACCTGGCACGTAGAGATTTCAGCTGCAAGCAGCACCATGTCTTGCCACATGCAAGAAACTGAGGAGAATTTCCCAGAGCAGATCTGCTGCCTGTCTCACCCTCTACACACCTCAGCATCATCTTACCCTGCACTCTCATGCAACCTCTGCAGCCTTCTACAGTTCACCCACAGTCACTCTTCTTTCTTTCCCTCTATGTATTTCTCATCTTTCTTCCTTTCTACATCTCCTGTTTTGTTTGGAGTTTGCGTCCTTTTCACATGCTAGCAGCCCTGAATAACCCCAGCCCTCTATAGGCCTTTGGTAGCATGCTGCCAGACATAAACATTTTAGACGTAGGGTAATCAGGCTGGCACAGTGAGGCTTCTACACAACGGCTGAGCATAGAAGAGTAGCTCTTGCCCAGATCCTGACTCATCTAAGGAAGCAAAATTTAATTTGGGACTAGAGGGAGGTCATCTATGCAGATGTATTAGCACACAAGACACACAAAGTGAGTGCAAGTCTATGGAATGGATTAAAATCCCCTATGAAAGTGATAGTATTTTGCTTGTGTGAGAAGTGTTATATCTGGACATGATGGAGGTATACAAAACAAATTACATAGGAAAGGTAGAGTATGCACAACCTTGACATGTATTCTATGATAGACAAATGAGGGGGGACATCATAGTTACAGTGTCTTTACACTAAGAATGCGTTCTTCCATGGTACACAACTAATTGTTGCACAGTAACACTGAACCAAAGAGCTCAACCCAATACAGAAAAGAAGACGTATTTTAAAGTGGTGAAAGCATACATAGTTATCAAATGAAGTGACTGAAACTGTTCCTTAAAGCATAAGGTAACAATATGGAGAGGTCAGGAATACTCCCCCTCCAGAGGGAGATCCTCAGTGCCATTCTTCCTAAGACATAGGGTTTGTCTGAAACATCTGGGACTGATCCCTGCTGTGCCAGTGTTTGATGATAAACTGATTTGATTTGATGTGTGCTCTGCCATTGTCAGCAATCCCCAGCGGACAGCAAGATCTTATGGCACTGGCATGGAAAATCTCACTGCTCTACAGACTTGGCAATTCCAGTTCAGAGGATGGCTAGGAAGAAGTAGGAGACACAGTTACATGAAGTTAAGTGACCTGGTGTCAGCCATGCAGTAGACACAGGCAGGATCACAAATTTCCTCAGCCTCAGGGCAGCTGAAGCTATAAGTTTATTTAGTTAAACAATGGGCTCATAATAAGGCCCAAGTGAACTCAGCAGTAGTGGATCTGCAATGCCAGAACCATGCCCCGCAGCAAATGCTTGGACATTTCCAGGAATTACTGTGCTTGGCTTGGTTCTTCCCAGAAGTGTTGTGGGTTTCTCCACACTGCTACCTTCCTTTGCAGAGCTTTCCCTAACAACTGATCTCCACTGCTGCCCCATGTGTTGGGGATGGAGGAAGAGAAGAGAATAGTGAGCACAAACTGCACATTTCTGGTTTCCACCATAAGCTGATGGCAATTTCCTAACAGTGCAAAAACAGACTTGGCATTTAAAAAACCCTTTCCAATTCAAATAGCTGCTCTAGGAGCTCATTAGTGCCCTGGCATTAAGGCAGGTGCTGGAAAGAACTGCAGGAAACTGTGGTTTCAAATTTTGCAGTAGGATATTTCTGACTTTCAGCAAGACAATGAGGATTGACTTCACAACATGTCTGATTTACAATAACCAGTGCGGTGTAGAAATATAAATAAAGATTTCTGGATAGTACTATCTACAGTGTAAAGGCACATCTTTATACTGTAATGTGTTGCATCTGTTAATTTGGAACCACAGGCACCATAAATAAACGTAGCCAGCTGGCAAAATCTCCCTTCCTGTGGTTGAATTAATGCTTAAGCAACTTGCCTTCCCCAGTTTCAAAGATGCCAGCAGATTTCCAGGTGAGCTGGGGTAAAAAAAACAGTGCTAAGCATGCTTTAGCTGGTAGCTAAATTATAAGACCAGCATCCATATGCCAGGTCTATGCCTGTGCTCAGAGACACACAAGAAAAAAACAAAATAAAACAAACAAAGCTCAAAAGCTCCTGCTGATGCGGACAACTGATCAGCCAAATTAAGGTTGCTATTAGTTGAAGCACATGTTTATTGCTGGCATTACCAGAGCCAGTTTTTGTCTATAGCAGAGCTTTCTCCAGTTCTTCTGGGCCAAGAAAATGATCAGGGGGATAGAACAGCTCTGCTATGATGAAAGGCTGAGTTGGGGTTGTGCAGCCTTAAGAAGAGAAGGCTCTGGGGAGACCTTATTGCAGCCTTTCAGTACATGAAAGGGGCCTATAGTAAAGATGGGGACGGACTTTTTAGCAGGGCCTGTTACGATAGATCAAGGGGTAATGGTTTTAAACTAAAAGAGGGGAGATTCAGGCTAGACATGAGGAAGAAATTTTTTACACTGAGGGTGGTGAAACACTGTCCCAGGTTGCCCAGAGAGGTGGGAGATGCCCCATCCCTGGAGACATTCCAGGACAGGCTGGACGGGGCTCTGAGCAACCTGATCTAGTTGCAGATGTCCCTGCTCATTGCAGGGGGGTTGGACTAGATGGCCTTTGAAGGTCTCTTCCAACCCAAACTATTCTATTCTATTCTATTCTATTCTAAGCAGTGTTTGGTGGGAGCATGGATGAAATACTTTGCCAAAGAGGAAAGTAATCAGGAGGGCTTCAGATCATCTGGTGCCCTGTGTTATGTGCAAAACCATTCCCACAGAAGTGACGTTGTCTGCATTCCCTTTCAGCTCAGAGCAGTCCGCCAGCTACTATGAATTTGTCGGTGTGAGCAGCTGTCAGGATGTGGTTCACCTGTATAGGCTTCTATGGTCCTCCACAGTCCTCAACATCATCGGGTTGTTTCTGGGTATTATTACGGCTGCCATTCTTGGGGCATTTAAAGACATGGTAAGGCTTAGTCTTTTGCCTTCTATGAGGAGTTCTGTGCTTGTTGATGTTATCAAAAGGGTTAAAAGCAAGGAAGTGTAAGCATGTGAAGGAGGCACTTTGAACATGTTTTCTGTGTGATCTGGGAGTCTGGGGTCACATCTTTAGGCTAAGCTGTTGCCAGCTGCTCACAGCTAAGTAGGTCAAGCCCGGTCCATACATGAATGGAAGGAAAAAACAGGCATCTGTGTGAACAGATGCTGGCGGTTCAGTTTGTGACATCTTTTTTTTCCCTTACAAATCAGCACTGAACGTGTGTGCCAGCACACAGTTTGAGGATGCTAGTTTATAGCTAACATGTAAAACTCAAGTCCTAGATGTGCCTGTTTAACCTTATGTAGTTCTTTCCCCAAGAATGGGGATTAATGCTTAAGTGCAGTCAAGTCTTTATTTAAACAGTTGTGTTCAGGTCACATTAACCTCCTCTGTTGTTTGACTAAGGAATGTCATCCTGTAACTGCTCCCTGTGCCACACCACTGTGTTGTGCTGATGTGCACCACTGCATTCAGAAGAGGCTGTGTGCTTGGAGGGACTCTGTGATACACTGCCTCATCTGCCTAGATTTTCTGATGTGTTAAAAGGGTGAAGTAGGTGTTCCTGGGATTATCACTGTCAGTGGTCATGTTTGCTACAGCAGTGCCTGAAGACCCAGTGCCTCCCCACTTACTAGGCACTCAGAACAGTAGATGGTCTTCCAGACTAAAGGGGCAGAAGCATGGGGATGGGGGTGAGATGTAGGAGCTGAGGCAAGGTGTGATAGCAGCACAGGTCATTCAGAACCCTGATGTTTCTGGTGACTGTTTTGGAGGAGAAAACGGAACAGAAAGACAGGTGAAAGGAAAGATGAGGGTGATGGAGCAGGGAAGAGAAAGCAAGAGATGGGTGATGTGCACTGGGTGGGCAGACTAGAGGGAGGAGGCTTCTCAGAGCTGGCAGCCAGTGAGCCAAGGACCCAGTCAGACTGGAGGGCATCCAGGACCTGCTCTGACCACTCACCATCCCTTAGCAAGCATGTCCAGGCTATCTACAACATGCATTGGGTGCTTAGAACCCTGTGACAGAGCAGGGCTGTATGAATTATTTGAAATTCACCTTTTTTAAGAGTTGCAAAACATTTGCTGGAAATATTCCTCTCTCCAGCTTAAGGCGAACAAGCATAGTGAGCCTTTGTATGTAAACCATCCTTTATGTGAGGGAACTCTTGCAAGAATCTGATAACAAATTGCAGCCAGACAGTGAAGAGTTGTGGCAGCCTGATGGGAGTGGAAGCAGCTTTCCCAGCTTAATTTATTCCCTCCCTGTGAGAGGAGCAATGTCAGAAGGGGAGCAGAAACAACCACAGTGGGAAACGAAGGGAAGAGCAGCTACTTGAAGAGGTGAATGCAGGCATCATCTACTGTAAGTCCTTGGTAGGTCACTGCAGCTTTTCAGTGCTGCTAAGCATTTTCCCCTGTCTGGCAGATGAGTAGCTGTGGGAGTTGCTAGCACTCCCCCTGAGATGAGGCAGGGTGCAGAGGGCCAGCCTGACTCCACCTAATCTGTCTCGCAAAAACTGACTTACATGGGATTTAGGCTGAGCAGGACGAGCTCCAGCCCAGGCATACCTCTGTGCTGCTTGGGGGCCATCACTGCAGTGCTCGCGACGGACCCCAAGTTGGGGAGACATTCCTGGCACAACTGGGCTCTCCATACCTGTGCTGAGAGACAGAGCCTAGATCAAACTCAGAGTGCTCTGACTGTGCAGCATAAAACTGTGCAAGGAAATCACACCAGCAGTGGATGTGCAGCTTCCCCCAACTCCGGGCTCAGCTGCAGTGAGTCTGTCAGGCTCTGGCTAAAAACCTGATCTGAATAAGCTGTTTAGTGTCTCCTCTGTAGCGGGACTGGGAAAAAAACCCTTACTAGCTTAAGGGAAGGATGAGTTTGTGTCAGTTACTGCAGCACAGGAGCCATGCTGTGCTTATTAAAGTGTTAGTAAAGCAGCAATCCAAAATGCAGAGACCACTCCTTGCTCCTGCCTCTGCTTTTTCAGGATCCTTTTGAGTGACGGACCAGAGCTGGTTTGCTAATCTGCTGTTCACTTTTGTTATGAAAGGACTAACTCTTGGGAAAAGATGGGGCCAAGAAAACTTTGAGCAGAAAAGAAGAGAAAGGGTCATGGGACTGAAATAAGAGAAAAAACCTTTGAAATGTGTGGAAGAACAATTTTCTTTCTTTCAGGATGTCACCTTCCCACAGAAATGCTCAATGGCATTTTCCAGGGAGAGCTGCAAAACCCGCTGAAAGGCCTCAGGGCATTGCTCCGAGGTTGACTTCCAGAAAACACAGGGCCAGGCTGACTAGTCAAACAAAAACTGTTATGTTTATCTCTGGGGAACACCGGCAGCCAAAACATGTTACAAAGGGGAGAGTTTGCAAAACAGTGCCGCTGCCTCTAAACCCATCACATTTCCTGGACAGAAGAAAAAAGGAAGAGTTGTCTTGCATGTTGTGGCTTTTCTTTCTTGTGACAAATTCCCTGCAGACCCTGGCATGCTACCCGCCATTTTGCTGCCTGCCAGAGGGCCGTGCTGGCTTGGCGGGAAACATTTCATCCTCTCCTGACCCACAAGGTGTCAGCTCTCAGTGGCCTCAGTGTCACCCATGGTGCTGTCCCCTGTCATCTGCTGGGTTCTGGGGGCACTGCAGCGGTTATAATGGTACCATCTTTTTCAGATCTACCATGTGCTTGGATGTAGGACATTGGCTGGGCAGTTAGCTTAAAATCAGTTTTAACAAAAAGCGAGTTAAGATATAATGCATATAGGTATGTACCTATAATATGCAAAATGGTAAAATAATACCCTGATGATTTCTTACAGAAGACAGAGGTAAAGAAATGCATGAAAAACTTCACTTGCAGGTACTAAGAGTTCATTTAGATACTCCCTTCCCTGACACCCTATCCATCTTGTAGATGTTTTCCTGACACACCTTGCCAAGGAATCTGCCTGCCCTGAGTTTAGGGTTGCACTAATCAGAACTGTGTATGGTGCTGGGGGCTTGCCAGCTTTTTTTTTCTTTTTTTTTTCAGTTAGTCTCTTTTTGGAGAGTCTTCAAGGAAATCTAAGGGAATCATTCCCTTATCTCCTCTACTCTTCCCTCACCCTGCTCTGTAAAGAAAAACAAAACGAACCCCTAGTTACTGAGCTACTTGCCAATGTGTTCGTGCCTTAGAACTTGTACAACTTAAAGGTGCAGTCTGACCTTAACAGCAGCCGCAGCTCAGGAATAAATGCTTTGGCAAGTCTGTCGGATTGTGGAGCTGACCTCTCTTGCTCTGAAGCAGCACAGCCAAACACACGTGGGCTGGGTGGGGGGCAGCCAGAGAGCCCCTCCATCCACCCATCCATCCATCCATCCATCCATCCACCACCCGGTTCCCTGCCCCCAGGTGCCCACATGGCACTGGCAGCGCTCCCTGGCTGGTTATCAGCTCCTTATCTCTTTGATTTGGGTGGTGTTTCAGTTTAAAAACATCTCCACTTACCCCTGTATTGTATGTGACTAATTTAACACAGTGTCATTACTGGAATACTTGATAAAAGCTTCAATACCTGCGAGTTGTTGCTAGCTCCAGAGTGGAATCAGAGAGCCTGATAATAAGGTGCTCTGATCAGTGGATTTGGGGTGGCTGACTCCCCAAACCTGTCTTCTATGACTGTTGTGATGCTGCTGTGAGTGGAGAGAACATAAGAGGACTGAGAGAGGTTCCTGGGAGGACAGTGGCACGCAAAGGGACCCACACCAGAAAACTGGTGACAGGTGCAGAACAGCCATCTGTGTTTCATGTTGGGCCAAACAAATGTTTCTTGCCATATTTATGTGCCTCTTTGTTTCTCCTCACCATATCCACCCAGCAGGGCGGGTAGAAAGGAGGTGTTTTGGTGAGGGTACCTTGAAGATGAGAGACTTGCCTTCTCACAAGAAATAGGCTATCTGCTTTTGGGCCTTGCTGTTCTCTGCACCAGCTCCTGGGGTGATAAGTTTCTCCAGAGAGCTAAGCCCTAGACTGTCAGGTAACCTCAGAGGTGACCTAGGTGATGTTTTCCATTTACAAACACAATCACTGTGCCTCTTTCTCAGTCACAGTGAGATCTCACACTATCTTCAGAGGATGCGGCGGTTTGTATGTCTCACTGATGTATCTGAAAGGAAATGATAAAAAACCAAAAATCCTGGCTGTTGCCTTCAGCATTTGTCTTGCAAGCACTATGTTTTATTATTTCAGTAAAAAGAAAATTCCATGCTCTCATGTAGAGGAATCTGCTAACAAAAACAAAGGAGAGAAAAGAAAGCACTAGATTTGTCTTGCTTTGCAAAGCAGAGGGACATGAAAATCTTTCACAGAGCTCTACTGTCCTTCACAAATAGTTTTGTAGCACAAGGTTTTAGGGTTTAACACAAAGTCCCCTTTCACATTTAACTTCTGTTTTTTTCAGTTTTGTTTTTTTTTTTCTCCCCCAGTTGTATCAGCTTGTTTAATATGAGCTAGTGTTAACACTTCTTTCTGCAAACCTCATCTCACATTGCAGTTAAGGGACATGCCAATAAAGCCATGGGATATGATGAATTTTATGCAGCAGGAATGGGATATGCACATGGGGGGATGGTATTGGACAGCCAGCAGCAAACTCCGTTTCCTAAGTGAGAGGGAGCTGTGAAAGATGAGCGTGTGGTATGGAAAGGGAGATCTTTGTCGATCAGTGTAGGAAAGCAGAGAGAAAAGACATGAGGGCAATGGGTGGTTGCTACTGGAAAGAGTCTGCAGCAAGGACTGGGTGTTTGGTGCTGGAGTGGATAAGAGGAGGTTGTCAAAGCTGTGTGTTGTGCAGCTCTTCAGGCTGTCTCGGGTCTGGAGTCCTGCCAGTGCTTCTGTAACTGGTGCTAGGGAAGTACCAGCAGTCTTTTTCCAAGGGAAGATTATTAAAATAACTGTGTAATTCTGGCCAGAAAATTCACTCCAGATACACCCTCCTCATTCTGTCTGCTCCTTGTTTGCTTGTTTTGGTTTGCTTTGTTTTTGTTTGTTGTTTGTTTGTTTTTTTGTTGTTTGTTGGTTTGGTTTTTATGTTTATTTTTTCCTAGTACTGGTATTGTGTTGGAAAACAGCCAGTTTCTGCTCCAGCCCTCTCTGTGCTGTGCTGATATATTGTTGTCCCCTGTGTTCAACAGGTACCTCTGTCCCAAATTGCTTTCAGTGCCGCACCTCCTCCTCAGATCCTGTACAATCCAGCCCAACAGATCCTGACATACGCTGGGTTCTGTCCTTCTGCAGCAACTATTTCTACATATCCATCCTACCCATTACCTCTTCAGGTACAGTACAAAATGGCACCCTTCTTTTACTCCATCAGAAAAGCATAAGTGGCCCCTCAGTACAAACTCTGCAGTGGCAGATCTGGGCTCCTGGGGGTTTGAAATGAGGCAAGGAGGTTGCATGCCAACTGAGACTCATCTCTGAGATGACTTAGTCTGGGCCTAGTTTTCAAGTCTGTTCTCAGATCTCATCCTTTCTCTGGTCATCCTTTGGATTCTGCTGACCAGGAATCCCACTGTGGGATTAGAGCTGGGCTGCAGTAGTCATGAAGGTGAATGTAGCCCCTGTGTTGAGCAACATAAAGCAGCAACAGAGGCATGAGGGGAAGCCAAAGGAAGCATCTGATACACAACAGGTTTTGGCAGAAAAGTTTACACAACTTAGTCCACCTTACTGTTAATATGGAGATAAGTAGATCAGGAGTCATCAGGTGGAAAGGAGGCAAGAAAGGGGAGGAAATGAGGTCTGTGAAATTGAGTGATATGGAAAGGATTGTGGCTGGATATTAGTGATAACTTGCCCAAGTAAAGCTATTAGTTGGCAAGACAAGCCAGAAATAGGAAGAGTTTTTGCACACCAGAGAAGGTTCAAATACCACAGGATATTGTGGAAGAGTATAAATGAGGGGTTAAGGAATTAGTCCATCAGCTGCTATTAAACATAGGGATTCAAGTGCCACTTGCAGCCCAGCAAGTTCCCAGATGGCCGCCTGCCACAAGAACCAACAGGGGCTCATCAGAAGATGGAGCCTTTTATCTTTTAGCTTCCTATAAGCACTTGTGATGGTTCACTGCTGGGAGACAGGTAGAGAGCTGCCATGGCAGCTGGCAGAGGTTGGTGAGCCTTACTGACCTGGGTCAGCTGGCCTGAAGGCAGGAGGAAAAGCTGCTGGAGGTACAGCTTTCTCCCCTTGGGGTAGGGGTTACAACATAAGCTTCACCTCCTTCAGAAGGATGAGGTGCAAGTTGTGCTCCAAGCCTGTGCTGCATCCAGCCAGACCTGGCCTGCAAAATGCAGGGAGTGGTGCCCCAGAGTGAGGGTGAGCTGGTAAATAACTGAATGTACCGAGACCCTGGAGTAATCATAGGAGTTTTACATATTTTTAAAGCACAGTAGGAGTGTTTTGTTCAATCCAGTGGCTCGTTATACTTTGATTGTGCAGTGCTAGACTGGTGGGTATCACAAGTGTTGCAATACTTCTTAATTGAAAACACTGCATGTTTAGCATGAACTCGCTATGGACCAGCTCCCCACAGCCTCCCCACATCTGTTCAGGTCCAGTAAGCTACTGGGCACAAGTAGTGGGACATGATGACCATCCAGACCAGTGAATTGTTAGCATGGTCCTGGTATGGGTTTGGCCCAGACCACCTAACAGTCTCCCGGCAGTGGCCAGGAAGGGGTCAGGAGACGGCGAGGGCAATGAACCCTTCCTGGTAGGCAGTGTGCATATAGTCACACTGGTTTGGTGGTAAGAGTTCAGCTGTAGCGATATGATATGTGCTGTGCCAGTTGGCTTCACAGCCAGAGAACAGTCCTTGGCACATCTTATTTATCAACGTAAATGGGGCCAGGCGCCTTTGGAGACCATGGGTTGAGAGGGGAAAAAAAGAGCACACTTGGAGATCCTTTTTTGTTTGCTTTTAGCTGAAAAGCTGTGCTGCTCTGCTGCGTTCTGTTAGCACGTAGCCAAGAATAGAGAGAGAAAGGGATAAAAACAGGCGAAAGAAAGCAATTAAGCTGAAAAGATGCACACAAGTAGTAATGAGGATCAATTGTAACTGTTCAGTTCTTTGTCCACTGACAAACAGAAATACATCGTATTTATCCCAAGTTCTTAACTGCATTCCAAAATAAACACAGTTTTTTTCCTAGGTTTCTGCTTTTTCTAAGAAATGTGTTCATTTTTCTTCTCTCCCTTTCATAGCATTCAGAAGCAGACACCACCAGCTATCTCCAAGCCAGGATAGGTTAGTGGGAAGCACTGGGCTCCACAAAGGAGAGTGCTTAATTCTTTTCCTGGAAAAAAAAAGGCAATAGCCTTCCTATGTGTATGAGCTCATCATGTTGTAGTTTGGAGGGAATTAATTTCTGCATCAGTATATGAGTTAAAAAATCATAATAAACTTACTAAAAGCTACAAAAGGGTAAATGTTAGAAGCAGGCCTGATAAGGAACAGCCAGAAGCATGACTGTCATCCATTTCCATTACTTGGGAGCTGTGGGCTGAATCCATGGAGCTGTAGGTAGGTCTTCCTGACCCATGTAAGTGCTCCAAGCAGTGCCCAGTGATTTAGGCCTCCACAAGCCCTGCTTAGCTGGTCCTGGTCCTTAAGGCACCTACAGGCCCTGGAGCAGGAACGCATTTGGCTAAACACAGGGGCTGTTGGTGTGTAGCGATCTAGTACTGACTGATAATGAGATCAGGTAGCCACCTGGCCTCTGCTGTCCCCCCAGGAGTCTCCATGTCACATCTGTGTGAACGTCTGGGATATCCCATGGTATCCCAAAAGGTCTGGGGACTTACATGTGGGCATCCACAGTGCAGGAGACTCCACCTAAGCTGGTTGACCCTTCGGAGTCATCAGAGAGAGTGAGGCACTTCTCACTCAGGCTAAAGAGATATGATGTGAGTGGCATGAATGTACCCTAAAGGCCTTTCCACTGACTAGGGGTGGAATTTGGTTGCTACATGTCACCATGCTGTGCGCTTAGATATCTACATCCTTGAACCTTCGACTGAGATGTCAAAATCTGAGGCTGAGCTGTGGATCCTAAGGGTGCAGTTCAGTTGCCTAAAGATACGGCACCTGAGATGGCCTGAAGTTCACAAGACATCCGTACAGGGCTGGCTGATGTAGACCAAAGTCTACGTGAGACTTGCACATATTTCTGGAGCAGGTGGCAGAGGGTGCCCTTGGGCATCTCAAAAGGTATCATGTTTTTGCTTCCATGTAGACCAAGATCCAAATAAGGCCCCCAAGATGCACTTTTTTTTCTCTGTTTTTGCTTTGGCATGCTCAATGTTTGGCTAAACACTGTTCCTAAGCCCCTGCATTTCACATTGCCCTGCACCTGCCCCCAGTTAGGGCAGGGTCACACACTTGATGGTTCAGTACAACAAAAGAAGCAAAACCTTCTTCAGCTAAGAGATGGGGAGCGGGGAGGAGGAGAGAAAGTTAATTGATGCTAGTTAATTAAATAAAGCAGTTAGCAATCAATTACCAACTAATAACTCCAGTTTGAACTCTCACCTCGAGCAGAGGAAATCTACAGCCATAGTTCTTCCTCCTGGGAACATATCCCACCTTGGGTTAGTCTGGTACCCAACAAGCCCAGCCTAAGTGCTTCCCACATTTGCATGGACTGAAGCTCCATTAGCTCAAAGGCTGTGAACCTGAGTTCACCTGTGGTTCCCATCACTGAGCAGATTCAGTCCTAGTCCTCTGCTGAATCCCGTATCTCACTGAATAACTGTTTGCTGGAGGGACAAACAAAGTCTTTAAAAAAATCACAACCTGAGCTGGTGATAAATGCTTCTCAGTTCACCTCATCCTTCCTTGTCCACAAGCAGAAATTGGCCAAATGCAAAAAATAAAAGGTGATAACAAGAATGCATTTTGACAGGGATGTAACCAGCATTTCTTTTGCTTACTGTGGCATGTGCTAACAAAAACATTCAGCCCTTACTGGTACAGTTCAGTCACAACTAGTTGTGGTAACAGGCCTGCCAACTGGTCAGGTAAATGATTAGCTGTGCAGGGACTGGTGGTGATGACAGCAGGAAGGGTTGTGCCAATCGTTCCTGCCAGAGGAGAACTCGTTACAGAAGCAATTCCAGGCAGACAGATGGAAACAGGCTGCAGTTTGAGGGGGAACGGGAAGCAACAACTTCAAAATAAACTAAAGAAAACCAAACTACTCAAAACTGCTATTATGTTTGGAGCTGGTCTAACTAGCAGGTCTGTCAGTGTACCTGCACTGCCTCCTGGAGAGTAAAAGGGCACAATCAACCTTTCTGTCAGGATGTCCCCATTCTCACTCACTAACTCACCCTGTGGTACAAATGCAGGACAACTTTCTCCTGGCCATGGGGGTTTGATCCCTGCTGAGCTGGAGCCCCACGGAGAAGGACCATGGCCTGGGGTCTGCCAGCCCTGGCCAGTTCTGAGATGCCATTGTCCCAGTGCCACCTCTGGTACTGGCCTTCTATATGGTGACTATTACTTCTTCTGCAGCAGGAAGCAGTGTTTACTTGTCCAGATTTTTCATTTCCCTTGAAAAAGATGCATGGTTATGATTTCTTGTTTTGTTCTGTTTCTTTTTTAAATTCCAGGCACTTTAGGCCTGAGCCTGAGGGGAGCTGAACACAACTCTTCTGATGAACCCTAAGGACTGGCATGTGTTGGCTTATGAGGGAGGGGATGAAATCCTGACCTGCTTTAAATCAATGACAAACCCTGGTTTAAAGTAGTCGTAGGATTTTATCCAGAACATTAGTCCCTAGATGCATTCTTTTGTTTTAGCAAAATCTGCTTGTTGCTGAACATGGGCTGCTTCCTAAGCTCTATCTATTTTTCATGCCTCCTTCAGCCACTGAGACAGCCAAAGTAATACCTACAGGGAGACACATGCCTACCTGTAAAATTTTCTCTTAATGGGATTCTGCATTTGGCACAGGAGTAGGACCTTGCATTTATGCAAGTATTATAACTGAGATTAATTACATCTGAGATAATTTAAATTTCACAGTGATGCCTGGAAATGAGCAGCTACACGTCACCTCATCAGCCAGCCGGGTGCAGTGCCTCACCCAGGAAGCCAGAGCACCTTTTCCTGCAGAAATTCCTGTTCTGCTCTATTGCCTAGCTGTATGTGCAATGTCTGTTAAAAGTGACTTGGGTTACAGATGGAATCTGTCTTGTTTCACTAGACACCATCATGCTAAAATGAACGTTGTGCTGCAATGCATGATAAACTTAATCATGAGGCTTATTATATAACACTTACATGGCAAACACTGAACTCAGAGCTGCAAATGGGACTGTAATGCTTTACTGAACAATGTGTTTTTCTTTGTCTATATACAGCCTGCCAGCAATTTTCCAGGAACATCATCTACTGACATTTCTCTATCAGAAGAAACTCAGCCGCCATCTCAGTCCAGCTCCAGCTATGGTCTTCCCCCCAATGCCCCAGCCCTCTATACACCGACTTACTTCTTGCCTGGAGAAAAGCCTCCACCATACGCACCATAGAACAAAAGCATTTATTTTAGGTAGCTGGTAGGCTTTTATTTTGTTTTAAGAAATCTCTGGAAACTGTGCTGGGCAGGCTCTAGACTTCCCAAGGAACCCAGCAGAGAGCATGTTACGGCCACTCTGCTTTTACCCACATCTCACTGTGAGCAGCGGAGGACCCTGGAAACGTAATGGCAGGCACAACCACCAGCGGGGTGAACAGTCACCACACAGTTTGCCTGCAGTCAAATGCAGTGTTACTTTCCAGCTACCACTGGAGACATTCCAGGCCAGGCTGGACGGGGCTCTGAGCAACCTGATCTAGTTGCAGATGTCCCTGCTCGTTGCAGGGGGTTGGACTAGATGAGCTTTGAAGGTCCCTTCCAACCCAAACTATTCTATGGTTCTACCGTAAACATGAGATGCTTCCTTCTTGGTACACTGCAGAGTGAATTTTCTTTAAGAGGAGATACGAAGAAAATACGCTCAATACGTGTTCTGCTTTCATAAACCACTATAGAGGGGTTCGAGTCTGTGTTGTCTGAGTGGGTAGTAAGTAGGTCTCCGGGTCAATTACTTTGGGTAGCAAGAGAGCAGGTGTTTGTTTGCTTGTAGTATTTATTTAATAACCCTTTTTGGTGGAAGTGTGGTATCAATAAAAAAAGTGTGGCAATTATTTTACAATAAAATTGACTGTGTATATTTGTACTGTACCTAAGGCTGTGTGTATTCATAAGGACAGGAAAACGAGAAGAGAGGAAGAAGTACCCTACCAAATAGTTCCCTCTTTCAAGTTTCAAACAGAAAGGTTAATTTTATTGGGACTATTTTATCCAAAATTTGTGCCAGTCTAGTCTATCTAGTAAAAGGTCAAGCCAGTGTGCTAAAAATGCAATTCCCAGACAGGTATTTAAGCTGCACTTCAGTGCTGGAATTAACTCCTTTCTAATTGAATCAGGACCACAACAAACCCACCAGTTATATATTTTTAAACTGATCAAGACCTGGTCTAGTCATTTTACAACCACTGAAACAGAGCAGACAAAGGGTCAGATTTCCTTAATTTTTTTTTTTTTTCAATTTTTCTCCTATTGTACAGTATAAAAACACTTTGACAAGGCTGAGCAGTGCTACCTGTAACAGTGCCATGTAGAGCGAGATAAGGACCAAGCAAAACAAGTCGATTCAATGTGAATCACGCTAAGCCATTTATTATAGAAACAAGTCTCCTTATATACGTAACTATATTCTAATCACGCGTCCACGCTCCAAGCATGGATTCGTTAAATGAGTATCGTGGGCTGTCCGTGCTCTGGAGTCTCACTGATGATACGTCCGATGATTCATGCCACGCCAGGACCCTAGTGATTGAGGAACACCCCTCTTTCTCGCAGCAGACTCTGTTCTCGAAGTGGCCTTGAGATACCTTTGAGCCTGACTAATTCAGCAACAGGTCTTAATCTATCAAAACCCATCCACACTGCCATTGACAGGAACACATTCTTGTCCCTGTCATGTTCACCCTGCCTCCTTGCTGTGCGTCAGCATTAGCTGCGGTCTCTCTTGGGACACAGCTGTCGTATTTTGGGTCAGGAGCATTTGGATCAGCTACACCAGGTACACCAGCATGAAAACCCACCACATCGCTGCATCCCATCACTGCATTTTGCTCCTGGAGGAAGGGTGGTGGTGCTGCTTGCTGTATACATCTTCCAGTCTAGACAGCAATGAAGCTATAGAAATTTCCTGAAAGGCCAAAGAGCAAAGCAGGGGAAGGAAGGTATTTCTCATTAATTTTTTAAGCAGCTGCTTCATATTATGAAAATACTAAGAAACCCTATATAAACAAAACCAGCCTACTTGACAGTTTCCTCTGAAAGGAAGTGACACCATCAGACCAGCTGAAAATAGAACAAAGAATGATCAGCCTTTTACATAATACTTTCCATCTTTCAAGAAATTTCTGTTAATTCCTCTGTTGTACCTCTATGCATAAAAAGCAGATTCAGTATTGACACACGTAAGATCAGAGGTTAATTTATATGGGCAGTTAAAAAAATGTTTTGTTCGATCAAAAAGGATTTTCTGAGATGCGAAGTTTTAGGCCAGCGATGTGAACATCAGTGACAAGGTGCCTTATGCATAGCGTTAATCAGGTGAATTACATGAACCTGATTAAGAGAAACAGAAGCCAGAGGAGACAATTACTTTTCCTTTAAACATGAATTTAACACACCCAAAATGGTTCGTTCTTGTGGAAATCCATGCTGTGAAGAGCACAATGATCCTGGTCATGAAATGAGTGGAACCACACATTTACTACTTCTTGCTTGCTATGAATATGACCAGGGGATCCACCTGGGTTCATTTTGGGGACTTAAAGCCTAGAACAGACTTGCTGCCTTTGAATTGAGCATCTAGGCTGCTAACAGAACAAAAACCAAATCAATATTTCTCTTGGGGTGAAGCACAGTGACTGAGGAGGAATGAAGGAATGCTTATCGCTTTTTTCCTCTTTTCAGTGGTACATATTATAGAAGCAGCTGCCTGTTTCTCCAGCATGGTACGGCTGTAGGGTATTAAAAACAATCCAGCTTGACACAAAAATAAACCCTGCTTTATGTGATTCTCCAGACTTACAAACTCTGGCTTTCTCTTCTAAACCACGTTTTGGGTTTGGGGGTGTTGTGGTCTGTACAAAATATCTTTGCATACATGCACACATATACACAGTCCAGGAAAAAATTCTGTTCCAAATTAGATTGGTTTAGAAAATGGAATCATAGTCATTTTTCACATAATATTAAGTCTGAAACTGCAGAGTACCATATTGTACCACAGGATTCACGTTTCCAGGATCCAAAATAATTCTGGCCTTATAAATAGTACCACTTATATTAACACAAAGGTCAGACACGTTAGTGATTCATTTATGCCACATGGTAGTTTTTTGGGAACTACCATAGAAATGCTACAAAATGCCAGACATAAGACTATTTTGCTGACATGCTGCCTTTGAAAAGAACAAAGTAAAACAGGGTTTGTTTCATCTATTTAAAAAATAGTAGGTGTCTTCCAAGTTTGTACTGTTTTCATTAGAGATACTCCAAGTTAAAAAAGATGGGAGATATATTTTGGTAAAGGACTAAAATAACCATGAAAAACACACAGAAAACAAAACACGGCAGTGTGGAAGTGCTGTTAACCACAGTATCTTCAGGATTCCTGGCTCTCACTGGAGATACTAAACTCATGTGTCTTGGGTCCTCCATCATATCATAAGCTGATCCAGAGTCACCAACTCTAATAGAAAGAACTCTCTGGAATAACATGGTTTTCCTTGCTCAATAAAAAAAAGCAAAAACGTCGAACTATTTCTGGGTTTTCCTATCCATGCACACTCCACCAATAAGTTATTACTGTCCAGTGACCAACCATCCTTTCAAACTTGCATCTGGTTACACATGAGTCTAAGGAGTCTTTTGACAGGTCCTTCTGTAAGTGTAAAAGAGTAGGCCAGATGAAAGCTATAAAGCTCTGGTCTTTTCTGCCCTACTGCATTACTGCTGATGGATTTGGTCATGATACACAGCTATGGTGTCATGCTGTCTAATGGCTAAGAAAGTACCTTCCTCTTCTCTGCTACACAAAGCAGGGATCCTTACCAGCAAATATGTTTGAGATAGTCTTCCCCCTCTTCCATCCTTTCCTCCAGGACAGTTGCATCTCCACAGGTTGGTCATCGATGTTGTCTCATGTGTGGATTATTAGGGTAATCTATCATCTCCACATTTAACTGGGTGAAACATGACACAGAATGACCAGGAACAATTTATAGAAGACTTTGTAGAACTAGACGTTTTCCACATTAACCCGCTGATGCGTAGAGTAACCTCAGCCACCCAGTATTTGGATTTCCACCATGTCTTTCTCAGTTCATTAATCTGACACAAAACAAGGACCAAGTAAAGCAAGACGGAAGTATCTCAAAGCAGGCTACCCCCACTTCACAAGGATATCTTAAAAGTAGAATGCGCTTTATGGCTCTACAGCTTCTCCCCATGTATTATCTCACCACACTGCAATTTGGCCTGTCTAACTCTAAAGATCTCAAGCCTCTCTGCTCCCACTAGGCTCACAGTGAATGAGCCTACCTAAAAAATTAAGCAGCAAAAATATGTAATCTCCAGATTTTATCCCCCAATTCTTGACACCTCATAATTTGCTTCAGCGGTTATTGACACAAAGGCCATATAGCTTTCAACTTATTAAGTCTTTTATTCTAACTGCTTCCTGATAACCCAACTTTCTTTTCCTTTTACTGTTGACTTGTCACAGCTACGTCTTCTACCCGTGGTACAGAAAGAGAAAGTAAAAGAAAAACCCACTTCCAAACAAAAAAACCCCAAACTAAACAAACAGCGCCCCTGCCCCGTAATCTTCACATCAGGCATAGCCTGAGTTATTATCTCCAAATAACAGAATATAGAATAATCTCAGTACAGGTAAATTAAAAACTTGTATGTAAATATTTTATTCTCTCATATTTTGCAAATCAGAAAGCAGTGTTTGGTAATAAAAAATAATACAGAATTATTATTTTTCTTCCAGTCCACATTCATATATTACCAGGTTTTCCACATTACAGATAAAACTGTCTCTTACAGTCTAAACATAACATTCACTTTTGGTATATTCTGTACTTTTGGCTTTTTTAATATTAGTCTTCTGAACTATTTACAAATATATTACAACCTTTAAACCTCAAAGCAATGGAGTATTTCAATAATCAATCTGACATAAGGATCAGTAGCTCCTACATAACTTCAGTGTTTAAGAGAAACTATACACGCAGTGCAGTAGGTCTGAATAATTTATATCTTAAAAAAAAAAAAGAAAAGCATTGAAAGTTTCTGAATATAAAACTTCCGCATTGCAGTGGTACCTACTGCCCCGCCTCGACGGGAGGGCAGGAGTGTGAGGTGATGTCGCTGTGCTTGTACAGAGCCTCGTCTAAGTCCAGCGCCTTGTTGCTCAGCTTGACAGTCATGCAGCCGTGGTAGGACGCGGTGACCGGGGTGGAAGTCACAGGAACGTCTGTGTGAAAGCACAGACAAACATCTCAGATGGCTGTTTTTCAATAAATGCCTGCCCTACCTATGCTCAGATGAGCATCACTTCGAGGAATTCAAACTCTCCTCCACTCTGGGATTTCTCCTTCCCCCTCACACCCCTCAGCAGAAGGCAGGAGCACAATCCCAGACATGGGGGAACACGCCCTCTGCTCTGGTGCACAAAAGCTCTTCTGAACCCTTCCTCAGCTGCTCTGTGTCTCTGCAAGGCCTGCAGTCCTGAGGAAACTCCGTGCTGCACAGCCGCAAGGCTTCACTCCAATTGCACGCTGTGTTCATGCTGCTTTCCTTCTCAGCATTTCCCCCTCTCCACCTCTAGAGCCTCTACTTTGTCTCTAGTGTAGCTGTTATACCTTCCTATAATGCCCTCCCTCTTTCTCTTCAAAATGGCTGCCAAAAGATTATCGGAAGAGCTTCATGAC
Organism: Nesoenas mayeri; assembly: GCF_963082525.1. Classification (NCBI taxonomy): domain Eukaryota; kingdom Metazoa; phylum Chordata; class Aves; order Columbiformes; family Columbidae; genus Nesoenas; species Nesoenas mayeri. The sequence goes on along the minus strand of NC_137541.1, from coordinate 150,595,386 downwards.
AGGAAGGCTCCTCCTATGTGCAGCCTCTACCACTAGCTGGACTTGCTGCCATACCTCAGAAAGGTGCTGGCATACATCAGCTGAGTTGCTAAGGCTAACGAGACTAATATTTTCTATGGAGGTCCACTGGTGACATATTTTTAATCAGTTTACCAGAGGCAGAAAACAACTAGCAAGGAAGAAACCACTAAGTACCATCCAAGAGACTAGAGGAAATTAGTAAATCTGATTACTAACTTCTGTAACATCATACACACTCTGACCACAAATAAACAAAAACCCCACACAGTAACAAAGCAACATGGAGATTTACATGAACTGTGTCTTCTACCCTTCCCAAAAGGTTATTGGTTTTTTTACAACCCAAAGCCGACCTAGTCAAAGTAGTTGTGCAATGGAAAGCAATGAATGTCTCACAGATTCTTTAACTTCGCAGTGATTCGGGTAGCTAAGTAAACTCCTTATCTTTACATGAAGCAAGGACAACTTGAACAATAGGTTGTCCTGTTGACCTGAGAACATATGCAACTCAAAGGGTTCTGCCTGGAGACATGAAGGGCCAAATTTGAAGCTGATGTGATGAAACACAGCTCAGACTGAGGACGGGTTCTGGAACTGAGTGAGAGAAAGAACATTTGTGTGGGACCTCTAAGCCACAAAGAGATACTAAAAATCACACAGATTGCTGTTACATGTGCCACAGGGCTGACTGACAGACAGTGTGGGCTTTGAGATGGGTTTGTAAGATACCACCAAAAATAATTTTTAAAAAAAATACTTTCTTTGTGTTACAATTGTGAATCAGGTCAAATATTTAATCTTCTGTTATGACTAGAAATGGATCTGTCTGAAATATGGTCTTGTAAAGACTGAGAAACCTCATTTAAAGGCTCCTTCACCCAACAGTATACACATTGCCTGGAAAAACACCTATGCTTTATATAAATTACATAATTCAGGATTTATCAGAACTGAAAATACCATAGAAAATGTAGTGAATTCCTCTACATTCCCTCTTATCTCTTGAAACTCTAAATAATATTTCTTCCATATCTGGAATTTTAGCTGTACTTAGGATGGCACATACTACATATTTTGACCCAGAATTATTTCTTAAATTGTCACAAATGGAATAAAGACATTAAGCGTGACCACTATATGTAATTTTTTTCCACAGGGTATGGAACCAGGAAAAAAACAAAAACGACATAATGTTTTCAAAATCTGAATGAGCCAAACTCACTTAGATCTGACCATTTGGTATAGTTATTTAACTTGGAGTGATAAATCCAACCAAAGTGCTGAAACGTTTATTTCTTTGGCAAATGACAATGTTTCTCGATGCAATGCTGGATTCCTCTCAATGGCAAAAGCAGACCACGGGCAGAAATTCCCGTTGCCAAGCAGAACAGATCAAAGGGGGAAAGCAGCCAAACCTCCAGAAGCCAGCTGGGTCTAACCAGCCACAGCTCTGGTATCTCACACTTAGTTCTGGCTAATTAAAAACTGTGCTTCGCCCAGCATGGTTAGACTAGGCAAACCACAAAGAAATCAGGATGGCGACAGAATGGGATTGTTTTCTGGGCTGTGAAAGTCTCTGCTGTGTGTTTGAGAGCTACTTGAAAGAAAGCAGGTGACTCCTCTTGCTTGTGCAATGGTCAGCTTGGACAATTCAATCTGACACCAGAAAATGTCACATTTGAGCACTCAGCCTTGCTCCTGTCAGTGTGTGAACATCCCAGAGTGTGGCCTCCCCCTTTTTAGGTGTCACTAGGAGCCATTTACATCATAGGCATAAACAGTCTGCAAACTCTTGTTCATGGTGGGAACAGTCACATCGTGTCCCGGCACACATGCACCTCAGCAACCCTCTTCCAGCCTGACTGCTCCAGCACCTACCAAGAGGCCAACATTGCTGCCCCTCCCTTGCTTGGGCAAGTAAAGGCAAGATTTTGCTTAGCTGCTACCAATAAAATAGGATGTACTGCTGTGCATCAGGGACGTAAGTGTTTCCCTAATTACATTCTTCAGCAATAGGAACTGATAAACCAGTTCAGCCACAACGAGAAACAAATCCCCAAACTTGGCCAAAATTCAGCCAAGTTTCATGACTCAGATGAAAGTTCCATCTTCCAGGTTCACAATCAAGGGGTAAACTGGCCTCCCACAAGAAGCCTTGTTGTTGCTGAAAAGCCAGCAAAACTACACATGGTGGTAGCCCTTTGTTTGTGCCCTAAATACACTCTGCTGTGAGGACATCTGTTAATTGTGTAGTGCTGTGATCAGTTCAAAGACAACATCAGCCAGGGAGAACCATGACGCTGGGCTTCCCAAGCTTCAGTCAAAATAATGTGAGGCCCTGGTACTTCCCTCAAAGAGTGCTCACACATGCTCATTACATTTAGTGAAGCACTTCAGGACCCTGTGGTTCAGCTCCTATGGATTTTACCAGGTTTAAGACAATGACCCTGCTTACAGCTGTCTTTCGGATAAATCATTCCTATTGCCAAATAAGCAAAACTTCCTCTTTCTATGCTTGCGTCTGTCCTCAGAAGGACACAATCATCCCAGGAAAAAAATAATTGTCAAGCACACCCTCACATCTGTTAAGGACACGTGACTGCATTGCAGACAAAGGTCACTCGAGCAGAAACAGAGAAGGAGGCTTCCAGCTTGAATGAATGGAGACAGTTTTCCTGACTGGCAGCTCAACAAGGTGAGCTGGGAGTCTGTAGCTCATGGTACAAAACTAGATGCTCACCTGGCAATCCTCCCACGTATGTCTTCACCGTTGACTGCAAAGAGTTCTCCAAGATGGACAGGCTGCCCTCTAACTCAGAGGTGCTTAGTTCACTCTCTCCCACTATCCCATCTACCCTGAGGGATAAGTGATCTTTCCTGAGGAGGATGTCCACAGAGTGTTCCTTCTTATCGCAGACATTTAATGCAAGTCTGGACACAACTGTGCTCTCCAAGGCCACAATGATAAACTGGACAGAAGGGGAAAGAAGAAAAAAGAGGCAGTGAGCAGAAACATGACTAGCCATGCTTATGCAAGACCAGGATGACCCCACTGTGGCCTTGCTTACAAATTAGCCTTATTACTATTGCTGATCATGTTCCGAGATCATTTGCATAGATGAAAAAAACAATGAACCCATGGGACTAATTGTTAGTTATAACCATTGTCTTCTCAGAGGGAGTTCTCAGTGGGTCTTCCAGAGGTTGTTACATTGCACTGGAACCAAACAGACTAGAGCTGCTGTACTATAAATGAAAAGTTGGCTTGTGGGTTTTAGTGAAATCATTCCTGATTTACACTCATCTAATGCCAGAATCCAGCCCTTTATTATGAATACCATTAAATCAGTCACTTCAGCACTTCATCATAACTGGCCTTTCACAGCACCTGTAGTGGCACCTAAGACTGTCCCTTTATTACCTTGGGGCTATTACTGATGAGCTCCATCCATTATTTGCTTATGGCATCAAACAGGTTCTATGCCAGAAAAACATAACAAAATATGCCAGCATTCAAGAGACCAGTTCCATCTTTTACCTAGACCACATCTGCAAAGAGATCCCTAGCAGTGTCTGACACGTATCCACAAGAGGGAGAACTTTGGTGACCGCCAAGCAACTCAGTCTAAGACCATGTTCTGAACTCATGGGTGCAAATAAGCAGGCAGGCAGCAAACCTGACAACTGTTTTTTGAGAATGACTTCCAATTCCCAGAAAGTAGCAAGGAGCCTTCTCTAGAAAAATGCTTAGGTCTGTACCTGTTGTTTCAGTTTTTTTGTGGAATGATAGTCAATCAGAGACAGTGACAAAGGGACAGTGGCTTCTTCCGTAACCAGAGCAAAGAGCACGCCAGTATCTGTTGCTGGTTGAATTGCAGCATTTACTTCTATTTCCCAACTTGACTTGGTTTCATTTCCAGAAGAGGGTTGCACTGCAGAAAAGGAAATGTGTACTATGACAAACATAGGACTAACAGGTCAAATGGGTAGGTTGTACAATTTCTGCCTGGAGGATAGATGGATGAGAGTATGGAGGGACTGCTACATTTCTTCTACTAAAAAAAAAAAAAATTCCAAAGCACCTGAATATAAAAGCACAGAAGAAAATGGCATCCGTTTCCTCTTGTTACCTTCTGCAGTCTACTGCCTTTCAGAATGTCAAAGAACAAGGTTAAGCTTTTTTATCATAACGGGAAATTCAGATTCTCCTGGCTGTCAATCCAACACATTCAAAGAACTGCTGCAAGATATCTAATTTTTGCATCCTTCTTGACTGTCCAAAGATCATTGAGGGATCCAAGTCCAAATCTGTCATAAACAAAACATTTCTATGAAAGCCTGTGTTAAACTGAAAAAGGATATAAGCATATTACACTGATCACCTACCTAATAACCTCCTGATCACCAGCCTCTCAGAAGCATGGGATGTTTTATCTCACCTGCTGAATTCTGAATTAAACTCTCTGACATCTTTCTTACTGACCTACTTCCCTTATAATTTAAAAGCTGATGCTGGCTGCAAAGAAAGATTTCAATACTGTATCTGCAGCCTCCCTACATAGTATTATCTATGCTGGTTCACCACATCTGGAAATACAATAAATAAGTTATTCATAAAACTTGCCATTGCAAAGCAAAAATAAAAAGATAGGATTATTGTTTGTAGAAAAACGAATATAAAAATGCAGGTGCTGAGGCCTCGTCTCTGCTGAGTGTTGTCATCTGCTCTTCAGATGCTTCATTGTCTCTACTTCACAGCTTTTGAATCCATGTGGTAAACGAGACAACAAACACCTGATACTCCCTAATTTACAATGGCACAGCAGAAAAATCCACACAATGATGCACAGAAGGCTTCTGCAGGGGACTTGCACACAAAACTAAATTAGATAGTTAGCATTTGCATGAGTTTAAAAATACTGACAGTTGATCACAGATACACACAAACAGAATAACCCAGAACAACAAAAAGGAGTCTTTCTGAGTGCTAAATTAGTATGACTGAGTTCATTTTGAAACTTGTTATTACTGTATGTAGGCCAATTTCATTCAGCTTGTATCAGAGATATACTTAATGTGGTTGTCCCAAGTGTAATGAATACCACTCCATGATTAAAAGTGAATCTGATGTTGGACATTTTGCTACAGACAATACTGATTTTCTGTCTGTCATAAACTCAAGATATAGCACGATGGCTTGCAGCTCTCCCTCTTCGACAGAAAACAGCGGATAGTGCTGGAACCACTAATGCTGCTGACAGAGGGATGTGAAGCCCTGAACGCTGAGGATGAGCTGGAATCAGCCTGGATGTGCTACATGGAGAGAGCCGTATCAATCCTGGTCATATTCATGCTGGCTTTAACTATCATAAATGGGCCTTCCTTCGCTATGAACCACAAGTTTAGCTATTCCTTCTCCATCCACAGCTGCCAGTCTTTTCTGCATCAGTCAACGCTGAGTCTGGCATACATGTAAGTTTTAAACTGCTTATTAACCAAGTATGGTTAATGGCAGGCCAACAGGTCAGAAATAAAATAAAGTACTTACTGTAAGTAAGATTAAACACGGCAAAGCCTCGGCCACGATAGAAAGACCCCCGTCCTGCTACAGAAAAGCACTGCATCTTTTCATTCATCTTTATGGTCTCTTGGATAGTGGTGTCCTCCCCATTCAGCCAGTTCCATGCCCGCATACAACCATCCAGCCGAGGGTTTATCTAGGAAGATAAAGCAGTATCTCACATCTCAAAGCCCTGTTCAGTGTAGAACAACTGATTTTGGGTGCAGAGGAAAACTGAGTTATATCATGATACTAAATAGGAGAAATCATTTTGATGTGTTAGGTACATGCAAACCAACTGGCAGCACCCCCAGTCCTGTAACTCCAAGCAAGTAACTGGTCAGTATTCCCCAGGAAACTCCCTTGAGCCCAGCTTATCTCCACAGAAGGGCACTAGCTAATGCAGGTGCTGATTTGATTGTATTGATTCTGTTAGCTGCTTCTACACACTGCACATCATCAGTGCAACTTACTTTTAAACCCCTGTAGTCAAGGTTTTATAAGTCCTGTAATTCTGAATTGCAAATGCTGAAGGCTAACTTGAATTATAAAAATAAAAACACAAAACAATCCTTTGTATCATTGCAAACAGGCTTAATGACACACAAGATGTTGGACCTGGTCATGGCATAAATTGTTGGGTTCTGGCTTAAGGGAAGGGTGCCTGAGCCACAAGACGGGCACACCACCCTGTACACACCTTGTTCTTGCCAGCTTCTAGTTACGTTATCCCATACCAAGTGTCAGCATTAAAATGTGAGACAGTATGTAAAGAGATGGCTCTTTGCAAAGTGTCTAAATCAGCACCATTACACTCAATTAAATGAAGCAGGGAGAGAATTAAGTGTCTGAACCAGGATAAAAACCTCAGGAGTTTTTGGCTCTCAATCCTATATTCAGACCACACCCCAGGCTTAATGTTTCAGACAAGCAGCGTCCCTGAATGACTTTTTGTGAGGAACAGGAGCCTTCCTCAGCAGCTGCACTCCCATTAACAGAGCTGCAAGCTTGTCACCTCATTTAGAAATAAAGAGATGCCAATTTGGGTTTCAAGGTGCCAGCTCTGTGTGTGGTGGACATTGAAAACAGCCTGAACAGCAGCTATGTCAGAAACACAGGGATAATCCAATCTCAGCCAAGAGTGCCTAAACTTTTATTCATGTGCCTGATCTACTTGAATTAGGAGGAAATAAAGAAAAAAAAGCTTCTGTTTCTTCCTTGAGTCTTACTAAACTGAAAGAGCAAACACAAGCAGCAAAACTGTGATAGAATATGCACGAGGCACAAACGTCATTGACAGCACAAAAAATGCCCCCAACGCGGCTTCCAGATGTAGTGGGCACACTGGTACCCTCACCTGGGGGTCTGCTCACTGACCCACCAGGGCCACCCATGGTCTCCAAGCCAGCACGACCACTGTTAATTTTGTCATGTGCTCCAGTTTTGTGGTGGGGTGGGATACATCTCACCCAAATTTATCAATCAAAAAACCAGGAGTCTCACCTTTGCTACTGGCTTAGCCTCCCTCTATATTCAATGGACAGAAAGCTGTATCCAGAAGGTGGTAATTCCACCTGCTTCAGGGCAGACTGAACTGCTCTCAGAAAGGACCTACATTACCCCAAAGGAAGATGAAATCAAGCCCTTCAGGCATGCAAAACAACATGAGTGATCATGCTATGCTTACCGGCAGGACAAGGTCCTTTGTTTTGAAAGGAATGCCTCCTACTGTCAAATTCAGTTGATACAGTCCTTTGTCTAGAGTAAACAGATCCCCTGAGACAGCTATTTTCATCACTGCATCCCTGTTGACCTTTATAACCAAACTTCTTTCGAGTTCTTCAACAGAGATCTGAAAAAGTAAAATTGCAAATAGAATAATTCAGGATAAAAAGAGCTTAATATCAGCAGCTTCAACTAAAGGACAGACACCACTAGTAGAATCTTCAAGACACAGAAAGTCCCCAAGCCTCTCTGTCTACCTTTTAAGTGACATTCCACCTTGATATGTAAATCTTTGCTCTAGACAGCAACATGGGCTTGACCTAATGGCAAAGACAGCCCAGCTACTTCAAAACAGCCACACAAAAAAATGAGTGGATTAACTATATGACATTTGTAGGCTGCTCTATGCAAAATGTAAACACAGTAACGAGTTATTAATGAGAAACTTCCTACTGCAACAGCATGTGACAGGAAAAGCTGGAAAGACAGATCAGAAGATTTATTTCAATTGGACCAGTGAAAGATAATGCAGAAGCCTTCCAGCCACACTAAATCTACATTTCGAATACTGACCGCTGAAAAAACAATAGAAGATGTCATGCTTGAGAAGGCAATAAAAATGGGAAACGATTTGTCATCTCAAAAATGTCTTTGCAGGTTTTACCTCCTTGTATCTGAAGAGCTACTTCTAGGAAGATTCTATCACAACTGAAATATTAAAAAAAAAATAAATTGTAATTTTAATTATGACCAGGCTGCACTATAAAGCAGACAGTTCTGTGGAGGAAGAGGAGGAGGTGAAGCACAAAGCTGACACGCAGCGGGCTGCTGAACAGCAGCATGGATTCTGCGCCTTGGGACCCGGGTCCTGCTGCCAATGGGGTGTTTCTGTGGCTGTAGAAGAAAACAACCCCTTCTTTCCCGCAGAGAAGAAAGGAGTGCACCTCCTCTATTTCATTATCTCCAACATAGCACTCCTTCCCACTCCATGACAGACACCCTGCCTAACCACTCTTCATCCTTACAGCTCTGTTCCCTGGGACACCCAGATGCTGCCTCCATCAGTGAGCTGCTCTACAGAACCCAATATCTGTTTCAGCAGCTGTTTAGACTCGTTCTTCCTTCTCCCTGCTGGTAGGTTATGTCATGAGCATCTTTCTCTTTGCCTTTTGAGAGCAGCTGCCCCAAAATTGTTTCCACTAGCCACACTGAGCTCGGCCTCTGTGGCTGTGATGTAAAGGATCAGAGAGTTGAGGAGGTTTACTCCTGGACACTCCCTTTGGATTGCAGTCTTCAGCAATGAAGATTAATGGAATTTGATATTTGAGAAGATTATTCATAGAACATCAAACTTTTTTCTTCTCTTGTGGATTCCAGTACCTTCTGGTTTATATTGCTAAAACACTGTTTACACCTGGTGTGTTGCTCTGTGCTGTATCCTACGGGACATGAATTTACTTGTCTGAAGCTTCCTTGTTTAAAGTGGCACCAACGTCTCCCCACCGCGTTCCACAGAGACACACAAGCCAGTCTCAAACAGGCTTTTTTTGAGCATTGGCAGGTGGTAAAATCCACTCCGTGGGTGGGAACTTTAGCCCACAGATCTCGGCAGCCACAGCCAAACTGGCTTAGCTACACTGGCTAGCAGGCTCAAAACTCACTCGGAGGGTCACTGCTGCCCTAAGGCACCAGGGTGCAGAGCATCACAAGGAGCTGGGGCAGAGCATCGCCCTGCTCCTAGCATGGATAATGGGAAGCCATGGAGCAAACAGGAACGGGGAAAAGCCAGCTGCAGCAATGCGTGTACTGTGCTTGCGCTGTGAATAAATCCTGCAGCTTGCAGGGCCACCACAATTCAGGGTCTTCGAAAATTTTATTAGATCGTATTATAAGTAATAGCATAGAAGTTTTAAAATATTAGTCTGAGTTCTTAGCCACTTCTGATCACTAATATAAACAAAACCGAATCCACGGAAACTTCCAGAGGAGAAGGGGTTAATCCCAGTGGCAGCTCTTAACAAATTCCAGTTTAGGAAATGACATTCTGCCTAATTCCCGCTGCCCTCTGGCAGTTTCAGCTGCGGTTCCCTTATGTTCAAAACTTAATTGCTGGTGCACTGCGGTCACCTACAAACCAAAAGGGAAGGATTTCGATGGTTAGCAGACTGCTGTAATACCCTCCTCCTGTTGCAAGGAGCAGCTGCTGCCTGCCATGGTGTGCTTGGGGAGGATCAGGCAGGCAGGTCCCACCGCTAAGTGTTCCCGTACGGTTAGCCATAAGGGCAGTCAGCTTTATGTTTTGGGTTATGCCCTGGATACCCCACAGCACAGAGCCACCCTGTCTGTTCTCTGCTGAAAAGCAAGTGGGCAGCACTGAAAAGGGATGGGACGACAGGCAGCCGCAGGGTTAAAGCCAAACACGAATTCGCTTGTGATTGCTTAACCCTCAGTTCTGACATTTAACAGCGCAGGTAGGTTATTATTTTTGCTAACCATACTGTCCTCATGCCAGTGCTAAACCAGACGTTGAAAATAAGACAGAATGATGACTTTTTTTGGAAATGCAAAACAAACAGAAGGTGCATGTGGCTCTCTACTATCACCAGTTCATACAGGCCACTTCATCCAGCTGGATTACACACAAATAACTACATCAGAAGTTTTTTCCTGAGGCTTGCTTATTTGTCTTTGCAATGCTGGGAAAGATCATTTAAAAATAGATTAGGAGGGATCAACATCAGAGGAAATACCTAGGTATAAATATTGGCCTGAAGTTTTGAAAATACCTTCATATTTCCATAAAAGTATGAAACTTTTGCTCAAGAGACCAGAAGACACACACTGCTCATGCTGATTCTCATGTTTTGCTTTTAAATAGCCATTGTTTTTTCATCTGTTGAAAGTTAAATAGTAAGATTACTGTTTTCTCACAACCCCTATGAAATTCCCACCAGTACCCAAACTCCATTGTTCTAGGTCTAACCAAACCTAAGGGCTTGATCCTGTGCACACCGAAGCCCCGACCGAAGCTCCCAAAGTGCACTTGAGTCTGGACTGTAACCTCTGAAGGCTGTTGGGGGTTGTGCTTCACAGAATACGAAGCTGAGAAATACAAACAAGACCGTACTCACAATGAAATGTGTGGCTACATGTTTTATAAAAGGAGACACATGAAAAGGAATAACCCCTCCTCAACCGGACAGAAGGAAAAGGAGAAATGAGGGAAGGGAAAAAATGGAGGAGCAGATTTATAGTCGTATGGCTCAGTCATACAGATTAAATGGCATTTAGAAGAGGAATGATGCTGGGTGTTAAGAAGAGAACACAGCACCTGCGGGGTGGAGGCAAGGAATAAGAAAGCAGAGCAGAGAAAGGAGAAATCAGCAGCACCCCAGCAAAGAAAGCAGCATCCCAAGTCTCAGAGGTGGGTCAACCACAAAGTCAAGAGACCAAAGGCTTCTTCCTCCTGCTGCCATTCATCTGTGGGTAACTCCTTCTGCCTTTGGCCAGCATCAGGCACAACATCAACAGTTTCTCTCTGGGAGACAGTCACCAGAGCTGCAGGATGCCCTCTGCTATGCCCATGCTGTGCTATATCTTCGGCAGCTGCCAGGCCATGTGCCAGGCAGCACTGCTGGCTGCAGGGGAACTTCTGCCCCACCTTTGGCCTGGCTCCTGTCTACCCACACCACCCAGCTCCATCTGCACTGTCCCCAAAAGCCTTGGGGAAGAGTCTCTAGGGGATTTATACAGCCTTGAAAATCTGCACAAAGAGTGTGTTGCTGCAGCAACCCAACCAATTTGTTTGTTATGATGGTACCTGTGGATAAGAGCCCTGAGATGATGGCTGGCAGGAGACCAATTCTTGCCTAAAAATGATACTTACTTTTATCATACTGCCTTCTCTCCCTGAAGAAAGCAAGCACAGCCTTTGTTTACCGTGTAACTCCTATGTGTTTGAGCATTTTTGTATTACTTGAAGAAAGAAAATACATCTCAGATAGCTCCCCCAAACAGGGAGAAAATTTGTAAATACTTCATAATGAGGTCTGGCACTTAACAAGTATGTTACACTCCTGTGTTAGATGGCTTGGCTCAGTAATGACTGCTTTTTGTTGTGGCATCAACTCTGCTTTTCACATCTTCTGTCACTGTGCTCTCTGTGCAGGCAATTGCAATTGCCATATTTCAAATCAGCAGAACAAATCTTACAACAAATTTAGTAAGAACTGGCTTGAGGCTACTCCTACCTGTAAAGATATAGCATGCCACAGATTTTATCTACAGCTGTGCTGAACCTCTACAGATCTCCATTTGGAATTTAAAATTGTTTCAGTAACTGTAAAATTAAACATCACCTCATCTGTTGGAAACATTACCATATATCAGCAGTTGACAGTGAATGCACTCAAGGACCACTCATTAGAAACAAATTTTTCTTCCCACCTTGTTTTTTCCTTTAACATATAATTCTGAATTATTTTATACTAAAAAATATAAAACAGAAAACTATTCAGAGTTACCAGTATCTGTAGTTGTCTCGTATGAGTTAGCTGAGAACTTCCCACCCACTCCCCAAGATACACATCGACTTAAAAGTCAAAAGATCTATTTAAGTAAGAAAAAATGAAAGGAGAGGAAAAGGCAGAAGTGAAAAGGCACACATAAATTCTTAATCTACTCTAGATCATACTACAAGATGCTTTTCATGATCCTGTCACAAATGGCAGCAACCACGATGCTTCCAGAATCACCAGATGTTCTGAGAGTGTCAGGAACATGAAACCTTACAAGGACTCCAACATCTTTACAAGGGAAGTGGACTATTTTGGATATAAAAAAGCATGAGGAGTTTAAAAAAGGATACGGGAGCATTAGATTTGTCAAGGGCTCAGACAATCTGAGCCCCATGAGTAAACAAACAAACATATGAATAAACGAAACCAACAACGTGCACCATACAGTAAACAAAACACCTTCGGAAACTTCTTTAAGAGAACAGCTACTGAGTTCATAGACCGTCAAAAGCTGGAAGGGACCCACAAGGATCATCGAGTCCAACTCCTGTCCCTGCACAGGACAACCCCACAGTTCACACCATGTGTCTGAGGGTGCTGTCCAGTCTCTTCTTGAACACTGTCAGGCTTGGGGCCGTGACACCTCCCTGGGGAGCGTGTTCCAGTGCTCCACCACCCTCTGGAGGAAGAACCTTTTCCTAATGTCCTTCCCCTGGCACATCTTCCTGCCATTCCCTCGGGTCCTGTCACTGGCCACCAGAGAGAAGAGATCAGCGTCTGCCCCTCCTCCTCCCCTTGTGAGGAAGCTGTAGCCACCATGAGGTCTCCCCTCAGTCTCCTCTTCTGCTGGCTGAACAAACCAAGTGACTTCCTTCTTACTCCCAAATCTCACCCAGAGAGCATCTTCTCAAACCAACATGAAGTCAGCTTAGTGCTGCTGCATCCTAAAGGCACTGTGTCTGCTCTGGTTGTTCAAATTAGTGATGCAGTCTAGTTTGCAATGGATATAAAGTATGATACAATTTGTTAGGAAAAATATCCCACTCTCACTTTAGAATATATAATGTACTGGCATATACTGAATGGATAGAAAGGCTGGGAAAGCATCTTCTCAACAGCACAGGAAGTCTAGCTGCACTTGGCAGAGCCCATCAGGAACCAGCCAAGGAAAGGTAAGACCTCAGCATCGGTCTGGACTCACCGTTTGCCACATGCCATGGTTGATAAGCGGTCCACTGCTTGTCACACGGCCTATTCCATTGTATTTCAGCTGCAGCTCTAGTCGTCCTTTGCGCAAAGCCAAGACTACCCATGTGCTGTCTTGATGGCCTCCAGCAAAGAAAAGGATACCTTCAGGATCAAAGGTTCTAAAGTCGAACTCAGCCACAAGTCTGACCGCACAGGTGCCAAGAAATAAATTAGTTATGCAGAGTTCAAAAACCACAGAGTACTTTCCATACAGATAGCATCAATTCTAGCAGTTACAAAGCTCCGTTAAAACATACTAGCTTTTAATGCATTCCTAAAAGATTTAGCTGCAAATGTGGATTTTAAATTAGCATCAAGAGTGAAGAACACATTATTGTACTTCAGTAATTATCCTAGGGGCTCTGTGGTCAAGGTTGCCTTTCTAAATTACTGGTTTGGATAACGTTTCACCTTACAGGACTCCATAGTCCAAACAAATAAGGATGATCATAGGAATAATTGCTATTGTCACGACTCAACTCCATGGCATGCATTAAAGCAGACAGCACATTCGACTGTCATTCTAAATTGTCCTCACCTCGTGGGTTGTTTCCTTTTGAAGCGCAGCCTGATAACAGGAGTGCCACTGAACATCCTCCCCAGGTACAAGGATTTAATACTTTTTCCAACAGCAAAAGGCACACATGGTATTATGTTCTATAATCAAAACACATTTTTGAGTACTTATTCTTCCAATGCAGCAGAAAGAGAATCAGAGAGTATGTCTCCTCTTCTTTTCTCATGTAGTTGCTATACATATAGTAGGTTAGGGCACTTTAATGTTTATACTCTCAAAATACAGTTGTTTTGTTACTAAGATCATTTCCTCTTTCCTTCCCTCCTCCTTCCTATGTGCTTTGGAGGAATGTTTTCCTGTTGCAAAATGGAACTATACTGGTACAGCCTAATGCTTCCTACTGAAAATGTTGTGCCTGCAACAAAAGATGTACTAAGAACTTGCTGTTAGTTGGTTTCCCAAGAGACAGCCTGTGCCACTGAAGCCCACCCATCTCAAATTCTTGGAGGACAAAAGTGTCAAGTGGAAGTGCTGGTTCATAACTTACACGATACACCCTGAGAAACCTATCCACCATCCTACTTTGTCTAATTCATAGAATCATAGAATAGTTTGGGTTAGAAGGAACCTTAAAAGTCATCTAGTCCAACTCCCTGCAATGTGCAGGGACATCTGCAACTAGATCAGGTTGCTCAGAGCCCCGTCCAGCCTGGCCTGGAATGTCTCCAGGGATGGGGCATCTACCACCTCTGTGGCAACCTGTTCCAGTGTTTCACCACCCTCAGTGTAAAAAATGTCTTCCTCTTGTCTCTCCTGAATTTTCCCTCTGAATGTCCCCAGGGACATTACCCCTTGTCCTAACACAGAATTCGGAAAAGCTTGTGCAGTCAGAGGTAATGCATCACCAAACAGAGGGCTGGCAGGGTTATTGCTGTCATGCTTTTTTGAATGCGGACAGGATAAGCCTGAGAAGACAGACTTCAAATGAACTTCCTCCTCTACAAGTGTAACGAGACTCTTCTTTTCAAGAGAGCTACTGTCCCCAGCTCACATGGCCTTGGCAATTTGATTCCCTCCTCTTGGTCACTCAACTCAAATGGCTTTGGTCCAGAGCTTCATCAGTTATTCTTAATTGCAATGTAAAATAAATGTCTGTTCTGCAGTTATGGCAACAAAGACTAACATACCTCACATGTGTTCATGTCCCGGGAAAGTTTCACTCCCCCTCTGCCATCGCAATGACAGGTGTAACTCCCCAGTGAGTTGACACAGGTCTGTTCACAGAGCTTTTCTTCACATTCATTTATATCTATACAAAACCAGCAAAGAATAAAGGAGTAAGCAGCAATTGAGTTTGTCTAAACATGAATCACTTGGGAAAAACAAAAATGTTACCAATGCTGTTTTGCAGGACCTTTCTTTTGTGCACCCTATGCTACACCTTTACAGCAGAGAAGAGTTAGAATTAGCATCTACACAGATCTGTTTTCATGGATGGATTCCAGCTGCCCAAAGATACACAGCAAGTCAGTGGTAAGGCTGGAAGCAGAGGTCAGAGGTCTTATCTTCTAGACAAGATTTCATCCCTTCAGGCCCCTTCAGCTTGCCCATGCTGATGGACTCCTCCTCCTTCAGCTCAGGTTCAACTCAGGGACTGCTTGCTTCATTGCTACTCAGCAGCTGGATCCTCAACAGACAAGTAAAAGCTGAGTCTCTCATTCATTATTTTCCTTTTTTTTTTTTTGCTTCAACTTATTTTAATCTGCTTCACAAACAAATGCAGGAAAACAAATTGTGACGGCCCACAGGGATCTCATCAGGCAGAGATAAACACTTAGAGCCTGGTGGGGCTGGCTGATGTGTGATTCAAGTAACTTAACTACATTAACTTAGACAAAAGGCAAGAAACAATGCTCGTTTTGGAATACTTTCAAAACTTACTCCATTGAGAAAGCTTGCAGGCAGTGTAGCCAGCAGAACTGTGCATGGTTCCAATGCATATTAAGATCCTCCTTCAGAGTAATACCACAAGACAGATTTTGAAAGAACAACAGCTACTGTAGTGTAACTTTTCTTGCCCTATAGAGACAGCAACATGCACAGATGCTTCTGAGCTTCCACTAGATTTTGTACTTGTCATAAATTCAAGAAATCTCAGTACTCTGGCTCATACAGCTTGATTCAAGTCATCAAAGATGACTGCAAACTCAATGAACTCACGGATGACCTCAAACTGCAAACTCATTCACAACTTGGGAAAGGGAACAGAAGTCTAGTGTGGAAGCAAGACTGAAAAAAAAAGCTTTTATTGAAGCCTGAAACTAAATTTCTGGGGTTTTATAGCTTTAAATCATATAACGTATGTATATACATATAATATATGTATATAATCATATAACAGATGTTAACATGAGCTTACCATGACAAGTCTGTCTCACATCATCATATTTGTAGCCTGCATCACAATGACATTCGTATGAGCTTATTAAATTTTTACAATGAGCTTCTCCACAGATGTCTGCTGATGCTGTGCATTCATCTATGTCTGCAAAACAAGCAGTTAAACAACATGACTTCAGGTGAGTATAATCACTCCACTGTTTGCATGCTGGAGTGGGTTCAGGATCAAGAGATACCTATTTTATTTTCATAACTGAAAAAACAATAACTTTAAGAATCTACCTTTAGCATTAGCTAGCTATAAGAAGTGACACTGAGCTTTCAAAACCAATTGGTCTTTCTTTCTTTAAGCCATTAACCAACAATGCAAAGTGAGTCACCAGAAAACCTGTAAAACAAAACAACTCCCACAAAACCAAAAAGCCCCACTCCATTCAGGGGGCTGAAACTGCAGGTTAAAAAAGCAGTGAAGAGGAACAACAGTATGAATTTTACCAAAACACAGAAGAAACACACAGCCTGTGGAGCATCACGGATTTCTGTTCTCCTTCCTCTGACAGGCAAACAATAATTTTTCATTCATTCACAAAACTAAGATCTAAATCTGCTAATCTGTAGCAGGCAAAGGGGAACTGAAGCAGCACAATTTGTCACAGAGAATAAGTCGTGTCTGAGAGATGATGTGGGGTTTCACCATGAAGGCAGGCAATGGACTGGAACCAGAGGTCCACAAAAACAAAGAGATGTTTTTCTAAGGTGTTAACTAATATCTAGCAAAATCCCAGTGTTGACAAAACATTTGCAGAACACTGAGAGTTTAATATTTACTTTTGCTTTCTAGTACATGTTAAAACTACAACTATGTGTTACACTTTGTGATTTTCCCATGTATGAGTGAACTGGCCGATGGTAGTCTATCTAGCATACTATATAGCATAGTCTACCAATCCACAGACAAAACCCAACTTTTTACTGTGTGCATGTAATGACAGGAATAAACGTGAAAGAAAATTGAAATGCAGTAATAAATCTCAGCTAGCATTAGCCACAGCTGACAGCAACCTCAGCAGCCAGAGGGTCACACATTGAAGCTACAGAATGCTTGTATGCTCTGTTCATGGTGCTCTAATAGACAGAACTAGGGTACTATACAAATATACATACACATGAAAAGAAATGTAATTATCAACCCACTCGCCATCCACCTGTCTGTACCAACTGGCACCAGAGGACAACTCAAAAGTGAAGCTGGCTCTTCTAGGGAGCTGCTCCCATTAGAAATGGGTACCATGTTATTTATACAGTCATCCCTTTTTAAAGCGGAAGTGACGCAGAAATAAAATCCTGGTCTTTGTTGTTTTGCTGGTAGCATTAATATGTTGCTCGTATCAGGTATGCAGTCTGTTTAGAAATACCTCATCACATCCATCTGTAAGAGATATATACACAGACTTGCCTGTTTTTTCATGAGATACACATACTTTTAACATTAATGTGATCATTAAGGAGTCTGTGTCTCAGCATGCAGTTTCTTAACACTTTAAAAATCTCAGTTGCTTAAGTTTTGGTTATGTAAATTCATTCTGCAGTTTCAATCAGATACTTCAGATCCCCACTTTCTGTTCTCAGTTGCTATGTAAAATAGCTGCCAACCCTCACTGGGGCCTTTCTACAGCTATTAATATTCTGTTGCTGTGATTTTATCCATCTGTACCTCTCTGAATTTATTAGTTGTTGCACATGTCCAAATTTAGAAAAATAAAATAAGAAACACACAAAAGAAAAACAAATGGCTTTATATACCCCGACACTGTGAGACTGGAAAAAATCATAACAATGCATCTGTCCATCCCTTCTTCCTCACAATGTCAGGGTATGAGGACCGATCAGCTAAACCAATTTAGCACAATCCAAGCCACAAATCCGCTGTGAATCAGGCCTGTGTTATGATGTTAGAGACCAGTATGGTGTGACTGCTGACAAGCCCAGGCATGTCGTGCTGGCCGGAGCACCCAGTACAACCCCAGCAGAGAGCAGCTCACGGGAGCTACCAGCAAGTCTCTGCTAGGCGAGGGAATAGACCAGGGCTGCTCAGGGCCACCCAGCTCTCTGAAATACAGTCACAACTCACTAAACATCCACTGAAGGTGATTCTGCCCCTCTGCTCTGCTATGGTGAGACCCCACCTGGAGTCCTGCATCCAGCTCTGGGGCCCTCAGTACAGGAAAGACATGGACCTGTTGGAGAGGGGCCAGAGGAGGCCACAAAAATGACCAGAGGGCTGGAACAGCTCTGCTGGGAGGACAGGCTGAGAGAGATGGGCTTGTTCAGCCTGGAGAAGAGAAGGCTCCAGAGAGACTTTATTGTAGCCTTTCAGTACTTAAAAGGGGCCTGTATGATGGAGGTCAGACTTTTTAGAAGGGCCTGTTGCAATAGGACAAGGGGTAATGTTTTTAAACTAAAAGAGGGGAGATTCAGGATAGACACAAGGAAGAAATTTTTTACACTGAGGGTGGTGAAACACTGGAACAGGTTGCCACAGAGGTGGTAGATGCCCCATCCCTGGAGACATTCCAGGCCAGGCTGGACGGGGCTCTGAGCAACCTGATCTAGTTGCAGATGTCCCTGCTCATTGCAGGGGGGTGAACTAGATGGCCTTTGAAGGTCCTTCCAACCCAAACTATTCCATAATTCTATGATTCCATTCTACAAAGTAAACTGAGAGGCCCAGCAAAGCTTACCTTCACATATTTTGCTGTCTTTAAGAGCGTAACCACTGTAGCAAGAGCAACGGTAGCTGCCAAGTGTGTTGAAGCAGACCTGGTTACAGCCACCATTCTGCGCTCTGCATTCATCAATATCTGCATCAAAAGGAAGTGTTACAGTCAGCTTTTCATCTCTGTGAATAATCCAGAGGGAGAGAGTGGGACAGGAGTCGGGAAGCAGAAAGACCAAACGAGAAACACTATGACATCTGCAATGCAGTGATTACAAAAAGTACAAAGACTTCATTCAAACCCTTCAAGTACATTAGTTCAAGTTCATGTAATAATAAAAAAGATAGAGAAGGAACTGTAACTGAGTACCTCCCTCGCAGCTTTGAGAATGTAAAGAGTATCTTTAGCCACTGTGGGGGCAAAAAAGTTTGTTTGCAGAAGCAAACTAATTATACTTAATGTATTTTATACCATAATTAACTTTTACAGTTATACTATAACCAGTACGTTTGGGATGCAATCTTTAAATAAAACAAGAACAGTATATCCTTACTACTACAGAACTCATGAGAACACAAGAAGTTTTAAGTTCCCAGCTATTGAGCACCATGAGCTAAACAGTGCTCTACTTAAGTCAACAGCAAAAGCCTGTTAAATTCAGTAGAGCCTGGATTTCACCCTCAATGTCCTGTTTGTATATGGGACTCTAGAGCCAGCTGATAGGTAGTAAAGCACATTTCATGGCATTTTGTAAGAAAAAGAGGGGATATGCTCTAGACTGATCAGTTGCTGAGCTGTCAAAGCTGATTGCATACTGATCAGACAACTGTCTCAAATGCTTAAGTAAGCCGCTTCTGAGTGATCCTATAATCTCCCCACAATATTTACATCAGAAGGAGAGGCTTTGGATCTCCTGCTGTCTTGGTTGCCACAATTCTGGAGTGGCTGATTGTGATTTCTGGCAATTACTTAATATTGGCAGGCAGAAACGCGGTGGCCTTGACAGGAAGCCTTGCAGGCAGGAAAAAAAAACAAAGCCAGAAAACAAGAGGCAGGAAGATAACTTCAGTATTTCATAAAGGAATAGAGAAAACCCTCTGGGGGCCTGGAACTTCTTGCACAAATAGTTTCTGCCTGAATATTCTCTTTGGAGGTGATGGAAATACACAGTGAGATTAAGCAGACATGGAATAAGGTCCTACTAGCAAGGAGGCTTTAACAGACTAATTTCATTGGTCTGTGCATCACCAGACTCAGACCCCAACTTGCCTGCTGCAAGTCACTGTTCCCATGGCAGGGGTGCTAGAAAGGAGGGTGGTCCAGCTTCTCTGGCTCTGCAGTCTGTGATCTGTTACATCTGGGTTCACAGCAGCAATCTGAGGCAGGTCTGCTTGAAAAGCCACTACAACTCTCATTCTGCTGCCCCTTTCACATGAGTGGGACAGAAAGTTGCGGCATAACATCTTAGATTACCTTGCTGAGACCAAGCTGGCTGAGATTAAAGATATATAAAAATATTGACACGACAATTACCTGATTCACAGAAGGGTAAAAACACAAGCAGTGTGCAACCCAGGTTCAATTCTGTGACTTTTCACTTGTGCAGCACAGTATCAGTGACCATTTGAAAAGACAGGAAAACCAAACACGTCTTTGTTACAGGTATGAAAGATGATGAAACCCAATTACCTTTTTCACATGTTTTTCCCTGCCAGCCACGCTTGCATTCACAATAGAAGTCTCCCTTGAGATCTTCACATTTGACGGTCCCCTCTTTGTGACAAGGATCAGGAGAACACTGGTTTGGCAAATCTGATTTATATTAGGAAAAAAAATAATAATAATTAAAAAAAAAACCAACAACACAACCAAAACAGAACAATAAATTCAAGGCACTGACAACCAGGTGTTTCACTCTCATTAAAAGTCAAGAAGCTTAAACAGTAGTGGAGAATCACTATCAGAAATACCCGCACCTGGCAAAACTGGAAGCTAACTCTTAGTGCTCACATGCCAAACAAGCTGTGCCAGGAATTTTGCAGAGCATGTGCAGTGGAATTCATTTCATTGCAAAAGGGAGTGAGCTACCACCCCCGTATCTGAAAGGGCACGTCCTGAAAGAAACAACTCAAAGTAGCTCATTTTTAAGAAAGTTAATGCTACTCTCCCTAGTTTTGCAGAAAACAGAAAGCAGGTAGTATAGCAACTAAAGTACTCAAGGAAGAACAGGTACTCTTTTCAAGTGCTTTTGGTAGTTCAACTGAGGATCTTACTGGGGCTGATGGATTTGTTGCTAGCAAAGGTTTATTTCTGAAATTTTAGTCAGAGCTGTCCAACTTAGGCCTTTCTATTACATAGAATGAGAATAAAAAGAAATATCAATGTGTTAGCAGCATAAGAATAGCAAACCCCTAATCCAGTTTACATATAGCACAACGTTCCTATGGGGCCACAACAGAGTAAAGTCTGCCACTGATTTTTAAGCCAAGTTCCAATAGTTGTCAACAGACATTCTCCATGGTAGTCACCATACTTTGGGGAGGATTAGAGGAACAAACTTCAAACTATCATGTAACTGTTCAATGAATGGAAGTCATATGTCCAAACTCACCTACTCAGCTATCTGAAAAATACCCAGGGACAATGCTTTGCAGAGATAGCTAAAGGAAGGATGAGAGAATACCTTTGCCCCTGCAGAACAGGAGTTGGTAGCTATAATGTAGTAGTAATCTGTTACACCCATATTCTAGGTCAGTAATCTTCAAAAAACATTAATGTGTTAACTGTTTCCACCACCTTAACCAGAAAGAGCAGTGCAGAAGCTCAGTCTGCGGACCGCAAAGCTCACCTAGTCAGAAGGCCTTTCTGTTTATACATCCCCTCCCAGCACTGGGGTTCAGGAGAGACAGGGCACTTCTGCAGACTTTCTACACTTGGGTGAACTTTAGTCACAGTCCAGTCTGCCGTGCATGCCACCTTCTTCAGAGGACATTTGAACCTGACCAGAGCCTTTGCAAACCTGAATGAATGTATATTCTCAATGGGACTGACCTTCTACACTGGAGCAGTTAAATGGTCAGTCCCAGAGTCCTCTGTGCTCACCAGCACATGGAACGCACTGGAAAAGAAAGTCCTATGGCATGAACGCATGATATCCAGGCTTCTCTTCTGAAGAACGTATGTGGCAGTTTCTTGCATCTGAGCAGCCATGCAAGAGTGAGGGTGGCAAAGCTACAAAGCAATGATTCTGCCCGATCCTTTTGATGCATGATAGAGGAACTGCTGGCAGCAGCTGCAGCTACCAGTCTCTAAAGGAAGCACTATCATGAACAAATGCCTTCTGCAATTGTACAGCCTTGGCAACACACCTTTACTACTCAAGAAATCCAGTTCAGTCCAGACCAAAGGAAGAATTTGAGAAAAGTGCATCAGACAGGTACATTTAGAGCATGTGATTAGCAACAGCCCACTGCAGACCAAGTTTGGTCTGTGATACTAGATTTGCAGTGCAAAAAGTGTTCAGTGGGTACACATTAAGCAAGCAGCGGCAGTGAAGACCCCTTTTCATGCACCACTTCTGTTGAGACCAACTTCGGTAGACCAACATCCAGTTCAGACTCTTCACAATATTCTGAAATATGACTTGTGAATTGATGGACATAGGTGGTGGCAAGGAGGTACGTAGGGAGAAGAACTGTTTGTTGATTAGTAGCCTCATCAGACTTCTCAAATTGAGAGAAATTAAGGATTGGATTAACTCCTACTTTTGTCAGGATTATACTGCTTTTACATGTCTCTTCCTGACTTTCTCTAGGTTACCCTGAAAGTCACTTTCATGACAGGCTGCTTTGAAAAAACATTAACATTTCTGTGAGTGCAAGCAGAAGCAACTTCCTTTGATGTCTTATAAAGCACTGAGCAGCCCATTTGTTTGCACTGACTGCCTTACATTTGAATTTCAGTAATCAGAGTGGTCAAGGTTGCCCAGCACCTCTGGCAGTCACCTGGTCCCACGCCATAGCTCAAGCAAGGCCACCAAGAGCTGGTTGTCCAGGACCACATCCACACAGCTATTCAGTATCTCCAAGGATGGAGACTCCACAACCTCCCTGGGCAACCTGTGCCAGTGCTGAGTCACCCTCACAGTGAAAAAGTGTGTCCTGATGTTCACACATGACCTTCTGTGTTTCGAGTTGTCCCACTGCCTTTTGGACTTTTGGACAGCCACTAAGATTGTTGCTATGTTAGGCGTAAAAATAAGGCAAGACCACATACTCAAATGTTGGAGAGCATTTGTGTTACAGTTACCAAGAAAAAATGACCCGACTGTTGGGCTGCACTGCACATTGAATTATCTGAAGACTGAAGTTAGCTGCACACAGCCCATATTAATGGCATGAATGACCACAGATATTTCTATCACACCGATACTTGCTGATAGTTCACTCCTCTTCTCATGAGAGTTTGAGAACATCAGACACAGCCTTATACTCTCCTGGTGGCTTCACAGCTGTGTAATTCTGCCAACATTGTAGAAAGTGCTCCTAATTTAAACCATGGAAAGACAAAATGGACCTATTATTTCAATTTATCTACATGACAGATTTTAGTAAAAGTATTAAAAGTAATGAAGAGTGTGCTTTGAGCTATGTCTGACAGTACATGCGTGGCTCCTAAGTGCAGACAGAGAACAGAACTACCAGTTCTGTTTTGGAAGTCTGTATGCAAACAAAAAGTTACCTAAGTACACTGACTTCTCCTTCCAGTTTATTACTCTGTACTGTTAATTTATTTTTTGATATTCACAAAATGGTACAAATTAAAACTTCATTGGGAAAATGCTAGGTTGTGAAGATTACAACACTCACTATTAAAAAGCAGACACACATGACCTAACAAAAATCCCATTGTGTTTTTAAGGCCACATGCAGCTTCGTTTCCAAAAAATCCTGTAGAGTTTTCCAAACTCTTGCAGAACTAAATCCCTAACTCGTAGCTGACCTACAGAATCTCTTTTACAAAATGATCCAGATCTGCAGGCCAAAGTACAGGTATGGATGTGTAAGGCAAGCATCTATCTGCAAAGCAGTTGCTTTAAATGCTCATGGCAGCCAGTGGAGATCTAGTCAGTACAATAAATGGAGTTTGTAGTGTGATTCAGCTCTCCCCCAGCAGTAGGAGTGTGGTCAGTGGAATCCCTTTAAAACCACTAATTAGGTACCTGTGCTGGAAACACCTGAATCTACCTCTCTGAACCCAGAGCTGAACCCCACCTGATCTAAATGTCCTATGAAACCGAGAATCCTCAAATGCAACCCCAAGATGTCTACTCACTGTCACAGTTAAAATTTGTACCTTATTTCCAGTATAAACTTGTCTAGTTAGTCACCCTCCAGCCCCTGGGTTGTGCAACATCTTTGTGTGCTAGATTAAAAGAGCCTTCCACTACCTCGCTCTGAGAGGACAAAGACTGTTAAGAAACAAAATCTAAATGTGTCTTGCAGGCACAACCCCTTAGAGCCACACAGCCTTTTGGCACCATCTGTGAAAAATTAAGAGGCACACTGGAGTTGGCCAAGCACAAAGCCTGTCATTCTTCCAAGAGCGTTTCAGGCTCCTTCTCCATTACTCCTGTGAATTGACAATGGCTAGCCAAAACTCAGCCATTTAAAAACATTTTAGTATTTTAACGGGGGAAAATATTATCATTTTATTTCCAAACCACTGCATCTGCAATGGGCAAAAATCCCTAAAAAACAATTACTCGGCTTTCATTTTTTCAGATTTCTTCATCCCTGCCCTTCAGCCTCGCATTTCCAAAACATTATTAACTATTTGGAACAAGTCCTCCTAGTTGATACCACCATTTTCAGCAGGAGCTCCCACCTCTTTGCTGTGCCATACATGTGAGCAAGAGGAAGCATTTCAGCCTCACATCCCACTTTGAATTAGTGGGCACACAGCAGCCCACATGGGTACCACAGGTCCAAGAATTCCCAGTTCAGAGGACTATAGCATCCGTAAGTGATATTGCTGCATCATATCAGGATATCAAGGATATCATATCAAGTTTTGACAAATCACTTCTTAACCTTAGAATTCACTCTTCAAAAGAAGTTGCTGTAACACAGTTTATGAACATGAAAGCTCGACTGAATCCTGATCCTGCTTTGGTAGCACTGGTATGAGCACATGACTAATCAAACTGGCCACAGTAAAAGACTGAACCACAGGGGTAAAAGTGAAAATAAATATACATACATGTGATTTTCTCTTCATTTGAAATGATCTGCTCCCAGAACATATTTAGAATATTTATTTAGCTTTATATCTTTAGCACTGCTAAGCTTCAAAAGGGAACTGGAAAGCTATTAGAAGAGTTAATGAAATTCTAATCTCTAGTGTTAGTGATGAACGAATAACCCTTTCTCCTTCTACACAGATATCAGGTTGACTTCCAGATTGATTGGAATTTTTAAAGGCTGCAATATTTAAACCACAGTCATGTGATGCATGAAACTGATCTCCTTAACATAAAGAAGTCTGACAGAAGCCTGGGTTTGACTATTACCTTTCTTCAAGGTTCCTTGAGAGGGACAAGCCAAAGTTACCATTCAAGAAAAAAGAAAATGAAAGGCCAAGCATAGCATACAACCTCCTGGTAAATCTTATTTCTTGCCCCTCTTGCTTCTCAGACTATTTAGACCTTGGGAAACTGGTGGGAAAGAACTGTCTTGCATCGTAAAATACCAAAGCACTGAAAGATGGCAATAGGTGATAAAAGGGAAAAGACCTTGTTTTGTTGCTCAGATAGGACAAGCAATGTGGAGTCTCAAGCCTGGAGAACAGGAAGGCAAATACTAAAATACTATATAAGATGGAGATGGCTGAGCTGGTTCCACTCCTTCAGATAACACGAGTGAACATTTAACTACAATGTACAAAACAAAAATGCTTACTATGAACGCATGTAAGGAAATCTGGACTTCTTGTATATGGCGACCCATATTTCTGAATGCAAGCTGAAGAACAGAAAAGGAAATTGTTGTTATTATAATGATGACATGGCAGCTGTTCAAAGCATGTAAAATCATACCTAGCCTGCTTATTCATTAAGCAAGGATTTGGACGCTGGATGCAAAAATCTATGCAATATTATAATCTCCCAGATGCTTTAAAATTCTTAAGTTCATCAAAATTTTTTAGCTCTGAGTTACAAGTCATCTGAAGAGGGTGATCATTTTACCAGATTCTACTATGATTCTAAAAGCATGTTAGTAGCTACTCAAGTTTTACCTACTAAATCTTTTAAAAAATCTAAAAAGCACATGAAGTTTTCTAGAACTGTTGGCACTTGTGATCTTAAGTACTACATATTAAACAGAAATAGAAAATAATGTGATGCCATGACTATGAGAGAGTCAACAGAGTAAGTCAGTGGATCAATCAATAAAGGCACTTTGATTTTTTTAACATGGAAATTCGTTAATATAACAGCTAAGTTAATTAAGGGGAAAAGGTAGAAGACTTCAAATTATTTACTAATGCTGCAAACTACAGATAAAAATGCAACACAAACATTTTAACATGCAGAAAACACACACAGGATCTCTGTATGTAAGTCTACACATAAGTAAAAAACAAAATCACATAAGGAACATACAGTCTATCTTAAAAGTTAGAAATGTATGTTTACTGCAATCAGACTTCCATCACTTTCCTTAGCAGAGACTTCAGTTGTGACAAGCTCCAATGTTAGGCACCACATACCAGCACTACCACAAAGTGAAGTAAAAGTTGCAACTCACCCAAGTATTTCGGGTAAAAATATTCCTGTAGGAAGAAAAAAAAAAAAAGGCAAAGTTTTATTGAATAATATTTGCTTCTATTGTCATACTATTTAAGAGCTGTTGTTAGTTTGGTGTTTTTGCACAGCAGTTTAACAAGGTCCAAACCCAAACATCCTAAATTCTTTTTATGAAGAAATACAAGCAGCACAGTATCATGCACGCATTTTGTCTTTTGGAAAGGAAAGAAGCATGAGCTCCAGTCTCAAGGTATTTTTTGACAACAGCTGACCTGGTAAGTGGCAGTGGCTGAGCGTGAAGCCACTTACCCACTATCCAAGAGGTAAAGGTGCTGGTGGTGGCATGAGGTAGGGGAAAGAAGAAGAATCTAGGGACAAAACCCCAGAGGGCAAGTACCAGAAACATTCAGTCACTCATTGTCTCCTCTGAGGCCCTCTGCTGATGCAGGACATGGGCAGCACTCTAACACCATAACCCCTAAAACAAAAGTGTACCTTTTGGTCTTACAACAATGAGCACCTTACAACTTGCCAGCACCCATTGCCACACCACCCACTCCATCACATCACGGAGACTGACTGCTCCAAGGGAATGCTGAAAGTTTGCAAGTGGGGGGAAAACTGACTTTCATTGATGCAAAAGTGGATCACAGAAGGCATTCCCACTCTTCTCGAGGTACACAGCCAGGTGTCACCTACTTCGTGTCAACAAAGTGTAGCCATACGGTGAGAGCAGCAGTTTGCTGATGTGATGTGGATCTAACCTTGCATGTTAGAAAAATATTCAGCCTGGTGAGACCTTGCCAGTTGCATGATTGCTGAGAAATGGCAGGAAAATGCAGCTGTGCTTCATGGAGGGGCAGGGGATTGGCCTAAGTGGATCACTAAACCACATTCTTAACAAAATACAAAACCTAATGGACAGGAAAAGGATTTCTTTCCAATTTCACTTCATACTGGATTTCATAATGTATATGTCACCAGTTCAAGTGCTGTTAAAATTGTGATGGGGCACAGAAGGAGGGAAAACTTGTGGATTGTATCAGTGCTTAGCATTTTTGTTGAGCTAATTATGAAAGCATATGCATAGTATAATTCACTTTCACACAAAATGAGGAACATTCATATATAATGCTGTATCTGCAGTGAGATAGGGGCAGTATATATTCTGTATTCTACAAAATTAAGATTAGAAGCTATTTTATTTTCTCCTTTTATTACAGATGTTTGGGTAAGCTCATGCATATATTCAGGCATGTACATACAACAGAGGCTGGCACACGCCGTGATTCAATTTGACCTGGACTGTCTAACTCAATCAATTGGTTATATAAACTAAAAGTTTTGCATTCCTGTCATTCACAAGGAAAATCAATCGCTTCTGGCAAATGTGCTCCAGTTACTGAAATGCACCATGTAAATATTCAGCATAAATCATGAGAGCAACAATAAAAAAGTAGAAGAAGCAGCTTACACCTTCTTTAGTTTTCAATTCTGACATGAGGGTAACAGGCTTGGCATCTTTTGGGGTTGAGCTTGTAACATCTCTTCAGGTTAACAAACTGAGTGAGGAGCTCAGAACTCACTACGGTCCCCTCTCCCTCTTTTTTTTAAGGTTTAGTTTTGGAAAAGACAAGTAAAAAAAATACAGTCAAAATAAAAGCAAATCCAAACAGTCTAAGTATTCAAATGACTGCCCAGCTGTGCTATAACCACAAACTGAACTTCAGCCAGCACTCGAGGAGAAAAGGATAGTGGCATGTGATGAAATATCCCAAACATTTGTTTTTATTATTTCCCCTTTATTCAATATTCATCACAGGAATGTGCAGATGTGTTCAACCACCAACAGGATAATCCAGACACTGGCAAGAACAATTTTTTCTGCACTCACAGGGCAAGAAATAGAAGCTTTTATCCTCATGGCCACTAGCCTAATTGCTTCAAGTCAGTGATGGCAAAGGCATAAAACTTCATTTTCTCCTTGACCTCTGATTAATGAGTTGAGTACTAGAAAAGTTTTATAGAGTTTACATTCGAATGGAAGATTAAGGTAACTAGTTATTTTCATCACACAAATAACCTTCCAAATGCAAACTGACTGTATATTGATTCAATGCCAGTTGAGCAGCAGAAGACTCCAAGACACTCTACCACCACAAGCTTCACTTCACAAGATAGGTAACAGAGATAAGTGATTTAAGGAGGATTCTATTAATAGAAATTTAACCTTTATTTTCCTATCTTTGTCATTTGCTTAAGTTACACAAAACTATTTGCTG
The DNA here is from genome assembly GCF_963082525.1 of Nesoenas mayeri. Classification (NCBI taxonomy): domain Eukaryota; kingdom Metazoa; phylum Chordata; class Aves; order Columbiformes; family Columbidae; genus Nesoenas; species Nesoenas mayeri. The sequence goes on along the minus strand of NC_137541.1, from coordinate 150,566,592 downwards.
ATCAGTAGAACTTCTCCAGGTCCACAGGACCTGCTGATAATAACATTCTAAAATAAATTAACGTGATCACACGTTCTAACATTACTCATTCCTGTATTATTAACTTTTTGTTATTGTCTGTAATCAATTTTCCCATAACAGGCTTCTGGAAATACAATGACGCCAAATGATTAATCAAGGGTGAAACAAATGATCTTCCACCTTGAGAAAAGGAACTTGCTTACACTGCAAGTGGAAGTCCCTTTTCCAATAACACCGAATGAGAAGTCTTCCCAGTTAAAAATTCAAGTTGTGCCTAACCTGCACAGAAAGAGAGCCAGATTTGCATTATTTCTTGTGTGAGCACTCAGCTCTACAATTCCTTTTCAGTCTCCTGTGCCATACTAAGTCTTAATGATACACAGATGTCAAGGAAGATGAAAGCCTTATACAGGATCAGGTCGCTGTTAAAAGTCTGAGACTCATCTTCCCTCCACCAGCAGTCTTCAACTCTATTTTTGGGATCTAACGAAAATTACAAGATAAATGTGTTGAGGCTTGCTAACAAAGAGTTAGCAAAGATTCTCTGTTGCTACTTTGCTGATTTCTCAGCTAGTCACCTTCAACTTCAGGCTCACCAAACACCTCACCATGCAGAAAGCCACTCAGTATTCACAGGATCAAAATGCAGTTTATTTAACTGTGACTAGTGTGGCATTAAAAGTCATCACAGAATTACAGTAAGTGTTAAATTTTCAGCTTGGACTCTAGTAAAAAAAAAAGAAATCAACATTTAAATGTTGTCATCTCTTCCCCTTCGGATTTGCATTCCTAATTACTGCTGAAAAGTAGGAGCAATGGGCTTCTTTAAATAAAAAGCTATAAACAAATACATGTTGGACATAAACATCCTCTGGCTAGGCTGCTGTACAGACACTGACCTTATCAAGCTTTCTAACTAATCTGCCCAGCAGTAATGTCCCCATGCATGCAAGAGGAAGACACCACCTTGCAGAAGCACCAGCCTTTACAAGAGACCAACCTTCACGAACGTAGTTTCAACAATTCCAACCTGTGTGTCTATTCCAGCTAAGAAAACCTTATTGATTTCCACCCCTCCTTCTTGTGACCCAACACTTTCCGTCTGTCCATTTCCCACATACCAACCGGTACAACTGGGATGCCAGAAGCCTCAATAGTGGATGGCCTGGCACCAGCACACCTGCAGCCTACAGACCGACATGTAGGATGAGTTACACACCACATGTCCTGTGCCACCAGTGGCACAGCTCAGCAGAGATCTCAGGTAAAGAGGGAGAAATAGGAGAGACTGGGAAGTGCCTCACATCTACAAGTCTCCACCCTTCCAGTGAAGTGAAAAGTATGGCATGAGGCCAGTCCCCCCAGGCAGGTCCTGGCTTGCTTACTTCAGCCCAAGTTCAAGACACCTTTTCTGTGCTGTCCAGGAGACAGAGCTGTGCACTAACAAAGAAAGATTTAAGCTCCATAGCCCTCACCCCTTTCACACGAACACATGTCATGTTAGAAGCAAGTCTTTTGATGCATTAAACACAATTATCAGTTTCCACAACAGTGGTGCAAGACCTAAGAGTGCATGCGTTTATTTCGGGGTAGAGTGCCACCAAACACTTTTTCATGGGGCTAAGAAGTTCTTCTCCCACCTACATCCAGAGCTATTCCTACCTTTATGCCACAGCCACTACAACACTTAGTATGGATATCTAAAAGGAAAAGAGAGCATGAATTTAAAAGTGTCCGTCCTCAAAAAAAAAAAAAAACCAACCCAAACAATGGTCCCCCCAAAAATAAACCTGTAGAATGTTAATTTTTTTTTTTCCTCCAAATGTGAATGGTTGCATTAAAATAGTTATGTTTCTGTGGAGCTACCCCCATGCATGGACAAGACTAAGAACAGCAACATGAATGCAAGAATTCATAGTAGGGCTGCAGAGTTGAAGGGGCAGAAGTACCTATGTCAGCTTCCCTGCTAAAAGAAACCTACAATGTGACTGAGGTCACCATCTATTTTAAACTCCACAGCCAAACTCTCCCTTAGTGGTAAAATCCAGAAGTTACTCAAGTCTTACTGGGTATGCATTAGTGCCGCTGCATTTTCAGAGAAGATGGAAGAACACCAAATCAGAATAGGCGTTGACATGAGTCACTGTGTAAAAATAGCCCTACTGAAAACATAACAATGACCCTGTCACCGCCAGGAAAATGTTCTCACTGTTGCTTAAAGTAATTGGCAACACCGGAAACCTCAGCCAAAAGGGCCTGCCAACTGCTTCTGTTTGTTTTACTTGAGTATTAGGTCAGGTAAGCCAAATCAGCACTGTATCTAATCAAAATCAAGTAGTCTACAGAAGGACTGTTCGTGTTCCTGGGCAACTGGCTCTTGGTGGCCCTGCCTGAGCAAGGGCTGGACCAGATGACCTCCAGAGATGCCCTCCAGCCTCAGCCACCCTCTGATTCTGCGATTCTGTGACTGCAGCACTGCTGACACCGGAGGATCTCAGAGACTTCTATTAGCAATGGTAATTTCTAAAAAGCACTTCTTTGTCACCTAGATACCTCTTACAGAGCAGTGACAACTCCCACATTACGCCCCTTTCTTATTTCCATATAATAGCTCTCCCTTTTCCTCTTTCCTTCAGGACTGAATGTTTGTCTTGTGCATGGCCTGACCTCCTTGTTTATAAATACACTTCGTGTTTCCATACTGCAGACATACACCATCCTTGCAAAGAAATGGCCACTACCAACCATGATTTGACTTGTGTTTCCTTTAAAACCAACAATAGTTTAACTGTTATAACTTCAGAATGCAAATCTCATTAATGCTCAAGAGCTCTCCGCATTTTTTTTAACTCAGCCTGAGGCTTTTGATGCATAGCAAACCTCATGCTGAATGATTAAGCCTTCCTCTCATACGAGGTAATTAAACAGTCCTACAATTTATAATTTTAAATATATAGAACTTACACTTGTAGATTTACACTCAAATCAGTGCTATGTTGCTTGAACAAGCTTTCCTTCTCTTTGTGAGGAAGATTACACTTAGCCAGGTTCGGTTGCTGCCTCTTTTGCTTTGGGGCAATGTGCACTCTACATGCAGGGGGCAAAGGGAACTTCCCTCCACAATTTGGCAAGTGAGGCTTTAGAGAAGCAAGTAGGTCATGTTATAATCCAAAAGCAGCCTTGAAGTCTCATCTCCTACGACCAGAGCTACTGTTGTTTAGGGTAGCTTTTAGATTTTGTCTCCATTTGCAAAGTATCCATTTCACTGCCTAGCTACTCTGCTGCACAATGACTATGACTGCCCCTTCCACTGAGTTGTTTTGAGAAGCATTCAAGACCACCCTCCCTAGCATCAGCTGTTTCATAGAGACTAAGCATCTCTGCAGAATCCTGAAAACTGGAAACAAAAAAACATCTATTGTTGTAGCTTCCCTCAGCCTCTTCTGAGAGTCAGGACTATTTCCCAACAGTATACTGAGCTGCCACTTCAGCAAAAGACATTGCTCTGCAATGAGGAAAAAACTGCCAATGATTAGAATGCACAATTACAGGCAAAAAAAAAAAGTAATGAAAGAAGAAAAAAAAAGTTCCTGTATGTCACAACCAAGCAAAATATAGATACTGCACATTAGTGAAGCTATAGGGGGCACAGAGACATGATTTCTGTATGTGACCTGAGGCAGGGTTAGATTGGACAGTAATGGTGTGAAATGGATGTAACTGGTGCCAAGGGTCAAATGTTCCAAGATAAATAATTTGTAGAGTGATTCCAGTTAGTTAGTTGCATGTGCTGAAAGCTAGAAGTTATTCTTAATGCAATCCAGTCACAAATGGCTTGAGGTGTCCTCCCCTGCTTCAGGACTGAAAGGCTACTTTCCTTCCAGCTGTGCTAACGTGCAATTTGAAAAGAGGATCCCAATGTCTGTGCTGCTTGTTTGAATCCCTGCTTGTTGCAATAGTTACAATATTTGTACAGGTGCTTAAACTAACACTCACTTAGAAACTCCAGTCAAATTAAACAAATGAGGATCTGACAAACACCTAGCATAAATAAAAACTATCTCCCTTCAATATCCTAGTGCATAATTACTTGGCAATTATTTAAGCTGTATTTAAAATAGAACAGATTATATATCACATCCAACATGATTTAAATGTCTGCGGTATCTCTTATAAGCTCTGTAACATTTTATCCGTTGAAGTGAAGAAATACTGTATTATTCCCCTTTCTGTAATCTAATGATATTGTTTCTTAGGATTTTGCTTACCCGCAGAGGTTGCAACTCACAGTAAAAGTCACGTTAACACATTGCTGGATTTGGCCTCAGAGGGGACAGGCAAGCGAGGAACAGGGAAGCAACATCTAAGAAAACACGAGGCCCTTGTGACTGAATCTCATCTCATACTTCCCTGTTCATTATTTTAATAACTAAGTAACTTTTGCTCTTTTGTTCCTGTCCTAAATGTTCTCTGGAATTGAACTAGGACTTCCTGTTCTGTGAGTCGGTCAAATGGGGTAGCTCTCCAGATGCACATGATTTTGTACAGTGCAAGCGTGACCCATTCTCCTTTTACCTCTTCATTTAAGCACATTTCAGTCCTGGCAGGTGTGGCAGAGTGAACACAACACCAGCACTTTCCCCACTTCCAGGGTATCTTCCTTACTTTCCACCTTTGTTCTTCCTTCGGGTACCACTGCTGATGCTCAAAGCAACAGGAAGAAACCCCAAAATAATAAATCAGGAAACTTCCCCACAGACATGTGCACATGTGGAGAGCCCCTAGAACAGCAGGTCATAACAGTGATGAAGGAACAGATACAGAAGGGAGACCTGCTGAAAAACTTCAATCAGATTCTCTAAGGCTTGGTTATTCATTCCTTTCCTTGATGGTACGAGCTGTGATGACCCTTTCTGCTTCTCTCCTTGCACCTGGCCTTCCCATCCTAAACCTACGCTATCATTTGCAATGTGTTGATGCAACCCTTGGTGAAGCTGCGTGGAGACCAGGACCAGGGAACTAACTGATCCAGCTGCAAAATGATCATTTTTTTTCTCCAGACTACTTTTCCTTAGATCAGTTCCTTAAATCGATCCATGCCATTGCACAAACTGCCATGCAGGCACAGCGTGAACAGAATAGGCAAGGGGATTGCTTACTCCAACTAGATCAGCTGAGCCCTCAAACACAAAACCAAAGCCTGAAAATGTGAGAGGAGAAGTAAACGGGAAGAATCCCTCCCCCGGCTTTCCACTGGTTCTGTTTCCAAATTGCCATGGTTTTAGCCATTTAGCACTTGCTGAATTACTTCACTGGTGACTGAAGTATGAGATAATGAACATTTTTGCTCCTTCTTTAGTAACTCTCCTGCCCCAAAGCTTTCACCTCTTCATACCCCAGCTCTGTGTCCCACAGTCTCTAGACCAGTTGTGCTGTCTGCAGCTCCCTTGCCGCATCCATTCTCGGTTTCTTCTAAATCTCTGATGCTGATTCCATTCTTGTTCTTCATACTTACTGGAAAGTAATTGCTTGTAATTTATTAAGTTCACTTAGAGTTTGGAGCACACTTGAACCACAACTGCCAATTAATACAGATTCAATGCTTCTCTTACCTATTCTCCTGCAGCTGTTCTAACAAATTCTCTATTAATTCTCAGTAGGCTGCTCCTCTTTTTCTCTAATTTAAAAAGAAAATTCAATGACCCTTTAGCCACAGAACAGTTTTCTTCATATTCAATTTGCTTTTTTTCTCCCTCTCACATATTTATTAAAACCTACTGTATTCCTCTAAAAAAAATGACTTAATAACTTTACCTGCTTTTTTCCATTATCTTCCTTCCTGACCCAAACCTGTATAATCCCCCTGCTTCAGTTTACCATTCCTTTTCCATCCTATCTTCAAATAGCCCCTCACTGTAATATTTGCCACTTCCATTTTCTCATGTTCCTTCCCTCCTGCTGCACAGGAGGTTTAGCATGTAGAACTTTCATGATGTGCTGTTTCATTATTTCCAGGTCTGCTCTGAACTTCTGAACTGAACTCACATAAGTGGAAACAGATCAAGATCAGGTAGGCATGAGTCCAGCAGAGTTGATGGAGCTGTGTCTGCTTCCACCAACAGCAAACTTTGCTCACCCTTCCCAATGACTTTTTATAAGCAGCATTTAGCTAATAAATGAATGTATGACCTAGCCTTCTAAGGCAGGCAAGAATATTTTTGTCACCCTCCTGCTACTGAACTCCACCACCATACATGCTGTGTCTGTACCACCAAGGAGATGCATCCTGCTCCACAGTCCCAATCTGCTTGCCTTTCAGATCAGTTAGACCCACTGGAGTTTGGTACAATTCTCTCCCATCCTGTGTTTACTTCATAAGAAAGTACAAGGAGAAGAAAGAAGGGAGAACACCTGGTGGATACCCAGATCTCATCCCAGGAGAGAGCTGGGATGCCATTGTGGCATGTATCTGGGCACTCAAACTTTTCTACTTCCTTCTTCTCTCCCTTCAAGCCATTCCTGGGCAAAAGTCTAAATCTCCCTGTGTCTCCTTTCTCAAAATCTATTAAGCAGGTACCACTGTACCCAGGAATCCATTCTTTGATACTGAGTCCAAGGCTGAATCATCAGCACAGAGTCCTCCAGTAACTCTTTCCCTATCCTGGATGAATTCTGCACCAACAAGAAGAGATACAGAAATCTATACCAGCTATAAATTTAGCCCTTCCTCCACACTGCCAAAATGCCATAACAAATTGGTATATTGAGAAGAATTTTCAGAGCAAATAAAAACAGAGTTGTGTCTGGATCTAGAAAGGAATATTCTATATCAGGATGATGACATCTGTATTTAAAGATGATATCAGTATTTTTCATGTCTAGACTACACAACATTCATTAAATTACTCAAAGAAATTTTACACTGCTTAACTCTCCCAGTAACTCTCCTCCTCTCCCCCCCTCACATGCCTTCATACTTTTCTGATTAGTATTTACACACTTGTATCTACCTTGTTATTCTTAGAAGACCTAAATATTGTCTGCCAAGCACTCCTCCTAAAAGATCAGAATAAAATTTGCATGAGTCTAGTCCCTGCATGCAGTTCATCTCTTATTGTGACCACGTCACGTAATGGAAGAGAGAAAGAAATAAAACCAATGAGCCAGCAACACTATGAAACACAACCAAACCGACCATTGTCACACCCTATATATTGCTTCACTTGCATTTCGGCTTCTTGATAAACCCAGATTAGCAGAAAGGATGCTGACATTGCTTGATGTTTTGCTAGGATCGTTAATTTTCAAGACATGATTGCAAAAAGCCACAATAGGCCACTGCTGCCCTTACCATGAGTGGGAGACTGGACTAGCTGAGTGCACTAGAGACCTCTCCAGTCCCCTTCAGCCCCAGTTCCCCTGTGATTCTCTCCCAGTGTTTTGTGTAGCTGACTAGCCATAGACATTAATAGCGGTTTGGATGCACATCCCTCAAAAAGCAGAACTTTTCATGTGCCTGCCTGTGAATCAGATGTTCGTTCCGCATGTATATGAGAACCAGCCGGCTTTCCAAGATACTCTATTGGCGGACAAATCAATAAAAAGTAAACACAGATGGCCAGGCTGGCCTCCGTCGGTGTTTCTGGTGGGCCTAACTCCTTTCAAAGTATTCAGCATGACAATTTCAGTGGTGACCTGCAAGAAGACCAGTAGTTCTTCAGCAGCAACAACAGCAAGTAGGATGTGTAGTGACAGATGGTGTACTGATATACTATGGTACCAAGAGATAAGAGGCTGCATTCAAACACCGCCCCTCTGCCAAGCCTTTCAGAACAAAGATACTCCACGCACAAGGACACTTTCTTTTTTCTGTATTTATTCTTTAGTGAAATCTAAAGTCTTCAAGAACACCAGCAGCTACACTCCCTTCTGCCCTTTGTTTTATGTTCTTGGATGACCACATTTTTAGAACAGGTCAACCAAATTCCAGAGCAGTTTATCAGTTGGTTAACAAGCTCCATACCTTGTCTGCATACCAAGGTCAAATATTTCTGCAGTACTGCTTTTTATAAGGCCTCATCAACATTTGAAATAAGATAACATTCTTATCTCTATATCCAAGATATTTTGTAACTTCATCTCATCTATCACATCTAGCATGTCTTTTTAATAGATCACATTTAGAAATAGTCCTCATACCTCCCGTGAACATGTTTTCCATCCTTATTTTTTCCCACCATATTATCTTTTCATTTTTCTGTTTGGTACCTCTAGCATAAATGAAATTATAAAACAGAAACCATCCCAGAATTCTGCAGTAATATCTAAGGATGTTATAATGAGCTTAATGAAAAAGAGAGCCTGCAAGGCTCATTAACTTAGGCTCACACTTGTTTTTACCATGTATAGTCATACAAATGGCACAGACTGAGTTTTGTTCTTCTGCCTAAAAAAAACCAAAACAATCTAAAAATGTTTCAATTTATCTTCCTTCCTCCAGTCTGTGCGATCTGATATTTATATTTTCCGTAACATAAAAGACAAAAGCTGCACTGGGCTGCAAATGAATGGCTATTTAGCCCCACCTAATGCACTATTCTTAGCAGTTGATTTAAGTAATCACACATGTGGCAACACCCACATTCAGGTTTCAAAAAGCGTGTATCTACTGCTGACAGCTTGCAGATGTTGCTTTGGAAAGCTGACCACTGAAGCAATGGAAAACACAGAAAAAAGGGTGGTCTGGTATAGGCGAATGACATTTTGTTCCTGTTTACTGGACAGGTCAGTAAATATGAATGAAATGTCGTTCACCTATACCAGAGCACCCTTTTTGCTGTGCTTTCCATTGCTTCAGTAGGTATCTTTCTGTACAATGCTACTCTTGACTAGATGTTAGAACTGGCTGGATCAAGCTACGTTTTTACCTGGGAAGCACCACATAAGCTACGCTACAGTCTTGCTTCATCTTACCTGAACTTCTGGAGCTGTCTGATTGAATGAATCAGTTAATGCAATTTCACATCACATCTCTGAGTCACAGGTCTAGAAATTTGGCCTTGAAATTCTCTTCACACAACCACAGGAGAGTTAGGAATGGCAAGGTTTGTAAGGAAGACTCATACATTTCATTAGATCATCCAATGGAGACAAAAGGGAAGAGAGACAACACATTTGCGCTCACATCGCAAGATTTTCTTGAGGTTGGAGAGAAGCGGCAAGCTATTAACTAATCTCCAACTAACGTTCAGTTGTCAAGGTTGCAAGACCATTGCTCCCATGGGGCAGTAAACAGCCAAATGCCCACATTTGTGCTCATCTGGTGCTTTAAAGCACTAAACCTGAGGGATGCAACAGCACAGATCAGCAGTGCACTGGTGTGTTCCCCACGGCTTGCCTACTACGAGGCTAGCCATGGGACTCACCATAGGGCAAAAAGTGCTGCAGCTCTTCTTTCTGCTGACCTACTTAGTTGATGTCTGTGACCAGATTAAGCAGACAAGCAAAAATTTCAGCCTTCCTAAACTACAAGGAATCATCAGCTGTCAACAGCAATCCGTACATTTGCCCAGTCAATAAAAAGTCCTCACTTCACCAGCACGGATCAGCTGCAGCCTGATAATATGCTGACGCGTAACTGGAGTTACTGGATTTCCTCAAACTGCCAGGCTGTTGTTTATCAACAGTTTTCATCTTTCCTGAGTCCAGTCTGTCTCAGCTAGCTTCCTTCTTCTGTCAGTCACCAGGACAGGACAGGACGTACAAGGCAGCACGACAGCAATGAGAGCATAAAACGCTTCCATTACCTCAGGTGTGTATTAAGGAGATGTGAAAAGACCAAGTCAAATAAAAATGCAGATGAGGAAAATACTCTGCCCATCAAATTCACAGATACTGCCAGAAGAGTAGTAACCTGTGCCTTACAAAGCACTGAAGGCTTCCAATGTACAGAGTGATAAGAGCCTGTATACATGACCTCTGCCACCATGCATTAGAATAGTGTTACTGAACAGCAGCTGCTGCCTTCATGTCACATATTGATTGCAAAATGGGTAGGAAGGGCCACAGATCACCCTGACAGGGGTTGGCACACCTGCTTCCCAGTCATATTGGAGCAAAGTAACAGCAAGGAGCGGGACATATTGCACTTAACAATCAAGTTCACAGCTCTTGAGAGGTTTGTGTCTGAGAAAAGGTAGGATCTTATGTCACTGCAGACCTAAAAGTATTATAAATTACAGCACTTCAGTGTAGAAATGCATGTAAAATAAACCCATATAACCTCAGTGATATTTCTTCAGAGGTTTTCAGAACTAGAGACCTAGCAGAAGTAATGAAAGAAATGTACCAAAAAAGTCAAAATCCTTTGCAATGACAGAAAGTTTGTGTTGTCCTACAAAACACACTCAAATTGAATGACTGGATCTTACAGAATTCATATTACACATGAAAAGGTCTTAAACCAAAATGATTTCACTATTTTCATTACAGTATAACTGTATATTTTTTTCAATATACAAAATAAGTGACAAATATTCTTGAAAACTCCTGACACATTTACACAGTCTACCATACTCTAAACTGATTTATCAATGCATTGCCTTTGGGTACTTTCTTGGACAGAAGCCTGTGATCCGAACTGGTGACCTTAGATCACCTTGTTTCCAGAATGCTACAAAATCCCATTTGGGATATTTTTCCTGCATTCACTGCTATATAGGGTATATTTATACAGCACTTACAGTATTGTTACTCAATGCGAATACAGAAGTAATTGTGCCAGCCACTCTCAACACTTTATAATTATCCGTATTCTGTATTAGCTCAGTTTTACAGAACAGAAGCAAACACTGCTGCAAGCAAATGGGATTACACGTAAGAGGTGTACCGTTAAACGCTGCCTGGGCAAACACTCAATCTTAAGCTCTAAATTAAAGATTGTCAGAAAGAAAAGCCAGTATTACAATGTTTTTGCCATACTTACTACTGCCTTGTGACAACAAGCTACCACACTGTATATCCAGTGCTGAGACTGCTAATGAAGCACACATGTCAAGACTTGTCTGACTGAAACATAAAACATCTTGTCCCTCCCTTGCCTGTGGTGTGTGTGGCTCTGTGTACGCACACACACATATACTCTCTGTCCTATCTTCTGCCTAGAGCATCACACAATTAACAGGAACATACTGTGTAATATTACACTTCAGTTTGAACACTGAGAAAGTCCACTAAATGAATGCCAGATAATCTCTGCAATGAGAACGGCCTATCCAAATTAACACAGAGAGGAGGTGTGAAGTAACTGGAAGGGTAAGCCAAATTCAGTAAAGCAACACAACTGCATTCACACGCTGTCTAAAGCGAGAAGACTGAAGTGACAGTCAGCCTTGAGAAGACTGGAAATGTCAGCTCTGCATGCAGCGTGCGGGCTGTAACGGTGTGAATCCACGCTTGGTGTTACAAGTGCAGCGGTACCACCTTCCCATACATGTGCTCTCCTCCTGCCATAGTGACAGGTCCTGAAGCTACCAATTCAAAAATGTTCACCAAGCTGAATATGGCCCAAAAGGATTAAAGTGTGTTTGTGACACACTTCTGATAAACCCCTATTTGACACGTGCCACAACATTAAGGGGATTTATAAACACAGCTGGGATGGGAGGGTGAAGGGAAGAGGGATGGTAAAGAGTTCAGACAGAGAAGCCATAGCATTATGTCACACCGGTCCTGCTTCATGGATTCACACCACGGGTGAACAGGGCCCTTTGGCTCCTCAGGGACAGCAGCTGCGCCAGTGGGTGCCAGGCTGGGCTGCTCACCCAGACCATCCTCACCGAGGCATTTCTGACGGGTCAGCACCGACACAGCCCCCTGTGCAGGCTGAGTTCTAGCTATGCCATGTGGCTTCAAGTCATTCACCTAATGGTTCTGGTTCCTCCTTCTCCTCCCAACGGCTTCCCCAGCGGTGTAGGCAGCTGGCACCGAGCCCCAGATGGATGGAGTGAGGGCTGAAGAGCCAAAGCCAGACAAACCACCCGAATCTCTGTGGCAGCTCTGTGTCCTTACCGTCTCAGGGTCGTTCTCGAACACCTCCCGAGCCTCCTCCTTGCTGCAGTGCTCCTCCACACACTCCCTCTCCAGGTGCCCTTGCTTGGTCTCCTCGAAAATCTGGTAGGCTCTCCGCTGCCTCTGCCGAAGGAACTGGGCAGCCTGCGGGGCGGGCAGCAGCACGGCTGAGCCGGCGATCGCCGGGGGTGGCGGGGAGGAGGAGGAGGAGGAAGAGGAGGCAGGGGTGAACAGCTGAGCCCTCCTGGCCGCCCCGCACACACACCCCGCACACCAACCCGCCCCGCCGGGGGTGACCAGGCGCCCTCCTTGCCCGGCGCCCCGCCCGCGGGTGGCGGCGGCCTCGGCGCGGCCGCTCACAGCAGTGACCCCGCCGTCGCTGCCGCCGCACCGGCATCCCCCGCTGCAACCGCCGCCTTCCCCGCCGCAGCCGTGAAGCTGCGCATCCCCCCTCCCCACCGCAGCTCCCGCAGCTCCGCACCCCTCACTCACACGCACACAGACGCGGGGCGCTGGGGGGGATGCTCGGCGGCGTGTGCGGGAGGGACGGACCCCCCCACTCTCCACGCCGCAGTACTCACTCTGCCAGGAGTCCGCCGCGAACAGGACGAGCAGCAGGGCGGCCCCGAGGGGCGCCGCGGGATGCGGCATGATGCGGCGGCGGCGGCTGGGGCCGGGCCGGGCGCTGGCGGAGCGGAGCGGGGCGGCGGCGGCGGCGCGGGCGGGGAGCGCGCTGCTACTGCGGGAGCGCGGCGGCGGGGAGCCCAGCGGGGGAGCCGGGGAGCCGCTCGCCCGTCCTACCCAATCGCTCGCCAAGTCACGGCCGAGCCGCCGCAGAAGGACACACCTCGGCGGCGGGGCAGCAGCCCGGCCCCGCGTACCTGCCCGGTTCGCTTGGGAAAGGCCGTGCCGAGCTGCGGGGGAGGGTTTACGGGGCGTCGGGCTGATGATGGGCGGACAGCAGGGCCCGCGGAGCTGATGGGAAGGCAGTTCCCTCACCTCCGGCTGGGCTGGGCTGGCGGGCACATCGCTTTAAGAGCTCTGGGGCTCAGCGTTAGAGAGGGAGAAGCTGGCACCAAAGCCAGCCCAGTCTTGCCTTAAATTAGAAACTTGGCTTCTCCCATCCCTGATATATATAAGGAAGAGATTTTTTGCAATGAGGGTGGTGAAACACTGGAACAGGTTGCCCAGAGAGGTGGTAGATGCCCCATCCCTGGAGACATTCCAGGCCAGGCTGGATGGGGCTCTGAGCAACCTGATCTGGTTGCAGATGTCCCTGCTCATTGCAGGGGAGTTGGACTAGGTGACCTTTGAAGGTCCCTTCCAGCCCAAACTGTTCTATCATTCTATATTATCTTCACAACTAAATTTTCAGCTTATACTGGTGGTTTAGGATAAACTCCTCAGGAAAGAGATGGATGTGGTTTATACCAATACATTGCAAGCTATCCTTTACTGTCTCTTGTCCATCTGTAGTTACACAGGACATGCCCCATGTCAGAAACCTTGTTAACTATAACCCAGAGCTGTAGGGTGGGAGCTCAGAGCTGCACTTAGACTGCCCATTGCGACCACGTTGATGCTACCTCTGTTATCTGCCCTGCAGGCATGTAAATGTGACAGATAACTCGAGTAACACCAAGTCTATACATTCTTCACTATACTGTTAATGGCGCAGATTGTGTGAAAAATAACTCATCCAATGTAATTTTAGTATTTAGGTATATCTAAAACAAACTCTGTGTCTCCACAATAAATTCCTGCAAATATGATGTAACTAATGTAAACAATGTGTTTATGTTACGTATAGCTGAAGTAAAATGAATGGAAATATAAAAGCCTACCTTACTGGTTCAAAGCAACCAGCCCTAAGTTGGTATCTTCTGCCTGTCAATGGCCAATAGAAGACATATAGAGATAAGAGATATAAAAACATGTAAACCACCATAGAGCGGTCTTTTCTTTTTGTTTTCAGCTTCTGAAGTGCAGAGAGAGAGATCTTAAGGTAAAAACCCATGTGTTTACCATCATGCTAACAGCCACAAATGTACCTCTTCTCCATGAATTTGTCAAATACCTTTTTTATCTGTTTGTACTCCCGATTTCCAGGAGTGGCAGCAAGGTCCTAAATGTGCACAAAGGCTAGACAGGAGCTTTTTCCCACCAGTTTTAAGTCCTGTACTTAATAATTTTATAGAGTTCTTTGAATTTCTGTCTTCTAAGAAACGGTGAATTATCATGCCATATTTGTTTTCTCTGTGTCATTTTATAGACATCTCTCATATCCTTTCAGAACCATTCCTTTTCCTAAACTATGGAGCTTTGCTCTATTATGTGTTTCAAAACCCTTGACATTGCTGAAAGAAGGTGTCCCACTGGTCCCCATTGCTTGTTCCTGTCCTTCGGTCACATCCGCCTCTTGTGCTGGCGTGCAATGAACCTCGTCAGAGTAACCTAACAAAAAAGATCAATTTTAATTCAGGTTGGTTCCCCCACTGACTTGTCGTGCAGCTGCAGAAACACCGAAATGTTGAAACTAAGATGTCCTGTAAAGAGGCCTTGCAACTTTGAAGTCAAAGATACTGAGTTATGGAGAAGAGGGAGGGATTCCCAAGTGTGCTCTTCCTTCCATCCATGATCCCCTCAGTCAAGGCACTATGTGGGGGAGGAGGTTTAACTATGGGCTTTCAAGTGTAGCAGCAAGTAGCTGCAAGTGAAGGAAGCATGGGCCTGCTAATGGCAGCAGCAGGGTTGGCCAAACTGGCTCATGAATCTCCAGCTGCAGGCAGAGGTTTCCTAGGACTGGCTACCACATTCCTCCCTCCCTCGTGTGTCCCTCTGTGTGTGTCTGTAGATGTCACCAAGCCGTTTCAGCTCACTTACCCAGTAGGAAACTCTTTCATTTTCTATTGTATGTGTGTTTTCTATCAGATTGCTGAAACAGCTCAGTGACAGGGCAAAGACGCACAAATTGAGGAGTGGGATTGTAGCAGTGAATCCATAGGGTGCCTCTGCACTGCAGCCTGTGCCCCTCATGCAACAGCCATTCCCAATCATTGTTTTTATCCTTCTCTGTATCTTTTCTATTTATACTTCTTTTCAGACAAAGTGGACAAAACTGCATGAAGTATTCAAGATGTAGGTTTCCAGCTTCACTGTCTTGCTTTTATCTTTTACCTTTTTCTTACTATTTCCAAACATTGTGTGGATTCCTTTTTACTTCCTGGCCTGCTATTTTCAAAGGGCTATGAACAAAAGGTCTGAGACGTCTTCCCTGAGTAGAGTTGCTTTTTTACCAGTGGATATACATAGGGATTGCCTTCCATCGATGCATCCGTTTGCATGTCCATACATTAAATTTCACTTCTCGTTTATCAACCTGTCCCATTAAAAGTGCTGTTAAGCAATACAACTGCACTAATCTAACAGCTTCTTGCTACCAAAATAAGTGGTCACACTCTTCCTTCCCTCTGTGCTTTTACCCCATCCTGGATGCACAACTCTCCTCCCCTCCTCAGTTCTTGTATAGTTTTGTCACTGATGTGATATCTCAGCAAGTCAGTTCAGCTCACTAGGCCAACAGAAAAGTATTTCTTTTTCTAAGAGTTTTCCAAAATTCCTCATTGGCAGTGTGAGACCTGACTGTTAGTTTTGTATTATCTGCGAACTGTCCTCATGGCATGAAAACTCCTCATAAAATTTCTGAAGATGTCGAACAGCAGAGATTTTTGTGGGTTCTGGAAACCGCTTTATATTGTGTAATCTACTGATGCGTTTCCTTTCTTTTAGATAGTTTTTTATCCTTTTCCTTTTATTCCATACAAATACACTGTGGTGAAAGACCAGGTCAAAAGCTTTTTGAAAATTCAGGTATGTAATATCAGAACCATCCTTATCTACATAAAAATCACTCCTGGAGCCTCTAATGGGTTTGCCAAACATGACATCCTACTTGATATACAATGCTGATTCTTCTCCAACAGGTCATTCAATCTGCTAATTATATTCTTCAGTACAGTTTCCAGTAAGTTGCCTGGCACAGACATCAAACACTGATTTGGGTGAGCCCAGAAGTCCTTTCAATTGTCACATTTACCAACTTCCGTTCTTCTGGCATTTAAGACAGATTTAAGCAATGAGTGGCATAAAGCAGCAGTTTCATTTTCTTCAAAATTCATGGCTTTATACCATCTGATCTCAGCTGTTCCGGTGAGGTCTTCGGAAACATAAAAAAAAAGGATAGAAAAATAATGCAGAAAATAATAAAACAACGTTATATGAACTGCTTGTACTCTCAGCACGTCCTTTTTTTTTTGGACTTCTTCTTTACTTCAAAGTAGTCTAGGCACAGAAATTTCCAGACGTAAATCTGAACATGTAGGATTAGATTCCATTGATTACTAGACACTAAACAGAAGTATGCACCAGATTTCAAAAATTTTGAGAAAAGTGATTAAAAATACTGCTAGAAGGTATTTGCTAAAGACCAAAAATAACAAAAAATGATTTGCCAGGTAACAGAACCTGAGTCAGTTATTCCAAATTATGGTCAGTATGAGTTATTCTGTCCTCCTTACTTATATCCAAAACAAAAAAACAAGTTTACATTTGCCTTTCAGTGAAAACCAGTGTATTGTAGGCAGCTAAGCTGCAGAAGTGTAGTGGAAGTAGATGTAACCGAGCAAGGTTCCTTTAGGTTCCTTCAACTTGTTATATTTGTGGGTACCAAACCGTAGAATGAAACTAAGATGTCCTAAAAAGAGTAAACAGGCCTCACAACTTTGAAGTCGAAGATACTGTGTAATGGAGAAGAGGATGGGATTCCCAAGTGTGCCCTTCCTTTCATCCATGATCCTATCAGCCAAGGCACTATGGGGGGGTGGTTCTCATTGAATTCTGAAGGACCGTCTTTTGCATGTAATGTGCTCTTTTGACCTCAAGGAGAAATTGATTAGACTCATGTCCTATGGGCTGTCCCACACTGCCAAAGTATCTCAGATTTTAGGTACAAGTGACTGTTTCACATACTCATTCCACATTCATTTCTTGTTCTTTCTCCTTCAAAACTGCTAAGAAGATGACATTCCGATATTTTGTTTCTATTCTACACAGAGGGAGGAGTAAAAAGATGTGAGATTACATCAGAACATTTAAAAATGTAAATGGTTGTGGAAGACAGAGTTCTTAACCAGCAAATTCTTGTGTGAGTAAGCAAGCTGATTCCACGATCCTTGACCTGAATGCACTACAGGCTGGGCACATGCCAAATATGCTCAGCACATTAAGATCTGGAACTTGCTGCTTAGTTGTATGAGCTACAATTCATAGCATGGTGCCAGGAAATAAACTGGAAGTTTCAAGGACAGAAAGCTCTGAAGTGTTGTTGTCCCCTCTGCTTGTGTCTTGGTTCCAGGTCAATGGGATTTCCTTTCATTAGAGGTCAAAATGATGACTGAAAATGGCTTTTGGCACCAGCAAAATGAAATTGAACCAAATTGCTCATCTGGGTAGTGGCACTGCCTCTGTGGCCAGCAAGGCAACCTGCAAACTCCTGGGCAGAACAAGCCACCATCCTCTGTGGATGATCTCTCAGCCTAAATGGCACTGAGCAAAAATACCAAATCTCCTGCCCCAACCTACAGTACATCGCAGGTCCCTGTTTGTTAAGTACTGCTGCAGATCACAGAAAGGATGAGGTGGAGACGGGAAACCAGAGGGTCTGTTTGCTGTACAGTCTGAGTCACTTTGGTGTGTTTATCACTGAGTACCTCAGAGGTGGGAAGCCCAGCAAGGCTGTTGTATTTGTCATGGCAAGAAGAGGCTGCAGACAAGAGGGAGAAACTGGAAGAGGTCCTCAAAGAACTGACTCTGCTTTTTAGTTCTTGCTCTCTTTGAGAAGAACAGCTTTGAAAATAATAGCTTCAAAAAGAATAGCTTTGCTTTCCTCTGTTTGGAAAAGACCTCTGGATCAAGACCCTGGGATCAAGCATTAGATTGACGAATAAACTACTTTGTCAAAGAAGCTCAGTTCCTTTGCTTGTCTGTTACTCAGTTAAGCATATTATGTTAAGTTGTAATAGATTTCTTACTTGAGGATAAAACACCCATCACACCATCACTAAATGCTTCTACTGCATCTCCTTATGTTGCTATTTGGCATTAAAATTCTGTAGAGGTTGAAAGAGTCTTGATTTTCACCCATCTGTGGGCAGGCAGACAACGGAGCTCACTTAGTGGAACCACTGTGGGCAAACAGACTATAAGTAGCTCTAGGGTGTCCCTGGTCAGTAATTTACATCAAAAACCCAGCACACCAAATATACTGTCTTCACAAACATGCACACACAAATTTTGATTGCATGGAAAAATCACACACAAAATCCTTACTGGAACAGTGTCGTCTTGAAAAAGAGCAGAAGATTTCTATTTTTGCTTCACCCATAGATGAAAGAGCTCCTGCAGAATTATGTGGATCTTCCCTAGATGGACCTAAGGTATAAGACTAAAAATTTAAGTCTTCTTCTCATCAGTAGCAGGAATTGATCCCAGAGTGCAAGACAGGAACCTCTCATGGTACCAAGGCAACCCCTGCAGCTTGGGAAACACCTGGTGGATCAGGCTGGACCTTCTCCTGAAGTGCCACTGATGCAGATGAGCTGGGGCTTTTTGCACAGCCTGCACTTTGCTTTTTAAATAGAACAAGAGTTTGAAACACATCAGCTTCACTTAATGTCTGGCTGTAAAATGAATCTAAATAAATCAAAATCATGAAGCGCTTGTATTAATGAGAAGGCAAAGCTGGAAGGGTAAAAAAAAATAGGATGGAAGCCTTCTAAGAAGATTTCAAGACACTCAGCATAATGATGGATGAGCATGCAGCTCTGTTCAAAGATCTTACTAATGTGTGTATGAAACCTTATTCAAAGATACAGACTGATGTAGAATGAGAATGGTGATGAAAAAGAATCTGTCAGAAAGATGAGAAGTGGTAACTAAAACCAATTAGAAGCCACACTTTCATTCAGGATATTTTCAGATCCTTGGATAAATACTAAAAATTACTCTCCCCTTCCCTCTTCTAAATATAAATCCTTCCTGGAGCCATGTTTGGCAAACCTGTTTAGATCGGGCCAATGTTTTTGTGGGAGGATGTGAAATTTCTTCAAGAGGTCTCCCATAATGCTAATATCATAAAATTCCTCTTATGCCATATGTTCAAATTAAACATTCTCTAGAAAATAAACATAGAAAAGGTCACATTATACCGCTTAAATCTTTTGAGCAATTAGCATATACTGACTTGAGAAGAAAAGGGTTAATTTTCAAAATATGCTTAATTTTAGCAGAGGAAAAAACTGATTAGAAGAATAAGCAAGTGTAGATCAGATAGAGGAACAAAAACTTGGATAAAGAAGTGGAACTGGATGCATGGAGAGGGATGTAGAAGAAAGGTTATTCATCTTTCGCACATAATTTACTCAAAAAGAAATTTAATAAAACTTAATAAAAGTCTCCATAACTAGTACCTCTTTTCAATAAGGGACCCAAACCCCATTTTCTGATAGTGACACATTATGCTGGACGGAGAAGAGAAAGGCTCCTTTTCCTCCAGGTCCTGCTCATGGCCATGTCCGTATGCTGGACTCAATGACCAGAGAAGTGACCTTTGCAAGGGACCAATTCATCATGAGGGCTGTTGGTTCGCCTGCTAGATGCTCCTCTCTAGCCAAGACAACTACATCTTGCGTTGAAGCATTACACCAGCACAGCAAGACCTGTTAACCTCTTCTCTCTTCCCTGCCTTCCTTGTCCCAGTGGAAGTGTGCTGAGGTAAAACATGGGGCATCTCGATGATGAAGAAATTGCGGTGACCTGTCTGATTGCTGGGAAAGACTCAAGAGAAAAGGTGGGGTCAACATCTGGAGCCCATTTCTGACTTCACTGAGGACAAGAGTTAAATAAGCCTGAATCTCCAATCAGACTCTCTGAATATGAATGAACTTCTGAGTGATGTAAGTTATTCCATAAATATTCCTAGTGGATGTGATTTTTGTTTTATTAGGCCAGCCATATATTAATATACTCTGTATGAAGTCATAATGGTTTCTATTCCTATGCATTCCACATGTGCTCATTTTCTAGGGGATTTTTAGTTGCTCGAATAAAGCCTAAAAGAAATATAAATGAATTCGGGTTGACATGAGGAATAAAATAACATTGCAGCAAAACAGTAAGAACAAATATAAACCCATACAGTGTGTTTTGCCCTACAAAACTGCACCAGAGATAACAAAAACACTGAGTTGCCGAGAGATTATGTGGGTGTGAGCTGTCTCTTGAAGGCAGAAGGGAGTGTATAGATACCCATTACCGCCTTTGAAATTAATGTCTTATCAGAAGTGTTTTCCTTATTGTGCTTGTTACCTCAGAGCAACAAGTATGTAACTTAGAAATTACTTGTACACAGAAAAAAGCTGACTTGTTGGAAGCCAGTGGCTGAACTCCCAGCTATATAATGCAGTACAGTGGGACGATGAGAGATGAAGCCATGGATTTCGTGAGATGTAGCTCTTGCAAATGCTCTGAGCTCTCAGAGGAGACCCCACACTGAAGTAGCCCCTGTGGATTGATCTGGGTTTGGAAGAATGGAGAAGAGCAGCCACTGCACAGCAGCTCCCAAGCCCTGGTCCATGGGGCAGCTGCCTGGTAACATGGAGCTGCCACCTTCTCATTTCCAGCTGTTAAATTGCATTGAAAGGAGCTGAATAACACCACTTACCATTTGTCAGGTTTAATACAATAAAGTAGTAGCCATTTAGTGACATCTCTAAATTTTTTACCACCAGAACAGCTCGTTACTAGCCAAGTAAGCAAAACTGTTTCAACTTTTTTTGCCACAAGGACCGTTTCTCCTGTGGGTGCATTTCGTCTTAAGCAGGTAGAAAATTTGGTAAGTCCTAAGTGAGCACCTGTGCTGATCAGCACAGCAACACTTGTTTTGTCACTCACCTTTTCCCGATTAGCAGCGTGACATAAGTAAAAATCCCACAAATGTGAAGAGCCTTAAACAGAAGCTAGTCACTATTCTCCATACTATGTGCACACACACCTCTGGCATCCTATTCATGTGTATACATAGACATGTACATTCAGCGGCTGAAAGTACGTTTCCTAGATATGGTGAAGATGACGTTTTGCCCTTTGGACTACATCTTTATTATATTATATTCGAGGGAGACAAGCTTTTGCAGCAGAGTTCAAGCAAATCCATGTTGCAAAAGGAAAACAAGGCTTTCTGTAATCTCTTCTCAATTAGCTCCTTGTTCTAACAAGGTTTGTCAGTAGGATGCTGTAAACCCTGTCATGCGTGAAGGATGGGGAAAAAAGGTAGCAGCAGATGGAATTGTACTGGAGCAAGACAAGAAATAGACAGAACTCAAACACTGAAAGGTCATTTTTGGAAAGTGCATGCAAAGATATGTATTAAAATATAAAAAATTATGTTTACTTTTTGAATGGAAAATAGAATATCCGATGTGCTGGTTTCTCCATCCAAATGGAAATGTGTGTATTTATATAGTAGTAGTAGTAATAATAATAATAATAATAATAAAATATTTCTACAGGTTAAGTAAAGGAAGGAACCTGAGTTTAATTCTAAAGAAGAATGTATTCTGGTTTGGGTTTGGTTTTGTTGTTTTGTTGTTGTTGTTGCTGGGAGGGGGAGGGTGGCTTTGTTTTTTTTCTCCTGGAAGGGAAATTTTAGCTGTTCAGTTTGGCAGAAAATGAAAAGTGAATCAGGCCTTATAACATCCTTGTGGGAGACAAAGAGAAATGGAAGTGGTGGTCAGGCTGGAGCAGATGGTTATCCTGCTCTGAGCCTGCCGTCATTGAAGGAAGGAGTTTCCAGATGTCATGTTGTTGAGCAGCCTGTGACTGACTGCCATGAAATTTCCATCTCCTGAAGATGAAGGAAAGGAGAACACCTGCAAAACCCCAAAGCAGCGAAGCAAAAGGAGGTGTCAGGTGTGAGGATGGGTCACAAGTCCTGGGAACAAAAGGCGGCATTGATGTGGGCTTGGGCATGGGAGGCAGCCCAACCAAGAGCTGCTCATGGAGCCTGTGCCAGCAATTTTGAAGGGCACTGGCAACAGGAAAAAGAAAGATCCATTATGGTTTAAATAAAAATAAATGGTTGTTCAGCAACTTGTGATTTAAACCAGAAAAATTAGGGAGGGAGAGGCATATCTCGATGAATTATTGCTTCCCTTTTCAATTATAGATTGCTCTGAAAGACACAATGATGTGACAATATATTGCCAGTGAGAGCTGGTTTGAGCCTGTGTTCCGTTGTATTTATCAAATATCAAAACTTTCTAACATCAGCACTTAAAATGAACAAGAAGTATATATCAAGAAAACACCATGTTTCATTCATGTGAAAGCTGGTCTTCAAGTAAATGTCTTGATGCTCTCTTGTATGTAAGAAAGCTTTGCATTTTGGGAAAATGCTGCTACTGTGGAGAGAAAAAGCAGGAGGCATACACAAAAGTAAGACCGGTCAATACCTCCATCCATAGATGCATACAAATATGCACACGTGTATCTCCATAGCCACACTTGTATTGCCATGTCCCAACATCCTACAAACATGAATCAGTTAAACCTCTTACACCACTTCTCCAAGACAGGAAGGGATTATTCCTGTTTACAGACTAGAAAGTTGAAGCCTCAAGGTGAGGAAGTTCAAACGTAAACCCCAGGAAGAGCTGGAATTGTCTTTATTATTTTAAGGCCAAGGTTGGTTTTGGTTTTGTTTTTTTTTTTTTTATCTCCAAGGTTTACAATACCATCTTTTCTTTCCAATGTTTGACTTGATTTCCAAATATGTATGGCAAAGAGAGAAAAATCACAGGTAGACTAGCATAAAACTAAAAGGTGAGAATTATTGTTTCCCTTTGAGAGGGTGGATCTTTTCTGCATCTTAGCCTGTGCCAGAACAGTAATTTAAAAATGAAGGTCTGATTTTTCAAAAAGCAATGTATTTTTGCTATCGTTGATGCCAGTTGTGTTTGCAGCTCTGCCACAGGAAGAGGTGAATAAGTGGTTGAGAAAACCTCTGAATGAATTATAGAATCACAGGATCATAGAACAGTTTGGGTTCGAAGGGACCTTCAAAGGCCATCTAGTCCAACCCCCTGCAATGAGCAGGGACATCTGCAACTAGATCAGGTTGCTCAGAGCCCCGTCCAGCCTGGCCTGGAATGTCTCCAGGGATGGGGCATCTACCACCTCTCTGGGCAACCTGGGACAGTGTTTCACCACCCTCAGTGTAAAAAATTTCTTCCTCTTGTGTAGCCTGAATCTCCCTTCCTTTTGTTTAAAACCATTACCCCTTGTCCTATCACAAAAGGCCCTGCTTTAAAGTCGGTCCCCATTTTATGTTAGACTCAGACTACAATAATTCAAGCCCTTCTTTGATCTTAAGGACTGCAACCAGAAAAAAAAATGGTCCAAAAGATCCAGTTCAGCTGCACCATAAGCTTAGAGATACGCAAATGCTCCATGCACCATTGCATTGCCATACAAAACACAGCAGCAACACCTATTTAAAAGGAATAAACAGGGAAAAACGGGACTGAAGGGACAGCAACTTCGTTTTACAGATTGATGCAATGGCAGATAAATCCTATCCCCACCACAGGACACGGGTTGGGGCTTTCTTCAGCCTGTGGTGCTGACCCCTTGTCCCTGGGGAGAGCACCCTCCTTCCTAGGAAGCAGTGGAGGTGGTGGAGAAGGCAGCTGTGATACTGTGGTGTATGGAGAGAATGCTTGACAGGGTATCTCGTACGTACAGGGAACAGTGTATCTCCTACGTCAGCGTCTTTCAACATCTTACCCAGCGACTGTATATTGTGTGCAGGACCCAGCCTAACACCGGATACTGGGCTTGTAATCATTTTGCTTTCATCTGTAGTTTGGCACTATCTGTACCAGGAAAAGGCATGTAATTATAGTTTGCTTCTCAGTTATTTAACCAGAAATTCAAATTTTAAGTCCCAGAAATTACACATTGGTTACAGCTAAGAAAAAAAATTCAAGTATCCCTTTAAGGAGCCAGTGTTAAGCAGGATACTCCTGAGTAAGTCAAACTTATCACAAGAAAAACACCTTAAGAACTTCAGTCATTATCTGGCTAGAAAATTAAGTTCAGCTGTTTTCTTACTAAAGTTTTCCAGTTCTTATTTTTATTGAGCATGCATTGTTTATACATTATGCTCTAGAAATATTTTATTATATAAATGTTTGTATTGAGGGAGGGAGAGAGGAAAGGGTGGGAAAAATGAAAACAAAACCACAACAAATAAATCCAGCCTATTTAAGGCTTTCAGTCTGTACATACGTTTCAAGGAAGATCCTCACATCATGGCTCACTGCATGCCAGGTGCATTTGCTGCCTGGAAATGTAGCTCAGCTTTCTATACCACCGTCAACTCTGTCAAAACCAGAAATCTCTGATACGTCCACTGCTTGCACAAACAGCAGCTGTTAGGGCAGGTGCAGTAAACGTACAGCTGATGTACATTTTGGAGTTGAAGCCCACTGAATCCCATGCACAGTATCCTGAAAGCGGGGGACTCGCTGTGTGGGGGCTGTACAAGATACACCCAGTCAGCAGAGGAGCTGCCCTCACCGTGCAGTGGGTTGTAGCAAAGTCAGTTAGAGCTTTTCAAGACATTTGGTGGGAGATGAAGGGGAAAGATGCTGCACTGGCAGCGCTGCTGCTTCCTCGCATCTCCCATGGGCAATGCAACGCTCTAGTCTTTGGGCAGAAAAGGGCTCATGAGGTCAAAGCTTTGTGTTAGGTGCAAAAGGTAAAGTTAAGAGGCTGTGGCAATGCCACTGGTGTGACTCCTGCACTCCAGTTAGCCTCATAGCACATGTGAATTCCTGTGTGATCCCATGTACATATGTCCTGCATAGCTATATACGTTCATTGCATGTGGTGAAGATAACTGCCCTCTGCGGTGTTTCAGGTCTCTCAACTCAAGGTGCTCAGCTGTGGCCACATCTGGAGTACCATGCAGGGCATGAAAAACCTGAGCTTAGAACCACCCCAAGCACCAGAACACACTTACTCAGGGGCAGAGGAATCCATCTTCCAGCAGCCCTCTCCTTCCCACTCTCCCTGTGTGCCCAGGTATCTCCTGCGTGACAACTGCAGCCTGATACCTGCTGATGGGAGCCACAGAGAAGCTGCAGCACAAGCCTTTCCCATGGGACAATCCCTGCACCCCGACCCTTTCTCCCTATCCTTCATTGTGCCAGAGGAGCGGTGGCCCCATCCCATTCCCAGAGAAGGGATGGGGGTGCTCCTCTGATGCCAACCAGTTGCAAGGAGGATGCCGAGCTCCTCCTGCTGCTCTTGGGAATGCTGCCTCCCCCCAAAAAAGGGCTCCCTCCCAGCGCTCTCCATTTTCCTCTCCTGTGGTCACCTTTCAATATATGTTGCAATAGCATTGTGCAGCTTCCAATAGGGGTCAATAAGCAGATTGCAAAGGCTCATTTTCTTTTTTTTTCTGGACAGGCAGAAAACTAATGCAAATGACATTCACTGTGGTTTTTGATATGTGCATCTTGACGTTTATCAGCCCAGTCATACATCAGGGAAACAAATGACATGATTGTTCTCCTTGTCCTACATGGAGTTTAACAAGAAAAACCGTGAAACTCTTTGTGTTACAGTCAAGTGTAACCTGGGCTTGCACATTTCCAGAAATAAAGTGAGTTCTCTGGCCAAATTAAAGAAAGTGGAGAATTGCCAAAGGAAACATTTTTGTCCAGCTTAGCTTATCTGATGTTACCAGCATGTAGTATACTTTATCCTAGCAAGTTATTTCCTCTGTTAAACATAGAAACAAGAGCAAGTATGGATAAACAATGCATGCAAGCAAACCCCAAACGTTTACCTATTTTCACTTACCATGATGGGAAGTGGAGGCGGAGGGGGAAGAGATAAAATTAAGTATTCCTCAAAGAGCCCAGCTACAGCTTTCTGTGCTGAAATTGTCTCCATCAGAGAAGAAAGCCTGAAGCACAGAGTGAGTGGCTGTCTGGCAGCCAAAAGCTCTCTCATAACTCAGGCCTGTTTGGAAAGATGGGAACTCTGTGTGGGACTGGGATGGGTGATGCGGGGAGAGACATCTCAGTTCTGGTAGCCTGGGAGATGCACAGGAGGAAGCAAATGTCTCACTTGCCTTTATGTATGTTTACACCTGATTACCTCACCCCAGGCTTTCCTCATGGCAAGCAGAAGGCCATGGACACCCTTAGGGACACAGTTTGAGTTATTTCACGTGTCTGCTTCATGATTAAATGATTCACACTCTGAATACATACTCATTGGTTAAAAAGAGATTACACCACAGTGGATGTCTGTGTTATAAACATGGGTATTTCCTCAAAAGAGCCCACAGGTCAGCACGAGGCTTGCTTATGGTGGTTGTCACCAGCCATCACCTTTGGCCGGTGGGAGCCTGTACGGCCTTGTCCACCCAAGTGGCAAAAGGAGGAATGGACAACCAGAAACCTTCCTTCCTACAAATAAGATCCTCACCCTCCAAAACAAACATGCAACAAGGAGGAGTGACAAGGATTATCTCCCCAGATAACGCAGTTTCACAGTTAGTTATCCCTCCATCCTTGAGTCCCACAGTTTAAGTATTTAGAGAATCCCCATACGCCCCAGGCCAGGAGCCTCTGGGCAAAACAACTCCTACAGAAATATTTGGAAGAGAAGGGATATTGTGCAGTAAGTGTTACTCACTATCACCATAAACCAGTCTTTAGCGCATCAGTTTTACTACAGAGCTGTTAGGAGCATAAAATTCTGTGCTGCCCAGATAATATACAAAGGGATTTTTCAGGATGAAGGGCTGAAATAGGTTTGTGTGGCTGAGACAGGGTTTTTGTGCTGTAGCACTCCACTGTCTCTATGTTTGGAAGATGAAGAGCAGATCCAAGTGCTCTTAACATGTCAGGACACTGAGGGGGTGAGGAGCACTCTGGCCTGAGGAGTGAGGACAGAGTCTGATCCTCTCAGCCAGGGAGGCCATGGCCAGTCTCATTTGATTTATGGTTGCTTGAAAATCTTGTTGGTTAATTATGATTTAGTGCCATGTGTGCACAGTGGATTATGTGGGGTTATGAAACAAAAGCTTGTGAAACCTCTATGTGGTGGAGCAACAATGGCTCAGCTGTCTTCTGGGGCTGGCTCAGGTAAGGCTGTGTCAGCACCCTTCCACCCTTCCCAGTGCCTGGATAGTGAACAATGACCTGGGACGTCACATCCTCACTGATAAACCCTATGCCAATGGGTCTTGCGTACACATAAAAATACAGCTGTACATGTAAAGTTCCAGCTCCTGACTATACTTTCCAGTTAATTTGGGTAGGGTGAGACATGGCGTTTTCCAGTAGCATATATTGATTCATAAACTAGGACCTTCATTGTCACAGCAGCAAAAAAGGTGTTTGCTAATGCTTATGCACAACAAACAGGTGCTGCTGGCAAAAACATGTTCTGCAGAATGTCCCAAGGAACCTCAAAGTTGGACAGAGCTCCACAGAGTTGTGTCACTCCCTGCCAGCAGTCTTTGGGTGTCATCCAAAATTACCTGTGGCTTCTTGAGTTTAGTTCAGCTGGAACTGAGAATTAGCAAGAGAAGCATATGTAAACACCTGTGCAAGTAAAGGTAGAAAAAACAGCATATAGAAGCCTGTATCTTGATTGTCTACATATAAGTCTAAGGGAATACTGTGAAAAATAAGTGTGTCTAAACATTTATATGTTTTCCCGTAGATACTTAAGAACTGCCGTTCAAATTCACAATGCTGAAACCACCACTGAGTCTCCAGTAGGACCTTTCCATTTCATTACACTGTCACATAGTGGTGTTGAGTTGTATCTTTTCAGGCTTTCTCAACTAGGCCCAGTCTAGAAAAGCTGTCAAGCGTGCATTACTTTAGGCATACAAAAAGTCCTTTATATGTCTGTGACTTGAGCTGGGCTACTTATACTCTTCCGTGGTGTGGAGCTGTAAGTCTAGATTCATGAGTGGGATCCACATCCTAAATAAGAATTGAGAACATCAATGCCTTTGTGAAATCAAAACTCTCAGTCAAATCCTGTGTATTTTCCTCTAGACAATCCTCAAAACTTAACATTAAAAAGAAAGAAACCAAACAGATTGTGAATTTAGATGCAGTCTAATGGAGAAAGTACCTATGTTCCAAAGTTTCTTAAAACTCATTCAAAAGTAAACTCAGCAACATAAAAACCTAGTCTGAGCAATTTCTAGTTCTCTTTTGGGGGATTTCTTTAACTAAATAGACAATTTAGGTTAGCATAAGCCTCTGCAGTATAAAAGGATCCATATCTCACAGGAATTTGTTAGTGGTTTGCAGTAGGCTGTGATGTGACTCGTCTGAATAGGACAAGGTAGGACAAAACGTGCATAGATATACAACCACATAGTCATTTTTCCTAGTGTGCTTGTAGGCATGTCCATGTAACATCTAAAAACTAGTCTTGTGAACACTAACAATTCTGTGTGTGTGAGCAGAAGAGAAATAAACTTAAACCAAACAAGCCAACAGACAGATTGCATCATACAGGAAAAGCCATTCACCACTTCTGTGGGGATACAGCAGTTGCACCCACACTGAGAAAGCTCATCCTCATGTACCTTGTTCCACCTGCCAGGTCCTGTGCCCTGAATGGTGCATCAGTTCAGAACGTCAGTTCAGAGCTGGTGTGGAGCTAGGAGTGGGGCACAGACAATCCTCTGCTTCAGATGTATTTTGACTTTGGCACAGTCAGCTTTCATAGGTTGGTTCATGGATCCAGTCATAATATCTGCAGGAGATCTCAGGACCATGACACCTAGGCTTGGCCAGCCAGCACCATGTGTCCAGCAGCTTGACTGCTCTCCCCCGTTGGCCTAACAGTGACACAGGCGGTGACAGCAGAAAACCCAAATTGAGGCAGTCTTCACTTTTGTTTCTTCATCTGTGGGACGTGTACAGAAGACTGTGAATGGAATCAAAGGATTTGCAGTGAGCAAAATAAAGCCCAAGGAACGCTGACTGGTGTGAAAGATTTTGAGTTTGTTTGCATCCACTCCTTTTTCCTTTTCCCTCATTATCTGGGACTTTGGGAGTACTGTAGCACAGAAACATCTTTAAGTGGAAAGGCTAGGACACTCGTGGAAAGATACACACTGAAAAAGGTTCCAGCATCAAATGAAGATCTTCTTACAACCAGCAGTAGTAGTGTGCTCAGGGTTACTTCCATGTGTTGGCTTCAGACTTACACAGCCTATCTTGACGCAAAGGACTTTATGGTTCCTTGCAATTATAAATGGGACTGACTGATTTTTTTGTCAGCCCTGTTTATATTTGCACATTTTTGTCTAGTTAAAATTTGGGTTTGTTTTTGCTTTTTTATGAGTCTTTTGTGGTTTTTTCTGTGACTGCAGCATATTTGAAAAAGAAAACCCCTGAAATGTCAACTGTATTAGGAGGATACAACAGTGACTCTTTGGGATTACTCTAAGCGCTTTATTTCCTACAAAAGAAGAATGATAAATTTTTGTCCGTTTTATTACATGAGGGGAATTTCTTAAGTATTCCAGGAATTCTCTACTGTTTAGACAATTTTTATTGCTGTTGGGGAAACAGCAGAATTTGGTACCTTGTTAAGAGGTGCTTGTGTCTTCAGAATCTCCTGAAGACTCATACGCATAACTGATCTCCCAGCAATTCCTCCCATCACAGCCACTTGCACCTTCAATATAAGGCTTTACTTTGGTATGGAAGTCTCATGTGAGTGCAGTGGTCATGCAGTAGAGTTTGAGGGTACTCTATTTTTCAGATAGGGTATCACAGTTTCCCTTCTTCTGCTGCCCCTGTGACAGAGACCAGGAATATCTGGTACATCTTAGAGTAGTCACGAAGTTTAGACCTAGCCCTTCATTTTAAATAGATGGGTTTCTTCTTATTTGACTTCTTGTTTTAAAGTTGATTTGCTTTTCAAAGAAGCGATGTAATAGAAACCTGTACTTCTATTATAAAAACATGTTTTCCCATAATAAAAAACATCTTAAAGAGATGAACATGTTTCTACTAAATCCATGTTAATTAGTGACACCAGCAAAACTGAGATAACTTACTCAAGGGTTGGGGTTTCCTCTCTCTGACAACCTTTCCACTGTTCTCCCATCAGTCAACAGAAATAATCTACTTGAGACTTTTCTGACATCTCCACAATGCAAGTGAAGATCTAAAAATGAAACACTTTTTAATCCTTGTTGAAAAACTTAAATGTTGCTGCAAATCTTTCTCCTTCTGTCTTTTTTACAAGGGTCACTATTTCGATCCTTGCTTAATTCTCTCTTGAAACTTGTTTTACTGTTTTCTCTTCCCCATTCCCCTTATCCATCTGCTATAAGCAAAAAGCACTTTCCTTTCTTCTTCTGTCTCTATTTTACTTTCTCATCTCTCACAACAGGTCTCCAGTGACTCAGGAGAAAATCAGGAGCCTGTCATCTCTTGTATAGAAGAGACATGCAAAGGCCACCAGCATACTCTTTACTATTTTTCATAACAGCTTGATAATATTGAGTCATTGCATCCTATAAGCCACTGAAAGTTGGAAACCCAAGTGTGAAACTTCACATTTCTCTTACTGAATTATTTTCGCAAAATATAGAGCTCATTTATCAAGATGTTTTTGAATTCAAATTCTCTTCACCGGAGTGCTTCCTACCCTTCCCACTATAGTGACCTACAAGATAACTACTATTATAAGTACTAAGCATACTCATTAACATATTACTGGAGTTAGTAATGAAAATATTAAATAGCAAAAGACTTAGGCCCTTGTAAATGTCCATTTCACACTATTCACAGATTTCTGATAGCAACTTTCTGCATACAGTTTTACAACCACTTTTTTATTTCTCTTGATTTACTGTATATGTATAACATGCAGGAGGATATCATGTGAGCTGGTTGCAAGACCTTGCCAAATTGAAGAGATATTGCCCCTCCCCTATCGACAAATAATATATTGCAATAGATAAATAAATCTATTTCCTTCTTTGGAAGGACATTGCCTTATTTTGACATTACCTGTCCTTGAAAAATTAGTACTAAGTTATACTTTCATCCTTAGTTTGTTGTTGTTGTTGGTTTGGGGTTTTGTCATTGTTGTTGTTGTGTGTGTGCGTGTTTGTTTTTGTTTTGTTTTTTTGAGACTTACAAATAGCTGGATTGTGTCTGGCTGTAAAGTCTTTCATGAATAAAAGAAATTGTCAATTCAAAGCCAGTCAAAAATAAATGGAAATGTTTTCATTAATTGAATTGAGCAAATTGTGCAAAATAAACAAGATGGTCTCAACTTACTTTCTAGTAGACAGGTGTACAATTATGTGCAAGGGGGATGAAGGAGCCAAGCAAATACTGATGCCAATAGGCATCCTTTCATCTGTACCTCCTCAGAGATAATGTTATTATCAAAGCACACTGTGTATAATAATTAATTTCATATTTAACAAAATACCTACATTCCTAATGGCTTGATGTTATTTGATTACACTTGGCTTTCAAATTGCAGCCTGTGGTAGGAAGAGTTAGAGGGGACACAGTATGAGAAGGATTTCGAAGTCCTGCAGTATTTGCATCCCTCTGCTCCAGTTAAATCAGTGGTAAAACTCTTGCTGACTTCAGTGAAAGTGAAGTTGGGTGATCTCTCAGTGTGTTTGAAAGCTGTTTTGTATTTGATCCACTCAGTTAGTTGGCTGAACAATACATACATTAAACAGGAACCTACGGGACAACTCTTCCCTCTCACACACCAAAGCTGGTTTGATGGAAGATGTAAAGTCCTGCAGCCTGCTCTGTGAAGGGTGGCAGCAGATGTGGGGAGCGCTGTGGTCCCTGATGGCATCCCCTCCACCAGACCCCCTCCCAGTCCACCACGTCCCTCCTGCCCACCATGCCATTACCACCAGGTCTCCAGGGGCTGCAGGGCTGCTCCCAGAGGGACCTCTGGAAAACACAGAGGTCTCTCATCCCAAGCCAAGGTTATCTTTTAGAGTAGAAAAGATTGAAAATGCAAAGAGTGTGGATGCTTGACCTTAAACCACCCCTGCTAATCACAGGTTCATAGAATCATGGAATCATGGAATCATAGAGACATAGAATCATAGAATAGTTTTGGTTGGAAAAGACCTTTGAGATCATCAAGTCCAACTGTTACCTAGCACTACAAGATCCACCACTAAACCGTGTCCCGAAGATCCTCATCTAGGCGTCTTTCAAACACCTCCGGGGATGATGACTCAACCAGTTCCCTGGGCAGCCTGTTCCAATGCCTGACAACCCTTCCCGGGAAGAAATTTTTCCTAATATTCAACCTAAACCTCTTCCAGTGCAATGTGAGACCATTTCCTCTCATCCTATCACTTGTTACTCAGTTTACTGTCCCCTCCAAACCAGGCCTGTCACCTCCAACATCTCAGCAGGCAATACTCAGGGGTACTGTGGAAATCTGCAACCAGAGTAATTTGTATTTTCTACCCCTGAAGAAGGACATAGCCTGCTTACGTGCATCAGAGTCAACAGGATGATGATGTTTTATTCTATACCGAAGTTCTCCCTTCTGCAGGTCACTTCAAGCTTATTCCTGAATTTAGCAGGACTAATGAGAGTACAAAATACACCCCTTGGTAGTGAGTATAGCCCATTCATTTGACTTAACAAAAGTAAAATAAACAGTATTTTCCTTCTGAAAATAAATGGGAATGGTATCTTAAAAAAATGAACCTAAAATAGATATTTAAGTCATAAAAATGACCTTTTCTTTTTTGTTATTTCAAACCATAATAATTTGTATTCATTTTGGCTCCTTCAAAAGCAGCTAGTGGCAATGAAATAACTGAAAAAGAGTACAAATCACTGAATCAGAGCTTGGTAAGTCATATAATCATGACCTATATATTCCTATTAGGTGACTTGACACACTTGCATGGTTCCAAGTTGAAAAGAATGTGTGTTTCTTTAGGAACATGTAGCTGGATGGCTGGAAAAAAAGCATATAGAGGATAATAATAAAATGTCATGCAGCTGAACATGGAAAGACAAGGCTGTGAGTTACTGCCGTCATACTTTTTCTCAAAATCCATCTGTTTATCATAAATTTTCATGTCTGTGCAAGTATATTAAGAGATATTCAGCAATGTGGTAGTTATTGGAATCATTGCAAAAACAGCAAGCCTGAGGAGAAAGCCAGGTTTTCAACATTTAATTTACTATTCAGGACAAGCTGTAAAATGCACTTGTAAAATTTTGGAATTTCACAGTTGCACTGAACAAGCACTCAGTAAGGAAAACCCAGTTTTGCAGCGGGTTTCAATTACATCTATAGTGGATTTCAGGACTGTTACATCAGCTCCTATATGCTGGGCAAATTGAGAGGTTGATTAGCATGGGTGAATTGTGTGATTAAGCAGCTTGTGGTTTTTCTCTTAGTTATTTCACATCCATTTTCTTCTGCTAACACACAGGTTTCTCAAGAAGAAATCAGTGTTTTCAAAATAGCCCAGTTATGAACTGTAGGCAGGATTTTGCCTCTTCAGAAATTAGGCTGTTGATGAAATCGCCTTTCCTGAGAGGCCAGGAGTCTATGTACCTGTCGGCTGTATATTTCAGTCATCTATTCAGATTTGGTTTAAATCCTTACCTTAAGCAGGCACAACTTCTATTCCACTATTAGAGAAAAAAAAAAAGGCAACATGAACATTTTCACAGTTTGGACTGTGGTGTTTGGATAGTAGGTTTTTAATAGGAAGAGGGGGAGACTTCAAAAAAGCTTAAATTATTTCTTAGTTGGTGATGTTTTAAAAGCAAATTGAGCGTTAGAAAAAAACAGCTGTAGGGTAAATATGGCCTCTGTCAGCTTCTAAAAACCCCAGTACAGCATCCTCTTAGGCCTTTAGGAAGGCAATTGCAAAATCAGCAAGCCAAACACCTTAATCAATTGCTCATCCAGACATAGTCCTCTCACCTCTTTTTCAGCCCTAATCTCTCCACAGCCATTCCTGAAATAGCTTGGCTGTGACTGCCTGCGCATCCTTGCAGACAAGCAAGGAATCCCCCTGTGACAGTCTAAACATCACGGCAATTTATTTCTTCCTGCTATTCGACTCAAGGAAGAAGCTTCCACAGAGACAAGAGGAAAGAGAGGAGGAAACATGGGTGTGAAATGATGGACGCAACCATGGGAGGTGTTTTACATGGGCCTGAGGGGGCCTGTGTGCATGTGGTTGTGGCGAGGGGTGCTGGTGAATATGGTGAGCTCACCAAGCCACCCAGGTAGGGGTTTGTTGTTGCCTCAAGTAGTGCTCCTGCATGGAGGAACAGGGCCCCACATGGGTGCAGGAGCCAGGAAGTGCCGCCCAGGAGAAGGTGCAAGCAGCCACAGGAGGACTTTTTGGCTTTCCCCTCTTTTCCCGGCCTTCCCTCTCTGCTTTCAGCAGGCTTGGAGATGAGGAGAACACTGCAGGAGCTGCAACCCAGTGATGCAGGAGAGATGGAAGAGGGTGGGCTGGCTCCTCCTGCCCATGGGAGTGTCTGGCCATGGCTGTGGGTGAACCCTGGAGTTCACAGTGGCAGCAGCAGATCCCAACTGCAGTGAAGGGCTGAGTGGGAGGAAGGGCTGGTTCCCCAAAGGGTCTCAGGGCTAGTGGGAAGCATAGTCCTAGTGGGGGCACTGGGAGGGCAAGGGTCTGGTGGAGGTACAGGGCTCTTGGTGGTCAAGGAGGCTGTGAAAGGCGGTTGGGTGAGAGCTGGGGTGGAGGGCTGCCTTGGCTGGAGCAGGAGGATAGGGACACTGTAACCCATAGAGCCATCAAAGGGGAACATGCTGAAAGATCTTCAGCCAGCTGAGGACAGCAGAAATCTGGTGAAAAGCAGGACAAACTCCTGTCCTGTCATTGCATGGTTGGCCATGCACTGAAGAAAAGATTCAGCACAATTTCCTTTCCAAAATAAGATATTGTTTCGAAGTAGGACTGTACATTTCACAGATGTGCCTATATACTGGCTGACACAGCTCCTATTGCAGAAGAAGAATGTATTATTTCTTCTTGATACGAGGTCAAATAAAGAAGGGAATGGACTAAAACCACATTCCAGTATATTTGTTATTTCCAAGCTCCTAATTGAGAAAAACAGAGTTGCACAATTTTTTTTTTTTTTTTTTTAGCTATTTCATCCATGATTGTTCTCTGAGGGATCAAATATTACAAGAGACATTTATGTGGACAGCTTGGGCAAATGTCTCCTTAAGAATTCCAGTAGGATGAAGAACAAGATTTTCTGGAAATTGGTCGGTGTAAAACACTGTCCAAATTCCATTTGAACGAAAAGGCTCATCTGCAAATAAAATACATGGCCAACTTTCAGGCTTCAGTGGCAAGTCCTGTTTAACTCAACCTCTGCTGTCAGGTGGGAAGACTCTCACACTCTTAAAAACACTATAAGCACTGGCACTTCTCTTTCCTGACGGGATCTTGCAGTTTTTGCTTCTCACTTTCACAATCTTCAGTGTGAAATGTTATGTGAATGACATCTATTCTGCTCCACAGAAAAGGGCTGGGGAGTCAGGCAAAGCCCTGGATGTCTGATGTCTGCACGCTTCATGATTAGCTTTGGACCACTCTGTACAACTCTCTCTGGCATGAATCTGGCCTAGAGGAGCCCCAAGCAGTACAAATGTGAGGCCTTCAGTGCTCCTTGGTCTTGGTACATGGCCCTTTTTATTTTAGCTGTGAAGAACTATCCTCCAAGTCCTGCTTCTCTGGAAGAGCTGAGCATCCACAGTCTCCACAACAATTGTTTTTTATGGCATATTCATGGCAGTTAGGCATCCAAACCCCTTCATTTACTTTTTTTGATGTGGCTTTTTAAAGAAAACAGCGAGCTCTGCTGTGTGCCTGGAGGATGCTGGGTTAGTGGCCATGTTTTATTTTCATATTGTGGGTCAGAGCTCTTCAACTGTTTAGATTTGGGGAATCCAAGATAGTTCACTACTTTGTATCACAACATTTGGCAAGACAGTGCTTTGCCTGTGATACCTGCGTGCCATGCACGTGTCTGAAGGGCTGGATCGCTAATTGAATTATTATTTGCTGTGTAAGACACAGGAAGAGTACACATATTCCTAGCTAGAGGGAAAGAAGTTAAATCGCTGATCCCAGAAATATAGTCTAGGATGACTTAAGTGGGTGTGTCAGCAGAAATCACCTTCAATCCTGGCAACAATGCTGCAATGGCAAAGGAATTTATAAATAGAAGTTGTTTCATGCCTCCAGAAGAGTGGGACCTGCAACACATATTTTGGCTGAAGCTAGCACCATAAAATTGTAGAACCATCCTTTCCATAATGTTAGAATTACAGATTGGAAAGACCAGTCAGGGTCTCCTTCTTCCCACCTTCCTGGCCACCACAGGGTAATGTTCTGCTTTCAATTTCTTCAGCTGTGGGGGTTTTTGGGACAATATCCCACCACCTGAAGGACTGCGCTGGGAGGAGTTTCACCCAGCCCCTCTGGCTCCATGTGTCAGAATACGTTTTGGAGTCACAGATGTATCTTGTAATCAGACAGGAAACATAAAAAGTAATTTCTTTTCTTCACTAGGATTTGTGGTCTTTAAATAACAGCTCCTCTTCCCACTGCTGCCATTTAGCCACGCTGCATATTCTGATGATCTTGCCCCAGAAGTCATGTTGACAAGCCCTGTCACCACAGGGAATTACTCTTCTTAGCCACTTTCTCACTCAGCCAAGTCTAATCATGAAATGACTCAAATGGATTTGTTGCTGCAGTCATTTCATCAGCTGCTTACACAGAGGAGGTGAGGTACATCCCAATTCTTGGACAAGCATATTCAAGAGACACCCCTGCCTGGCTTGTATTTCTGCTCCTTTAGCACCTGAAAATCTGATATCCAAGTCACTGATTTCTGCACTGAGTCTAGATTCCCCTTGGCTTTGCTGCTTTCCAAGACTTTCTTTTGGGGCTCATGTCTCTAGGATTTCACCTTGTGTTAACTTTGAGTTTTTAAGACTGAGTGCAGTTTTTGATCTGATCCTGTTCCACAGATTTCACAGTGGTTAAAGGGGAGACCTTTTATCTCAGTCTGCATCTTTCTCGGTGGTGCATGCTCAGCACATTGCGCGATGTTTACATTCTTTACTTCTCCGTGAAGAAAAAAAATATGTCGTGACCTCTCACCGGTCACCACTCTCCAGCTCAAATTGGACAACACAGGCACTCCATGACTTAGATGGCCGTAGACATGGTTTGAATTGGCCTGCTGCATTTTCCGCTTGTGGTGTCAGGTGTACATCCCTGTACCAGAGAGCTCTAAGCAGAAATCTGCCTTATCTGAGTAAGCCTGCAGCAACCCAACTCTGCATGTATCCTACAGTTAAGCCCTTAGTGATGAGACAAGTTTACAAATCAAGGATCATTACTCATTCGGCAGACAGTCATTTTGCAGCTAACATACTCCTCCATGCATGAGGAAATCCAGCAAAGTATAGTAAGCGAAGGAGTCAAGCAAGGGGAAGAAAAATCTGCAACTCTATAATTAAAGCAGCCAAAGAAAACAGAGTTCTGGAACAGCAGTTATTTAAAGACAAAAGCTCTTATACACACAAATATTAAAGTACATATTAGCTTGATTTCCAGATGCAGTGTGATGTGTGCAGTCATGGTGCCTGTCTGTCCTTAACCTCCTTTCGAACAAATTTTGACATGCCCACCCCTTGCCAATTTTGGTTAGACAAGATTGCAGGTGGCAATTTTGAAGGTATCACACGCTTACAAAATCAGCAGCCATGCTGGGGAGAAAAATTCAAATAAAAGCTATTGTGAAAGGGAAAATAGAGAGATGTCCATCCTTACCAGCCCCATATTGTGGCTGCCAGAGTGTGCACAGTGTCATTCACACAGCTGGTGGAGTGACACGAGCAGGTACAGAAGACTTGGGAAGGAGCTGGGTAGAGGCTGGGAGTCTTAGGAAAGACACAGGGGTATTTCTTCAGCTGACTTTTTCCCCTCTTATAACTTTCCAGGCTGGTTATTTTTCCCACTAACTCCTCAAATTCAAAAGCAAACTGTGGCTACAGTAAGATGTCTGTCTCAGCAACCACAGAATCACACATTCTTGTTTTCCCTTCCACTGCCACCGAGCAGTCCTAAGTTGCAAAGTTTAGGTCACTGCTTGAATTTTTGCACAGTTCAGCCTGTGCAAGCCTGGGGCTTTGTTACATGAGAATGTCAGCTGTGAAAACATACCAAAACCAAAATGCCTGGAGGCATCATTGTCTTGCATTGTGAGAAGTCATGCGCTTCCCACAGAGTGAAGGTAAAAATGTTACCAGACCAGAACATCACCCCAATGACCCGGGGTGACAGGCAAGCTGGCAGCCTCACAAAGGCACCAGGCAGCAGAGAAGCAACCTCCAGAGAGGCTGGGGAAGGACCTACACCTCCTCTGAGCAGCACTGTCTTCTACTGTTTACACAAGCTGCACTGAACTCACCTACTTTTAAGTCTAACCACAAAAATGATCCTTAAATGAGGATGTTTATGGGGCAGTGTTTACAGGGAGCATTCACAAAGGTTTTAGAGAAGCCATACATGAAGAAAAATTTAGGTTTGCTCTTCCTCCTGACTGGCAGCTGCCTGCAATGCACAGCTGAACATGTAAGGGTTTGCTTTGTCCTGAGATTCCAAACCTTTATCTTTTACCAACCCAGTAAAAAGCATGTTCAGCTTTACCTCAGGCTACCTCATTGCGTAATCTCAGACATCTTTATTCCCTCAGGCACAAATCATTGCAGCAGACCCAGTTTACAGGAACTATCATCTCATGCGCTGGAGACTGCATCATGCTGGGCATCTGGTCCCCACATTTCCACACTTGCTAGCACAACTGATGTTTCTGTTTATGAGATCCTGCTGCTGGGGGGAAGCCTAACCCAGGTGTCCATCCATTGATCTGTAGCTACAGCAGCTGGGATCCCTTTCCCCATTTCTCTGTCTCATATCGGGATCAAGTTTGCCTCATCCCAGCAAGCGTAAAGGACTGTTGTTTCTCTCCAACGCATACACTGAAAGACTCTTCCTAATTCACAGTTTACCTTAATAAAGGGAAAAGACTGAAAAAATACCGTGGTATGTATTTCATCTCAGGTTAACTTCACCTTTGCCAGCTTCTCGCGGGAAAGGGCAGACCCACATGAGAGGGACCCTGCAAGCCCGAAGAGCAGCAGAGGAGATGAGGGCCCACCATGACCCATAGCTGCTTCAGTAGCTGTCTCTCATTGTAGATGTAGATGTGGCCTCATTTGCCAGAACAAGAATCAACACTGTAAATGTTTACTGTGCAATAAAGCCTAATGAGGCCTTCTTTTCTCAGCATTTTCACATTTTCAAGGTGATTAATGGGCAAAAGGCACTGCTGCCCAACCACTTTTACCTGTCAGACTGCTCCTAGATATGCAAAAGTCAGTGATTTCTGCTTCTTTGCAGCGAAAAGAATGATTATTGTTTCTGACTCAGCTCAGAAGATTTTGTCATGTCTGATTTTGCTACAGGCTCCAGCCCTTAACGCCAAGTTATGGTATCACACAGCAAGAACAGCTAAGCAGGCCCAGATGGCCTGGTTGGTTCGCGTTATCCTCCTAGGATTTTAGCAGCACTGTCATGTACCCTGTTAGTCTTGGACAGTGTAGAGATTGCTTTTCTGAGCCAGGTTTGTCAACAGTTTAGGTGGATTCTCCAGGGCTCCGTTTTGGGACTAGGCCCGCTTTGGCTTGGCACGTGTTTAAAGTACACTCCGCTTTTGAATAAATTATATCCCCATGTACCACCATAAAGGAATGTGGATGATACTCTTGCGGTTATCCGCAACATATTTGTGGAGATTTGGGGAAGAAAAACAAATCGCACCCTTCCAGATATTTTGAAATGCTGCCTTTGCCTGTGAGCGAGAAAAAGTTTCAAGAGAAATTAAGCTGTCGTGAGTTGTTTGCACTAATGACCACCAGTAGAATAATAGGATAGCTTCTAAAACCATTGTTGAGCTGAAACCTCTGTGGCTGATTTTCTTACTGATTCACACAGTAATACACACATTATAGATAAAGGTTAAATATTCAGTGAATTGATAGGTAGCTAGTGAGCTTTAAAATACAGTTTCATGGCACAGACTTTGGTCTGCATGAACTGAAAGATATGGTGAATCTCCTACTGAGTGCTGTGGTCAAGTATCATCATCCATCACATTTTAAGGTGGCTCATTTTATTGATAACAACTCCAGTTATAATCTCAGTCAAGATATTGTACCTGCAAAGGCTGAACTAAAAGGCTACACAGAGATTTCTTGGTGTACTTCAGTATAACAAATTTGCTAGATTTATTGAAGTGTTAGGTTTGGGATTTGCTATTCAAGCATTCCTTAAACAGGACGCAACAGCTACTTTGACAACTCATTCAAAAGAAAAATCTGGTCTCCATTATGTGCAAGTGCTATGTCATATTAAGCTGAAATAGGAAGATACCATTCTTTTAGCTCAGCTTGGGTCATTATGACTGTATCCTGCCATTGATCTATATCTGGGTCTCCAAGCTATGTCCATTAAGTGGCCTGACAAAGTATCAATGGCAGGATATAGCCCTTTGTTCTTTCACCTTACAATCACAAGGAATTAGAGTGGGATCTGGCTCCCAAGACTCTGAGCTGGCCTGCAGCTATTAGCCTTATGAGAAAGGCTTGCATCGCTTGATGAGAAATGTTTTTGGAAAAACAGACCATCATCCGATAGCTTCCAACCTCTGATATTGCCAAGTAGCAACTATTTTCTCGTCATATGAGCATACCAGCTATTGCAGTGCTTTGGTGGTGGTTTGCGTTTAATAATAGTGTATTCTCGGGTCTTTCTGGCAACACTTGTCAACCTACCCCCATTTATTATGATTTGATCCCTCATCAAACAGGCATTTGATTTCCCCAAGTGCTCTTACACACCCCATTAGCCCCGTACGTGCACACTTGGCTGGAGATCAGCAGAGAGGAGGGAGGGGAGGGCTCAGACTGTGTCCCTCTTTGAGCATCCTAAGCTGCGTGGCTGCTAAGGGCTCCCCAGGGTCCTTAAATCCCCAATATCCTTGCAATAGTCCCCATAATCTTGTGGTGTCTGTGGTTATACACTGTGCAAGGGACAGTGGTGGACATGCTCTTGGTGGTCCCAAGGAAAGCTCTTTCTCTCCAATGTCAGGTCCAGCCTCTTCCAGTGCCAGGGCAGTGTAGGGCTGGCAATACTTCAAACCCAAAATGTGTGAAACGTATTTGTTTTAGCTAGATGGCATACCGTCAGTTCAGTAAAGTGAGATTTGACCTGCTGTCATAAATGTCTTTGTAGAGGTAAATCTTGCCAATAATGAGCCAAAGAAACGTACCGGCCTTGCAGTCAACAATCAAAACCTGTTCCATGCACTTTCATTCACAACTCATTTGGTGTTTTGTGTTTAGTGCCAACCAGAAACCCATCCAAGCTCTTAAAGTACTTGAGTAGGAATAGTATTTTGGAATTTAAGCCAAATAACTCAGACCAATCCATTTGTCTAAATATTTTCCTTATGGATATTTATTTTCATCCAGAGCACTCTTGTGAAAATTATTTAGGCATTGTATCTGTTCTAAAAAAAATTATCCTCTACAATTTTGCAGATTTTGGGGGTAATATAATATTGAATGCTATTAATAGACCAGGTTAAAACTAGCTCTTGCCACTAATGGAAGGAATTTAAATAAAATATTTTATTCATACAAGATACATGCAGGAACTCAAGACTGTACATTTATGCATATTATTTTATTAAAAGATTCACAATATCCTTCAGAGTCAAACCAGAAGTCAGTTTTACAATGGGATACTTGTTAGTGAAAGGAGGACAATTTTAATTATGATTTTATGGACAAATATTTTCTGATCACAGAAAGATTACAACTAATTTCTGAATTGTAAATTGAAACCTCTTTTTTTTTTCTGTATATGTATGACATTAACAGATGTGAAGAACAATGCAGTAAAGAAGTATCAAGAGCAAAAAGTCTTTAAGCACAACATCATGTGATACTCCAGTTGATTCATAGAAGACTATTATTGTACTGCTGTAATGACTTCTCACATGGACTTTGATTACAGAGGATAGACCAGTCTACCAACTCTAAATATACCAATACTGATGTGTTGGTCCCATCTAATTGTTAATGTACCTATTGTTAAATTTTTGCAGTTTAAAACAACATTAAAAGATCTTGGTGTAACCTGTTAAAAATAAAATCTGTTTCTCTGTCAGTCACAACACTTGCATATTACTGACACCTTCACTGTCAGGGTGACAGTGGAGATGTGCTGTCTATAACATGTTGGAAGCAGTTCCAAAGCTGTCAGCAGCAGGGTTTGTCAGGTGCAAGGCCCAAAATCCACTGGAAAGAGCAATGAGAAGGGCACACCCAGAGTCCACCACTTGCTCTGCCTCTTTTGACCCTTGCATGTTCATTTCTGCCAGCCCCAGCCCCCTGGTTACTGTATTATTTATGAGTTTCCTTTTGTTCTTCCTTTTGATCAGCTTGGAAGGAAGAACCTACTGTCCCTGAGAGCTGAAGGTGGTGAGTCCCCAGCAGCTCCAGTGCGGGGGCTGTAGGTTGGCAGGGCAGCCCACGGCACGTCCTTCAGCTCCCACCCCCTTTAAGCCTTTCCTTCTGGCTTGTTGAAGGAGCTCTTGGAGGAGAGGAGGAACACTTTGGAATTTGAACATGAAGAGGCAAATGAGAGGGAAGGACACAAGCTCGATCAGTAGAACACCATCACACTGAGCTTCTTCCCCTTGCAAATCTCCTCAAGTAAGCGAAGATTCAAAATTATGTCCCCTGCTGGCTCAAGCCATCCCTATGTAGGTGCACAGCTCTGAATGCCGTTTCCACAAGGGAGATTTCATTTTCTTTTGCTCGGATAGTGGTTAAATGCAACATTTGGGTTTTATGTTTCTGTCCTGCCTGAAGCAACACCTCCCCTGCATGTCCCAGACTGCTGCTGCTGTATGGTGGAGAGGCAAAACACAGGCTTTTGTTTTGGACTACTCATGGGTTTGGAGGCATTTCACGCCTCATCACAGCTGATGCCGGGGTCTCAAAGCTCTCCTATGTTGTGCACACTATTAACCAGCCTGCTATTTCGAAAACATTTTTATTGCTGCTAATTACCCTTCAGGGAGACTGTAAAACAGAGTCTTTATGGCAATCTCTGGGCTGCCTATGCCTGGAGGAAAAATATGAGAGCGATTAGCCACGTTTTCTAAACAGAGCAACCCAGCGGCTGCCTCTGTGTCCCCATGCCCAACTTGTGCTGGGCTGCTTGGGGAATGTTTACAACTTGCCTTCTCACAGCGATTCTGAACACTGATAGCTGCTCAGGAGGGAAAAGAGTAATAATTCATAAAATATTCTCCTGTTTCTGAAATTAGCGCTTCACTGAACCTTCTACCAGTGGACTGTGGATGTCTTGTTTTAAAGTACCCATGCTGCAATGGCTTGGTCGAAGGTAGCCAAGGGTAAAAGCGGGGTGCAGGGGGAGAAGCTGTCTGTGCAGCACTGGGGATACAGTCGGGTTTGCTCCAGCATCCATCTCCACCATGTTACCTCTGACATCTGTGGGAGCGGGATGCTGGGGAAGGAGCTCCTGTGGCTCTCCAGGGCACTTCAGAGCTGTAGCTCAGCCCTGACCTGTGCTGCTCTGCCAGGGCTGCCTCAGGCCAGCCTGAAAGTCCACACACAGCCAAAAGACAGCCCCATACCTGCTCCTTTACCTCTGGTCATATGGGATTTCCTCCTTTCTTCAGTGCCAACACCAATGCTTCTAACATCTCGGCTGGCATGTGGCAGGAGATGAGTGAAAGAAGGGTGTTCAAATGGCCAGGGACTGAAGGGAGCATTAAGGTGCCTCCCTTGGTCACCATATAGATTCTCTCTATATAGAGAGAGATAGAAGATATAGCTTAACTGCATCAAGAAGCCACATGAGTCTGTCCTTGAGCCACACACCTGGCCCTACCTCTGCAGAGTAAGTGCAATCACCTGCCCTTTGGGGTTTGTGTGACACCACGTTGAAGTCTAGCTAAGAGCCAGGCCTGAATATCAGTCCAGCAAAGAGAGGCTTTATTTGTGTTTGAGAATAGAGGAAAAGAGGAGAAAAGAAAGAATTTACACTCAAAAATAAAAATAAAATAAAAAAAGAGAAGCAGATAAAGACATTAGCACAATTCTTCTAAGGTACTGAGAGACGAACAGTAAAGCTAATGGGAGAAAGTAACCTTGTCCCAACAGCTGTGGACAGTTTTGCAGGGTTAGGGCTGCTCAGTATTGCTGAAAAGAAGTTGGTGGAGGCACAGGGCTGGGGAACATGCCATATCCGTCCCACGGTGCCACCCCTGCCCTGCTGGGTGGGCTGCCCACCTCCTCACTGGCCTCAGCAGCTCTCAAAGGG
Source organism: Nesoenas mayeri (assembly GCF_963082525.1). Classification (NCBI taxonomy): domain Eukaryota; kingdom Metazoa; phylum Chordata; class Aves; order Columbiformes; family Columbidae; genus Nesoenas; species Nesoenas mayeri. The sequence goes on along the minus strand of NC_137541.1, from coordinate 150,521,813 downwards.
AGATGCAGCCACCAGCTGCTCCCTTCACACTTCCCCTTGGCCTCCTTGCAAACACTGAAGACACAAAGTGCTGGTCCCTGCCTCCACCCATGGAAACCTGGATCTGCTTCTGGCCCTGACCCAGAAGAGTCATGCTGGGCTGGTGGTGCGAATAGCACTTCATTTTTGTGGATTTGAATGTTGCAGGGCAAATTAAGGATGAAACACTTTCTTTAAGCTTAAAATGACATGTTTTGCTTGATTTGAGTCACACTTGGATCTATTTTAAAACTCTCTTAGAACGCTCTATTTTCTTTTTTAATAATAATAAGTGAAGATGGGCCAGATTAAAAGCTGCGGCTCAAACAGTGCTGGGTTTGGGTGGGGGTCAATAGAAAACTACACTGCAATTTTCCAGTTTGGCTCATCCTGTTGTAGGAGACTTTTGGAAACGATCTCGTACTCGAATGCTTTCTGCGCTCGAGGTTTTCCTTCCACAGTTTCACTTATTTTGCAGCTTGTCGAAATGCAGTTTGAGTGAGTATTTGCTTGACTGTGGTGAGCTTGATTTTTAAAGGAACAAGGCTCAAAAGGCTGAAGATCTGGTAGATCCCTGCCAGACTGAACTGCGAAGTGGAGTGAAAACCAGCAGTTTTTAAGTCCCATATAAAAAACCCTTTATACCCTGGGGGAGCATGAACCCAATCAGCTTTCTCTTGGAAGAAGCCAAAAATTTCAACACGAAACCCTTCCTGGAAAGGCTTGCATGTTTGAGCTGATGTGATCATGTGAAGAAACTTTGTCTGTAACCACAGAAACCGAAAATCAGAATACATTTGCTGAATCTGAGCCTTATTTCTGTCAGGAAACATCTTCTTTTGCTAGGTCTGGGTGCCTGCTCCTTCTGCACCTGTGCTGTGCTTGATGCTGTGAGCACTGATCCACCAGGACAGAGGCATCTGGCAAGTGCTTGGTGTTGTCCATGTCAATTAGAAACTGATGCCCATCTGGTTCTTATGTCACCAGCTCCCCTTGATGCCAGATGTTTCTTGGGATCAGGGGCAGTCACCTCTGAGGTCCCAAGTGGTGAGCAGCAGTGCTTCCAAGTTACAAAGTCAAACACCTGGGCATGCAGGTAGGTGGCGATGTCTCCCACAAGTCCTGCCACTGCTGCCAGCTAGAAGTGGGTGGGAAGTCTTGGGCTAGTGGCTTGTCTCCAAGGTGTGCATGCTTCAGGGCTGGCCACCAAAACCAGCTTCCAGGAGCCAGGACAGTGAGGTGGGCAAGTGGGGCGGGTGCAGCTGCGGCATGGATGGCAGGGCTGGCCACGCAGAGACAAAGCAAGTGCAAACTGAAGGTCTTGCTGAGATTGGAATGACACATCCACACAGACATACACACACACATCTCATGCTGCCCGTACCACACGGAAAGGCACTGGACCTTCAGAGGTGCAGGGGTGCCAGGAGACTTTGTGGGCCAGAGAGAGAAGAACTGGGCATCAGTCGAGGAAAACACAGCCTTGATATAGTCACTTCAACCAGTGTTCCTGTATGGCCTTCCCCCAGAGTAGGAGTCTCATAAATAACCCACCGGCAGGGTTGTCTTTCTCTTGACAGCCTTCCAGGCCTTATCCTTGAAGCCACAAATGCTTCAAAGCCATGTTGATCACAAGAGAAGCAGGTATCTGCTGCTGGTGCTTGCCTTTTCGTGACAAGCTTTCCCAACACATGGAGGTAACGTCGGGTGTGAAGCTGCTGAACGCGGCACCTTCCTCTGTTCGCGTGCATTTTTCTGTAGTCTGTAAAGAACAGTGACAGACATGTTAAAATAAGTTAATTTAAATGTTTGCCAGGAGGCAATTGCAGACAAGCCCTGCTCATAGCGAGTCTCAACTTAGATTGTTGATTTATCGTTTGTGCAGTACACACCTTTGTATTTCAAAGGCCAGGAAAGTTTTTGCAGCAATGCCAAAATATGAGCAAATAACACAAAAATTAAACATCCAGAAGCAGAGGTACTGTATGGGAGATTCACAGCCTCAGGAGGTGCTCTGCTTTCAGGTCCTGCCCAGCGTGGGCCACTAGCCCAGGGTGCCCTGTGGAATAACCTCATTCAGATAAAATGATGGATTGCTACACAGTCTTTCCAAGGAAGTTACACCCTTGCTAGGAGCCTTTTTGAAGTGAAGTCCCCCTGAATCATCTCACTGAGGTCTTCGGATCAGCTCTTTCAATGTTAGTGGTTAAAGGAGCAAGGAGGAGATAATTTTCAGTAAGTGCACGTAAGAGAAGTAAATGCCTACATCTCATTTTCTATGACATTTTTTCTATATAGGAATTGGAAGTCCTGGGCATGAGCCCTCCCAAGTCATTATGCTTTGTTTCTGGAAAACAGTGAAGGTGAGAAAAATGCCAGAGTCCAAGGTTCGGCACCTTCCCTGTGAGCAGCATCTTCCCATGCAGTTCCCACTTTGGTGTCAGACAGAGGGATGTACACAAATCTCTGCTTTCCATGTTATTTGAGTAGATAAGGTCCAGGGTGGTACAGTCTTGAATACTAAGACTTGAACTGCTATTTGTGGTCATCCTTCACATCCCCAGTGCTAAAAATACAGCTGAAATCCTGACTTTATGATAATGAATGGCAAGAAGTCCCTGTACACAAGAGGTGTCAGGTTATAATTTTAAAAGTCAATGCTAAACAGAATACAAAATATGATTGCTCTCATTCCAGCACAGGATAATAAACTATTTATGGATGTGATAAATTCAATCCCAGAATGATGCAATGATTTAGACAATAATTTCACAACAGTCAGCAAAACCAGACAAAGTTCTCACTGACTCCAGCGAGGGCAGGATTGGTCCCATAGGACACTCTGGCCTGCTTTGGCCAAGGGCTTACAGTATTTAACCTCATGTTTTCCAGTGCAGAGAGGCATGCGAGCCATCTCTTACCTCACTGTGCCTCTGTGCTCTGAGGCTGCTCTAAGAAAACATCTTCTGAAGAAAGCACAGGAGGCCAGGATGGGACCCAGCGGCCCTGATTTAGGTACTGAGCTCATACATGCATTTCAGGTGCCAGCTAAAGCAGTAAGTGCCCAAGCATCCTGTAGTGTTATCGGTGGCTTTGTAGATGGGTCCACACAGAGGACCTGCCAGACACGAAGCACGGGTGCATGAAGTGGAGTGTGTTGGCCCTAACCTACAGCTGTGGTCATGGCTGGACATCCCCTTGCCCTGGACAAGGACAGTCCCCTTTTCCTAAATTATCTTTCTTGTGGTAAAACCCACAACTGTTTACCACAGATGGTGAAGTTTCTTGACTGCTTTGAATTGATCCTGTCAGCCTGCTGCTGACAGCAGCTGTTTCATTCCCCACTTTGCCTCTGGTCTGGTTCCTGCCCTCCGCTGTGCTGCTGGGACTACTCATCTTTTTGTGGTTTTGGTAGATTCAGCTTTCGGCCAGGACAAGTCCCATGTCTGATTTTGAGGCTCAGCCTCACAAGCCCAAGGTCCAGGAGAGGGACTGACTCTTCAGTGGCATTGCAAAAATGCAGCCTGTTTGTGATCAGTCCTTCTGCTCATCAGTGCCACAAGTAAGGGTGAAATCCTGACTTCTGTAGCAGAGGGCAAAAAATTCTGCAATAGACATCATGCCTGGAGCTGCAAAACACAAGGATAAACAGAGGAGAAAATGTAAGTGCTATCATTCAAATCTGGGGTAATGAACTCTTTATGGATGTGGTGGGTGCAGTCTCAGTATACCACAGTCATTTAATAATTTACGCCTTCAGTAGCCACACAAACTTACTTAAGCTGGTCATGAAACCTGATCTTCCAAATTGGTGAACCCTTTTAATCTTACCAAAAGTACTAAAATAGCTGTCTGGAGAGAGTATCAGGTCTCCCAAATTGTCCTTTGACTTATCGTCACACAAACTGTCTCAGGCGAAGGACCGGGGTGCTTGGCTATCATGTACCACACTGGGAGGTGTACCCAGTATCTCAGGCCAAAAGCTGACCTGCTGCAGACCTGAACTGACCTGGACCACTCACATGTTAGCCAGCTTCTGGGAACACACAAGATGCCAGGGCTGCTGTCAGAGGCTCAACACTATCCCCAAGTTTAACAGGCTTAGTTAAATGAGGCTCACAGACGTGAGAACTAAAAGGTTTGGCAGGCAGGAGCATCTTGAGACAACGCGGAGCTGGAAAAAGCAATTTAGGAAGCAAATCTCTGTAGATGCACCCTCCTAACTGCATGTTCAGCAAGATGGACTTAAAATGTGAGCAGGCTGTTTTGCAGGCCTGGCTCCGTGCCAATGTCCAGCAGTTCTGCACCAGCACAACCAGCTGGTGGGTCCCAGGGATGCTGCAGCCCCTCCACACCAGTCAAAGCAGGTACCTGCACCCTCCTCCCAGCCAGAGAGGCACAAACTGAGCTTTGTTAGCATCATTGTTGGTATAATGGGTTAGGGGTCAAAGAGAAACAAAAGCCATAACTGAGGGTTTAAACAGAGGTGCAGTCTGACCCCCAGAGTCACCACCAGACCCTTTTTTCCTTTCTTTTGGGGCTGTGCAGAGGCAGCAGCTGACAGGCATTTCTGTGGGCCCCTGGTTTAGTGGTGAGGCAGGCAGCTAGAGGAGATAGTAAAGATATGTAGCTCCCCATGCACTCCCAGCATGAAATCCTGGCCATAATGAAGCCGGCGGGAACGCTGCCATTGCTCTCCACCAAGCCATGATTTGATCCCGTAGGGATTAGTTTTTCCTCTCCTCCCAAGATCAGTACAGATATTAGAAAAGCACAGCTATCAGGGTGCTGAATATAAATACTCTGGGCCACAAACTGGCTTTCTTTGTCGAGGAGGACAGAATAAACTTAAGAGGACAGGTTGGAAAGCAGTGAGGATGCAACACAACAAAGCACAAATAACACAAGGTAGAAGGAGAGGTAAAAGAGCAGCTTCTGTCCTCAGTGAGAAATAATATTGTGTTCTGCAAAAATAATCAACTGACACATGCAGCTTAAAGCATGGTATGAACTTCGTTTTCCTATGATTAACAGTGTCTTTCAGTGGTAGACTACGCTAAGCTTTTCTGCCCAAGACGCGTGCAAATCAGATGAAATTATTTATGACAGCGTGACAGACAGAAAGGCATTTCCTGACAAAATATTATTTTCTTGTGGGACCAAGTTAAACTCAAACTAACTGCTCTTTTTATCTCCACAGGGTGATTAAAAAGAATGAGATGGTGGTGTGTGACACAGGACCTAGGAGATAAAGATGCTCCTCTTATCTTTGGTCTTTCTCTAGCCTAGGCCAGAAGATGCACCAGGTCTGGTTTACATGTAGGGAGAAGGAGAACAGTTACATTGACTAAAACTTCTTTTTCCTGTTTTTCACATCCACGTGGCACCACTTCACCTGGTCACTAAGAGGTGCCACATACCTGACACACACTGTCCTGAAGGTGCTCTCCACAGGTGACTCTGACAGGCTGCTCCTTCGGCTTTATCTGAGAATTAACTAAGTGTTTTAAGGTACACTAGTAATGAATGTCTGGTGCTGATGAAATGCTGAGTAATTAATGTGACTGCTTTCTAAAAGCATCTCATCGTAACCACTGCCTGTTTCTGTTGAACATGATAAGGAGAAGGGCTCTTGTAGTGAGTAAAAATGAAACTAAACAGGAAAACAAAACTGATGGTAACATCAAAAATATGGATTTGGAAGGGTGGCTTTTTTTAGACACTTCTCTTATTGTAGCCCAGAGGAAATCAGCTGTGTTGCATAATTGTTTTAAAACAGTTCAGACTTGAAACCTGCCAAATGACCCGAAAGCCGTGCAGATGGAGGGGAACACAGTCCATCAGAGCCGCCAACCCACAGGTATGGAGGGAGTTTTGCTAAGTATTGCATATGCTAATGGAACTGGGGAAAGAAAAAACAATTCTTTTCACAGAAGACAGCTTGCTCCTTATAAAATCTGCTAAAGACTAATGACCTTTCTCAAGACAATTGCTGAAGATATAAATGCATTTACACGCTGCAGTCAAACATGGCCTTCGTATTTGCAGTGTTTCTTTCATACCTGATGTGCATATGAAGATACACAGCTACTCTGAGGAACATGGAGTTTGAGGAGGAGGAAAAATGGTCTCAGCTTTGATTGAGTGGCTTTAATTTCAGTGGCTGCCAGCACTGATTCCAGGACAGCTGCTTGGGGGGGCTGTTTAGCCTGGAGAAAAGGAGGCTGAGGAGAGACCTTATCACTCTCTGCAACCACCTGAAAGGAGGCTGTAGCATGGAAGGGGTTGGTTTCTTCTCCCAGGTAGCAAGTGATGGGACAAGAGGAAATGGCTGCAAGTTGCACCAGGGGAGGTTCAGATTGGATATTAGGAAAAAATTATTTACAGAAAGGGTTGTCAGGCATTGGAACAGGCTGCCCAGGGAAGCAGTGGAATCATCCCTAGAGGTGTTTAAAAGGCATTTGGATGAGATTCTTAGAGACATGGTTTAGTGCTCGATTTAGGTTATGGTTGGACTCAGTGATCCTGAGGGTCCCTACCTGCCCTGGAGACCCACTAGCAGAGAACACTGGACCGGAAGTATTTCCGTAGCCAGATCTCTGCAAACCTGGGAGGAAATTTCATGCACAGCAGGAACCTGGGGACTGGGTAGAAAGAGCAGAGCCAGATGTGTCCACATGGACGTTAGACAACCCCTGAGATGTTCTAGAGCAGGGAGGATCCTGGCACAGGGAGGAAGGGGAGAGGTTTGCTTGCAGGGTTTTTTTTCCCCTTATACCTGCAAAGTTTAAGCTTTGTTTGTGACTGAAGTCCCTCTTGTTCAGAAACTCCTTTGCATTATCCACGTTCCATTAACCATCACAACATTTCAAATAATGAGTGGAGCAATTGCTTTCAAATCAGGCAATAGTTTGAAGATATTCTAATGAAAAGTAGCCAAAGTAGTAGTCTGAAACTTCAGAGAGATTAGTAGGCTGAAGAATAGGTGAGCTATGTGAGTGTCCTTCATGTGAAATATGACAAAAGTCCTTGTCAATGGCATCTCCTTTCCCAAGGAGAAGGAGGCTCAAGGAAGTAGTGAACCAGAGGAGACTTTGTACTGGAGGTTCTGGGAAAGACATACTGGACTTAGCATGAGAACAAGCAAGGGATGGGTATCCAGGCTGTTCTTGGGCACAGTAAGGTCAGAACAGTCAAAACATGTCCAATCAAGGTCCAAGCAGATCAACAGTGTTTCTGAGACAGTTGCTAGAAGAAGAACCACCCCTTCTGTCTTGAGCCTTCCACTGGCTTTGGGTGCTCCCAATTCGCATAAACACACATGCAAGAGCCAAGGGCTTCTGAGGTCCTGAGATGGCTGCCAGGGGCCAAGACAAGGCACCATACCAATGGGGCTAGAGGAAAGACCCTGGACCTCTGGAATTTTGAGACTGGCTGGGATGCACAGGTGGGGTGGAAATTCACCAGGGAGTGCGGTGGAGTGGCTCACAATACCATGGATGTCTGTGAGTAAGGTATGCAGTGAACATCTGGTAAAAGGATAAAAATATAAAGCAGAAGTGGATGATAAATAGAAGCACAGTGGAAAAAGAGAAGCTTGGCACTGTGTCTGACATGGCTGCCATTGAGTGCAAACTGTTGCGTCAAGAGGTTTTGTACTTTATACTCCTAAATATACAGTGCTCTTCGAGCACACTCTGTCTTGGGTGCTGTAATGCGCTTGGACAAAAGCTAACTGATGGGATTTCCTTATATTCTGTACATTATTTAATGCACCAATACCTCTCACTTCTTGTATTTTTGTGACTGAATCAACTCTGGATTTTCAATTTTTCAGTAATATGTAGTTACCTCCTTTTTTGGGGGGGGTTTAGTTTAGTTTGTGGTTTAGTTTGAGTTCATACACCCCACCACTTTTTCTTTCAGGATGGTCTCTGTGAGCTTTCCAAAGAGATACCCACAAAGACTGAAAGGGATAATTGAAGAGTTAATGACAGAATACTACCTAAATGGGAGGGCAGCATTTTGGAGACTTCAGCTGTGAAATCCACTCTGATTTTTAATATCTACAATAAACTGGGAAGATGAACCATGAGCTGGGGAAACATCTCAGACTCGTTGTCACACATGTGAAGTGCAGTACCCAGGAGAAGGTTGTATCATGCAGCATGCCAAATCTGATGCTAGTGGGAACATGCCTCAACCTGCACTGATGTGCGAGGGATGTTCCTGAAAAGCAAGACAGAGCCTCTCAAAAGGATTTTCCTCAAGCAAAACCACAGGGGCAGCTGCCCAAACAGTAGTCCCAACATCAGCGGCTTGGAGAGGGATTTTCACTGGTGTAAAAGGCCAAAGGAGAAAAGTAAGGCTGTCACCCACTGATCGTCATCCACAACCCCAAAGACCCTGTTCCCACCACACCTTGGGCTTGAACAAGTGGGGGCCAGCCAGGGCTGTCCTAGGGCAGGATCATCACAGCAGGGACAGGGAATAAAATGAGAGAAGTCCCTGTAATTACCGGGGACTCACTCATGCAACCTGGCTCCACTAGTGATGCCCCTAACTCAGGACACCAGCTTTTTCTGATTTCCAAAAGAAATCAGGAAAGTTATTTAAAAGCTGTTTTCTTTTCTTCTTTAAAGGTTGTTGATACATACTGAAGATGGAACATTCTCGAAAAATGGGATTTCCAGGTCGCACAGATGAGACATTTATTTTGCAGCATCGCAGGCTGGGTCATTCTGCACTGTGGCTCTCATCCCAATAAGTCCCTTCTGGAGAGAGATGCTTTTCAGAGGATGTCTGCCTTTGAGGGGTCCCTGAAAGACAGCTAAGAAATGGGAGGACATGGTTCATGGAAGTGAATGGGAACCCACGCTGCCCCAGGGAAATGTTTAGGAGTCAGAGACACATGAAACATGGGCAAGCAGTGCCAGAGAACACACGGTTTGTATTTCTGGCTGCTTACCCTGTGTGGTTTCTCCTGTGGGCATTTTTTCTTAAATGCAATACCACACGTAGTTTACATTGAGTGTGACTTGGTGTAGGTATGCAATGGGGACCAGCTGGCAGACAGTGGGATACAGACTGATATTTGCACATGCAAACAACTGGATTACGCACACAATCATGGTGAATGCTCTCTGCATGCATTCCTCAGTCACAGGGTCCTTTGGGACCCAGATTCATTACAAAGTGCAGTGATATTGGAGAAATGTCAGTTGCCAGTTGATCTACACTCGCTTCTACAGTTAATCGGTTTTATTATTCCCTGCTGTCTCCATTGTTTCAGTAGCTATGAACACACAAAAGCAGATAAATAAGAGAAAACAGGAAAGCCCTGTTCTCAACTTTAATATCTTGAGTATTTAAATTTTTATACCGGGAGCAACTGCAATCTAAACTTTAACATTTTATTTTCTTAAGCTGAGGCTGCCTGAATTTTGCAGTTGTGCAAAAGCAGTATAATTGCCATGTCTCTCTGCATTGATACCACAAAAGATGTGTCAAGCTAACATTAAACACCTCCTTCCAGAAGACTGAAACTTTCTACACCACATGTCAGCTGAGAGCTCCAAAATGAGCAATACCAAGCCTCTTCCGTGGGGCTTTCTAGTGACTTAAACTTGTCAGTTTAAATTTATACTTCTGAATGGTTTTTTTGAAAGCAAAACATGCCAAAAAAGTACTTTGGCTGGGCTCCTCCATCCCAGTGGCTGTGTGGATGTGCAAAGCCAGCACCTCCCTTGCCAAGCAGCGGCTCGAAGCCTCTCACGAGCTCTTGGGATTCTTGGAAACCCTGTGTCCCCACGTCCAGGAAGCCAAGCAGCACTGGGACACAGTGTAAATCTTCCTGTAAATCACTGAATGCTTCTTCGAGGTCCCAAAACTGGGAAGGGAGGAGCCTTCCTCAGCCGAATAAGCCTCCATTCATGTTTAGCTGAGAGATGACCCTTCCTTAGCTTTCATGGGTGCTCCCTTCCAGTGATGCTGCTCCGGCAGCCCCTGGCTTGAGGAAAACATCTCCAGGCCTGTCTGCTGCTTTTGGGATACACCATGAGGCTCTCGTCAAACAGAAGTGCTTGCTTGCTGCTTGCCAAGAGCAATGCATTTCTAAGAGGCTGGCACCTCATCCCCAGGCCTGTTTCAATTCATAACATCTCCTGCCCCGTGGCTCTGCTGGGAGGAATGCTGGGGAAGACAGAGTGTTGTTAGTGCTGGTGACAGGCCCAAACTACCATATATTTTTGACAAAGGTCGGAAGACTGATTGACTGAAAAATCAGAGTCCATCAGAGGAGGGTGGTTCTCCAGCTCAGCTCCAAGGAAGGTGGTTGTGCTGCCATGCAGCTGTGGCTCCTCCGTCTAGCTCCTGTATGCTGGTAAACAAATCCTTATGAAAAATAGTTTAAATAATTTGTTACAGACACTTGGCTCTGGCCCTCTCTACTATTGCACTATAGGTCAGTTCAGCCAACGAGGTGTTTGTGCCACATCTCCACAGGAAAGCAGCTGGAAGACACCAGTTACAGAAGATTAGTCTCAACACAACCTTTCCCCAAAAGGTGACTGTTTTACTCATGAACACCTGACACATCTCTGTTGCTGAGACCCCAAAATCTTGCATTTTATCAGGTCAAACATGGTGTGTATGGGCTTTGTTTTGCAATATGCTGCTCTACTCTTTTACAGAACCACTGGAGGAACTTCTAGCAACCGGAGCTCATTTCTTGTGCATGAAGTAAACACGTATTACCTTGTGTGCCACCTTCCAGAGAAGCTTTCTTGACAGGGTGTCGAAATGGCTGATTTAATGGAGAGGTGACTGCCATGGCCAGTCTCACTTGGTGAGAAACCACATCAGGCTTTGCTCTGCAGGCTTTGACTCCCCATCTGCCACGGGCTTTGTAGCAACCAGAGTTAGCTCACAAAAGTGCTGAATGGGGCGAACACACTCCCACCTTCGGTGTCTGGCTATAAAGTACCCAGCTGGGGGGCTGCACTGCAGGGCATATGTTATTTCTTACCCTTTGCACCAAAAGGAGACAGTAAAACAAAAATAGGTCAGGTCAGAGACACTGCCCTCATGATGGGTTCATGGTCCTCTTTCGTTTAGTAGTACAAAAATACCCTGCAGCAAGGCTGGAAACAAGCTGGTGAATGGGAATTAGAGGTTTCCAGGCCAGATCAGTTTTCCAGGTCATGAGTCTCTTCTAGTATGTTTTGATGCTTGAACTTTGTTTTGATGCTTGAACTTTCCCAGGTTGTACTGGAGGGAAGACAGGTGGCATTCAGTGAGGGAAAGAAGAGAACAATCAGGCCTCCACTAGTGGCTTATTGAGAGGTCTTAAACAGTTTCTTTATGGTTTGTTCTTCAGCTTTGCCTTCCCCAAGAAAAGACATGGCATTTGTAGGGGCCAGTTGCAATGCCAGTCAGTTGTGATGGCCCCTCCTGTGGAGACCTGGGCAACAGAGTTCAGAAGTGGTCCCTGTGCCAAAAAACTCCCCGTCTGAGATGAGTACAGCACTGCAGCAGGTAACAGGAGAGGGACAAACAGAACTTTCCTGTACCAAGAATCTCTCAAACCAGTGGAAAGTTAAACCCTGTCTGTCACTTGCAGGAGAAATAAAAAATTAAGAAAGAATTAGGAGGGCAAAGTAGTTTTCTGCCTGGCCATGCGGTAGCACCATTGAGCTATTCACAGCAAAATCCAAAGCTAATGTGCCTCAATTTTTCAAGCAGCGCTTCTGGAGGCACAAGCCACCTGTCTTTTTACATTGACTAGATAAAGAGATTAGGTTAACCACTGTGCTAATTCAGTTTTGGTGATGAGTCAGGCCATGCCTACCTCTCTTGGCCATTTTTTCCCTTTTATGATCTTCCCAATTTCTTACAGAAAGTTCAGCATTTTATTGATCATGCTCATATTGTGCCGTCTACCAGGGTGTCTCTGGGCCCCTGGCAAGTGCTGGTGAATGCTGCCTCTGCCAGGTGCTGAGCAGACCAGTGCTGTCCACAGCCAGCCCCACCACACGGCTCCCCAGGGGACAGGGGATAAACAGAGAAAGTTGCACAGGCTCAGAGGGTGACAAAGTGGAAAGCAGGGGCTCTAAAACAAACTTCACGGGTTTGAGTGGAGAACTGAATTTGAGCTCCTAGTTTTGGACTGTGGCCAACAGAGTTAATGTGGTTAAGCCCATGAAGAAACAGATAGGAACTGAGAGGAGCTGGCAAATCCATTCTTGGACAACCAGTTCTGTTTATATTATCCGTCTCTTGAAGAAGTTGAAGAACCGGAGAAGAGAACAGTTTGCTGCCAGACAGAGACACTGTCTGGAAAACATCAGATCAGGGACTACAGGACATCCACTTTACTCCAGGGCAGCTCTCCGCGTTGTTTTTGTACGCTGTTGCCAAGCAAATCATTTGGTCAGAACGTGGTGAAGAAATCCAGCTTGCAGAGGCGCCTTGCTGGCCCCCTGCAAGCCTGTTGCTGTAGATGACATGTTTCATCCAGCAACAATGATCTCAGGGAAAAGAATAGAAAAAGAAAGACTGTCTAATGAAGAGCTGTTTCCCTCTGCAGCTGCAAGGTTGATGAGGCCCATTCAAAGGCAATTAAAGCGACACTACTCTTAGCATTTCAAGGAGGCTGCCGGAGCATCAGATTAAGTTCTTCAGCCCTGGAAAATGCTTACATCAGGAGGAGGACACGATGCTCTCCAGAGCTTCTAGGGACACAGGCTGTGCTGAAATCTGATGAGATCTACCTCCCTCTGCAGCACTGCCAGGAGCACTATAAGCATTACCCGATCCTTGCGGATGACGTGTCTGACACACAATAGGTTTTTTGCAGTGACTGATTCGGTCGCAGCAAGAGATGATAGTGTTTTGCTTTTGAGGATTACAGCAGGACTTTCCATGAGCATGGGAAGCTGGTGGCAGATGTACGCTGGTAACTGGCAAGAAAACGTACCTGTCCCATTGATGGAGGCAGGGCAGAGAGGGGAAAATGTTACCGAAGAACCATGGGGGAAACGGTGGATTTTCCCCAGCCTGTTGACTGTTTAGCAGCAAGCCTCATGCTTTATAAGATGGAAAATGACCTGTAATTCAAACAGACACCATAGGGCTGCTGATACGGAGGCAAGGCCTATGGGAAGGAAAGCTCTTGGAATATTTTTTCAGATGCTTCGGTCTGAGCTGGAGCAGCTGTGCTGCAGACAGCCCCACACCACCCAGAATTAAGTGTCAGTCCTCAGGGATCAGCACTGCTCAGGCTCTTTAGCTTTCTGGTGTCCTGTCTGCACGCAGGTTTTGGTTTTATTTCTTTCATAATTCTTATACTCGACAGACACAGCATCTTCAGATCTCCCCCGACTGAAGGGCCAGCTGACAGACAAAAACCTCGTACTCCAGTTCCTTCCAATCCTCCGAGTATCTCAGTGAAAAACAGTCTTCTAGTTAAAATACTGCAACAGCTCCATTCAGTGCTATTGATACGAACCAAGTGCAGACAGTGGTGGTGGTGAGCAAGCGTGACTGCATGCACGTGTGTGATAAGGGCACATAAATGTTCCCCATCATGTAATTCTCCTGCATCTGTCTGTGCTGAATTTAGGCTAACCATGGCAGCGATCGAGTCTGTTGCTGTCTTTGTACGTTCCAAATCAGAGGTATACAGTCACAAGCTCATGTTGGCCAGAGGGTTTGTAGGACCAGTGGGTCTCAACAAGGAACAGGGTAGGCAGCAGAGAAGTTTGCCAACTGGTGTCCTGTGTGGAACAGGGCTGTGGGGTGTTATTTTTCAGATTAAGAAGCCAAAACTCTTCATTTTGGTGAGATTTGAAAGGGTTTAAGACCACATAGACCTTCTTATCAAAAGCTGAGCTGGCTGCTGCTCCCTCTCTGGTCCAAGGGAACCAAATGCCGACCAGCTCCAGTGACTTACCTCATCTGACTTCCCAGGTTATCAGGGACACTGCAGTCATGTCCCTTGGACTTTTCCCAGGAGCACCACCTTGAGTTCAGGAGCTGTACATAAGCGGTGACAGATGGCCTCTGCTTCTCCAGTTCCACAGCAGAAATGCATCATGCTCATGAGCGAATGCTTGAGGTTTGCTCAGGGCTCAGCCAGGTGGTCACCACCAGCAGTCCTCAGAGATGGTGTGAGGTGGGATCTTTCCTATCTGGTGGACAGGGTGTACATATGCTCCCCTGCTGCCTCCCAAAGCCTTCAGGCAGGAGAGTGGCTTAGAGGACAGGAGGAGATGGACTGCTGGAAGGATTACTCAGGGCAAGGTCTAATCCACCAAGCCCTCACAACTGAGTCTGAGTCTCATTTTGTTTGCCGGTACTTCAAAACCTTGAGGGTAAAGCTGCTAAAACCCACTTAACAAGAGAAAGAGTGTGTGACACTTGGCTGATGTAGGTGTTTCATACACTCACTGCATCAAAAATGCCTCCCAGGCCCACCCAGATCCCCGCTCCTGAGTGAGGTGGAAAAAGTCCCGTATTAGTGAGTGCTAGGCTACTGAAGTGCTCAGCTCTCATGGAGCAGTGTACAGCATATCTGGATGGAGGGTGTTTGGATGTGAGGCTCTCGCTGCCTGAGGAAGAGGTGGTTTATCTTGTGCATAATGCTGAGTGTTTAAAGTAAAAAGATGATCCATTCTTAGAGAACACAACTCCACTTTTACTCACCCACAAAGGCAGCATGCTGCAGAGAGCAGCAAAGGTGAAGATTTAGCTCCAGCAGGTTTCTTACAGCTGAATTTGCTCCCATCCTTGACATCTTTTTTGGTTGCCAATCATCTCAGAGAACTTCTCATTCACAGAACATTTTTCTGCAAAGTTTTAGCCCAGAGGTGCCTTCCCCAGCCTTTGAAAACATGCATGGTAACACACAGCTCCCATTAGTGGGAAATGGCCTCTTTATTTTCTGTTGAGTGGAAATCTTCCAGAGCCATTTCACCTGTGACTATTATATGAGAAACAGAACAGGTGGCAGGAGAAATTATGTTGTATTTAACACTGCTTTCTTGTTCCTCTCATAGGCTTTTGCATTTTCAGCAGATGCATTTTGAGCAGTCTGAGCACACAGCCACTTCTGTGGTGCAAGATGAACTTGCTTTCTGCATTGTCCCCAGCCCTTCCCACCAAAACTGCTGCTTTGTATTATAAAACAAGAACCCCAATGAAAGAGGAAGGTAAAGTTTAGGCCACAGAAAATGGGTGTGAGACAGACCAGCAGCAGGAACCTAAGTAGCAGATAGGGGTGAGAGCAGATATTCACCTAAACACAAAGTTACACGTTGAAGGAAACGGAGCGTGGCTCAGGGTAGCCCTTTAGAAATAAGCACTACAGATCACAGCCTCCCTGTGAACCAACCACAGCATCATACAGTGGGTGTTAGTCCTCTGTGTAAGGCAACATGGACATATGAACAAGCCAGGCTGAAGCTCTGCTTTTCTATTTTAATTACTGTCTGCTTCTCAGCTGGTCCTTGTCAGCTCTCACAGCCAAGGATGAGATGCTCCAGCATCTGGAGACAGATGTCTCGGCTAGCCAGTGCACAAAACACCCCGTCTCTGGCAATGTAGCCAAAGGCAGCCTGTGCCACAGACACACAGCTCTTGCCAGAGCACCTCCAGCCAGCCCTGCCTCTGCGTCTGCCCAGGCAAAAAGCACGTATTGCTGTGATTTAGTGGTGTTCCAGAGGAGGGGCTGGCTGAGAAGTGCTCTACTCCCAAGTCCTGACATTGGCTCAAAGCTCAGGCAAACATTTGTTAAGAAGGGATATCTGCAGATCAAGCACCACCTGCCTTCCAGGGGAAAAACACAAAGTGCAAACAAAAAGAAATCAGCTGATCTGTGCAGAGCAGGGAGGAAAAGCCACACAGCCACTGTCATTTGTGCTACCTCTTCCAGGCTGCGCCCTGGAAAGGTGCTACACAGCCACACGTTACAGCTTCACTAGTCCCAGCGTAGGACATCCCTCTTTGGCAAACTCCCTGGGCTTGCACAGTCCTGCCAGTGGTGGCTGGTAGCCTGTGGGCAGTAGGATCTGCTCCTGCCAGGAGAGCTTCCAGCAGCCACCCCCAACACCACAGGAGGCGAGTGACAGCAGAAGGGGCTGGAGGAGGTCAGGTTTGGGTAATGGTATAGCAGGGGAGAGGCCTGAATGTGTGCGTGGTGCTGGGGAGGGGACATGAAAGAAGGCTGATGGAGAAAGTTTCTCCCCCATCCAGCTGAGGCCTAGATCCCTCCTCAGGGCAAGGTCTGAGCAGCTCCGGAGATGTGGCTGCTTACTGAGCACCGCTCCTTCTCTCTCCTGCTTCTTTTGCCTGGTCCAGCCCGATGTCGAGGGTTTAGATTGCAGGGTGACAATAAAACCCTGGCAGATGTATTGTTAACCTCCTCTCTCCCACACTTCTCCCTTTTGCCTCTCCCTCTCCCCCCTTCCCACTCAGGACAGGCGATCGGGAGGGAAAGAAGGACAGAGAGAAGAGAGTTGGAAAAATTAAAGATGTTTTACTAATGCTACTAATAAGAATAGAGAAAATAATACAAAATATACAAAACCAATCTTGAAAGTCTCAGCAACTGCAGAGTCGGCACCCAAAGTCCTGGATTGGACTCTGCAGCCAACCGGAGCTGGATTCAGTCTGTCACTAGGCCTCAGTTCGCAGGGACGACTCGCAAGGTCCTCTCCTAATGTCGGCCATAAGCAGAAGGGAAAAGGAAAGGCACGAGATCCTCGTGATCTCCCACTTTTATATGAAGTATTCATGTGAATGGAATGTTACACACAGTTGGTCAGTTTCTTGGTCACTTGTTTCTCGTCGCCCCTCTCGCGAGATGTCCATCCATGCTTATCAATAAGTTTGCATTCCATTGCTAGGTTTACCAAAACATGTGTCTGGTTCCTCAGGAAAATGCAGTTAATACGAAGGCTTTAGCTGACAGGCAAATTCACTAAAAGAGAAACTTGTTTTTAACAAAACCAGGACACCCAGGAGGCAGCCCAGCTCTTCTGAGAAGGCAGAGAAGGTTTGCCAGCAGCTTTCTGCTAAGGACTCTGCACTGCTGGTAACCCCACCTGGCCCCTGCAAATGAAACAGTGATGCATAAAGGATGCTTAGTCTGTCTTAACGTTGTTTGTGGTCAGACAGCTGAGGGGCTCTAAAGAAGTCTTCCCCCGATTATATTTCACAATCCTGATCAAATGTAGTATTATTCTTGTTTTGTTAGTGCTTGCAAAAACAATAGGAGGATATCCCTGCTCCCTAATTTAAGAATGCCAGTATCCTTCGTATTTTCTAGAAATCTTTTCTTCAGACCTATTCTCAGAACATAAATCCTTTGGGTCAGCTCTAATGTGGATGTGGTGGATATTGTACTAATGCTGCAAGGCCCCGTGGCCTCGGGTTTTCTTCCTAAGCATCCCAGAACTGACCATGAGGTCAGCCCTAGGTCTACAGTTCCCCAGCTGTGACCTGCACCACAAGAATCACTTGTGGCACTAGAGAGATAAGTTATTTGCCAGTGTGAGTTTAACAACAAGGATGTGCAGCTCACCCAGGCAAGTGTGTTTCCCTTCCCACATTGGAAAAGAGGACAGAAGATGCAAACTGAGGGAGCAGAAATTCTTACAATAAGATCAATATCACACCCATGCAATACCACAGTAAGTGCAAAGTTAAACGGAAACAATAACAAGGAAAATCATTGCTGCTTGGGAGCCCCAGATCTAAGTGATATCACAGGAGAACAGTCACCCTCCTCCTTTGGATTGATTTGACAGTGCTGAGACAGCGAGGGATTTACCTTTCTCACCTTTGGCTGCCCTTTGGCAAACACCAATCCTTCTTTTCTGGTGCCATGTACCCCATTAAAAACACCATGAACACATGATCTCTGCTCAGATTCACTCTGCCAGTACAAGCCTGTTTGGGAGGAGGCACTTGGTCCTGGCAGCCTTCATGGTGCATCATGCACTACCAGAGCAGCCCCAGCTTTGCACCTGACCATGCGTGGTCCTGTCCCGCTGCAGCAGGTGGAAGAACAAAAAGCCAGCTCAAGCCTGTGGAGCACATTCTGGTGAGATCACTGGAAACCCACAGTGGGCTTGCATCGTACTTGGGTCAATCATGTTGCACTGGGTGAGTGAGTAACACACAGAGCCAGTGCTGGTGCTCAAGGGAAAGTGCTCATGAGCTTGTCCTCTTTGGGATCATTGCAAAACAGCCCAAGGCTGAGCAGCACTGCGGGGTTGTGGGACGGATCCTGCATGCGAGCACCCCCACCTAGTGGCCTGAGCCCCCCTGTGGCACCCAAGGAAGGGGAGAAGAACCCTGGGAGGGGAACCAGGGCTTGCAAGAAAATCGCTGCTGCAAAATGAGGGTGAGTAAAGAAACACGCATCACAGAAACCGGGCTCCTCTCCTGTCAGCCTGCGCGGGGTTTACCCCACCAGCTGTAGCTGTCTGACCGTAAGCTCACACTCTGGAAGCAATCATGACAGGTTCATTGCTGTCAACAGAATTTGAAAATTCTAGGGTCTATTTAACTTAATCTTAGGGCAGACATCTAAAATTGGCTCTAGAGGGGCAGTAAATAGAAACAGAAACAGAAACAGAAAAATACTCCATGAAGAGTTCCCCAGTTTCCTTCCTCTTCCACTGAAATGTTATGTCACCACCCGAATGGCCTCCTTGACCGAGTGAAGACAGTGGTGTTGCCCCACAGGCAGCAGCACTATCAGGAGCAGTCAAAAGGATCTGTCTGATCCGTTTGAGAGGGAGGTGGGATGAGGTGGGTCATGGAGATCCCTTCCATAGCAAGTCTTCTGGTGATTCTCTAATTAAATGATGGCAATAGGGACCAGGGCAGTGGTGAACAAGAGGTCTGAGACACAGGAAGGGGCAGCAGGCTGGGCCTGGCACCTGGGACAAGAGGAAGGTGCTGGGAGCAATGGGCACAGGCACCAGGTGGGGAGGAGAGATGGGGACGATTTTTGAAGGGCAGGGCCAACCTGTTGCATTTAAAGGGAGGATGAACTGGCAGGAGCAGTGGTGCTAGGCAGAGCAACCTCAGCTGCAGAGCCTGGAAGGACTCCCCATAGCCCCATCCCACAGCACTCATCAGTGAGGAGCCAGGGGACACGTCCCCCGCTCTCCTCCTTGCTGGCCCCAGGTGGGCAGACAGCCTATGCAGCGGCAGGTGGTCCATGCACACACAGCTGTGTGGTGGCTCATAGGGTTTTCACCCAGGTGTTGCTCTGAGGAACACAGCAGAAACCATGAGGTCACTCTTGTGGCAGGACACAGGCAGAGAACATGAAGTTACTGAGTCGTCTGATTAAGGGAGCATCGTTCCACTTTGGCTTTGGGAGCCTAGTGGGCAAAACCAGCCCTGACTCTTCTGCTTCAGCCTGCCCATGGCCTCCTGGCTCTTGCTTTACCTTGACTGTGTCAGGTCCAACCCTAAAAACAGAGCAAGCTCTGAAACACTTGACACCTTCTAGCCCAGGAAGATGGGTGCTGCCTTCCTCCAGCCCCCAAGAGGATTTCCAGGCCTTCCTCCCCTTAATGTGACTGGCTGATACTTACCTACCTACCTGCCCAGGCCTGCCAGTCTCTTCATCTCCTCTCTCCTGTACTTGCAACTTCTAAATAAAGTGAAAGTGTCAGCTGGGGGAGGTTCAGGTTGGACATTAGAAAAGGTTCTTCCCCCAGAGGGTGGTGGAGCTCTGGAACAGGCTCCCCAGGGAGGTCACGGCCCCAAGCCTGACAGTGTTCAAGAAGAGACTGCACAACACCCTTAGACACATGGTGTGAACTGTGGGGTTGTCCTGTGCAGGGACAGGAGTTGGACCCGATGATCTTTGTGGGTCCCTTCAGACTCAGGACACTCTAGGATTCTCTGATCTCCTTCCAACACACCAAAATAACTTGATCAGCAGCTGCCCTCTGCTGAGAGTCAGTGCCAATTCCCCTCAGAGGACTCTCCAAACTGCTCAATATGAGGGCTTTTTGCTTACTGTTCCCCCTTCCTGGCACCTTTGAGAGAAACCACGCCAAGGGAACTTCTCTGGAGCGAAAAAGGATGACATTTTTCAGAGAAACGTGGTTGAGGTATGGCTCTCAAGCAGGAAACCTGCCTTTGAGCCTGTGGTGGTCTTCACCAGGGCATTTCAAGGCAGCAAAGAGCTGGTGGGGAGGGTATCAGAGCTACTGTCACAGGTTCAGCTCCTTGGTAAACCCTGAGGAAACATGGAACTGTGCCAGCAGGAAGAGCCAGATCTCAGAGCTGAATTTCTGTTTGGTTTCGCCTGGTTCTCATGCTAGATCAGCAGGATCCTTGGGCAGCCATCAGGCTGCACATGTAGAAAAGGCAGAAGATGACAACAGGGACAGGGTCACCTACTGTCTTGCATACTGTTGGTGACAAACAGTCAGTTTTTGGGGGAGCGGACATACCCACAGGCAATGCTGGCTCCAGGAGAAGGTCGTGTCACTACACATTGGAGCTTTAACAGGGAGCATGAGGTGGTATTGGTGCTGGAAGCAAACAGGTTCTGAGCATAGCTGGGAGATGCATTTGCCCTTGTGTCAAAGCCATCTGGGGGTGGTTTGTCCCCACCCCACCTCATCAGGTGTGCTGATGCAAGTGCTTGTGATGCTGCTATAAACCTGGCTGGGTAGGTGATCTAGGTTTTTCCAAAATCTGCCCCTCTTTTGAACAACTCCCAGTTGCGTCAGTGCTATTATTGGGATGCTGAGCCACAGCCAGAGCAGGGGAGCAGGAATCTATTTAGGAGCCTTTACCACAAGAGAAAACATACCATGGGGTTGTCCTCACGACATCGTGGCTCAGCGGGAGGTAAAGCATTTGCATCTCCAGACATCACAGATGAGCCTGTCTATTTTTATAGTCGCTTTGCTCAGCTATGAGCCTCTCCAGTCATTCCCGTCATGGGCACAGGATGTCATGGCTGCCAGGGGACGGCTTCTGGAGAGGATGAGGAGTAGGAATTATAGCTGAGCTGTAACACAGAGAGTCTTGCTAAAGAAAGCAAAATACAAGTTGTTTCAGGGTGGCTTTTTTGGGACACAGTTTCTGTTTTCGTGAAGTATTTCCTTTTTCTTCCCCTATAATTCATAAAATGTACTTCTTTTTTCCCATCAGCAGGTATCTCTACACAAACATCATGACTACAGCTTTAGTTTCCATCCCCAGGGAAATACACAGCTACACTTATCCGAAGTGCCTTTCTTAATCAAATAACTAAGTGTAAAATACTCCATTCCCTCATCCTCCCCTCTGATACCTGATGGCAACCCTACGTACCATTGACACCTCTATCAATAATTTTTTTTCGTGTAAGAGTCCATATCCAGGCAGTACATTTGTTGTGGCATCAAGTGCATAATAAAAACCATATTTCCTTTTGACAGCCTTAGGGAAGAACAGTGCAACTGCAACACAAGTTAAAGATGTTAAGGAAACTTAGCAAAATTAGTCGGACATGATACAGGCCCCACGCTTGTGCAGAGAATTTTCCCTGAACGTTAACCAAAACTGTGTACATTTGGGGTATGTTTTTGGTAAAATTCAGCACAGCAACATTTTCAAACTGGTAAAAAGCTGATTCCCTTTTTATCATTAACGTTCTTTACATTTAGCCCAGGCTGCTGATGAGCCTTTTGCTCAATCAACACATCCACATTTACTTTGCAGGCAAACCTGCTAACACCAAGCAACTTTATGGTTAAAAAAGTAATACTTCTGTGTAAACATGATAAATCCAGTAATTTGAACACTTCAGGTAAATCAGAGTGACTCAGATGGTGCAGCAGATGAAAAATGGGAATTGAAATGGAAAGGCATGTGCAATTTGTTCCAAAGTTAGGAGGGCTGGTTTCTAGACTCCAGATGAATCTCCTAGGACCCTATTTTATCTTAGGTTATTTTAGGAACCCAGAACAATTGTTTGCTCCATGGTGGCTTCTTTCAGTCTTTTCTTACACAGCCCAGAATCAGAATCTTACACAGCCCAGAATCAGAATCTTACACAGAAATACAGCACTACTGTCTTAAAGCCTTGTCTTTTATCCAGTGCCCACTGGAGCTTTGGAATGATTCATTTACTGTTTAATGACATGAGCTCAGAGCCAGCCTGCCAGCCTTTGTCTTTAGCTGTAATGAATACCAGAGATGGCTTGTGGGAAGATGCTGTTCAACCTTATCTCCAGGCATGGCACAGCATCAGTCCCGGCCTCTGGCTGCACGTTGCCCTACACCACAGTCCCCCTGCAGTGCCCCTTTCCTGGAGCTAACCGTGGGGACAGGCAGCGTTCATGTGTTCTCCTGCTGTCCAGGCCAGCCTCTCTGTTTATAGGTATGCTTACGGGATTACAAGTTGAAATACCTCCTCAAAACTGCGTGGACTATTGCAGAGGAGAGATGGAGATGGGAATCACATCAACATTCACACAGAATCACTGAATGTTTGGGATTGGAAGGGACCTCGAAAGATCATCTAGTCCAATCCCCCTGCCGGAGCAGGAACACCCAGATGAGGTTACACAGGAGTGTGTCCAGGCGGGTTTTGAATGTCTCCAGAGAAGGAGACTCCACAACCCCCCTGGGCAGCCTGTTCCAGTGCTCTGGCACCCTCACTGAGAAGTTGTTTCTCCTCAAATTTAAGTGGAACCTCTTGTGTTCCAGTTTGAATCCATTGCCCCTTGTCCTACCCTTGGTTGTCACTGAGAGAGCCTGGCTCCATCCTCATGACACTCACCCTTTACATATTTATAAACATTAATGAGGTCACCCCTCAGTCTCCTCTTCTCCAAGCTAAAGAGACCCAGCTCCCTCAGCCTTTCCTTCAAGTGCCTCAGAGCGCTGCGTGGCACAGGCAGCTGCCTCAGCCTCAAATCAGCTTCTTCGGGAGAACAAAAGTTCTCCCGGACTTCTCACAGCTTCTCAGACAGCACTCACTGGCTCCCACAAGCCCTGGGTGCCCTTTGCAATTAACTGCATGCCATGCCCACAGCACAGCGTGCTTTTCTTTTTTTCCGTTTGGTTATTTTTACATGGCAACATTTCCAGACAAGAACCATGTTCCTCAACTCTCTCATCCATACAGCGGCCTCGTTAAAATCTTACTGGGTGAAGAACCAAGAGCCATGGCTGCCAACAGAGCTTTAAGACATCATTGGTATGTGCAAGGCGTGTCACTCCTGCTGCCCAACAGACTGCATCCCAGCACAGCTTCAGACACAACAGCCACAGCACAAAAAGGATCCTATAGCAACTTCTGATCACTGCAGCAGCTGCTCTCCACCTCCATTGTAAGCACCTAGGAAACACGCACACACAAGTGACAAGATTAACCTGTCGACTAAACCCCAATCCATTGCCTTAGGAAACTCCAACAGGAATCTTGACTTTAGGTGTGCAGTTTAACAGCTGGTTGCCCCAGTCTGAAGGCAGTCGCGGCCCCAAGCCTGACAGTGTTCAAGAAGAGAGTGGACAAAGCCCTCAGACACATGGTGTGAACTGTGGGGTTGTCATATGCAGGGACAGGAGTTGGACTCGATGATCCTTGTGGGTCCCTTCCAACCCAGGACATTCTATGATTCTGACATTTGCTGTCCAGAGACACCTCCTTTCAACTGGGATGGACACGGACCATGGCCACTGGGGACCTGTTGCTCCCATTCAGAGAGGAAGGAAACAGGCACGAGGATCTTCTTTAGCATCAGGAGCCTCAGGAGAGAACAGTCTGGCTTCCAAATTTTTTTCTGTCAAAAACCATTTTTGTGCCTTTCAGGCTAGGATAGGAGAGAGAAAGAAAACTGGCCATACGTACTTACTTATAGCTATGCTTTTATTTTCTTTTCTTCATTCCAGATATAAGGGATGCTGTCCCAAGTGTCCCTATCAAGTCATCTCTCAAAGTCATCTCAAAGGCAGGATGTGCTGAGCATTTCTGAACATCAGCAACATATGCTGCAGACAGACAGAAGACAGAGAATAAGCAAGTATTGGAAGCTCAGTTTTAAAACACTCACTCCCCTTACCAACCCTGCTAATTAAGTTATGGCATAAGAAAAGCAGCTTCCAAAATTTTCTGCTGACCTGTGCTGAGACATGTTAGCAGGAAAACAAAATTATTGTATATGCTGCATGAGACTGAGTGAAAACAAGAGCCCTGGGAACGGTGTTATGAGTAATTTTGCATTTAGCTGTGCTCATTTCTTACAAATCCTGTGTCAGTTTACTACCTCATCTTATTTAAAACCTTGTTTTTAAAACAAGACCCACAATTCCCCAGCAAAAACACACTTGCACAACTGTGGTCAAGTTCACCTTCACACAGGTGATGTATTACACCTTCCACTACCAGTCAGGTTTGCTTTCCTGGCTGTGGTCTACCTGTCAAACCACTACTGTCACTCAGCTAGAGGGTGCCTGCAGAAGCTCTTCTCCAGAAGCTTCTCAGAAACATACACCTGGGTTCTGGTGACAGATGCACCTGATACAGCCGCGGGAGTTACCTTGAACACGAGCTGGACTAACACACACTGAATGAGCTGGTCAACAGCTTTCCAATCTGGAGGGGCTGTTTCCTCACCTACCTGCAAACACTCGCCACACAACCTGGGAGTGCAGCTTGTCAGACGACGTCTCAGAGCCAAGGCTGAATCCACATTGAGTATCCGGAGAGGACTGGCGAGGTGCAGAAGTCCATCTTGCACAAACCTCAGCATGCCCAAGGTTTTGCCAGAGAAAGGCAAAGAGGTTCAGAAGCGTGGTGGTTCCATAGGTCCATGAGCCGATATGCAAGTGGGGTGCTGTGCTCTCAACTCTTTTCTCCTGTCCTTTCAACAGTCTCACCCCTCCTTCACAGCAGCAACAGCTGTGTAGTAACACAAGGAACCAGTTGGAGATGCTGCTCTAGCTGAGGGACAACTGCTCACTTTGCTAGAGCAGTTTGTGGCTGGCTCAGGTGCCCAATCTGGTTCCCTGCAGAGTCCTACAGGTGCAATGCTGACCCAAGAAAAAAGGATAGAGCAAGGGGTGTCAAACTCATTTTCACTGGGGCCACATCAGCCTCACCATTGCCTTCAAAGGGCCGAACGTAATTTTAGGCCTGTATAAATGTAACTACTCCTACTCATCAAAATGAGTTTGACACCTCTGGGATAGAAGGATGGAGGACAGGACTCAGCAGCCCCAACAGAGACTGGTTTACACTCACAAGGATCTCCATCCATGGTCCAACTCTGAACAGAATGCTGCACCACCAGGCACCTCGCTGGCCACTGTGAATCTAAACAGATGGCAAACGTGCACATGGTTTTCAGAAATAAAACATTTCTTTTAATTGGCAAGTAGAACACACATTACAGGTCATTAGTATTTTATAAACAATATTAAGTTACAAATACATGTTAAAAATTGCAGTTCATGGCAGCTAAAAGCTCGGAGTCCAAAATGCATCTCTGCAATGCTTCATTACTTCCCTTTCCCCAGTCTGCTGGGTGAAGACAAATAAAAGATTATTTATCATCTACAAGGAGGTGGTCTACTATATACTCAAACAAAAAGAAAACCTCATTCCTAAGAGCATCACTAACAAACAGAGGCATTCAAAGTACTTCAGCCATCTTAAATCAGGTCAGATGCGATGAGGACAAAGGTACGAGTTACTCTGTAATACTTAAAGCAAAGATACAGGTATCTTCACATTAAACTTATAGTCCAATACTTTCTGTTCCAATTCAGCTTAAACCCAACACTAGCTTCTACCCCACAGAAGCTTAAAGTCCCATATGCAGGCTTCTGTGCCATCAAAGCTAGACATTTGTAAATCAGACCCTTACACAGAGGAAAGTTACGGTGTACAGCTAAACAGCATACATAAATATATACCTTATATTTAGCAGATCTTTATTCCCTTCCTTAATGACTTTTGTTGGTATTAGTGAGATACACAGCTCATTCCATTTTCACTACACTCAGAATATTAACAAATTACCATTAAGCGTGTTAATATACTAAATATCATTTGGCAAGTCTCTTAAAAAAAGTATTTTAAAACATTTTTGGAAAAGTAGAAACCTATTTTCCAGAAAAAACATGTGGTACTAGGACAGCGTGGACTCCAGTGCTTAAACATCCTGTCAACGAAAACCCATCTTGATGGCTTTTGTGCCCGGGAGTCTGTGTGTCTCAGCTGCCAGACTTGTATTCTATTCATCCTTCTCGCTGTGGTGGTCAAAGGTCCTCCAAATCAGCTTACTTTGCCTTTCGGTTGGCAGGCTTTCAGAGATTACCATTCACTTGACTGCATGAAACAGACACGTAGCTCTGACATAAGTTCATTCCTTTCTTGCTCATATTTATGAGAGTCAGTTTTATTATACCGCTGAGACTGCATCTTCAAAACCAAAGGCTGCTGAATGCGTCTGGAGAAATGACCTTGTATCTCAAAAATATCAAGAGTACCATTCAAGATCTGAATTTCTATTAAAAACTGTGCACATTTAGCAAAAATTATGCTGCTGTAAAAAGAAAAGGCCTGCTCCTTGGCCTGCTCAGAATACAAGCTACAATGCAAGAGACTACACAAGAGGTTTTTTCTCTGCTTCTTTTCTATAAGCAGGCATTAAAAGTGTTACTAAACTTTTCCTACAAGAGCACGCAGGGGTGTGGCATAATATACATTAATCAGGAAAAAAACAGTAACAAACAACCATTCTAGAAAATGCTGCATATTAGCAGCATGCTTGGTTTCTGAAACATAAGGAATTGTATGGAAGTTGTCAAGATGAAGTCCACACACCTCGATCATTGAACTGATCACTAGATTCCAAGAAACCAAAGCAAATTTAAAAATACACATGACAACAACTGCCTAGAAGGCAGAGTTTTATCATCTGTCAATAACCAGATGAATAAAGTGCATAGCAACTCTTGTAACAGTTTCTTGAAAAGAGAATAGGTTTTAGCAAGTCTCAAAGTTTGTAAGCTTGACACTTTCCCATACATTTTGCTACATGTGTGGCTTCCCTTTTGTTTTGCTATTTAGCTTCATGGGTTGACCCTTCAGCACTGTCTTCTGATTTCCTTTGCTCTTCATATGGAATGTGCTGAGATCTCTGACTGCTGCCTGATGTATGTCTGGAAGCTCTTGTCACCAATGGGATGTTCTCTAAAAGAAAAGGAAAAAAAAAGGAAAAAGTACTATACATAGAATTTTCTTTCAGGACGTCAAAATGTTAGAATGGAAGGTGAACAGACAAAACCTTGTCCCTAAGTTTGAAAATCAAAGTTGTAATTGTACTGATACTACTGCATCCTACTTGAACTGCAAGAGCTCTTTTATTGTCAGCCATGCACAGAATGCTCCTTTGTTACTTCTGTGTACACAAAATACAGTCATGTGGCTGTATCAGCCACTCTTCCCCTTTTTAAACTAACACTCTAAAATAAGCTGGTAAGTACACGTATCTGCCGGTATTTACTGCTCATTCCATGAGGCCAGCTTCAAAATTTAAAAAAAATGACAACAAAACACCCCCCCACACTTATTTTTATGGATGAAATTGCACTAAAAAATAAACATTTTTAAATTCCTTACAGTCCTTTAAAATATTGTGCTATCAATCCTAAATCACAATCCTACTTTGTATGTATTTGCAGGATCTTCTTGGAACATGAATATGGTGAATGCCAGAACATAAGCAAAGGAAATATCATTTCCCAGGATTGTTCCTCTGATTGGACAGCCTATTATACTTACTGGCTTCCATATTTTGTCTTCTTAAATTTATCCCTCTTATACTGAGCATGCTCCTGCTCTAAAGTTCCAACACCTTCAATAATCAGCTTTAGTGTTTTATATGTCTCCTTAGGGTCATCAATGATGAATGTAGAATATTCTTCCTCTTCAGGTCCATCATACACAGATTTGCTACCACAGGCCTCTGGGGGGGAAAAAAAATAAAGTATGGGAATAGGTACCAGATAGGCAGGGAAAAAAAAGAGGCTAAAAATACTCAGTCTGGGATTTATACAGTTCCTTAGTTTGCTTCTGTATGATCACCACAATTGTGGCTGACATAACAGCAAGAGCAGAAGGAGCAGTTCTCTGTCCTTTTGCTGGGCTGCTGGCAGGCACAGAGCCCATCCCATGCCCGTTCTCTCTCCCTCATCTCGTGATGAAAGGGCAGCAAGCCTGGGAGCTGCTCATAGCTTGGTGCAAAGCTGTCCTTTCCTACACAGGCAATGCTTCCATCTCAGTTACCACTAACAGTAACCCAGGCACACCATTTGGGAGCTCTGACACAGGCCTAACTCTGTACTGTGCTGCAGCATTGGCCTGTGCGAATCACAGAATGGTTGGGGTTGGAAGGGACCTCTGGAGATCATCTGGTCCAACCCACCTGCTAAAGCAGGTTCACCCAGAGCAGATCACACAGGAATGTGTCCAGGTGGGTTTTGAACGTCTCCAGAGAAGGAGACTCCACAGCCTCTCTGGGCAGCCTGTTCCAGTGCTCTGGCACCCTCAGAGTAAAGAAGTTTCTCCTCATATTCAGATAGAACCTCCACTGCTTCAGGTTGAGTCCTTTGCCTCTCATCCTATTGTTGGGCACCACTGAAGAGAGTCTGGTCCCGTCCTCTTGACATCCACCCTTAAGATATTCATAAGCATTGGTGAGATCCCCTCTGAGCCTTCTCTTCTCCAGGCTGAACAGACCCAGCTCGCTCAGCCTCTCCTCATAAGAAAGGTGCTCTAGGCCCCTCATCATCTTCATAGCCCACCACTGGACTCCGTCCAGTAATTCCTTGTCCTTTTGAACTGGAGAGCCCAGAACTGGATGCAGTTGTCCAAATGTAGTCTCACCAGGGCAGAGTAGAGGGGGAGGAGAACCTCCCTTGACCTGCTCGTCACGCTCTTTATAATGCACTCCAAGATACCCTCAGCCTTCTTGGCCACAAGGCCCATTGTTGACTCATGGTCAACCTGCTGTCGACCAGAACTCCCAAGTCCTTCTCTGCAGCGCTCCAGGTCCGCCCCCAACCTGTACTGGTGCCTGGGGTTATTCCTCCCCAGGTGCAGGACCCACACTTGCCCTTGTTACTTGCCAGAAGGATAAATTCCATCCGTAAGCAGCAGCTAAGCAGCAAGTACAGCACTGCAAAACAGACTGACTTCAAAACAATTACAGGTTGAAGTAGTCATGTAAGATGTTTCACCGCATTACCCTTAAAAGGTTCATACAATAAGCATAAACAGAATATGCCATGACTGGCGCCTGGCTGCCTGCTTAAGGACATATCCCAAGAAGGGGCAAGTTTTATCTTACCAGGGAGCCTTCCTGGCTAAGAGATCAGGACACTGGTTACACATGAACATTTGCAACACATCCATCATGTTATCTACTCCTGCATTGCAGCTGAGCGTATTAGAAGGGGAGAGAGAATATTTCACTTTTTCCTCTATTTTTGCCCAGTTTTCTAACTGTCTCAGCTTTTTTGTTACCTTCTCCTTGCTGCACTGTCTGCACCAGACCTGCGTCCTTTTCCCCAATGCTGAAACTCGACCCTGGCTCTGGCAGAGAGGAGTGGTGAGAGGGGAACGCTGGGCATCGGTTCAGACAGCTCGGAAGTGGCGGGGATCTTAAGTTTGCAACTGCACGGCAGCCAGGAGTGGATTAAAGTGCTTTCCAATCTGTGTGTTTGACACCACTGGCTTATCTCATATTATAAAATAACGTCCTATTTAAAGACCAGTGTCACAGTGGAGGCTTCCCTGCCACTCCCTGTGCTAAACTGGGATTTCAAGTCTGGCACTGTGTATACCGGATACTTTTCTTGGCGTGCTTACTAGTGCTAACTTCCTCTGCTGTCTCTTCTTTATTTTATCCTTCGTGTCACATCTCTGTTCCCCTCAGCTCCTGACGGTTTCCCAGCCCAAACTTCACTGTTCAACATGGCACAGACATCCACAGGTCACCTTTCACCGATAATTCCAAAAGAGCCCTCCTGAGGAAACCATTTATATCCAGCCTGTTCTTGGGATTTGAATCAGGGAACGCACACATGACTCCTGGTAACACAAAACCATGTTCCACTGAAACCTCAGCTTTGCTGGTGCTTCTTTGCAGGATCAGTAAACTTCTGGTTCGGTGTACGCTCTGATTTGTCAATTCAGAGCATTCAAGCAATGTTCTGTGTCTATGCTATTTTAGGATGCTGTGCTTAAGACCTGTATTTTGAACAACTGTTTATTATGCAAAGAACTTTGTACAGACTATGAGACTGCACCAAAAACAATTCACACAACTACCTCAAGAGAGCAGAAGGGGAAACCAGTTTAATAATGGCCACTGTGTTCTAGAATGTGATTCGCAAGGTTGGTCTAACTACAACATCCCATTTTTCACAGGTATTTTTGCTTTGGTAAGTGTATTGGAGATGCAATGACCTCTCATCCTCACCTTGCATTTTCTCCAATTTTGGCATATACAAGTTGAAAAGAGAGTAGATGCGCTCAGTTTCTCTATCTCCATCTATATCCAGTTGTATATTTGCTGGCAGGCCTCTGTAAGGCATCAGGAAGAGAGGCAGAAGTTACATGCTAAACAGTGTATTATGGCACAAAAAGCACTTAACAAGGATCAAAATAACAGTGAATACTCATGAAAGCCAATAGATTGTGTGTAACAGAGCTCAAAACTTCCATGTTTCCCAAAAGAAAAGGTAGACAAGTTCAAACTTCTTTATGTCTAGATTTATCCAGCATGTTTTCACTCTGACTTGAAAGAGAGGACTGGATTGGTATGCAGACATTTTGGTGAACTAGTCTGCTACAACCAGATGGAGGAGCCAAAGCACTGAACTCCCAACTGTCCAGCTCTTATATTCTGAGACTAACTACCACTACAGACTTGATGCTTTTCTCATTTTAGATGATAATAGTTCCCTATGGACCAGACAGTACCTTTTCATTTAACAGAGAGCATGAGTGGTCCCCTTAGAAAAAGATTAAGTTAGAATTAAATCTAGAAGTTTATGATTGTCTGTTTCAAGAATTTACAAACAGGACACTGAAGGGATTTCTGACTTTTTTATTAATGACACATGGTCAGAACCAATGTATCTTATCCCACAGTCAACTCCTATCAATGTCTTGAACTCTAAATATTTCAACATTTTGACCGAGATCTGCAGATACTGAAAGTATCAGAAAAACAATAAAGATGGCCTTTGAAAACACCACAATGCCTGCACACCTACAAGTCATGCTGGGGAGACAAACAAACCCCTGGCAATACCTAGACCAAGGGCACGTTATTAATCCTTACCCTGTGCAGGGTGTGCAGCCAGGAGTATTATCTGCAGTAGCTTTACAGCAAAGCCAGTGGCCATTAAGATAGGCAGAGGGATGGTAGACTGTGAGGCGCTTCTTGTTGCATTGGCTAACTTTGGTGAGGATATCAATCCAGTCCTTGGCCTCCACACAATTATTTGCTTGGATATATAGGACTCTTCTTTCAGGCTGGATCACCTGGAACATCTGCAAATAAAGAAATAAGCAACAGAATAAACCACCAGAATGAGTTGGTGAACCTAAGACTGGGCTCAGACAGATGATTTTTTTAAAGGAAAACCACAGCATACTAAAAGAATGCACCAATAAATAAATGCCATCGCAAAACTAAGCAGCAAATGTGCCCTTAAAACAACACGACCTTTCACCTGGTACAAGGAGTAAGATACTGTTCCTGTAGGAGATGATTTACAAACAGCTAATATCAACTTGCTGGTTGGGCCTCAAGGAGATTTGTTGTCAGCCTCAAGGATGCAATTTTAGTAATGCTACAGCTCCAAGTTTTGGAAGGCTGACAGGGGAATGCAGTGCAGGGCTCAAAAGCAATGTTAAGTCAGCAGGGGGCAGAAAAGAGAAAAACGAGAATTTGGATCAGGCCTTAGAAACGGCTTCGCTTTAATACTGCCGTATATCTAGTCTTTCACCGCTTATTTTGGCATGATTCTTTCCTTTTATTAACTTCCACACTTCTGCACCCAACTATAGTTGCTACTAGCAAATTGCAGCAAAACAGTTTGCCTTTAATTGCCATAAGGTGGTTCAAATAATTACACATTAATTCTGCATTATGGCTTGGCCACTGAATATCTAAACTAGAGCTCTTCTGCCTGCTCGGAACAGCTTGCAACCTAAAATGGCACAGTCACATTTATTTTTCTCCTCTCAACGAAGCAAGTTCTGATGCACAGCCTTACTGCTTGATTATACTGATCATGCACTGAAGATAACTAAGCTCAAGTTAGTGATCTTAACTGCAAATTCTGGAAAGGCAAATGTCACCCATCTTCATTTCTTCTAGCTTCTGCAAAAACTCAATTTTAATGGGTTTTCCTCTCTCAGGTATTCCTAAATTATCTTCCCCTATCTACTTCTTCATTTGACTCTTCAAATCATTAGACATTACACTGCCCACATCATGTGGAATATTATTTTCCATAGAGCTGGTTTCTCTGTGTTACTTTTTAAAAAAAGATGCACAAAAAAAAGATACCCCACCAAAACTGAAGTTCATTTTTGTCTATTACAAAGACCTGAAACACTGGCCTGAATTCTGCACCTAGCTGGTCAGGAGAATGTTGCAGATTGGCACCAGGCACTATGTCTTCTGCCCTTGTGACATTTTTAGGTGCACATACTTTGAAGGAGCTTGCAAATATACTTGCTAATGTGTGAACAAACAGGTTTTTTTAATTACAGTCTCTCTTCTAACAGGAAAGGGAAAGGCCCAACGATTTAGTATCATTATAGATGTCAGGCAGTAATTAGAAAGGTGCAACACACAAGAGCAGTGTCGGTGCTGCTAGTGTGATCAGTCTGTCACTGCCAAAATACAAGCCAAAGAGAGAGTCTTTTTAATAAAGCTTTTTAGGATATAACTGGCAATTCAAGCTTGGGGAACAGTGAAGGAAGGAATGGGGAAGACACGGGTGTGCAGCTCAACCCTATGTTAACACAGAACAACAGAGAAAATAATTTTAATGTGCTGCTGGGGTAAATGGAGCCTTCTGCATTACAATAAAGGAACAGATTTAAGGAGTATGGCTTTGTGTAAGGGGATACCAACCTAAGTGAACTAACATATGGCAACTGTTACTGAGAAGACCACAACTAAGCCAAGAATTTCAAGTGGTTGCAAGACCTTTATGCTACCAAAACCAACAGTTGCTCCTCAGACAACACAGAAGACCTGAACAGCACTCAAAGCCACCCCCATACTTCCCAAACTCTGCTTAATGAAGGCAAAGGCTACTGGCCTTACTGCTACATAGGCGGATTTATCAGGAGTGAGGAAGACACAGTGCGTGCAATTCTGAGCACAGAAACAGAAAGAATATTTATAGAAAATGTGGATCTTTAATCATACATAGCACCCAGGATGGAATATCCATCGCAAATGCATCTGCTGTGGTGTTTTGAGAATTCTGTTCTTGCTGCAGTATTCTATTTATACATGGCAAGATAAATGGGAATATATTAGCATGGGAAGGTGATAATGTTTTTTTCTACTGCTTATGGAAAGATACTGAACCTTATTTTCCAGAATGGGTGTAGTCAACTTCATTTTTTAGATAATACTGAATTTAAGCAACCAAAATAGCCCATAGCTTCTGATGTTAACAATGAAGGAATATTTTTCCTATAATAAATCTTTACACGGATATTTTGGATGCATCCTAGCCCAGTAGACTCAGCATAAGTTAAAGACTACTCTCACTTAAGGCTTGATCAGAATTACAGCTCAGCTCCTCTCCACACACAGTAAGTTTTCTCTCAACTGTGTGGCTACTGTAAGTTCAATCGAGCTATTTTGCAGAGTAGAGCTGGCAACAGTTCACCACATGTTACAGCTGCCTTCTGATAGCTTCAGAATTATTTTGCAGTTTGGTTGCTTTCACCTATGTAATTAACATGAGTTGAGTGATAAGCAGCAGAGCCAGCTACAGTACAATGAAGATGTGCTACAGAAGCAAGTGAACTTAAACTTATTCCACCTTCTAACAGAGAGAGATATGCTACCAAATTAATACCTGAAAGAGGGAAAATACTGAGGAGTCAAGCATTGTATTTCACTTCAGGTTCTTCCAACAGCAGTTTGTTAATGTTTAGGGCAGGTTTGAGCATTGCCGTGCATGGTATCCACAGGCAGTGTAGATGGCAGGAGAGACGTAAAGGCAGAAAAGCTACAAGTCACAACCTCTTATGTGTATAAAGAAGACTGCAGTAGATGCATGTTTAGGACTGGAAAACACTGAGCTGGTATTTTTGTTTATTTTTAAATAAAACTTTTTAAGGACCATATGCAGCTTTACAGGGAAAAGAGCACGAAAAAGGCTCCCAATATCACCTAAACTGATCATGTCTACTAGGAACTGTTGTTACACAATGGATGGCATGTCTCGCATACAGAAGTTGGCAGTAGTGTTCCACGCGTGAGAAATATAGCTGTACTTTATTCTCTAATGTGGCAATTAAAACGCTAAACCACACTGGCAACAGCACAGATGTTGTTTTGGCACATGACCTAACCCAAATACATATATGCACTTTCATTAACTGATAAAGGAACCCTGAAAGAAGATGTGATCCTTTACTATTATCAGCAGACAGTTCCTCCAAGAGAGAGGTCTGGCAGAAAGGACAGGGACTCGATTCTCTTACCTGTGTCCGACATTATGGAGCCCAGACAGCTGATCAGCAGCGGTCAGTACTGAGTGTGCTGCAGATCACGAAACCCAAGGACTGCTGACTGGGCTGTTAAGAATCTGAATGGGCTGTACTTTTGGAAACTCCTGCTACTATATACAGAACAAGCAGCTGTGGTTGTACATCTTTCAATAGAAACCCAATCCGGGCTACAAAAGGGAAAAAGGCGATTAGGCTGATGGATCCAGACCAGCCTAACAAGTAAATTAATGAAGATGACTTACTTACATTTTTCATTTTAAAGGATTCCTCCTCCAGTCTTTCTACTGCCAGAATGTTTTCAATTGGAATGCTGCACAGGGGGTGATCACCTGCAGAATACACACACACAGATACTGGAGCAACCTATTCACAACTCAGCTTCACCCTCTCCCCTTATTCTAAGGGCTGATTCAGTTCTTTTGAAGATTGACTGCACAAGAAAAAAACCATCTTTTACTCAGCAGGGATTTCCTAGCATGGTCCTTAAGTATTATCTTAAGTTGATTTCTGTTTTCAGCTGCACTACCTTATGCTAGTAAATCCCTTAGACACTGACTACCGCAGCAGGACTCAGACTATTTCCTGAGAAGGTGACAATGAAAGAAATCATTCCTGACAGCTCAACTGAACTAGTTGATGGTGGTGACGTAAGATGTCAAAGTTGAGTGTGAAATGATGACTGGCACGATCTGACTGTGTTTCCTTATCTTTCTTAACTCCCGCTCTATTTGTATGATGGAAGGAAGCGGCATTTGTTGTGTACCGCTAAACACACCGGGACAATTTGCGAAAAGCAAAATCTTTGATGTTAGGCAACATTAAGCAAATATATTTTTGCAAGTTCAAAGCTTGCAGCCAAATCCCTGGCTACTGCAGGCAGTTGTGCCAGCACTACAGAGTTTATGAGAACAAGCTAAAAATGTTCAATACAAACCCAAATCCCAGTGTAAGGTATTTATATCCCAAGATTTATTTCCTTGGACAATCTACAACATAACTGTGAAATCTCCAGATGATGGTGGTAACTGATATTAGACAAATATTACCAAATATTCTGCTAATTTACAGGGTACTGTGGTACCCAAGAAACTTCTCTAACAGTCAGTACAGACATACTAAAAGAAGGGCAAGAACATACAGGCTGACAGATTTGCCTGCACTGTGTCTTCTACAGTTACGAATCTAGATGTCACTCTTCTGCTTTTACACAATCCTTATGCTTTAAGGTATCAAAAAAAGACTGGGCCAACTTTTGTTACCTTTGCTTTTCTGATAGGTGAACTCATGGTTTGTCAGGCGAAACCATCTCTTCTTGAAGTTTTTCATACCAAATCGTTTTCTTCCTTGTGCTCTCTTGATCATGAACCTGGTAAACAGGACAGCAGTTGTTACAATACATCGGATTTTACATATGCATGCATACATATAAAATAGTATTTATGTATATAGATGTATACATATATACATTATATATACACACATACATTATGGCACTTGCGAAGCTTTAGGATGGGACACACAGTGCTTTCTAATTATTGAGGCCTTGTCTTGACAAGGAAAGTCACGTCACATTTGGATAGGTTTAGTGCATTTGTTAGTTAAGTCTATCCTTTTTCTAGACCTAGGTAAGTGGCAAGACATGTAGCTTGACTTGTAGTCTACATAGGGGTTCTAGTCAGTTAGTTGAACTGCAGTTTGTGCCCCTTCCTTAGTTACAAATCCAGCCAAACGGCTTCCTACTACAGCAGAAAAAGGGCAGAATATGAGCTTGATCTGTTAACTCTACAAGCTTTTTAATTTTCTCTTTTTTTAAGCCATGAGAAAGCTCAAAAGGGTTAGAGTATGTTTAATAATTAAAAGGCAGGTATAAGGCCTCTGGAGCACAGGGGCTGTACCCTTACATGCTTTAGTCACTCTCAAGCTCTAGAAACAAAATAGGGATGTTCCACAGCTCCATTTGAGATTGCACACTGATGCTGCAGTTGGAAATGGGTTTTCAATAACATATGAAGCAATCTGACGGCTGAAAGCTGGAATCCCCCAACACCACCTTTTTTTTCTGGCAGAGGAGGGCGTTCATTT
The DNA here is from genome assembly GCF_963082525.1 of Nesoenas mayeri. Lineage (NCBI taxonomy): Eukaryota > Metazoa > Chordata > Aves > Columbiformes > Columbidae > Nesoenas > Nesoenas mayeri. The sequence continues at coordinate 150,484,894 of NC_137541.1, read as the reverse complement.
AGTGAGTTGTCAGTTTTTATTAATTTCAGACTTGAATTAGCTTACAAGAAAGTGTGATGCATCCACCACCTTCCTAACCACTAAATCAATCCAAAAGCTTCAAGGTGACCTTGGAAAGCCTAGTGACTTCATACTGGTGGGGGAAAAAAAATGTGTGCACATACGCAGTAGAGAGTTGATAACAGCTACTCTACACATTACATTAACTATTGTGCCAAATACAGAATTGTACAAAGGAGCCAGTAAAAACTACTTACTACAGAGCAGTTTTTATCAAGTAGGAAGGCACTATACAGCACAAAGAGCACACAGAGAGAACAGCTAATGGTTTGTTTGAAGATTTTTCAATAGGAGAGCTAAAATGCTTAGAACAGCTAATACTGTTTCTTGCTTCTGGTATCTTCAGTCAGAAACAACTACACTGCATCCCACTGAGCCACAGGTCTGTTTAAAGCTCAAACAGAAAAGCTCCTTCAGACTTCTGTTTTGTAACCAGCCAGGGTGGTTCCTGCTGCCCATTCCAAGCTGTGTAGGCTAAAGCTGACCAGGACTGTACATGGCAACGAGCTGTAGACACACACCTCTCTCATTCTTAAAATGCTCAGACAGTTACTGTTTCGGTCCTTATTCCTGGACCACTTGAGAAATATTTAATAAAACCAGATGATTCAGGTCATCACCAGGCCCACTGGTGGTAGTCTTCATATTTCAAGGTTAAGGCAAATTTCAAGGGAAGAGCAGATGTCCTTGGGTTGGACAATATGCTCTTTGAGATAGTTGCTCTTCCTTCTCATGCCAACACTTAAAAGGTGACATAAAACTGCAAAATCTTACAGACCCACCCTCTTTGAAAGATGCAAACTCCATACTGCAGAACTAAGAGCACACTTCTAATTAAATTCTTCATAGCCAAGGAAGGAATGTGCTTTTATTTCCTACAGATAGGTGACAAGCATTCAAAGCTGCAGAAGTTATCAGGTCAATTTAAAGGATTTATTTGTTTCTAACATTCGCAGGGTGTGTGAGCAGTCAGAGCAACAGTCAGAAGCACAAAGGTAAGAAGATAACAAGAAGAAACCTATTTCAGTGCTGGGTGGCTGGAGATACAGCTTCTTCTCATGTTTATGGTAGACCTGAGTTTGGATCTACCTTAGCCTTGCCTGGAAGCATCAGTAGGCCCCTTTCACCTACAAGAATGGCAGGACTATTTCTCCTCTTAATTCTCTTGCTTTTGGAAAGAACCAGGCAGACAGCTGTCAAGCAGCAATGGCATGATCCATGCCAGCAAACCCAAGTGCCAGCGACTAATCTTTGGTACTGTACGTTCATTCAGAAGTACATTTGCTATAGCTTTCCATCTAGATACTCTTAATAGAAGCAAAGATAGATTAAAAAACCAAAAGCAAACAAAAACATTGCAAAGGCAAACAGAAACCCCATTAACAAACCAGTGAATCTGGAGAAAAATCAAATCAAAGGCCGGGAAAATTCCCACCCACACTTCATGATAAAATATGGCAATAATACAAAATGTCAGGAAAAATAGACCGCTGAAGGCCGCTCCTTAACCTTGAGAACAATTTACATGAATGTTGCTTAAGAAGTGCCTAGAAAAATGTATGGTCACTTCTTAATCACTTCCAGTGAGTTCACTGGGATTTCTACACTGAATATTATGCACATCTCAGTGCTTCTTGGAACCTCTACCTACAGATAAAAGTGATTTACTCTCTACTTACAACAGGTTTTTGTTTTAAGTAAGGGGAAAAAAAAAAGAAAAAAAAGAGCTGGTCAACATCAAAAAGTAGATAACGAAATGTTCTCTGCTGGGTTTACACAGGCATTTCAGCATTGTTAAATAGAGTACTGCTTCCCCAAAGTTAAGTCAGACAAATCCATTGCTGCGAAGGACGGACATGCTGTCAGCCGGCAGCTACAGCAAAGCACCAACTGCCCCTACCATCTTACCTGCACGAACTATTACCATCAACTTTCTTTACTGTTAGTTTAAGAGTCCTTACAACAGCAGCCACAGGCCGAGCAAGAAAAGACAGAAAAAAATCAGATAGGAGCAAAAGAAAGACAGAGGCAGAAAACATAATGTTTTAGAGTTAGAGGAAAAATGTTACAGACTATACATTAATTTTGAAAACCAAAAGAATGATAAATGTACAGTATTAAAATAGACAAACTTGCTCCTAGGGGCAGATGCTCGACAGAGAAGTGAGGTGAACTGCAGAGGTTAACTGGAAGGGGTAGTCATGTTTTCACTGAAAATCTCATTTTCGCATGACTTGGAGCTAGCATGAAAGCTTGCTTTCAAGCAGCACTTCAGCTCACTGAGCTATGATAGGAAGAATTTGGATTTTTCACCTTCTTCCTCCCAGCTTAAGCTGTTTCCACAGTGCACTTAGATGATCTTAACAACTCAGGTTTGTAACACAAAAAATGGCAGCTATTAGTATATAAAACTAATGCAGCATATGAAACATGCTTCCAAAACAAGGAAAGGTACTACAACCAGAAACTGTTCCAAGTGCATCACAAATTTTCCTCAAAATGGCCACGATAAGGATTAGCATATGGATTTTACAGGGCAGCAAAAGCAAATTCCATTTGCAGGCTTTGCCCTCATTAAGATATTCAATATCTGCCTTCACAGTGAGATTTTACAGCTTTTGTTCAGTGGAGTTCAGAAAAAAAAATCAACTTGATTTTAACAAAATGCAGATTTATTTTGCCTTAGCTGTGCTAATTAAGTTCTACAGGCTTCTTTTTCCTTCACTTATTTCAAAATGTACTTAAATTAAGATGTTTAAATCAAATGAAAAGATGTTAAAATCAGCTATAGCAGTCACAAAGAGTAGAAATAGCAACACAAGAATCTTTCCACATTCTTCTCTGAACACATGGATGGAATAGGGGTGGCAGAAAAAAAGAAAAGAGAGCTGCCTTAGAATGGTAGCAAGCACACAAGTAGAGGATTTTGTGGCACACGCATGCTTACCCTTCTTTAAGCAGTATAGGTTGCTCTATGCTCTTATGATCTCTCCTTCCTGAAGATGAAATTAAATCTAGAAACTAAAAGGTGAACAAAAAAAAATAGATAAAAATGAAAGCATCACACTACCTAAATTAAAATCTTCAACATTTGTGCAACACAGAGCTACAAGAAAATATTGTAAAAGTAGTTAAACTGAAGGTAATGGCATAAGCTTGAGGAACTTGGGAGGTTTCCTGGGTTGTAAACTGAAAACAGCACAAATACTCTTATAAGCAGAAAAACTGCAGATGACCAACACTACTCGTGCTGCTTCTTTGCTATACGTATCTTTCACTTTCTTTTGGACTAAGTCATTTTCATCACAGACCTGAAGCATTCTATGAAGTGTGCACATCTCATGCTCTATGCAACAGCTTGTTAATCCAACCTAATTATTAAGCAGAAGAAGATCCAAAGAGATTCTGCTATTGACATGCTCATAATTTGATATGAGTTTCTTGAACATCAGAGTTATTGCGATTCTTTTTTTTTCCAGCGCATGCTTCTTGGTTTACCATTAGCAAGTACTATAGTATTCTGAGCAACACAGCAGGATTTTCAGAATATTCACATGCATTACTTACATTTTTTACTGCATCTGCATACTTCTGCTCATTAAAGTAGTCATAAAAAGTAGCCATGTAGGATTCCTTGAAATTGGCCTGAAATACAAAGCAAAAAATACGCATATCGTAATACAGTTTATACAGAAAATATTGTTAACAGCAGCACACTAAGAGGCGAGCCACCTCAGATAAGAGGGTTTTTTCTGGCCAGAGGTAAAATGAACAAGTAGTATTCTCATGTTGTACAGCACGTATTCAGTAGTACCAAATCTTTATCTCAAAAAGGCAGCAGAATGCATTTCAAATGTTCAGTTACTACAGTTAATAATGCATTCTTCATTAGCTTCAAACTTCCGCTCGGGCTTTTAATCTGGGTCCTAAAAGATGCTGACAAAAAACATGAGAGAAGGAATTCTGTTGTCTCAAAGGATTTGAAACTGAGGTACAGACTCACCTACAGTTGCTTTGGCAAATCCTAACCAGTGACCTCAAATTATCACCAGATGTAGCAGTGTGCTGCCTTAGGTACAAAAGTTTTATTTCAATCAAACAGCCACAGCATGGGCATTTAGATCTAATCTTACCACTGACCGGCAAAAAACTGAACCGGTCTGAAAACTGGGCAATTTTTCTCAGTTGAGCTTTAAAGTGCCGAAATCATCCACAAAGTTCAGTAGAACTGCTGTCATGTACCGCAGGCAAGTAGAGAATTTCATGGGTTTTCTGATCACTATCTGTCTTCCAGAAGGAAGGAATGAAAAGTTCTGGAACAGACTTCTAGGCTGGTCACACAATTTTGCTTTACTGAAATCTAGTTCAGATTAAGACAGATTTAGTTTCACCGTGAGCATGAGAGGCTTATAATCAAAGCAAACATAACCAGTTTTGCATAAGCCTAGCGCAACTCAAGCATTTTAAAGGCTTAATTACAATGAGTGATAAAAGATTATTAAAAAAAAATGTAAAATCACTTTCCTAAATTAAGCCTTTAAATGAAAATGGCATACTTACAGATTTAGATTTTGACAGGCTGCCTAGCGTTTGAATGGTTTTAGAGATAAGTGTCAAAGTTCGAGAAGTCTGAGGATCCTAGGAAAGAAAACAATATTGTATGGACTAGCTATTTAAAATATGGAATATAGGAAGATAAATCACATTTCTTATTTCTTATTTCACTTGCAGAAAAGTAAAATTATAAAAGATCTAATAAAGCACTACAGGAAAAAATGCTGCTTTTATAAAGGCTTTTGACTCTTAAGTCGTCATGTTTCATAGCTACCCTATTGGCTCTTCAGAGAACCACAAGCAATGACTTGCAAAACAAAACCAGAGGTTCCTATCTTGAAGACAGTCTGGGTCCTCCTCACTCCCAGTAAGAACAACTACTCAGTCTTGGATAAGTTGCTTAAATCCAAAACATTTCCAACATCACTGACAATCAATACAGTATTAATGTAATGTGGTCAAAATGAAGCAGGGACCATTTTCTCCACAGCAGCTTAGACCATCTACTTTGTCCTTAAATTCCACCGTTCCTCCCATACCTCCCAACTTCTTCACATACACATTCAACACATGCTTCATAACCCAGACAGACACAGCAGATCTTTGAACTAACAAAGGTACTTCTCCTAAAGGCTGTTAAAACAATTGAAGAAAGAATCTTGATAGACAGACTATCGTGACAGAACCATATACATAGGTAGAAAAAATTGCTACAGTACTTACTGGATGGTGCGGTGTAAGTTGAAAGAGGTTTGGAGAAAGAATAGCTGGAGCAAAGAATCTCAGGAAAATAAAGCTGCTGACAGCTGTATACCTCACATCTAGGTCACCTATTAAGAAAAGACCTCTACTCAGCATTTTAATAATCCTTCCTTAACCTTCTGAAATTCTCAGAATGCCTTCAGAAAGCAGCTTCAGAAAGAAGCTCAAACATGTGCAGGAAATGTATATATTTTCAAGTTACAGGATTAACTGATGATGAAGGGTTTGGAGGCAGAGATCAGCCAGCACAAACCAAGGAAACGTCCATGACAGTCTTTTTAAAAAGGAGTGAGTTCATGACACAGGCTACAAGGAGAACAACATTCACTTTTCCATTGCAGAGGGAACTTGACAAAAACAGCTGGTATTCCATCTACGCAACTAAAATATGATTAATAACTTAGATAGCTGACAAAATTTTCAGCCCAGAGGCAAACTCTCAGTTATCTCATTATAGCCCTGAGCACAAGTAATGCACCTATTCAGTCAGTAATTCTGTAAAATAAAATTTATTTATATTTACATAAAATACAGAGCATGACAGCACAATTAATGGCTTTCTGCTTGAGCTTCTCTCCTGTGATGCGACTGTTCAAAAACTGAACTTTTATTATTTTCTCTATAACTTTCTTATTGTAATCTGCCTCCCTTCATGGAAATACGTAGGTTGGTCAATTCCAGTTTTATATTGCCGGCCTGTTCTCCCAGAGACAAAACAACTAGGCAGGGAATGGAAAAAATTCCCTCTTGACAGCCAGAAAACCTTTGTAGTACATGAGCCTCCTAGGGCAACGAGCTTGCAAAGACTCCCATCATTTTATAGATTGGCCTTTATTAGAGATTGACGTATGAGCAGAAAACAATTCAGCTGCATGGACTCTGCAGAATGAGCCATTACAAAAACCTGAACGTTTGAAAAGTGAGTATACTTTGCAAGTATTGAAGCCATAAATAAATACCGTCCTAATGCTCTTTTTAAATGCTGTTTTCCTTTGAAAGATGTTTAAGGAAAACTCATACAATCATTAAAAGCCATGTTCTTTGTGGAATGAATAATCAAGGGAAAAAACAGCATTAATACAAATTTCATGTGATATTTTTGACAAGCTGCTGTTCAATTACTAAATCCATCATGGATCATGCAGACCGCTACACTATAGCTACATTTAAAAGCTATCAGTGATGTAAAACAAAACAACGTAGAAACTTACCTTGAAAACGTTTGGCAGCCGATTCTCTCAGTGAAAAGAAAATATCACACATCACTGTAGGGCAGCTTACACCAGATTTTGTAATTACAGTAAAAATACGATCAACATATTGCCTCAGATTTTCCTGAAAAATGAAATGATTATGATAAAATTAGTATCATTTTCTCTTGTGGAAAGCAATATTATTCCTGGTTTTATTCATAACGGCATCATTAAAGATTCTCACTTTCAACATTATTTACTTGCAAAACAACCTCATGCTCAATGATACTCTCTTTGGTAAATGCACGTATTCAAATCCAAGAGTATAAATATTATTCCTATCAAAAACAAACATCAAGTGATATGGCCATATGGCATATTGTTCCTTTCCATACCACATTTTCTATGTCATCAGTAAAGCCACAGGCCGAGTCATCCTTGTCCTCAAGGCTGCAGCGGGAAGTCATTAACATTCTACTTATATTGTATTTATAGCAGAATGTAAAGTCATTGTAAAATAATTTTAACAGTTTTCGGTGTTAAGAAAGCTTTCAGTGTATTGTAATGAATGACAACATTATTTGCAACATCAAACATTTGAGGATCTCAGCTAAACTTGATCGTGTAAATAGATAATACATCTTCAAAATCTAATGCATACCCTGTTATTTTCCAGGTTTTCACCATCTTTTAATTTCACAGGATCAATTTCACAAGGTTTATGGACCTGGCAGATCTAGAAAGGATACAGTGAAAAAAATGACATACTAGTTTACCTTCAAGTAGAAAAAAAAATTGTAAATGCAGAATCTGTTAGTTTTCAGGGGTAAAAGGTAAAAGCCAACTCTATATATTGTAATTTTTTTTATTTGGACAAATCATCAAAGGTACATTACATGTGATCCTTATTTTTTTTCCCCCGAAATGTGGCATTGATTTGTTCTATCCTTTCCTTCAGCTGAAACAAAGAATTGTTCGTTAGACTCTCTTCAGCAAAGCTGTTCAAGGAAAGTCTTATTTTGCCAAAACAGTCAACTTTGAAAGGTTACCCGTAGTCTTTAAAAAGTTGATGTTTTTGGATGAAACACTAAAACAACAGCTGAAGAAATTGTCAAATCATTTAAAGGAAGTCTGTCATCTGAAAATATTGCCCAATTGCTGCACTAAAATACCCACACCCGCCATTCTGGACTGGATAGATAATAAACCATTGTTACAATGCATGCACCAAATACCCAGTTATCTAAGAATAATTTTATTCCTTTATACCCACTGGATGAAATGTATTAGTTATAGCTTCCCAGCAGCTTTCTGCTGTATATACTTTTTATTCATCTAAGTTATTACTTTATTAATTTATCAGAAATAATAGATATTAGATTTTTTAAAGCACAGTAATTTAGTTAAATAAATGGAAAACTTATATTCCTTTAATACAATCCGATTGTTTCTGCACTGGGTGACTCAGCTGTGGCTAAACTAACACAAAGGATTTTAACAGAAACAGGCTCTTCAGCATCGTTCCTACAAAGTCAAGTTAAAATGGGAAGAAATAAACAGTATCTGCTCCCTAAAGGCCTTTTACAGTGACATTTTATCAAATAAACAGTCTAAACTGCTCTTACCTCATCTATAATGGGCTTTAGTGTAACTTGCAGATAATGCATCCCTGCCAGTTTCATTGTCTCGTCAATGCACTTGGAAGTTAATGAGTTTCCTCTGAAAATGGTGTTTGGATCTCTGGAAGTGAACAATTTTCTGCAATTTAGTGTCATGGTAATAAACTACTAATATGTGGAAATAAAAGAAGCAGTGAAAGGTGACGGAAATCTGCGTTTGAATGCACAAACAAAAACTCCCTCTGACACCAGCCTGCCATTAAATGCAGCCATGTAGCATTTAGCGCACTTCTGGGTTAAAACAGAAAAGCAGTAGTCACGGGAAATCCAGAGGGACTACAGATTTTCTTTCTTGCATTAGCGCAGGGTGCCCAATGCACCATCTAAACACACAGGCTCAAATCAAAGGGGTTTACAATACAAGCGGGGTAAAACACACCCGCTTTCATGTGCTACTGAACAGCCTTAATCTGAGTAAGGGAAGGAGGCAGTGATTTTAGTCTCACAACACTGGACATTACGTGTGTTCTACTACCTTCTCCTGCAAAGTGAGTACTTGTAAGCTGGGAGGGAGATGAAAACACCAGCTTCAGTGACAGTGCAATCTTTTCCAAGCGCCTCACAGCACCGTCCTGTGATAACAGTATGAAACACGGCACAGATCCCAATTCTGCCCTGCAAACCGTCTGACAGCTCATGCCACACAGACTCTCGTGTTTTTCTGAAAGGCCACTTGCAGAGAATTCTCCTTGCACTAGACATATGTCGACTGTGATTTCTTAAGCATTAGCTAGCTGCCCTATTGTATACTTCTTTGGTATTACTCGCATTTTGAGAATGCAAGTAATTTCATGTTCATTTTGTACCTGTATTTCCTTCTATAGCAATTTGCATTATGTAGAGAGGTACATAATTAACAATCTCACCTACAAACATATGGTCAAAACCTGTGCCTACTGACAGCAGATCAGACTTGGATATGAAGTTATTTTCTTGTTCCTGTAGACACAACAATGTCTTTTATGTTGTTTGTAGCTTACTACAGTTGTAGCCATTTACAAACAGTGAACAACAGGATTAATTACTTTTCTGGATTAATAATTTTGTTACAAATGCCAGAAAGCTCTGAAAACAAACACCCTCTTTGCTGTTTCATCACAGGAACATGACTGACTGGGGAGCAGCAAATTTCCTCATACTGCAGCAACCAAGCTGTTTCAGCCAACCTGCAGCACAGAAAAAATACACCTACCTACAGGAAACAAAACACTCTCTTCCTCAGACACTCCAAAAAAGCCAGCCCACACAAAGGCTTAATTTTGTACTGAAGAAGCTGTTCTTTTAGAGTCAGTATGTGTCATTCCCCGACTCCCAATTGTCTCTTCTACTGTCAGTCAAGAGCATGTCTATGTCAACATGAGGCTTGTGGCAAAAAATGTTCTTTGGGACCTGCCTGATGTGAATAGCAGAACTTACACTACTAAACTGTCAGCACACCAGAAAGTCAAACAAGGGCATTACAAGAAGTGACCAGAAAAAAGGTTTTGTTTTCTGCTATCCACTGCCAGACCCACTCCCATCTTTGTTCTTCAGCCCTCTGAATGGAAAGATTAGACACACAGCTTGCCTTAAATATTCATGACCAGGAAGAAACTTGCTCTTTGTTTCGAACAAATTCAATAAACCCTCTTACTCAGCACTAAGTGATTTAATAGCATACTATAAACCTGAAATTATTTCATATGAACAGCTGAAGGTAATGTAGGATTTCACAGTTATCATCAAATATAATTAAGACTGAGAAGACTGAAAATTCCTTTTCTCTGATATTACAATAGTCTTGCAAGTAGACTTTGCAAAATACAATGGAAATCCCTTCTAAAATCAAACTCACCAGATCTTCAGAGCAGTGAATGTGTTTAAAAAGAACTCTGCCACTCAGCTGGGACGAACAGGAACCACTCCAACCATTTTATTTGAAATTACAGAGTTCTAGTTCTAGAAACTGAGTGGAGGATCCTAACTCTAGCCAATGCAAAGTAGGTACATTTGACAGCAATTTGTTTTATGGTACTTACTGAGTTCTCTTCACTTCAGCATTTGCAATGGCACTTATGAAAGGCACAATTTTGCCATAGTGTAAGAAAAGCCTGACAAGAGGTATGGCTGCTTCCTGTTTTTCTCTGCAAACTTCACCCAAAATGTGTGCAGCTGATGCTGAAACAGGCTGAACAGTGGAAAGAAAGAAAGAAAAAACTTTGAGCGATCTTTCCAGAACAAGCATCCTTTCTTTCTTGTCCCATTAGCTCCTTAGTGCAGAACCCCACACAACAGTTGCAATGGGTAGGTCCCCAAACATGCTTGTATGTAACACGGGTGGGCTTCACATTCCAGTTTTTGCTGGCTGTAAGTTCTGATCACAAGAGGGCAGCAACTCAAAAACTACTACAGGACAGTCTCCTTTTTCTTTCCATTTTTAATAGCTGTCTTTTCACTGAATGTCAGTGTTGCCTGGGGAGCAACTGAAGAGGAAGAATTCTAATCCTCCTCAGTTTCAAGCTATAGTAAGTACAGAATCCAGTTCTTGCACTTTTACAACTGCTAAAAGTATACATAGTGGCACACGGGGTCCAATCCTCTGACATTTTGGGATTAGTTCTTGGTTTGGGTTTGGTGTTGGTTTTGTTTTTTGTTTTTTTTTGGTTTTTTTCTTTAATTATGCAATTAAACCTGTTCCTCTCCAGTAAAGGAAAACCAATTGATCAAACTGAAGTTTACTTTGCATTTTCACATGTAAAATTAGAAAACCACGGAGAATACGCTGCTGCAAAAACCACTGGTGTTCCTGGGTGTGCCTTCACCCACCATACTGCATGCAGATAAAGATCTTCTCTGCAAGGACTAAAAACAAGGGATATGCTGAGCTTAACAAGGCTCTCAGATCTGAAAAGGAAGAAGCTGAAAGCCTCTGGTAAATACACAACTATGGTGTCAGCAAGATAGTGACAAACATTCAGAGAGACCCCTGTGAGGATGATTTTCAGGTAAACAACAAACAGTGCAAGCAAATTACCTCCACATCTGCAGATTTTAGCAGGAGGTCTCTAAGTGGACTGTAATAGTCTGAGGAAAAAACATGATCCTCAGTGTAAACCACATTTAACCTTAAGGAACCGAGGTCATCAGGTTTCAGTGACTTGTTACCATTATCTCTGGGCTGCAGGAAGTACCTGATATGCAAAAAATAAGACAAAATTCGTGCTGAAACATGAGATTATCTCAGACTATACATGACCTTATATAAAATGTCTAGATACACATAATATTTATATATGTATCCAGTTCTCGAGTGTTCTGAATCAGACTTTTTAATTAAGTTTGGCAGTTTATTTTGCACCAATGCAACATGGGAAGTTTTGATCATAAAGATTTATGTAGATATGATTAAAAACCCACATACTAAAGCTATGGCACTGCTGATGAACTGCAGTAAACAATATCATAAAGTAAATGTATTTGAACTCCCACATGCAATACAGAGGCAGACTGAAATCTCTAATCACAGTATCAAAACTTCTTGTTCTTACATTTGCTAAGATTACTTTGGCTTGCTTACAAAAAAAGATACAAATTAGATCCATTTAAACTTTATCACATAGCAGTAATTACTCTTAAGTCTTCACAGCACACATATGTTTCTACTTATTCTCCAAAAGTAAAATGTCAAATACCATGCTTCGTAAGAACTAGACTGTCGGAGAAATTTCAAAGGGAGTCTCAGTTCTCCTAGAAACTCATCTCCAAACTTCAAGTTACTGGCATTCCAAAGATCAACTCTGTAATAAAAACAAATAATTTTAAAAGATCCATTAATAAAATAAAAAATTGAAAACAAATAATTACAACCTTGTCTTCAATTTTGTTGTTTACTTCTCCTCAAGCCTATGAGGTAGAAAGGCTTGCAACTGTACCGCAATGGTTTTCAAATAGTGAAGAGACAACTTTACCTTACATTTCTGGAGCCTTGCAATTCACCTCCATGAAACATCAGTGAAAAAAAGTATCTAGACTGTGTTTGCCTCATCTGCACTGTTTCCACTGTCCATACTGATAAAGATTTGGAGGCTGTTTGGCTATCTCAGATAACAGAAGAACACAGGTGAAATGGACACCAGGGGAAAAAGGTGTAGAGAAATTTAAGGACTCCATGCTGTCAGTCTCAGTCTAACTCAGGATTACTAGCAGCTAAGCAGCAGCTTTACAGAGTTAGGTTGAATGTCTACACAGTCCTAACCAGTGCTGGAGCTTCTGGGAAGACTGTGTCAGGCTTACAAATTCGCTGCGCCTAAACTAGTTCTGTAGAGTTTTACCTCATGACAGTTTCGCCACTCTGTATAATCAGCGTGCTGACTGAAGCCTACACAATTTTTGGCACTCAGTTCCTCACATTTGGGAAGCTCTGATATGTATCACTTGATGATACTTCCTTCCCTCTCACTTGCTCTTTAACATTAGGATATAAAACAACTGCACTGAGATTCAAAGTAGAAGTACTGCTGTGTAACCTGGCATTTGTATTCAATATATTATTCAATATATTCATTAACGATTTAGACGAGGGAATAGAGTGCACTATCAGCAAGTCTGCTGATGACACCAAGCTGGGAGGAGTGGCTGACACGCCAGAAGGCTGTGCTGCCATCCAGCGAGACCTGGACAGGCTGGAGAGTTGGGTGGGGAATAACCTGATGAAATTTAACAAGGGGAAGTGTAGAGTCCTGCATCTGGGCAGGAACAACCCCAGGTTCCAGTGTAGGTTGGGAAATTACATATTAGAGAGCAGTGTAGGGGAAAGGGACCTGGGGGTCCTGGTGGACAACAGGATGACCATGAGCCAGCACTAGGCCCTTGTGGCCAGGAAGGCCAATGGCATCCTGGGGTGCATTAGAAGGGGGGTGGTTAGTAGATCGAGAGAGGTTCTTCTCCCCCTCTACTCTGCCCTGGTGAGACCACATCTGGAATATTGTGTCCAGTTCTGGGACCCTCAGTTCAAGAAGGACAGGGAACTGCTAGAGAGGGTCCAGCATAGGGCAACCAAGATGATTAAGGGAGGGGAGCACCTCCCTTATGAAGAAAGGCTGAGGGAGCTGGGTCTCTTTAGCTTGGAGGAGACTGAGGGGTGACCTTATTAATGTTTATAAATATATAAAGGGTGAGTGCCACAAGGATGGAGCCAGGCTCTTCTCGGTAGCAAACAATGATAGGACAAGGGGCAATGGGATCAAGCTGGAACACAAGAGGTTCCACTTAAATTTGAGAAAAAACTTCTTCTCAGTGAGGGTGCCAGAGCACTGGAACAGGCTGCCCAGGGGGGTTGTGGAGTCTCCTTCTCTGGAGACATTCAAAACCCACCTGGACATGTTCCTGTGTAACCTCACCTAGGCGTTCCTGCTCCAGCAGGGGGATTGGACTAGATGATCTTTTGAGGTCCCTTCCAATCCCAAACATACTGTGATACTGTGATTCGTAGAAAAATGCTGCAATACCCACCTTGGAGCAAGGGTTTTAAACTCCAGGGTAGTTGTTTCTGTACATATTTTAAGCTTTCCTCAGAGAAGGATTTTTATTTTAAAAACAAGCTTAGCTGAGAATTTTGCAGCTAAGTGACAGTCTGAAATAGGCCTTAAGCTTTGGGGAAAAATATATATATGGGAAAAATACAGGTCTTTCAAATAACGAAGACTTTTAGAAGAACAACTCTACTTTGGATAAGGTGCAAAGTCATTTAGTTATGGACGTATTTACACAAGCTTTCTAGTCACAAGCAAGTCACAGTAGACTTGTGAAGGAATGGATGATGGTAGTCCTGCTAAAGGCTTATCTGACCTTACACAGGTGCAGAGGATGTCACTTTTAAATCCTCTGAGCCTCTCAGCAGCATCTCATGCACCAAGTTTCATAGAGCACACATACCATCAGCTCACATTGCACGCCTGCTGGGTTAAGTTCTTCAAACTCTGATATTTTGATAGTATTTCTACAGGGCAAGAACTCCCCAAAAGGAAAAAACTTCAAAAATTCAACCTCCTCTCCACTATCTTCCTGTTTGGTTACTATCTTGCTAACCAATTCAGATGGCTAAAAGCAGCTTCAGAAGGAGAGGAATCTTTTGAGAAGTTTATTTACACATAGTCAAACTTAATATTTACCAAGTATTTACAGGCCACTGCTTTATCCAAATTCTTTCAAGATGCCTGCTGGCAGTAGCACTTTCAAATAAGCAGCCAAACCCCTACAGCAACTTGTTACAGGAGGGAAAAATTAAAACAAACAAACAACCCACAACAAAAACAAACAAAAATTTAAAACCAAACCAAACCAAAAACAAAAACCACACAACCCAAACCAAACAATAAAACACCCCACGAAACAAAAACCAATGCAAAGGTTCTGTAGGAGAGGAATTAACAACTTAAAGTAGATCTCACACTACACAGTAAGCAAAGCAGGCATGCAAATTCTGATATTGTTTTGTGCGCTTAGAGTACAAAGCATAAGCAACATTTAAAACCTCATAACATATAGCTCTCAGAATCTAAAAAGATTACTGTTTCCCAAGATTTTTAGAAGGCAAACTTATGGCAAGTGTTATTCTAAAGCTGTTCAAATTGTAGTCACAGAAAGAAAGAAACAGCAGAGAGGGGGAGGAGAAACAATGAATTTCACCAGAACATCTGGTCCCTGGGTGCTGATATGTGGGCCTGCAACTTCCTACACCCACTCAAAAAGCAAAACTTTCATAGCTTCAGAGAAAATCCGTGAGAGACTAAGGCTCCTCTGTACCCTGTGGAATGGTATTTTCTCAGGAGAGAAAAAGTAAACAAACCCCTAAACCCATAAATTGTATGATCCGTTCAGAGGGCATGGGGGCAACCTAACTCTGACTAAACAGACTGGAGGAAGTGAGCGGGGGTGGAAGGGGAACCTGAGATGGAAACAAAAACACTCTGTCCTAGAGGGGACAAAACCTCTGAGCAAAGAGTTTGCCCAACCAAGACTAACACTTTATCTGCTTTTGTCTATTATTTAATTGCTTAATCTTTTCCCAACTATTTTGTAAGCCTCCTCACAAACTATTCATCTATATCATGCTGTTATGTGTTGGTTTTAAGGAATTAAAGGCTTTTATAAGCTCAGCTCCACATAAATTATCATTGCAGACAGCCATTTGTCCAGAAAATGTACTGAGTAAAACTGTATAATTCCATTTAGTCTAACAGTACAAGATAAGAATTAACTGAAATATTAAGTAATGGGTAACCACTGTCCAACAATGTGTAAGGTTCCATTCTAGAATCACAAAACTATCAGAGAATCCTAGCTTTCACTTAAAACCAGTGCATGGTTGAGCATCATGGTTAGAATGACCAGGCCAGGACTTCCAAGACACTGTTCAATTGCCCACTCCATCACATGCATCCCCATGGATATGGGACATGTTACTTCATACATGTCTTCACCATGCAAAGGTTTGCAGATATATAGCCTGGTGTTGGGACTAGGTCACCTGCTACGCTGCCAACACCAACATCACCAAAGCAGCATGGCACTGAACCTGAGCCTTTGCTCTCTCCTGTCCATTAGCTGAAACCAGCTACCTTTACACTGCCTGACACAGATGTTCTCAAAGAAACAGCAGAGTTCTCGTCTCCCTCATGTATGAATGGTTTCCCCTTCCTGCCTCACACAGCCATGGAAACACAAATCCATTTCATGATCTTATGGCGCTGTGACACACTAGCAGGCTGCATGAACCAGCAGCAGGCTGTTAGATTAGAACAGCCCCCATCCATTCCTTTGTGAGCACAGGTGCATATTGCTTGCTGGGAGAAAATACCGATCCTGCTCTCCCCTCCTTGCCTTACAGCCAGTTGTGCTTCTGAAGGGAATGTTTGGGGAGATAGCCCTGACCACCTTCCTAGGGGGAATTCCTGGGGAGGGAGGGGTTGTCACCATTCTCCTTCCATCTTTCTTCCTCCAAATCCTAGCATAAAGGAGATGGGAATTTCTCACCACCTGATGCAGGTAGAACAGGCTGCAGTGCATCCAGATCAGCCTCTAACTGTATGTGATGCTATGACGCACGTGAAACCTTCAGGTTTTGCACCTCCTATTGTTTCCTGTCCACTCTTTCTATTCACTTGTCCCCACAGACACTGTTCACAGGCCTCCGCAGGTTCTAAAATAGTAATAAGTAGGTGGCAGGGGGTCGGGTGGGGTTGTTTTGTTTTTGAAATCAGAGTTGCCTCTTTCCTGTGCAGTAGATTTCACATGTATCCTGCCCAGCCTCACGAGAAGGGGTTAAAGTCTGGCAGGCAAAAGAGAAGAGAAACTGCCTCTGCCCCAGAGAAACTCTGAGCGCAAGAGTTTCCTTTCAGGGAAGAAGTACCTTATATGTGTTGCTAAAATTAAGCAATAAAAGAAAAAAGACCCTTTAACGAGAACATCACAGAGCTTCTAGGCTCTCTTGGGAAACTGAGGGAGGGAGGCAAGAGCAGCCCAGACATAAAAGGCTGTGCTTAATGACAACTGCACATTAGTCTACATACAGTATATATAGGATACCAAGGAAAATAATTGAGATTTCTCCTGCTGAGCGACTGTTACACATTCGCATAAATCTACGGGTCACGGGAAGTAAAGGAGCATAGAGATACAGCGACAAAGACTCATCTTATTAACATTAAAACCATGCTTGCCACTTTGAAAACTGAGTCTACTACAAAGTTACACAACTTTGCAAGACAAGTGTATTAACACAAAGTGGTTTATGTTACCTAATCTCCATTTTGTCAACTTCATCAACATCTTCAATATCAAAATGGGATTTCTTGTTGCAGCTACTGGGTCTTGTAACCTAATAAAAAGGAGAAAACTTTAATAAATTGATCTAAAAGCATTCCTATCTTACTTGTACAAAGCCCTGGAAGATCAGTCTTATACTATCAGCAGTAACTTCAGTCCTGATTCTGAAAACATTCATGTATGTGAATAAACACGTTAACTAAACAGATAGCTCACTGTACAAAAGTGGTGATTACACAATCATAACCAAGAGTAACTAGATACTCCACACTTTCTTTACAGAGAAATGATGTCTTTAATATTGAGTTTACATTGACAAAAGAAAAAAAAAAATCACAGAAAGGAATACCACTTTTATAATCCATCTAGGAAAATAAAAGGTCAATTAATAATTGAGTTTTAAATACAGCTGAACAACAGATGTCCTGAGGCACTCTGAAGAGTGGAAAACAAAACCAAATCACCTTTAAAAAAATTTTACAGTAGATTTAAGTAAAGGTGGGAAGTTCTGCCTGTCTTGATATCCTGGAAGTCAATTTATCATGCTCATATAAAATGCATCGAGGAGATCAATTACCCAAGAGATGCTAGCCTATGTTATGTATATCGGAATATGGAACCAGGTGCACAGTTCACCAACCATATTTGCAAGACGGATAAACGGCAAAGCCCAGGCAGAAAATAACAGGAAGACAGCTGTAAGTGTAGAGCATTAGCAAAAAAAGTTTTTGTACAAACATTTCTTAAAATTGGTTTTCTAGTGTGATTATAAAAAGACTTTGATGGCTGTATTTTTGCATAGTGCGTCAGAAACTTGAGAAAAAGGCTACCCCACCCAGCTGAAACCACAGCAGGAACTGATCAAATGCAAGTGTGTATGATGTGTGGGTTCAGCTCTTGGTTGCACACAGAAGCTGAACATTATTGTAGGTTTAAATAGGCTTGTGGCTTAATACTTCCCACTCACAAAAACTGGCTCTTATTGTAAACTTGACTTTTTGGTTTTATATTGTACATCAAATGAAGATGGTACAAACAAGGGAGGAAAAGACAGATAGAGCTGCACAAGTAGAGAGGAACCAGAAAAGAACTCAAAGCCTGTTTTGAGTGTGTATGTATGAGGCCTGCACCATTTTCAAGGTGATACATAAAAGCTAAAACGTAGTAGCAGCACTGGAGCCAAACCCTCTTGGGCTATAACTGAAACAAATGCTCCTGGCAAGCCCAAGAGTATGGAGGATTTAAATGCAGCCTACAACTTCAGCAGCTCAGCACCAATTTTCTCACCCTACTCTTGCAACTGTTTCCCCTGCGGCTTCAACAAATTATCCTACATAATTGCAAATGACATCTTCTACTACCATTGTGAAGCTAGTGGTGTAATTTTTAATAAGGAAGCAAACTTGTGTTTTATTGTTTGTAACATGAGTTGTTAAAAAAAGTTATAGCATAGGTGTTACTCATGGCACATGGCTTTTAAGTAAACAGTTTTCTGAAATTTTGCTGGAGTCTTCATGTACAAGGTCCTGTTCACCTGTACGACTGCTTAGTGTGCAGATTAATACAGCTCAAGAGTGATATTCTTAACAAGATAGTTGTATGAGGTCCATCCTTCCAAGGATGAAACCAGAGAGAAGGGAACTCCCAGTCCACAGTGCTGCCATGTACCATTTTACAATGAAGGGGCCACAACACTGCTGTATTGGTCCCTTTCTTTAGGCAAAGCTGGCAAGCCGTTTATCAGCTGCTCCGTTTTTGTCAGTGCACACAGGTTTACAAACAAGTCCCCAGCACTACCTTGTTCGGTTCCTGTAAGAGGGGCATTTTCCTGTAGCTGCATATAGAACTCCGAACTTGCACAGCACCCGGCAGCTGGAGTGGTAGCGAAAACGGCTCCTAACTGTCAGGTGCAAGTTTCGTTCACAGCAGCCTTTAAATAAGCCCTTAGATATCCCAAACCAATGCTGAGATATCTTCCATTCAGAAAATTAAATCTATGCGACTTTTTGGTTGCAGTAGGGGAAGCAGCCTTCCACTGCCTTTGACAGATGAGCTTCTTCCTCGGAGGCAATCGCTGTGCTAGCGGACTGCAGGAAAGCTGATGAAGCTGTTTGGAAGCAGTAAGTGACACTGCTGTCAACAGCCTGTATCTGTGCAGCTCCACAGGAATCAAAGCGCTCCGTTCGCGTGCACCAGCCACATCTCTGCCCGCGTCTCGTTAGCGAACGTGTTTCCCAGTCGTAGCAGTTCCACTGAACCTTGTTCCTTGGAGACATTTAGCCTGATATGTACTAACTACTCTCAAAATGACATAAATCTATGATGACTCTGTCTGCACTAAGGGTATGTTTATGTTTCAGAGTTCTGTCTGATTCAGACATTTCCCAAGCTCCGTTCTTACCCACCCAGAAAACATTTTGCTCTGAGTTAGCGGAACAACTGGGCCATGGGCTTGAGTTCAGGTTTTGCTTCTGCTGATACTCGTGTGCAACCCAGCTCTCAGCATAAAGGCAAGCTACTCAAGCTTCCAGTCCCCTCCACAACTCCAGCTGGAAGATGCTTTCTGTTTCTCTCCTTCCTCTCCCGATACGGCACCATCTGCCGAGTTTGGTGTTTAAATACCAAACGCTCACTGTTTCTGCAGCACACAGAAGGCTGAGGAATCAGACAGGTGAAGTTTCACGGTTTACAGGCTGAATTCCTGGTATAAATCTCATTAAAAAACTCTCACTGTCAGATGCCTCCAGAACTGCCTATGTTAAGAACAAGGAAGCCCATTTTAGTTTATTTATATATAGCATTGCTCTTGTGTCACTGCCAAAGGCTGCAGCTCTGGGTCAGGTCACAGACTGAAATCCCGAGCAGCCCTGAGCGAACACACAGACACCTCTGTGCCATGGGATCTGCCCCCACCAACCATGCCCATGCAGCACCCCCACAGAGTCTCAAAGAGTCAGGCAAGCAGGCATGAAAACTCTCTGCTAGCTAAAGTTAAGCCTGCGGTGAAGTTATACCCTGGGAAGAGATGTATTGGGTTACTAGAGGAAAGATTACCTTAGATAGCTATCTCAGCCAACCCTCAGGGCATCCAGCCCTTTGGGCAGTGGGGAAATACTCTTGCCAATGAAGAAATTGCTATATCTGCTCTTCAGATCCATGACATCAACAAGAGTACATATCTGCTGGTATGATTGATTTTATATTAGTTGGTACAACTGTCAGCTCCTGGGCAAAGATGGTGGTTTGTAGATGAAAGGGGAAGAGAGCAATAAGTCCCTTACTGGCACTGCCAACAGTGGTATTTGCACTTCAGATCTGCGCAGTGCAATGGTGACTGTTTGGCTCCTCTCTCCCCAGCTCTCCTTCCTGATGTGGCTGTCTGTGCCCCTGAGCTGATCTGAGAAACCACATCTCCATGTGCCACTCCTATGCCAGGAACAACTTCTAATATAAATGTGACCTGAATGACGTGAGACGTGTGGGCACAAAGGGCTTTTCAATGATTTGCCAACTGCATTGTACTACTCTGGCTTTTCATGAACTTCCTTATGCCAGATTGTCATTATACCGTTCTTGAGGTATCTATTGAAATAGAACAGTTAAGTGTAGTTGTGACTAAGAGGTTTACGAGAAAAAAAAAAAAAAAGATACACATAGTTTAGAAGACAGAATGAAAAGTTCCAAGAGGTATCCAAATGATAAACACATGCACATATATGTATGGACACACCACAATTACAGCTACTCTTGCCAGAAAGAACCAAAATGAGCACTTTCATGGAAGTTATACTTTGTCTCAACTGGACTTGTTGAAAATTCTCTGTAATAAGTAAAGCAGTAGAGGTTTCACTCACTTGGAGGAAAGGCACTGGTATTGCAGCAGACTGGTAGGCAGCCAGAGTATCCAGTTCAAATGTATTTTTTCTCTACAGTTTTCAGCATTCCTAGTAGAAAATCTTACTCTCATTGACTGGGAAAAACCGGGTGGAGCAGCTATAAAACCACCAGCTAAAAAATATAATTTTTTTTTTAAAATCCCATTTTTAAGTGGCTTTTTTCAAAACTCCTCTGGGGTGAGTCAGGATAGAGCGTAAAGCCTGCTGCTCACGAGTGCCCACGTTGAAGCTTTTCCTATATGGCACCTGAGCTGAAGCAACATACTGCTCCCTCAGCAAACAGTCTGATCCTGGGTACTTCTTTCCCCTGTACCATGCTCTGAACCAGTTTGCAAAGAAGACAGCTGGCGCAGCATGGAGCAGGATGCTGTGCCAAGTGCCAACTATGTACAGTATAGTATTTCAGCTTATCACCCATTCCTTTGAAATACCAACCTCAAAATAAAACACTTCATCAAAATGTGGATTGTTGGTCTTCTTTTTAACTTTTGTCTTTTTGGCTTCCGATCTGAATTAAGGAAAGAAATCGAAAGGTAAGAAACAATGTTAGCAGAAGTGTCATCTTAGAACAGAGCCACTGAGGAACAAATAGCCACCCAGTTGATTTATCTGATCAAACTGGAACGCCATGTGGCTCCAGCACAGCAGGCACACACAAGTCACACACACTCAAGAGATTCACTGCAAGCCTATTTCTCTAAAGTGGCAGTAATCACAGTTTATTATCCTCTCAAACACAACTCCTTGAACCCTGATTCTGTCACAGGCTTGATCCAGCAGAATGTTATATCCGTACATGGCAACTGGCAAGAATGGAGCTCTGAACAGCAACATTTGGGCGACGGCCTCAGTCTTGATGTGACTCAAAAACTCCTCATACCCTAAAAGCATAGGAGACAGGAAGACTGGCATTGCTATTTCTGTGTTTTATATTTTATAATCCTGGGCTGAGGAATCAATGAATGCTTTTCAGTGATGTTAAATCATAAAAAAAAAAAACTAGAATAATTTTCTCAGTATGAATTTTTTTATTGCTGTATTACCACCCTTTTCCCTGCAGTCCAAACAGCCCCTAGTTAATGTTACGTTGTTGAATTATCATGAGTAGCACCGGACAGAAATCTCTGAAATTTCTACTGCTCTGTAGCAACCAGAGTGGGCAAGAGGCCTGACACAGTTTGGCGCTGCCCACTCACCCTCCCCGGGCCGTGCCATCTGCCTGGGCCTGCCTGTCAGAACACCCACATCTGACTGCCCGGCACTGGGCACACAGGCCAGCCAGCAGCTGTTTGATGGCTTCCAAATGTTATGAACGTATGCTTGATTTGTTCTTGTTACCTACAAGTGAAGAGCCCTGTGTTGCCCCATGTCACACATCTTCCCCTACAGCTCTGCGGTAATAAGGCGGCGTAGATAAAACAGATGCAGATGGAGAGGCGCATCAGCCATGTGGAAAACTGACCTACTAATCATTTCATCCCAGAATCTATCTCTCATTTCTCACGCAGCAAAGCTGCTTAGATAGCTTGTAATTGCTTCTATGAACCGGGGAATTCTATGTCCTCTTTTACAGAGGTCAAGTAAAGTTGGGTCTCATTCTCAGTGCTGCTACAGGCTTCCTGCGTGATGGCAATGGGCCAGCCCACCAGTATAGTGTTTTCCCATATATAATAAAGGCCTAGAAACAGTTTTGGTCAGGAAGCCTGATGGCTCTCTAGGTACAAATCACACAATAAACAGCAGCACATTTATTGATGTTTTTATGCTCGGTACGGCATAAATGCAGCAGAATAAAGCAGCTTTCCTACTCTAAAAGGAGACACATTGAAAAATCCAGAGGAGAATACTGTACGGATTAAGAATATCCCACTATTCCGAGGAAGAGCTGAGAGATAAAAGAGACTAATCGCCTCCAGGACGTAGGGCAGATTGCCTGTTCCATCTCATCAGTCACACTTGTCAATCAGCTTCTTTACCGATAAGCCCATCTGGGAGGGGACTGGGATGCAGGATGTAGAACGAGAGGTGATTAAGGCAAGCACAATTATTGAGCAATTACAAAGCAGTGAATGGGAATAAGCTGCATGCTGCTGGCTGGAGATAGAGGTAAGCCTTCTCCCCACCAAAACCCAGCTAGGAATAGGATGCAGCTATGCTCTTTATTCTGAAGGGAAATAGGTTATCAGTTGTCACACATTACCCAGACTAGGGGGCAGAGGGAAGCAGATAAAGAAAGGTAAGTTGGGACACTCAAGGACACAAGGGTTAGTCAAAAAGTCTCCTTACAGTTTCAGTAATAGCCACCCAGTACCATCTGAAACAAGTTACAGACTTTAAAACATCAAAGCATACAACTCAATCACACAGCTCATTAATGGAGGTAAGGCACAACACACCTAGACAGAGACGAAGAACACAGACCAGTCTCAAAGACTCCTCTGCATGCAAGGTATTTGTCAAGAACGCACTTTATTTATAGTATTTTCAATAGATTGTTGTAAAACTTTATGAATAACCCATGCTACTAAATCTGATTCTTTGAGGTCACACAAAAGCTGTTTTGTTTCTAACATGGTACAGACATAGAAGATGACTGTCGATAAGCAGAAACAAAAACAGTGACATCCAACAGCATGGGAAATTCTTATCTTATAACAGGACAATTTAATTCCAAATTTTAAATGAGGAGTATTACATGCAGAATCTCATAACTAAAACCTCTTTCTGAATTTTTTCCATGCTATTATGTCCACCTCTATCAAATTACGAGACTGAAACACCTAGAGATTTTGAAATACACATTAATTTGTCACACCTTGAAAGTGAAAATACTCTAAATATTCACATAAAAATGTGCATACGTTGCAAGATGTTGATGTATTCAGCTTCCTCTTCTGCCCCTGCTCAAAATTAGGCAATGAATTTGCTCAAAAACTGGCCTCCAACTGTGAGGTGAGAATATGCACAAATTAAGCCTAACCACAAATTGCATACTTCAGGATATTCAAATTACTCAGACTGAAACAAGCCTCAATTGACTTACTCTAGTATAATTCAGTAGTTCATACATGCACTCATGAACACTTAATATATTCTAGTGGTGTCTAAATACTCCCATCTGTCCATCGGAGAATGTAGATTTCTAATAGACAAAGGAAACAGAAGCCACCCTTATGAAACGGAAGCTTTTGTTTGTGCAATACTTGCCTGGAGGGTCCTGCTAAGGTAACGGTGGCGTAGGGATCGCATTGCCCGTTCACAATGGGCAGCCCTTGGCATTCTAGAACTCTGGAAAAAAAGAAAACGCAGGCAAACAAATCAATGAAATGGGAAGAGACTGGAGTTTAAATAGAAGCAATGCATTTTCATCCCGCTCCCTTTTCACAATACTCGACACTAGGGAATTGAAATGTCACTAAGCACAAGCCTTTAATTTATACCTAATATTGAAAACACATTTTGGTCTTAAGTACTAACTTCAATGAGGTCAAAAATACTGTTAAATTAGAGAGAAACCTTGACTTGAAGGATTCTTATTTTGCAAGCACAACAACTTAAGTTTCATGAAATAAAAGTCTGCTGTCAAGATGGGAGCTGTCAGCACTTTAAAATTCTGTGACAACTTATTCACCAAAAAAAAAAAAGTGCCAGAATTTACTTCTGTAACAAAAGATTGAAAAAACAGAGACAGATCCCAGCAGTAGTCAAGCAATTTGTCAGAATCACATTCATGAAGGCCTCAGTGCTTTTGACAAAATTTGGCATGGACTTATTTGAAAACGTAGTTAACTACAGACCAGGAGACAGCATGAAACAGCCACCTTTCTCCATAAAATTTGTAAAGAGCAAAACTGAGGAAATGCATTCAGCAGTTCTGCACTGAAGAAGTAGAAGAGACGCTGGAGGGACAAAACGGAACAAACCTGGGTTTGGTGCAAGACATGGTGAGAAATCTGCACTTTCGCACTCTCATTTCAACATCTCTTTGGGAGGAAAAAAAAGAGGCAACACAACCCCCAGAACAGTGAAAAAATGTTTCATATTTCACAACTGAGGAGTACAGCATCAATTGGAAACAAATGCAGACAAGCCAGTTACCAGGACTCTCCCTGCTTCCAACAGGTAAGCCTGTTGGACTGATGTATTTAACCCAATTATAACTGGAAAATGTAGGTGAAGACAAGCTCAAACTCTTTGGGCAGGTGAAAAATCTTGCAGTGTGAAATATCTTGCACACTTCTGGGTGCTATAAAATCAGCAAGAAAAGTAATATCCATTTTACTGCTTCCAGTGACAGCAACTTTGATACAAAATAAAAAGAACAACAAACACGATAGAGAAAAATTCAGAAACAGATAGTGCTCCACAATTTTATACACAAAGCAAGTTATTTGATAACATATGATGTAGACTTCTAATACAGTTTAACTACAGACTTATTACTTATTCTGCATAAAGAGAGAAAAATTAATATTCTGTACCAATACAGGAACCATTTTTATAGCAGAGGATGCAGAGTATAGGTAGGTTCACAGAGCACACGAAGACTGATGATCAGACTAAGGGGTCACATGCAGGCAGCTAAAGAGATGCATTACATTCATAGCTGGATTTTCACGCCTATGATCCTGCAGAATAAAGGCTAAGTAATTGGCTTAATACAGACAGCCCCCAATAATACACTCACAAGCTTCTCATTTGCATAGCCTCTACATGCATGGAAAAGCATTTCTTTATTGAACTGGGTGAGTCTTCATTGCTGATTCAGTGCAAAAGAGATTTATGTCCTGTGTTTTGGATACTTAAGTGAAATCACAGATCAAAACCACAGAGAAAGTTGGGGAAAACTTGGATTGCATAGGCACTGGGCTGCTTTTATTTCTGGACTTCTATTATTTCACTACAAATTTACCTTCCATACAGACAGAATTTACAAGCCTCCCAGATGCCTCGTTTAACAGGTATCTGATATTGCAGAGTGCTGCCACATGAACAACAAAACTCAAGCCACAAATTCTATCCCAGCACCAGCTGGAAAGGCAAGGTGCAAGCTCCAGTAACCCTCAACATCAAGCAACACACAATATACACAATTTGATTGTCTAAATGCACACATCTAGTGCCATTTGAGACGACTTAACAGTTTCTTCCTCAATCCCTTGGTCTCCAGGAAGGCAGGAGGTATCCATGGAACATTTCTATTTAACAGCTCCATGCCTCTCAGGGGTCTCACAAACAGACTAGATCCCTGTTTTAAAGCAACCAAGTCCTACTACACATTCACTCAGCCCATCTTACAGATGTGCAGAATAGGCTTTTTTTGCATGCGTATTAATACAAGTATTAAAAATTGCAAGAAAAATGCTACTTCTTAAATGTGAACAGAAATAACACTTATGAGGAACTTCACATTGTAGCCTTCTGGCAGAGTAGCTAGCAGTGCAGGAAGAAAATCCCAAAAGTACCAGTACAAAGCCTTTAAGAGGCAGGTCCAGTTTGATTTTCTTATGAGTAAAGGACAGACCACTTTCCTTCTAGTGGTCTTTGCATTAGTATGACTACATTCACAGCAGAAACACTTTGCCAGTGAACTACAGCATGACTGCTGGTAATTCTTCCAGGACGGTAGATGTGGTTTGAACATATTCCTCTTTGAACAGAACAATTGTACATCAAGTGTCAGCAACACCCCCCTCCGCTTCCTTAAGGCATCCTGTAAGCCTCTTAAAATGAAATAGTAACTCAATGGTTTTATAGCAGTCAGCCAATTTTCTGCTGTTGATGAATGGCTCCCAAGCCAGCTCTCATCCATACAGGAAGAGTTATGTGAAATTAAACACAGAGAAAGCATGTTCAGATAGAGTATGATTCCTGTTTTAATATAAGTGGTTCTTTCAATAATATACAGACAATAGAAGGTGATCCCAGACAGCATCATCTACACGTGAGGAGATGCAGAGTTTATAAATCACTCCACAATAAAATCAGAGATTAATTTGAATGATCAAAAGTGTGAAGTTATCCACACAAGAAAATATGCACATCTTAACTATACACATATACAATGACAGGATCTATTCTAGTACTACCACATCAAATAATTTTTTCACATTTTTTTTTGTGGATAGCCCTCTGTCATTATCACATCAGCCATCAGCAACAGTTAAAAAGAAACAGTATCATTAGCTGGTCAAACACAGCAACGTAAATCATTGGGCACTTGCATATTGAATTGTGTGTGCTATACAAAACATACGGAGAAGAACAACAAGATGAATTTTAATCTCTCGTGGCTCTCCCAGGTTTGTATTCTCCAGCTCAGAAAACAGAAGTTATCCATTCATGAACAGCTTACAAAATCATGAATGGTATGAAGAACATTTCCTCACAAAATAAGAATTAGAGGGCACATAATGAAATTACCAGACAGCAGGTTTAAAATAAACAGAAGTAAGTACTTTTTACACACAATATGTAATAAAATAGCAAAATGTATTGCCATGAGATGTCATGGAAGCCAGAAGAACACATGGATTCAAATCAGGACTACACGAACGCATGAAGCGTAGGTCTGTAGGCAGCTATTAAAGCTTAATAGTCCAGAAACCTCCTTCAGCTCAGGAAAGCCCAAATTGCTGATCGGGAAGGGTGTAACACTAAAGCAATCATCCCATATTTGAAGTATCACTCACCAGCAAACATCAGAAACAGTACTAGGCTAGACTAGAGGGGCATTTAACATAGCAGGAGAGTTTTTATGTTCTCTGGGGAGAAAAGCAAAAACAAAACAAAAAACCACACCGAAATACACAGATGTTCTCATACAGTCGCGATGACTTAAGAGTAAGGCATTTCGTTATGTGCATTTGGAATACAAAAAGCAAAAGCAACCTTGAGAAAAACAAAATGTGCGAAAACAGGAAGCAGACCCCGACATAAATGATATCCCAAGCCTTTCAGGTAATTTAAAAGCAGTTATTGTTTAAGGATGTTGGAGAAAGAAGACAAAAGACTGAAGACTTAGAATTTTCAGGAAGGAAGGCTATGTCCGGAGAGAGGCTCATTCTGGTTCTTATATCTTACTGAGCACTGTGGGGAGAGACAATGAAATTCAACAAGGCACAGGTCTGGTTGACTCACTCTAGTATCCTCTCATTAGCTACAGGAAACTCAGATCCTAAAGCTGCTTTCATTACCGCCACTTCCTTCAGTCATGGGCAAGTTAGTAGGTAAGTTAACACTCCTCCCAACCTGGTACCAAAATAAGAGCTTTAATTGGCAAGCAGGAAAAGAGCTAGAGCAAGATGATAGCTACTCAGAGACACAAAAAAAATGGAGGCTCAGTTCTGCCACATGGATATCACATTATTAAGAGTGACAGTTCATATCTGTATTAGATGAAAAAACATATGGAAATAAATGTATAATAAAGGTACAATCTCAGGGAAGGGAGATGGAGGAGCCATGCTGGGAAGCAGTGAACAGAGCCAGTAGAAATGAAATGCCTTTGCTCTAATTATTTGTGGAATGAATGAACATATGCATCCTAGGATAATAAAAAAAAAAAAGCCTAAGCAATCAAGATTATTCAAGAATTACAAGTCAACTCATCAGGCCCTGGAGGAAGAACGTCTGCCCAACTGGTAGTTTCTGATCATGAGCTGCCTCAAGCCCAGCTGGGACAGGGTGAGCCATCCCTCCCAGTTAGCCCGGCTGGGCTGGGCTGGGCTAAGGCTAGTGCTGGGTCATATGGGAAAACTCTCAATGCAGCTGCCTCACTATATTTTGCTTGTGGTTTATAAAATTAACAGGTTTCAAGGAACTAGATATTTCAGTTTTCGATGTGGTTCATGACCAAACCTTCACAAGAGTAAATAAGCTATGGAAAATTCCCAGAGGGTAAAAAGAAAACCTGAAACCCAAACACACGGTGACCATGCCCTCTTGCCTTAAAATTACATGATTACAGAAGTTGAGAGGGAGGCAGATGGAGAAGGTTTTGAAAAAAGACAATATTTTTTCAACAAAAACTAAGTAGCTCACATCCTCACATCTGACGACTCAGGCATTCCCTCTGCCTTGGGGCTGCCAGCCAAGAGCTGGAGGCTGTAGTCTCTCAGAGAGCTCCTGCACAATCATACTCAAAACCAGGCTTAACACAGGCAAGCAACATCAGGATCATCCAAGCCTGTGGGTGTTCCACACCCCTTCCTTGGAATTGGAAAAATGATTTTAAAATTATAGGCCCTCTGATTAGGTCAGGATGCACATGTCGTCGGCGTCCTTGAGCACCAGAATGGACAACCAACACAAAAACGGACACTGAGAAGAGAAACCAGAAAGAACGTAGCTGTTCTTAAAACACAGAATCATATTTACTGTTTTTTCACACTAAATCACTTCCAGTATACCTAGTCAGGCTCAGTTCTTCCCTCAGTTTCAACCTAGCATAGGGAATAGCACACTGTTCCCTTCCTCTTTTCTCAAATCAGAATTGTTTTCTCACTGTGATTCCTCAACAGAAAATAAATACATCTCTTTTTCTACACAATCTTGCTTTCTATCACTGTACCTACTCCAGGTGTTTTAATTGCTTTCACATACATACTGGGTTCCTGGGATCAATCTTAATAGTTGGCAAGTTTACTGATGTATCATATCAACCTTCTGTTTCAAAGCAAGCCTCTACTTGCTCCACCTCTTTTTCATTACCTAACCTTGAGGTTGTGTCCCATCTCATATGCGTATTTTTTGGCTGTGTTTGGGTTCTTTTCTGTGTCATTTGAAAGGCAAGAGACCTCCTCCTCCTTGCTTGCTCTAGTGATCTACTGATTACTTGAACGCTCAGTACTTTGTGTGGTAAGCCTGACCAGACAGAGAAGAATCAAGTTAAAAGTAAACTTTGTGGCAGATTTGTCAGAACTGTCATCACAACAATGCATCTTTGGCTTATGCTAAGTACTTGTTTGGTAAGGTACATTCCCCAGCGCTGGGTATGCAAGTCCCTCTGGATCTCTCTTTTTTTGTCTACTACTGACTACAGGATCATCTTGTAACATATGTACTATCCCAAGTACATTGTCTAGCGGGAGTAACGGAGCACCTCTGAATACTCTCCCTTTGTGAATGGTGTTCTCAGGGCACATAAAACAGGCTATTAATCTTTTAACTTCATAACAGAGTACTCCAGTCTTTTTGTCTAGTCTGACAGTAAAGAAGTGGTGCTTCCCTTTTCCCTGCCACATTCAGTTCGTTCTTGAACATTCTTTTATTTCAGTACAGCCTTCCATCCATGATCCGAGCTCCTTACTCAGTCCCAGTGGTTTAAGAGGAACTTCAAGGTAATGCTGCACAACAGACTTCCTTGGCCAACCTCATATCTGTGCTGGCACGTGGTAGCTGCTCTGTGACCAGTGAACTGACTTCTGTCTTCCACTGCAAGCAGGAACTGTTCCCAGGCCTCCTTCTTATTCCCTCGGTCTGGCGTGTTTAGAGGGGCTCTTGTTCAGACGGGCTTCACCTGGATGGATCTGCATCCACCACTAGTTGGCACAAAGGCACAACGTCTAGCTCAGAAATCCCTCAAATTACAAATTTCTGGAGACCAGAAGAGTATATCACAGCACGCCTGCCCTCATAATTCTTCATCTCCTACTGAACATGCTCAAAGACAGCATCCTGGGTTTTGGTCTGACCAAATGTTGTATCAGAACTGCTGCTAGTGCACCTCCAGACAAACCTTGCACATCCTCGTCACTTCCACAAAATAACCTACTGGATTTTCATTCAGGACTTCACATAAACACGCAACCCTTTTTTGCCAAGAGGCTGACCAAGTGACATGTTTCTTCTGGAATAAAGCAAAAGTTTTCTAAATATACTTCAGTCCTGGTTTTAAATTACACTCTGTCTCCATCATCCAAAGTACTAAGATAATTATGTCCCAGTCTCCTCAAAGTTTCCTTATCAATCCATATTCTGCCTCTGCTTTACCCCTGTCCCCAGGGAATAAGGAAGCCTGCACTGCTGCATCCATGTATTGAGTCATGCCTTTGTCATCTGGATGAATATTTGAAGCCAAAGGATCATGCCTGCTTCAATTATGAGAACTCTAGGGAAAGACTATTTCAAAAGTACCTATTCCTTTACTTTTGGAAATGACCTACTTGTACCAAAACAAAATTTCCTACTATTCTTCACACCTGCATGTTTTTTGCTCTGTGAACAGATCAGTTTCCTCTGGAAGTGGTTCTGACATAGTGGGAATTGTCCACAGTGATGTGACCTTCATCTCATGTCCCTCTCAGGACACAAAATGTTCCAGCACTGTGTAGTGTTCAGTGATCACTGACCATGCTTGGCCGAATCAAGCAGCGAAAGGATGGAAAAATATCCAAGTGGATATTGCCATACTGAACTAAATACATCAATGCTTGTTTTATCATCATTTTTCAAGCCATTTCCCCACTACATTTTTTTCATCTCTCCAGGAAACCTGAAACCAGAGTCTTTATCAATCCTCAGCCACACTGCTGCTCTCCCATCTATCCTTCCACCTCTTTTTCTGCCCTTTCAAGAAAATCACTCTCCTTTAGGAACTCCAGCGGTATGCTGTCTTCTTTGGACGATACCCTCTTTTCCTCCTCTTTTTTTTGGTGAACAAACATGTTCTGGCTTACAAATGCTAAATTCCTTCACCATCCCCTTAACCTCCAAGAGAATTAATGTTTAACTGGAGCTGCTTTCCCCTTCACATGACAATTCATTTTGCCACAAACATCTGTGGCCCTAAATGAAACCCTGCCTCACTCAAACAAATGGCACAACTTTAACTGAGGCCAGCATTTCACTTGAGGCATATTCCCTTAAAATAAAAGGCTGTACAGCATGCCATGTGTTGCCTCTGAAATATCTCTATACAAGGTACATTACCCACTCAAAACCACCCCCATTTCAGCTTCTGAAATCTGGAGAGAGCTTTTGCAGATCAGAGGAATAGGCTGTGCAGGCAACTATTTTGATTTTTCTCTTCAAGATACCCTCCAAAGCCTCCACACCAAAAGCACAACAGAAACCTTGAAACTCTGAGATTACAGCTGCAATCCCACATAAATTCTGCCTTTTCTTCTACATTCCCAGCTGAGTTCAGAAGAGCTGCAGTCCAGCAAAACATTTAAACATGTTCCTAAACTTGTGTTGTCCTGAACAGATGCTCCTTCCTGAGCTGAACTACAGCAGTTTTTGCAGCCTCACACAGATCCAGATTAGCTTTTGGTCTTCACCAGAATGCTCTGTATGTGCCACATTTCTGTCACACACACACAGTTCTTGTTAACATAAAGCTATTAATGGTGATTTCCTTTGGATAGAGCAGAGGAAGAGGAACTGACTGTTAATGTTCGGCTTCGAGCAACAGTTTCTTCCCCAGGTATTTACTGAAGGTATTTTATAGCAAAACAGGAACAAATATTCATACAAACCCAACCAATAATATACAGAAAGCAAATGAAAGCTAATGATCACAACCTCTGCTTCCCCAATCTAAACCAAATAATATTAGAGATACTACACTAAAGCTACGGGCAATGCAAAAATGTTTTCAATAAATATAAGGAAGAAATACTGTCAATACATATGCATCCCTAAAACCACTATCACTTCAAATAAACTGCAAAAATTTTATCCTGTCAGTAGACATCTAAACATTTCTTAATGGTTTAAAAATCACATGGACTTTTTTCTGCTATTAATATGGGAGCTGTCCTTCCTGCTACAGTTCAAAACATCCAATTTGCTTCCCAATAACAGCTCTAGAAAGACTTTTAAAACCACACATTTAGAGAGCACCATCTGTACTCAGTTCTAAATAAAGAGAACAGACTAAAAAGTGGGCGTCAGCCATCCTGTTCTCACAGGACAAGGAGTTAATCCATTAGCAGTTAAGCCAGTTGATGAGTCAATTACAGAAGAGCTGCAAGCTTCCTGAAAGCCACTTCAGAAAAGTTTTACGTTAGGTTAATGTAAAAAAAGGTTAAATTATCTGTGACATTGCCCTGAGGCCTTGAACAAAGACACAAGCTTGCTGAAATTTTGAACCAAACTGATTTGGTGACTATTACTGGCAGTGACATCATTTCCTCCTGACTTGGTCTCAGACTCACAACCCCAGTTATCAACAGGGTCAGCAATAGCTGAACAATGAGAGAGTAAAGCAGAAGGGTAAGTAAGGAGAAGGAATTATTTCCAGCACAAGTCGATTTTCAGAGGAGACGGAAGACTCAAATACAAGTTGCAGCAGAGCAAGAAGTATGCAAAAACTATAAGGAAAGAGTAGCACAAAAGAGGTACAAACAGGAAAGGATAAATTTGCTTCATGACAGAGCTATATTGATTCTTGTAGGAAAAGTGGAGAAATTTGTATTTGACGTAATACGGTAGGAAGTTAAGGAATGGGTCAACATATGAAGGGTTAAAGCAGCATGGTGAGAAATGTAAGAGGAGTGAAGCACAAAATGACAACAATTACGACATTAAGCAAATTATTATAGCCTACACAAATGCTTTATCTGAGCTGAGCGTGGCCTGTGGCAATATTAAATGGAAGCAATGAGATATGGTCTGTACAGGCAGATAAGGAGACAAAGATGATCCAAGGCCAAAAGGCAGCTTGGGAGTCAGACACAGGCTGCTATGGCTACATAACGAATTCAGCCAGCGATGCTAAAAACTCCCATGTTGTTTCTCTTTGCTTGGAAACGTAGGTCAGCATCAAGAAGATGCAAAGTGTGCTATATGTGATGTACAGAGTTTGTGGAAAGCAAACTGCAACAATCTCTGACTTGAGGCCTGTCCAACTTTGACCTGCTCCTATTAGATGGACTGATAACCATAGGACAAGAAGGAAGACAAAATGAAGAAGCTGGGTTTGAAATGACTGACATTCAGCCCAAAGACAGAGTGTGATACTTGGCAGGGCAAAAGTTATCAAGAAATCACCAAGAAACGAGCCAAAGAAAAAGCTTTTGAGCCTACGGGCAGGGATCTGATTATCAAGTAAGCAAAAAATATAACAGAGGAAGAGACTAAACCCAGAAGCTTTAAAATTAACTTAGGACAGAGTGAAGGAAATGAGGCACCTTGGTGCAGGAGGAAGGTAGGGGGCAGCGTTCAACTTTAAGAAACAAAACAGCAAAACAGAAGCAGCATGTTCTTAACTTACCCAAGGGTTTCCTACCTAGCTGGTGAATAAGAGTTTCCTCTAAAGTGCTTGAGTATAGCCAAGCCAAACAACCAGGCTGGGGCCATAGACAGTAATAATTTAAATAAAAATCTGGAGATGCTGGTAAACGACATGTACATCTGTAACAAATGGGAGAGCATGAAGTACGGCATCCAAATCTCATGCTGCAACATACTTGAACCACAGGGCATAATAACCCCAAACTCTTGGCCCAAGGAAATGTATCAGATTAGAGTCTGGATCAAATCTCAACAACTTTTGGGTGACAGGGGTTGCACTCAGGAAGGGAATGAGATGGTTTAACAAGAGCTGTGGGACTAACAGAATGAAAACCCAGCCAGCTTCTTCTCATCCCTACCCAGTTCAAATATAATTATTTATCTAATAAATGAGTCCTTGAAGACTCTTTCACATAGATTCTGACATTTCATATTTAATTAGATGTATTCTAGTGGCAAATACACCTTTCTAAATGGAAAAAAAATAGCTCACAGTTGAAAAATAAAATAAGTAATTATTTGTGGACCTATAAAACAATCAAAGGTGCCTTCAAACACTACATGGAGGCTACAACCTTCTGTATTGGGCATGCCTTGGCACATCTGAGGTAGGTAGAACTTTTAATGCTTTAAAAACACAACTTGAAACGACTCAGAAAAATTTCTGATTAGATTTATGTGAATAATCAGACAATTTGGGATCTTGATTAACAATATTTATTATTAAAGGCCAGTGATCTTTCCTACACATGCAATACTTTCATTAAGGAATTCAAATTAAGCTGATTCATCAACACTACTGAAAAATTATGGCAGTTCAGATGCCAACTGAGTCCCAAAATGATGCTGAGGCATTGAGTTCATTTTGATAAGAGAACTGGGCTAAGGTTACACAAATTGTGTCACAGTTAACATGTAAATGCTCTCCAGCTAGAATTAAAGAAAAAATAACTTGATGCTGTCAAGATTTACATAACTAAAAAGATGTTAACATATCTCATCATGATTACAGATAATGCACTAATCAAGCAGGGAAGGTAAAAAAAAATTACACAGCATCAGGTATTTAACAGTAAAATCAAGGCATTATGTTCTCAAAAGTTAGGTTTTATTAAAAAACAAAGTACAGGAATGTTCACATCAGCATTCAGATAGACCAAGTTTGTGAAAGACAGGAAGCAGAACTGTGGAGTCTTCTTTAGTTATCAAAATAGCAACATACGTATCAGGCTTCTTAAGTTTCATTTACCTGCATTTTTTACACTAAGGCACATAGAGCTATTCATTCCAAGTAGTACAAACACCATAGGCATCAAAAACCATGTTTTTGTAATACAGTTTCCCACAAAATTGACTGAAAAATACTCCTCAATGTCTCTGACTTTGTGAGAGGAGAGATCAAGAAAGATTAATAAACCACTCATGTAAAAAACAGCTGCCACAGGACCGTGACTTGCCCACTTCGCATTGTTCCTCTGGTCCTACAAGGCCACTTACTTCACTCTGACACTTGTTTATGTTAAAATCACTGAGGTGGGTACTGAAACATCTCACATGTAAGGCAGTACACGTGCAGCTTTTCAGAGCTAGTGTTAATGCTTTCATTGACCAATTGCTGTTCTTTCTTATCAGTAGTGGATATACTGTTATGGCTGTTGGTGCCCTCAGCTCCTGCTGGAGGGCTCCTTACAAGTTTTAGCAAAGGGACTGTCTCTCCTGGAGATGTGCTACAGCGTTCTGTACCTAAAGGATCACGCTGTGAACATAATCCAGAAATTGCAGGAAGGATGTTTTGGCACCATTCTGTGGAAAGACCAAAAGAAGTGGGTCCTGCAGACAAAACCTGCCATTAGCAGTGAAACCTTCTTAGTAAAGTATCATCCACTGCAATATCACAACTGTAAAGTACCAGACTCGTAAGACTCTCCACACTTTTTGAGCCATTGGGAAAACACTCACCTGCAATGATCCTGCCTGATGCTTTCTCCTCTGAAAACATACAGACATACTGACTTACAGGTAGTGTTTCAGAAAAGAAAAAAAAGAAAAAAAAATTTAGACTTTTCTGAGGGATAGCCTACTACTGAGTAATCACAGAGCAGTACCCAGAAGGTACCTGGACAGGAAGGCACAGACTTTTAGTGGAAGACAAAATATCTCAGCCAGTTAGATGGGATAAAGCACCAGGTGAGATTTCCTGCACAGAGCACATCAGAACAGTAAACCTGGTACCCTACCAGCAGCAAAACATTACACGTCCTGTGACCAGTTTCTGCTGGCACCAGATTCCACTTTACTTTCTACCCTGAAAGGTCAGTCGTATCTTAGGTTCAGTTAAAAGTTATGATATCCCACCCCCAAGAAGGCTGTGCTTCACCAAGTGGTGGTTATATTGTTGTTTGTACAGCACTGAGATCCTTGGTGATAAAATAAAAATGCAAAGAAAGAGCTCTTTAAATAAAGTTTTTAGTGTCTTGTCACTTTAGATCTTCTCAGGGGAGAACAAGAAGCAAATTAGGGCATGGTCAGGTAGGCATTCTGGTATAACCAGCTGTAATTAGCAGCCCACATCAGCTTTATAATTCCAGTTATTACACAAAGAGTTCATACTTGCACTAAGTTTCTCCTTGTATTTTGGGACCAAAAGGCATCATTGGGATCACATCATCTGGCCTCTTTCAAGACAGTGATGAAAACTCTCACCTAGTCAAGTTGTGCAATGAGTTCTTGATTTCTACTGCAACTCCAGAACACCTTCTCAAAAGAAATTAAGGCTTAACGCAAAGGACTCACAATGATTAAAATACCTTTATGATGTTATACAGAAAAACATTCACTGATTAATGATCATGACTCAAAAAAAAATAAAACTAACAACCAACACATCACATCCAAGTGTTTTCCATTAGACTAGTCTTTAGCTTCCAACCACTGAGTATCACTGTGGTGAGAATGAATAACCATACAATCAGAAGAACTCTCCCCTGAATACTGTGCAAACTGTGGTTTCACCACTTTCAAGTTTTTCTTGTATAAATCAAACATTTGTTCACTGTGAGACACATTTGCCAGGTCTTCAATTCTTCCTGTGGCTCTTCTGTGAATGCTTCTGCCATTCAACAGCATCCTTTTTAGCTTGGTCTCCTAAAGATACAGGCTTATGCGAAAATGTTTTCTGTCTACATTTGGCCATCAATCTCTCACTGATGTAATTTTTGGATCAGTTGGTGATTTCCACAAGATTTGAGAAAGTGGTAGAGATCACAAGAGATACTCCCAGTAGTATGAATTTTGTTAAATCCAATGGGTGTGTATAGAAGATAAGACCACTGGATGTCCCCAGCAGGGAAAGGGCTGCACATGGAGGTTCGGTGATTCTCTGTAGCCTTTGACTCTACCGAAACAGTGAGAGTTGGCCACCACACTGTGCCACCTCTTACCAACGTGATATTTAGGCCAGCAGGGCAAGAAACTGGACAACGCAGCTGTGATTGTCAAACAACTGAGAGGGTAACACCATATGCAGCCAGTACCTCTGCAGCTGTATAGTCTAGCTGAATTCTTGCCTCTGTTTGAATCTTGTATGAAATTATTACAAAACCATCAGCTTGGAAGTAAGTCAACCGCAATATGAGTTAAAATTGATTGCACATGCTACTGCCTCCAAAAGCACAGCCTCCTTGCCAATTTCTGTGCTTGTTAGAAGGGTGTCTCGCACTTGCTTTCAAAATATTTCCCTCTTCTCTTTGTATTTAAGAGAACAAAATTATTAAAGGAGGAAGTAGCAAACTACCTTGTACAGTGGGAAGGAAAAGAGTGGGACAGTAAAAATAGCTCATCTCAAAGTGCTATTGAATTAAAAATATTAAAGGACAATCCTTCCCACTCACAAGTTCTTTGTATGTTACAAATATGTAATTAGCAATACAGATTAAATACTTTACAATCAGCTCTTACTGAAAATGCCAGAAAATGGCATCCAAGGCAAAGGTTTACACCAAGGAGCATGTGGAGGAGGGAGTACAGTGGACACTTGGTGATTTTAGCACTGTGGACTCTGGAAAGGACTTGGTCACAGTGCATCACCAGTTGTGCTCCCAGTAAAATAAACTACCCACAAACATGAACATGATTTCTAGCTCATCTGGATGGAGTAGGGAAAGTGATACTCTCTCATTATTGTCACATACAGTGTCAGACTTCTTGCAACAACTTCCTCTCAACAAATAGTTCTGTGAACAATAAAGTTAATGAAGGGGATTTCTTATGCATTGTGTACCATGTCTTTGCTCTTATACTTGCAAAAACCCCCAACTTCAACACCTATGGCCCTGGGATCTCCTCTTTACCCTCCAGCTTCCCCTATTCCTCTCATACCTTTATGTCCCCAATTCCTTGTTCTGCTACCTAAATATCACCTTGGCAACTGTTGCTGTTGGAGCAACCGATAAAAACTTGCAGAGGAAAGTGTGATTTGTAAATTGTGTTGCACCACATTGCCCCTTTAGAAGCTTCACCAGCATTGTTTCTCGATGGTGCATGCCACGGAAGCTGTGGGAATTCCAACAGTCATTCAGAATGAAACAGCATATAAATTTACCTTTGTATTATGCTAAATACTATATACTTCAAAGAGCCTTTTGATACAGGTCATGTTGCAAGACAACAACTAGTATTTCCCAGGGCCCTACCTCAACCATAATTCAACTGCTTCAGCTAACCACCATTAAAGTGAAGTAAAAACTGCAGGTGCTTAGGGTACCATGGGCATATCCAAGGTAGTAACGATTCACAGTTCTCAAAATCCATGCACCTCTCACATATACAGATAGTTCAGGAATGCTCTCTAATGCCCTCAAGCCACCCTAACACTGTGACCTCAAGCACATTCAGAAGCTAAAAGTAATTTATCAAAAGGATTTATGCTTGAATAATTTGCTTCCATTTCCAA
Organism: Nesoenas mayeri; assembly: GCF_963082525.1. Classification (NCBI taxonomy): domain Eukaryota; kingdom Metazoa; phylum Chordata; class Aves; order Columbiformes; family Columbidae; genus Nesoenas; species Nesoenas mayeri. Next base: position 150,445,755 of record NC_137541.1, on the reverse strand, counting down.
TCCCAGACTATGTTTACTCTGTGTAAAATGGCAAGTACCCTCATGTTATTTAAACAGTGGCACTTACTGTTAAAATAGACTGACTTAGAAGAGTTACATTCCAGTCTTGTATTACAAGTTGTTTTATACATGTTCTAGAGTCATGTAATGATGATTCAAGCTCAAAATGGCTAGCACTTCAAAACATGTTCTGCTGCAGATGGACTAATGCCAAAGGGTCTAATCAAAGAAGTTGCTCTTGATTAGGATTACAGATATGAAGATACTTGCTTGTGATTGGAATAAACAAAGAATTTCATAAACAGAGGAGAAGCACTGAAGAAACACTGCAGACAAAATCAAAGAAGGGTCAAACTGATACTTCATTTAATGAGAAATCTGGCAGCAGGAAGAGATGGTATATGGATAGGTTCGATGGAGAGTGAGCAATTTAAATTTGACTTAGGCTAAAAAACAGTTAAGAGAAGTTTTGGGGAGGACAGGATGAAGAAGCGAAGTGGGGAGAACTACTTAGATGGCAGAAAGTGTAACCTCAGTGCTGCCAGAGTTGGCAAGAAGGAAGGAAAAAAAACACCTGTACTATGCTAAAGCTTTGGACAAAGATACATACTCATTTCTTCTTTCTTCCCCTCCCTACTCCCCAACATCTGCAGTATTGCAGCACTACATGATAAAAATATCAGATACTATGTGATTTAATCTCTGAGCAATTTTGCCCAACCAGTTTGTTATGAAACACATACAAGTATAAAAGCACAACCAAGATGCAATCTTGCAGGAAAAGGCGCAGCTTGATGCAGAGTATGCTCTCTAGAGAAAGGAGATTGTGACACATTTTAATGGATGCATCAGTTTATTGAAAATGAAGCCTTGAAACCACTTTATACTCTCATTAGAATTCCCTACCAGCAGCAAACAGAAGTTGAAATTTTTCAAAATACTACAAGGTGACTTGATTGATGCATACATTAAACTAGTCTGCAACACCATTTTTTTCTCCCTGATTCAGCTTGTATTTCAGGCAGGAAAATAAGCTTCTTTTGATCCCGAAACAAGTTCAAAGCTGGCTGTACGCTGCATGTCTCTACAACAGCATAGAAACTTCTCTAAATCAACACAAAATATATATTCTCTAAACCTGGAAGCAGCAAACCCAAGAGGCAGGGTGGCTCAGGGACCCATTTGGAACAGAGGCAGAGAGCGCTGAGAGCTGTAGCACAGCTGGAAGAGCACCCGCTGTCAGCCCTGGCCTTTGGCCACTTCCAGACTCAACAGAGGCAGTAAGTCTTGCGCCAGGCCCATGTACCATCAAGAGCCCAAGACTGAGCGCTGCTGCCTCACACAGTAAACAAAACAGTGTCATCAGCTCACTGACTCCATGAGGAAACATCTCCTGGTTACTGTTGACTTTTTTGCAGAACACAACCTCTAATTCGAAAGAGACAGTATGGCACATCACACTGAAGGGAGGAACAAATCCTTCTCTACACCACTGACAAGTAACAAGAGTCCACCTGCCACCACCACCATCTGTTAAAGAAAACTGGAATGCTATGACAGATTAAAGAACTTGCACCAAGATAATGGGTCCCAAAGTGTTCTTCATTAAAACAGCATTCAGAAAAAAAATACATCACAAAACAGCACAGAAAACCATTATCCAAAAACTTTGCTGGCTATCCTTCCTGCACTCCTGCTTTCCACTCTTATCAGCATCAGTGTCAGGAAAGAAAGCAGACAAAATATGGTCTTCAGTGGCATAGATACAATACAGCCACACATCTCCAAGTTCTCTCTTTAATCCAACTCTTTAGACAGTTTCTTTACCTTTTCCTGGGATCTGATGAAGATAGTTATCTATAGGAAAGTAAATGAGCTCCAATGTAAACACGAAAAGCAGGAAACAAGCTACTTAGTAAAGCAAAATTCTTAGATGACTCAAGGGTGATGTCTGCATGTTTTAATTTTATAAAAAACATTTAAATATATTACATGGTTCATAGACTAGCTGTACTCCTGTAGTTTTTCAAGATGTCTCCAAATGGAATCACAGGTGACAAGAGCAAACCTTCACCAGACAAGAGGAGATCATTATCATGTTTTCCTCTTACGCTTAGATTAGGATATAGACCGGATCCACAAGCAGGAATGGTTGTTATCTCAGCCCTTCTGACTGGATTTGATATATGTGGCTTTGCCCTTCAGGAGCTGTGACCAGCAAAACAGAGGCTGACCCTCTAAAATTGTCGGAAGAGAGCATCGTTTATCTTAACCTCAGAAACATCACATTGCATAAGGCAATTTTCAAGAGTTACATAAAGTCACACTGATTTAGGGCAATGGTGGCCAACCTGCAAGCAATGTGCTGCCCACACCACTTTCCAGCAAAGCTCACGGGTGAGGAAATTCAAATCTATAATGTGAGTGGTCAGCGAGGCAGGCCAGCTGCTGCCCACTGTGTGCGCTGTGCTCGATTCACATGGCAGAGAAGGCTGGGGAACAGTCACCCAGCCCCAGTGCTCCCACCCCTGGGCAGAGAACTTCTGCTTAACCAAACTTGACAAATGACACCCTCCTCCTTACCTTCATCTTCCTCTTCAGAAGGGCTTTTAAAAGCTCTTAAATACCCACAGCTCAGTCACTGTTCTCTTAATGGCCCCTGAAGTGTTTATCTTAGGGATGTCATATCTACTTATTGTTTCCTTTCCTGCTTGCCCTTGCAAACAGCCCATTTAACTTGGTTCCACATGGTCAGAATACATCTTGCAGAGCTCTCTAGGGGGTTGCACAGCATTCAAATAATAAATTAATGCAGAGCAGCCACATCTTCCACACCAGGGCTACAAATGCTTCATTTAACAAATAAAATTTCAGAATTGCTAATGAATTTTGTAGACTCATGAACTGCTTGCTGGAAAACTGTGTTACAGCATATGAAAGACAGCAGTGGCTACTAAACCACATACGTTTTTATTTAGCTATATAGATTTACTGGCATGGGAGAACAAAAGGAGGGGGAGGTGCTCTCCAAAGCAGATGTTTCCAAGCTTTTTTAAACCTAAGAGACAAGACATAAGACAACACTTGAAGAAACAGCTGGGGACACTGAATAAATACAGACATTTAAATGCAAGTAATTACATACACATGCTGGAATTCTCAAAGGAAGATCAGGGAGCCAGGCTCCCAGCTCATGCTGACTTTCAACAGGAGTTCAGCAGCCTGTTCCTTCAGGCATGCTGGAAGTCAGATGTCATCTTGCTAAATACAGAACACTGCTGCTAAATGTTGCCTCTGGTAGCTTAACCAGAGTGAAACCTACAGATTTCTAAAAAGCTATCTGCAGGAACTCTCCTCTTTGTTAAAAAAATAAAAAAATAAAACAAAAAATGAATACAGATATTTGTTGATCCTGGCCTGAGTTGCTTTGCAAGCTGAAAGTTGTCTGGACCAGCCCAAAGACCTTAAATCCTCTGGGAAACCACCTTTCTGTGCTAAACACTGATGTGCTGTGCAGAATCTGCTTCAGCAGTGGTGGGGAAAGGTTTACAAAAGGTCTAGGGCTCCTTTCTGAGTACTTTTGTTGTAAAGCAGGAAGGATATCTGTATACAAAGTGGTGTCTCAGGAAAAAAAAGTTAGAGGGAAGTATGTGCCATTGTTTTTCAGAGGTATTCATGGAATATGGGTACACACACTCCGTTCATGGCTTAGTTCAAACACTTCAATCTGGCATGGCAGCAGAAGGAGCATCCTTCCCTGGTCCCTGCTGCTTATTTTTCTTCCTGTACATTAGAGAAAAAGAATAGTGCAGTTTCTAGCATGCACAGTATTAAGGCCTGATTCAGCTTAAAAAACATGAGGGGAAGAAAAAATTAAAATACACCATTGCTCAAACAGCTGCCAGGAGCTGTGTGTCAGCACAAAGGAGTGGGTATGGACACATGCTGCAGGAAGCATAGGAAAGTCTTGACCACTTATTTCCACAGCCTTAGTAACTTAAAATATTCATAAAATTACAGACAGATTTCTGCCAGGTAACAAACCACGTAACAAGAGATGACCTTCATTCTACAACCAGTGGAAGGTGAGGCCAGATGTTGGTGGCCACAAGAAGCAGCTGTGTAGAGGATCAGGAAGGCTGTGGCTGTAAAGAACGTGGAAGAAGACAATGTGAGATCTTTTGTGAGGGAAAGACAGAGAGAGGAGAAGCCAGAATCTACTGAATAAGACTTGCTGTTTCCTAGCACTCAAGATGCACTACATGGCACAACAGTAGTTAGTACAAACGCAGTTACATGAAGGTACCAGGTTGCCAAGTCCATACAACTTGTCTTTCATCTGACAAGCACTTGGGCAAAAGTCTGTGCCCAGCAGGCTGTAGGCTTGCTCTCTCTGTAGAAAGTGAACATATGACATACCAAGAGCCTGCATCCCAAGTCATGTAACAGGAACGCAAGAGACTTACAGAGACTCTGCTGACAACCCAGTGCCCAAGCCAGTCCCCAGGACCATCAGGGTTTGCAGCAGCTCCACAGAGGAAGCCCACAAGTAGCAATGTATTCCCAGGAGGAACAGAAAAACAGAGTTGTGGTTCTCACAGAGGATGACAGCAGGAGCTGCCAGGAGACACCAGAAGTCCGAGTGTGGTGCCTGCATCTGTAGTGTCACTGTAACTTTTAAACCCACTAATGCTTCTCCTTATAATCTCTTTTGCAGAGATTCAGTCTGGGAGATTGTGCTGTAACAGCTGGCAGAGACTAAGGCCTCTGAAGGGCTCTGATGAAGCACAATAGCTTAGTGGTTTAGGGCTAAATGAAAGTACTGAATGCTACCTAAGGAGAACCTATTAGGTAACAGTTTTTAAAACCGATTTGTTGTTGCTTCTGCAGAGGCTAAGAAAGCTAACGTGCCTTTTGCATTTTAAAATAATTCCTTACTTAATGTTCAAGAGCTTAGCACTCAATTTTAATTTGCCCTCCCATTCAGATGAACTTTCCTATACACCCATCCAGTTAAGTCTTCACGGTGTGCTCCATGGGACTGCAGGCTGGCCCAGCAAGGCTTTTGAGGCTTTTTGGAATGCAGAATGGGCAAAGGCTCAGAGGGCACACTGGTGAACACCTATGGGTAAGCTGGTAAGAAAACTGATCTTTATTTTCTGGATAGGTAAAAAAGTTTCCTAATTAGCCCTAGTCTTCATTCAGCCTGAAACTGTCTTTGGAAAAGAAAAAAAAAAAGGCACTATTCTGGGGCTTAAAAAAAGCATGCACCTCCAAGGTATTTGTAAACAGTTGCCCACTGGAAGCAGCTTTAGTTCTCCTTGCAGATCTGAATTGTTTAACCGGTTAGATCCATGAGGCCATTTGCAGGGTAGTGTTCATCATTCTCGCTGCAACAAGTTCATGAGCCATCCACAAGAAAATCACTTATCTTCACAAAACTCAGTCGGAAGCTGCACTCCCCTAATACACCCAGTCTCTGCTTTTCACTCATTAATGACCTATAACAACAGTTCTGCCTCCCTGACCTCTGTTGTTCTTCCCACTAGCAAATTCCACCTACACAGAAATTTAGTTGAGCATTGCTTAATTACTGTACTCTCTTCTCACATACCTAAGCATTACAGTCAAACTAGTTATGAACAAACCTGAAAAGGATTTCAGATCATGTGGAAAAATATTAACAGCTGCAGTTTGCTGTGTAACTTCCTAAAGTAAACCGTGCAGCATGAAGAAAATGCTGGACTACATTCTGAACTGCTTCCCCCGGCCCAATATAATCATTCCCCTTTCTTTTTCTTCATCATTCCCTTTTATTTCTTATTCATAAGACATGCTGCCATGAAAACCTGCACCAATAGAAATACTTACTCTAGAAATAACAATTATTTTCAAGTTCTCTTATATAAGCTGCTAAGCATTACTCTCCCTTACCACTCAAATAACAATACCTGTGAAAACTAGCCAGAACCCAACAGAGTATCCAGATCAGCAACAGAAGATGACAAGGTAAAGGTGGCTTCAGCAGACAAAAGCTTGCTTGGGCTCTGATTTTTCAGTTTTGCTTCTAAGAACCGAGGGATGGACTTAAATCAAGATAAACTCTGAACTTCATGATTCAGTGGGTAAAACCTCAGGATTCTTCTACACATTTCAGCTAGTACACGGCATTTATCAAACAATGCCTTGCAAATGACAGTTACAGAATGTTTCACAAGCCAATTTAAGTATTTTCTCTGCGTTGTAGAAAGTGAATGAAATAGTCTTCAAATCAAGGTCATACAGATGAAAAAAGAATATAGATTTAACACCTGTCTGGTCAAATGAACAGAAAGGTAAAAAAAAGTGCTGCATGCTGCCATATTGTTAAAGTTGTCATTGCCTTATTGCTTTTCATGAAGCAAGAAGCTGCCTGTACTACACGTTAAGAGGGACCTTTTCAGACACCTATTTCTAGTATTTCAGGAATTTTCCTGAAAAATCCATTGGTACTATAATGTTACCAGGACATATTTAACTGAAGACAAGACCTTTAATAGAAAGCTGGCTGTGGCATGGCATACTCTCTCAGAACAAAACAAAGAAAGGTAAACACTTCCGAAGGTCCTTCAGTATACCACCTAACTATTCAAAACAGATCATGGTGAAGGTGGAAAGGTGTTCTAGTTAACCTATATTTGCAGAGTCCCAGACATCACAGGGTCTTGACCCACAATTAGGGTTAGAAGGATACAGGCAGAGGCCTTTGTGGCCATATCACAGCACTAAGGAGAAGCATCACACACTTCCAGAAAGACCAAATTAAAAAAAAAAAAAAAGAAAATCAGGTACTCAAGACAACCGTGCTCCTTTTCCCTCTCCAAGCACAGTTTCCTCCAGGCCTACTCTGAGGACAGTCCAAGCTTACTGGTAAGCCCACTGCCCTGTATGTCCCACACACATTTACTCTTTCCCACAGCAGAGATACAGTGGGGTACAAAGACAAGAAACTGCCTTTTCCCACTTTCCATTTCCCCCTCTCATGCCAGCCTAGGACTTGGAAGATGCAGGTTTAAACCCCAGTTTCTCAGAATGCATGTGATTGTCATCACTTGGTCACACTCAAATTTCACACAGTCTGAAAAGAGGGTTGGTGAGAACCTTCCTAACAGAGCATTTTTTCTATTGACACAATCACCAAATAGCTAAGAAATGTATGATGCCAACACTCTGATTTCAACAGCTCTTCTGCCAGACAAAGAACACAAAGTGGACTCCTAAAAGAAGCCACCCAGCTCTGCCGGTGCTCCTGAAGTGGCCACCTGAAAGGCTTTGGTGTGGTCAGAGAGCAATAGCCTTCCAAACTCCTCCCCAGAGGAAGGCAAAATCTTGCCTCCCATCAAAGTCCTGTAGCTTCTAGGTTTCCATTTGTCTGAGTGAGATTGGAAAGCTGATTCTGAGGCTGCTTTAATAACTGATGGCAGATTTTTGTTTGCTAAGTCAGCTCTGTAACACCGTCATCAGGCAAGTTATTCTACAAATTTGCTTAGATAGTATGGTCCTTAATGCAAATCAGAAGGACACTCCTATTATCCTTTGATGTCTTTTTAGTATTTATGCCATGACTAAATTGGATGAGTGATTTATTATTAACATATAAGAATATTAGGAAGAAAATTATATAAATTATTTGGAGAGAAGGAAAAGATAAAATGAAAAAAAACCCTCACATCCTTGAAATTCATAAGGATATCACTGATTAAGAGCATTCAATATCCAATCAACGTTTTGATTCCTTCAACTATTTTTAAATGAAGCATTGCACATTATCTGTAATTAGTGTGTTTCTCGTAACTCCACAGTTACATTTCAAATCCTACCGTGTTGCAAGCTTATGGCAGACGACACCAGTGTCTGTTATGACTTCACTCAGTCTCAGCTCGAGATGGACCTTCCCCTGAAACACACCAAAAACACCATATGAAAAATTAGTTTTATGCATAGCCAAGCACACCATTCCAACTTAAAGCAAGTCACTTAATGCAAGTAATTCCAGGAGGAGCTTCAGTAATAGATGTATAGCTAAGGTATTTCATCTGCTAGAGAATTCAGATTAGTAGCCATTTCACTAAATTTCAGTGCATAATTCTCACCATTATCTTATCTCTGTATGTTTTACTAAATGAGGGATATGGAGTGTCTGTGAGCTGACATACCATATTGTTGGAGCTTTATCTATATTTAGTACTTCAAATATTAAGCAAAGATCTGCAACACAATCATTGAAAAGATATCATAGCAGTGTTATAAATGAACACCTACATATTTTAAACATTAGAAAAATAAAAATTATTAAACAATATAAGTTGTGAGACAAGTATCAGTAAAACTACACTGGGCAACTAAAAAAAAGTTCAACCATATTGCTAGCATTCATAGCATCTACTATTACAATCTTCCACTCCTTACCATCACATTAACTTCATTATGACTTGGGTCAAAATGTTATGCTCAAATATGCTAAGAAAATAAAGTCAGTCACAAATACAAACTGCATTCCCTATATTAACTCTACTGCATTTCTAAACATGAGGATTCACTCCCACTGGCAAAAACTGAGCACCATTCTAACTGCGTATATATGGTAAATGCAAAATACATGTTGTTATTGATTTATTCTGACATGCCAGCACTACTTGATCATCTTGTGTGAATTATCATGGCCAAAATTGAGGCATTAATCTTAATAACCACCTCCCCTCCACCCTTTTTACCAGAGGGCCCTAAATTGCACTCTGATAGTTAGTCAGAGTCCTAACATGGGTTTCATCTTTGACTCAGATTTACCTCAACTCATATAGAAGTCTGTTTCCAACCCTTTCATAAGGTCTTCCAGATTTGGCCTTTCCTCTTTTTGCACATGACCAGAACTCTTGCCAGAGACTTCCCTGTCTCCTCTGCCTAGTTACAGCAACCTCCTGCTCTGTGAGGATGTCTATCCTGTGTAACAGAGTAGGGTGAAGACCACACCCTGGCCTCAAGTTGCACCTACGCTGCTAAGATCTACTCCCTCTACAGCAGATTTGTCTGGACGAAAGCTGGTGACAACAGTTCAAAGCAGCGCAGGGAGTGCAGTAACTATTAAGAAGCACAGACACACAGAAGTTCAGTTCAAGCTCATTCCCTAGTCATCTTACATTTAGCAGTCTAAACAAAGACTGAAGTTGGTGCATGAATGCTCGTCCTGAAGAAGCCTATGAGAGATTCTGTTTCTTACTACGAGAGTCATTCTCTCCCCTTCCTTGTACAACACTTTCTTGGTACCACGCTCCACACTTCCCTGCATTTCACGGCTCCACTCCTCAAACTTCTATCACCTACTTGTACATTCTGACTCAGTAGTGGTTTGTCCTGTCTAAGGGCTGTAATATAGGCCTTTCAAGTACACGTGGCAGATGATAATGGTGTTTGTCCAGAAAACAAGAAAAAAAGACCTCTCCAAGCTGTGTAAAAGCCCACGTCGTGGAGGCAATGCAGCAGCTCGCTGACATTTTGAACAGGGAAAGACCCAAATGTATGAGGGAGTTTACAAAGATGGTTCCTGCCAGGTGTCTTTTGCATCATCTCAAACAAAATAATAAAATCAAACAATGGAAGACCCAAACATGTTGCATCTGGCTATCAGACTCCTGATTCTTCAGGTGTGTTTTAGCACGACATGAATCCTCCTTCAACCTGTCAGTACGTGCAAACGTCAACACTTGTAATTTTCTTTTAAACTGAAGCGTGTCCCCATGAGTAAGAGAATTTATCTGCACAAATGCGTAAAGCCACTTCTAGACCCATCTCTTTAAGACCCAGTACCACTGAGTGCCCATTGCACCCATGTGTAACAGTGCTAAACACACAACCAGCTGAGAACTCCAGTTAAGAAGGATGGTTTTCTGGCTTTAGTTTTACTACATTCTCCCCTACTCTTCGCTGTTCTCTCTTCCACTGGTCACTTTTTATCACAGGAGCTAAACCACAAGTCTCTGGATATCAAGTTTGTTATGAACCTGTAAAAACACTGCTGCCACCTTCACTGATATCCTGCATGTTACCTTTACCAGAGAAACTGACAGTAATACAAGTTTTCAGAAATTAAGAGACAGGAATAGAGATTTAGGAAGTCTAGAGAAAATAGTTGTTTGTAAGAAAATACCAAGAAGGTACAATAATGTTTTTATTTCAATATTTCTGGTCATCTTAAAGGTGAGACTGACCTCTCTCAGGAACAAAGAATGCTCCAGTATGCTTAGGTGAGCCTGAATGCAAACTCACTTGCAGTGCCAATTTGCTCAATCTCACACAGACTGTGATGGGAGCTCCCTGTTTTAGAAATGAAGCTGTGAAAACCTTTTAAAGTCAGCGGTATTTCACTTATTTCCCAGCTACACTAAGTACAAAAATGTAGCGCTGCCTCCTTTGGGCCAAGAGCCATTTCTTCTTGTAGCTCTCATTTTTCTCTTGTTCAGATTTAAAAATGGTCAGCCGCTCAAAAAGTGACTCAAAGCTTCAGACAGCAAAACAGAGGTCACGGGATCACTGGGATCGGCAACCTTATGACTGTTCCCAGAACCTTCCTTCCTTCCAGTTAAAAACTATAATACATGAATGCTTTCAAATAAGGCTACAGTAACATACTTGCAGGCTTAATTCACAGGAAGTAACTCCTACATAAACAGAATGCTTTTTCCCAAATCAGTTATACCATTAGACAAAACATAAGGATTCACCTGAATAAATTTACCCCTGAGCAATGCCATTAGTTGGTTTACAAAATACCAGATAATACATTTTTCAAAGGGAAGACAAAAAGCTACACAGTAAAACAGAATCATAAAATAAACAGTTTAGGTAACCAACAGAAGGTAAACTGATCACCTCTACTGGATTAAGCGTACCACAGAAACTGGAAGTTGCCAGTATCTTTATTTACTGAGAATTTATAACAAAGAAATTCTTATTATCAAAAGAACTACTGCGATAACAACAAGAGCCTCCAATTGTACCAGGTGTGTACAGTTATTGACAACATTTACAGCAGGAAAGATAATGCGGCAGGATAAAAAGTATGTTGTCCCTGTATTACAGCTGACACTGTCTCTTGGTCCTGCTCAGACAGAAACCTCGTTGCAGAGACAGGGATCGAGTCCAGGATCAGCCCTGGACCTGTGTCCTAGCCATAAAGTTTTCTTCCTTCAGTGCAGAGAAAAAAACTCAGGACAAGCTGGAAGCTTGACAATTTTGAAGCAGAAAACATTAATTACTAAAAACATTTCCATTAAAAACAAAACCAAAAAAAACCCCACAAAACACTTCAGGATGTTCCTAGAAGCAGCTATGCTCATTAGCATACCCTTCACATTTGGAAGGGGAGGACATTTTCAAGGAACAAGCTGAAGGTGTGCCAACTCCACTGCTGAACGCTTCCTTTTTTCACAAACTCCAGCTGATATGGATGAGTGGGTTCATAGGTCCTATGTCCTTCCTGATCACATCTAACATCACATAATGGGGCCAGACGGCTGCCATTGTTCAGTTCTTGATTAAAGAAGCCATCAGTAGATTAAATTTCTTGTAGGGAAGGAGACAGTATTCAAAAGGAAACCAGTAATAAAAACTTTTAGAAGGTCTTACTGAGGAAAAGAAACTATACTACACTTGTTAAATATCCCTTTTACTAAAAAATAATGGAATCAAGTTCCAGTCTTGTTAATATTCTCGTAATGCTAACAGGTATCAGGAAGAACTACACACATAGTTATCTGAAAAACAAACTGAAATGGATCTTAAGCTTGCAAAGAAAAGAATCAAGGTCCTGTTTTTATAGGCACAGGAAAAGCCAGCATCCAACCACCTCATTTCTCCTTGAGGAATGCAGCTGTGAGTGACTGCCGGCTCAAACACCAGCAGACAGTTGTAAAGCAAGTAAAAGTATACAAATGCTGCCTACCTCTATTATGTTCTCAGCAGTTGCAAATCTGCAGTGCGATTTAAACACAGCATGTTGAAGGAGAAGAGAAAACACATGACCACAGATTACTCTAAATTTATTCCTATGACAAAGTTCCGCCACCCTGGCGTGAAGCTCTTCCATCATCTTGAGCAAGCGGTGGGCCTTCCTTAACAGCAGTGTTTGCAAAGCCACCAGGACTCCGCTGGGAGCCATTTCCCAGTGCAGTTACGTGCACGTGTTTTGGCATGGAACCCGACACACACCATGTGATGCAGCGACTGCATGTCTGTTCACATGCAACATCTGATCCAACTCCAAACACAAGCGATCTGGTTTTTCAGGGAAAGAGTTACGAAAAAAACCAACAAGAAACACTAGGAACTTCTGTGTTCTAAGGCTATAGTAAATGCCCAAAAGACTGACTGTCTAAGTTCAAAAGGCAGGAGCCATATCTACCCAAATGACTTAAATCCTATCTTTAAGGAAGTATTAACCAGATCATCATTATGTTGTTACTGCGAAACAGTTTTTAGAAATCTTTCACTTTTAAAAAACAAAGAAAAATAAGTCTTCATGTTAATTTTCAACAAAACTGTACAAAATATACAATCTGCTTGCTTGAATATTAAATATCAAGTCAATTTTCTTCATATACAGGGTTCATACAGCACTATAATTCCCTCTTCTACAAAAGAACAATAGACGATATCACAGGAAACTCCTAGAAAAGTTATTTATCTCCTATTAAACCTGCTGGACAAGAGGTTTGTGGTCACCCACCATTCTACTCCTTGCTGGCCTACGCAGTTTGGCCTGTAGACTTTCACCTCCAAAGTGGGAGTGTGTCTGCATGGAAGTTTTCCAAACATTTATTCCACATGGGGACCCTTATCCCAGCACAGTTCCCCCACCTGATCAGGTCTGCAGCTCACCTCAACTCTGCTCATTGCTCAAGAGTGTGGAAAGAGAGATCAGGACCAGCTTTTGGCTCTTTACTCCTCCTCTGGCTGGTACAGAGTGACTGTAGCTAGCCTCACCTTGGCTCTTGGAGGTGGAGGAAGGAGGAGATGTAACAGGGACAAGTTGTAGGAGAAGACTAAGCTAAGCAGGTGACATGAACCACAGCCCATGACTATTGCCAGCTCCTTATTATTTGGCATCTCATATTTAGGACTGTGATACCCCTGATATGTTCTTTACTTTCCCTTGCTGCAAGTTGTCTGGAGAAAGGAGCGCTGGAAGAACTCAGTGCTGTGCACAGACCATTCCAAAGTACGGGATAACTTATGCTGTTGCTTTCTCTGACTTTCCAAACTTCATTTCAGGATATAGTAAATTTCTACTTTGAAACCCTCTTGGGCAACTTCAAGATGTCACTTTCTGGCACTGGTGAAGCTTAAAAGCAAACAAAATAACCTGACCCAAACTCTAAGGGCTCACTGCCCATGAGGGAGTGGGAGAGAGAAGACCAAGCAAGGGTGCAGCTACCACTTCAGGTAAATCTCACCCTGCAGTATTATCAGCAGCCATGCACAAGCTCATAGACTAACAGCAGGGTCGATAGGAGGAAGAGCTGGTCTGCTGTCTGCATTTGCCGCTGTAAGAGCTGCTCTTTCCTTTAGCAGAGGGCAGAGGCGGCTGGGAAAGGTCTAAGGATCAGGCTCCAGACCGCAGGCCGCCTGCTGGACGACAGTGCAGTACATGAGAATCTGGAACAACATTCACTCTGTCACTGAGGAGAGTGCAACAGCTTTAGTGACACTGCATGGATTCAGAAATGCCAGGCAAAGCAGAACTGATGTCTGCTTGGTCTCCATATGTGCAAGCGTGTTGGAGTGGCTCAGTAACTGACAAACATCTTCAAACAGCACAATGTCAGCCTTCCTGTTTGTCTAAAGGAAGAATGCCTCCATACAGTCAAAATCCCTATAATTTGTCATGTTTTCCTCTCAAATACTTTGATGCAATACAATATGTAGTCAGTGTAAATACAAGCCTGGCTTTCATTTCCCCTGTGTTCTGCAGATACAGAATCCAGGTATGTTATTTTGAAATATAAATTTGTTATTCAGAAGTAGGTGGTCCTTACCACATGCCCTGTTACCAACTGGGCTTTTTAAAAGGAACAGACCAAAACCGGATAGACTGTCTTATCCCTTTGCGCTGATAAGCCTGAATATACTGCTCTTATATTCATACAGGGAGGAAGTCTTGCCACAAAGCCAGATCTGGTCAATAACTGGTCTTTTTCTTTATTACAAACATTATTTACCATTGTTGACACATTATTCAGTTCTCTGAAATAACTTTGCTGGTAGGCCTATAGCTTTGAGAATCTTTCCACCCTATCAAAACAGATATTTCATCTCTTTTCAAAACAACTCCAAGAGAGAAACCTAAAAGCCGCTGTTCATAGAACAGAGGGTAACACCCATATATTTCCTGTATGTGGTGGAAAGCTGATACCAAACCTGGAAGCAGGTGATTCTTTTTACAATTTGCATACACCCATGCTTACAGTAGGTGATACTAAATGCATCAGTGAATTACCTTCATGCTAGAAGCATCTAAATGCCTACACAAAGATAGTTAATGTCAGTGTTGGACAGTGGGCATGTAATGCTCTTAACTGTTTAACTGAGTAGGTAATTCTGTCAGTCACTGGACTGAAACAGCTCTATACATCTGCTCCTCAAGACAATTTGCTCAACCTAGTTTTTCTTAAGAATACAGATTTGAAGTTAAGTAACAATTAGCATCAGAACCACTCCAGTTCAACACAATTTGCTCTACATATATAAAAGGCATTGATTTATACAGAACAGTGAGCAGGCAGGTATGGGAGAGACGGTGGCAACTTTCACAGTATTATGAAGGTAGGGTGAAAGAAAATAACACATTTCCAGCTTCCTCTGCAGATCTGGGATAATCTTCTCTAAGTGTCACACAGGACTGAATGGAGAAGAGCTAATTCAAAAGCTTGCGGTAAAATCTTGGCTCTGCTGAAGCCGTGGCAAAACTCCCACACTGGCAAGGCCACGATTTCATTCATGAAGCCCGACGCTTGGGATACAGATTCTGCATTCAATGGGAAGGTGCTGGCAAAGGGGGAGCGCTTTCCTAAGAAGCACAGCGTGGCCTGGACACATTCTTCTAGCTGATATACAGGCAGCATTTCAGAGCCAGTAGTGACTTCCAGCACAACAGAAGGATTTTAGGTGTACTCTCCAAACACATCTGTAAGTCATGTTTCCCACTAATGATGCATAATCCACCACCTGACACTCATATCAGTCCATACTCATGAATGGGCATGTTTAATCAACAATAGTCAAAGGCCTGTGTGGGTGAAATGCTAATGTGGTGGAGGAGGAGGAAGGGCTCTAGTTGTCTGAAGAAAGTACATCTTAATATCACTAAAACTTTTGCACAAAGCTTTAGGTACAAAAGGTTAAAATGGGAGACAATTTGTTTCCTCAGTGATGGTTATCTGTCCTTTATACACTTTTTTTTTTTTTCTTCTTAACCTCATAGCCAAATAGATATGTTTCAGACACTTCAAAGTTCTTAGGAGGAGGAAGGGGAAATGAGCAATTTTCAAGTTTTTATGTCAGATTTTTTTGCCCTCAATGACGAATTTTACATAAGACCTTGAGCACGACTCGCTTTGGAAAAGCACTCTGTCATTTAATACTGAGAACTCAGCTGTAAGAGAACGTGACCATTTCATATTTGTCAGTGCTGCGGAGGAAGTAACTCAAAGCACACTTGAAAAGAGGAACTTTAAAAGCAAGAGCCTGCACAGGAAAACGTATCAGAATGATCTAGCTCTCACTGCATTTCTCCCCTGCTTTTTATACAGAATACATGGTTTGGAGTATGCTGGTGTATTTTGATATTAATCAGAATGTCTCTGGCTCTTTAATTGCTCCACTGATAACATGCACACAAAGGGTATTTGGGTTGCAAAGTTCAATCTTCACAACACAGACTTGAACAATGCAAGGCTGAAGTTACTGTGAAAAAAATGAAGAGGAAAACTACTCAAAAACAGGAAAGGCCTTTTAAAGATTGCATGTGCACTGGGACTTAAATTCCACTGAGAACACATGGACCATTGAGAGCATCTGTCATCTACAGCCCCAGGCAAATATCTGAATCAGTTACTGTTGGGTAAACTTCTGCATGTGAAGAAAAGGCAAACATTAATGATCAAGAGAGACGTGCACACAATAGCACAGCAGTTTTTGCTTCCAGTCCTCAAAAAGCACGAGAAGGAGAATATAGGAGATCCTGAAAGACAAATGACTAGTAGAAGAGAGACACATCCCATAGGAAGTGTGCAACATCATGTTTTTACTGACTTCAAGCAGCTTAAAAAGTTGTGTCTTCTGTTGCTGGTCCCTCCCCTCTAGCTGAGGCTGCCTCATTGTTCATTGTCTATTTCAATGTGAAAGTTAAACCATTTTCAGGAATGCTCAATTTCCCGCTTTACTTCCCACCAAAATATTTCAGTGCTTGTCCTGTTAGACACTGGGTGTTTAGCTCTGGGCATGGTACTGTCCCACTGAGGAGCAGGCAGGCTCCATCAGAAGATGGGAACTTAAAATTCCTTCAGCTAAATCTGCATAAACCCACCTGGTTACAGCTTCATACTTTCAGAACAAGTTTTCCAGGCTGGAAAGTTAAGCCATGAATTATGCACTTAACAGATGCTGTCAAGTTTAATTCTGCATTCTATATAATAAATCTTCCTGATAGCATTTAACATGGTTTAGTATATTTAAAAAGGAAATATTCAGAAATCATGTTATTTCATATTTGTATGCCAAACACAAACACAGTTTTGCTGGAGTTTCAAAATTTGCTTTCCACAGAGCAGCTCGAACTTAACCACTTATAGCACAACTGTTTCATCACTCAGGCTATATCTGAACCGCATTCAGGGTATACACCAACAGGATCACAGCAGACTATGCAATATGTTGTTTTCAAACTAGCAAAGCAAAACCAGCCAGTAAGATGTGAGGGCATTGATTTACCAACAAAATAAAAGTCTGTCAGCCCCAAAGGGCAATTACAGCCCCTTGCAGAACACCACAGTGCTGTGTTCTGATGGCTACAGCTACCCACTCAACTCAGTTGATGGGAAATTCAGGTGCAGCTGATTATGCTGATTATCTGAACCAGCTTGTCAGATCAAATGATGAAACAAAGCCACAAAGGGCATGTAGGTGGGTAATGCCCAATCTGCATCTGCGGGCTGAGCAGCTGCACAGCACCTGTACCATTTAGTGTGCGACTCCGCACCAGACCAACAACAGCAGCCGTGGTGAGACCACAGTCCTCTTAGCAGCACTTCACTGAGATGGACAATGTCCTTAATTTTTCTTCAAGATAAGTAATCATGCTGGACCCTGGTATGTCTTACTGTCAAACAACAAACGGCTGTGGCATTATAACATCTGACAATATTGCTTGTATCTGTGTAGGCTGACAACTAGTTCTGCTGTCAGTAACATCCTCATCTGCCATAAAGTTTATCAAGTCACCTTGCACTCCTGACAATACTAAACATAAGACAGTAAGAATTAGCAATACTGGAAAACCATAAAACTGAATGCAAAGTCTCAAGATAAACACCTTGGCAATTATGTCTGATGGAGTTATACAACATCATTTTTTTTTTTTTTAAATATACAAAGCTTATCTATTTTGTACAGCATCAGAATACTTAAGAGTTACAGCTTCTGAATAAAATTTGAGAAAACATCACAAAAATGGTAAGAAATCCTCTCAAATTCCATTAACACTAGAATTCTATTTGTTGTAGTATGTTGCACCTGCAAAAAAAAAAAAATCTCTGCATCACATACTATTCCGTCTCTATGTATGAAGACTGATAATACTATTGCCATTTGAAAATTTATACCATTTCTGGAACTCATACTCAACTACGGTCCAAACCATGTGAAGAACAAAATTTTAAATTCTACTCATTAAACTTCAGATAAACAGCTCAAAATACCAGTTCTTAAATCAAAAACATTATTATTTGTAATTTCAAATCAGTACTCCTGTTCTGAAAAATGAGGCCAAATGTGTCCCAGAACTGGGCATCTGAAAACCACGGCACCCAAGATCACCAACACTTCAACAATTCATTGATTTTAAGCTGGTTTTCCATTTCTGACTGTTCCGATTGGTCTGCTTAAAGCCTGGATATTTTCGGACTCTGCACACATAGAAGTCCTATATGGGCTTATCACTGTCGCCCAGTTCCATTAATATCACGGCCGAATGAATTAGAAAGAATTAGAAACCTGGTTTCTTTGATACTGTTTGGTTGGTTTGGGGGGTTTTGTTTGTTTGTTTAATTTCTCACTCCGACTTGCATGAGCTCAAGCATGTCACATGGTTTCTGACACTTATTCTCACTACATTCAAAGTGTGGGAGCAACATCAGCTCACCTCAATATGGTGCTGTGATGCATAACTAAATAGCCATGAAGTGCTCTACAACATGGAAAATTGTATTAAGGCCACTGACTGAAAACCAGAAGTAAGATGCAGGAGCTCCCTGGCATGCAGTTCAATGTTTAATCCACTAGATTTTGTGTGGCGAATGTGGACAACTCCTGGAATGATAAAACTGATAGCTGGCACATTAAAATCGCTTTTGGACTACTAGTATTTGCATAATTCTCTGCAAATGTTATACTTAAAATTTCTTAAATTATTTTCTTTAAAATTGAAAAACTGAGTAACATTGCATAAACACTTATAATTAACACAAATATTCTTTTTTCTGTTATAATTGAAAAAGTGTTTAGAAAAAGATACAACTGAGATACCACACATGTAAAATAAATGCAAACGCAAAAATACTACTTCATTTGCATAAGCATTCGTTAAAAACATTTACCAATCTGTTGCCACTATTATGGAAAACAAAGCCTCCTTGCAGACTCCTTAACATAACTATGGAAAAACTAAGTAAATGTATAAAATCAGAGCGCTGTTGATATTTACACTGGTTGGAATAGTTGCTTATCATGGAGTCCAGAAACAAACTCTTAACAGTTGGGCTCTTGTGAAGATACAAACAGTGGAAGTGATAAAACCGTACAAACAATTACAGACAGAGAATGTGTTTCCCAGCAGATCTGTGCTGCTCACCTCTCCAAAAGCTGGAGCTGTCCTGCAAACCCCCCTGTTACAGGTTCACAGCTTACATTATCAGTGTTGTGCTAGAAAGCACTCTGGTCTAAATAGCTTCCAGAAGCTCACTCTGTGTAAGTATTGTAACAAAATAAACAATGCAGAAGCTTATCCAAATACTGGCTTTCTTCAAGTGATAAATTACAAAGGGAAATTTCTCATATCCTGCAGGAAATAAACACTATATCTATTGTTTTAAAGTCACTGTCATAAGAGGCTTTGGTGTAAGACAAAAGGAAGGCCAGGGTAAACAGAATAGACCTCAAAGTTAAAACTCTGTTAAATGCCCTTCCATCAGCATTAGTATTGAAATGTAGCATTAAAAAGGATCAATATTTTACAAGAGAACATCACAGACTGAACAGGCTGTCATGAGGCCTTCTTTGCATCACACGCACAATAGTGTATTATTTGTCTCTCCAAATATACAGAAAACCTAATCTTGAGTGTATTTTCACATATGCTTCACTACACACAACCACACTACCTGCCAGAATGAGTGTGCATTGTAAACATCATTTTCTGACCTGGAATGTGCAAACCTGCACAGTCTGAAAAGCAAAGACATTCTGTTCAACTCTACCATACAGCGGTATCTAAGCAGCATTTCCTCCCCTTCATCTACTAGAAACTGTTGCACAAGTCAGACATTCATGTCTGTGGCCTCCTAAGCAAATACTGTGGTTCTAAAGTGCCCTGTAGTATATACTCACAGGGAAAAAAAAAAAAAAGTAACTGATTTATGTTGACTTGATATCCTGCTACATCATTTTAACTTCTTCCTTAGTTACAGCGGCCATTTTCACAAGACCCAATCTTGTAACAGAAAATAGAATCTGTTTCAACAGAGGGTAAGTACAAAAAAAAGAGTCTCACTGTGTACACCAAAACCTACAAAGTACTACACCTTAAATGGAGCTGAAGTGATAGAATTATCAGCATTCCGATGGTTTGGAGCAGGGCCTAGAAATCCGGAAAGGAACAGTTGTTTGGGTTTTTTTTTGTCTGAGGTGTACTTGTTGGCATTCCTGTGACAACCTGCCTACATAATTATTTAAAACAGTACCTGCAGATACTATTTTCAAGCTGGCTCTGCTCCCTGAGGAATCAACAGTTATTTATAGGGTTTTGAAGTGATTTAATACGTGAAATAACTACACTCCAACTTGTATCAGTGACCCTGGTAGTTCACATAGTTTTAATTATTTCTGTAAGTAGAATCCTGGCCCCACCGATTTATGCACACCCATAGTATACCATACACACAAGTTGCAAATATAATATCACTGAAACCCAAACCATACTAATGAACAATGCTTCCTTTTTGTAGGGAAGCAACACATCTGTCCTAGAGTCATGGAACCCATAAAGCTACCATGGCACTGTTAAAAATACCCCTTTGCCAAGATAATCTCACCTGTACTTCTGAATCCGCATCAACATGCTGGAGTTGAAACCAAGTGTCTCTGTTATGATATTTCTGCAGATCTTCTTTCTGTATAGCTACCTTTCCTGGAAATAAAACAAACCAGAAGCACAGTTTAAGACATGCTGTAGCTCTCCCAAAGTATATTTCCATCAAAAAGAAGTTTTAAAACAATTAATTAAGTACTGTCCTATTCAAGAAAGGATTGAGAGCAAGGAAGGATTTCTTCAGCACATACTTCTTTACACAATACCTAATACTTTCTGATGAGCAGCTTTTTCCACTTCATATTGTGAAAGATTTCAAAATTCCTATCATCATACTCACCTAACAGACTGAAGCACTGGGTTCTGTGGATAAGCTTGTAAGTATGCTTATATTAAAAATATCATCATTACTTCTTTGACATGACAATTAAGTTTGTGGAAGGAAAAGCCCGCAAACTGTTGGAGTGAGATTTTTGAGGCAGATGTCTGTAACAAGCCCAAAAGAAAGTCCCATGCATGGGGTTACTGTTAACAATATTTTAGAATAAGGCTTTTCACTATATATTTTTGTAGGAGAAGGGCAGCAACTAGAGATGTCAAGTCACAGCAGATTCCCAGATCTGCATTTTGAGGCCCCGTTGACCTAACTCCTGCACTCAAATCTTAAGAGTTTGCCTTCTGCAACCCAGAGCCACCCAAGTACTACCCCTGACTGTAAGGAGGAAAAGAGGGAACAAAAACAAAACTAACCAGAAAAACCCCACACCACACCACCAAACCCCACCACAGTAGAGCTTTCTCCCCTCACCTTTTTAACCCCCTCTTATTCCTACCAAATTAGCTGTCTTGGTAGTTAGGGCAGCAGCAGTCAGTTCCATGCTGTGAACTAATGTACTTGCATACTAAGGGCTAATATATATGCAAAGCTGAAACTTCTATCTTGCCCAGTCTCTCTCAGGCATTACGTAAAGCACTCTGAGGGGCAATGAAACTTTTTCCAAGTGTCTTTCTTTGTATATACAGAGCAGAGCACGGCATGTCTGAGGAGCATGTGATCCTCAGAAAGCGGCTTTGGGCTGGGTGGTTCCCCAGGCACTGAGCAAAGCAGCATGTTCAAAATGAAAAAATCCAGGACAGAGACATTCATAAGGCTCAAGAAAGCTATTTTTTGGCAATGTGGTTTGGTAGCAGACCTCTTCTGCTGGACCAAGTTGCTAACATACAGTTTGCAACCACTGCTTTGCTACAGAAACACAGACTTTCTTTAACCAAATCCTGCTAGATGAAATACACCAATGGACACAATCTTAATGAGAAAGGTTTCCAAAGGCTTCCCAAACCCATGCAGTTTGGCCAGAGGTCAGTTATACATTACCCAAGCAAGTATTAATAGAATACATTCCCCACCCCCCCCAAAATCTATACGAAAATGGCAAACACAAAGCATTCTGCCTTCTGAAATCTAGAAGCTTATGAAAGTCAGTAAGTAAGTTATTACACCCCAGTTTTCCCTCAAATGTTGGCCTTTTCCCTTAGCTGTTGTTGGGTGGCTCCACCCAGCCCTCCTGTTTGCTGGGCTGCTTCATTTACACTGCTGAAGCTGCTGCTGCATTCTTCTGTCACCCTTGGGCTGCTTCTGGTGACAGTTTCCAGATTTCCAGTCCCAGTTTCTAAACTACTCAGCCATCCTTCCATAGCTGCCCTCCACAGTATCCACCAGAGCTTCTGCTCTGGCTTCCACAGACCTGCTGACCCATTACTCTCAAGTTTTGCTCATTCTGCCCTCAGTGCTCTCCTCCCCCCTGCTTGTCCTTTTAATAGTTGCCAGGACATGGATCTGGTAATCACTAAAGAGATTAATGAGGCAGATTCATTACCAGGCTCTTTATTAGATGTGCAGAGCAAGCAACTTGAAGTTTCTTAGAAAAGCAGTAATTACACAAACTTACAAAATAATATGGCAGAAAGAGAAAATAAGACAGTAGAACTGCACTGAAGAGAGAGGCTAAATTATGCTGCTGGGAATCTCTGCAATGATGGCTGTGTATTTTCAAAGCTTCTACTTCTACTCTCCAGCCACAGCAGTTTGTGGGCAACCTAGCTTCTCTAAAACACTTTGAGAGAGGAAGGTATTTAAACACATAACCTTCCAATAATTGCTTTGGACCTCACTTGAAATTGTTTACTTTCACTGCTCGCTATCCTCACTGTACCCTTTAATCTCTTGAAGAAATCCTCCAACCGGCTGCAGCTGCAGCGTAGCATGCACTTCCCAAACACCGTCACCCATATCTTTCAATCTGTCTCACTCACAGTCACCTCCCATGCAGAGAATGTCCTTGCAGAAACCGAAGGACTATTTCAACAACATCAACAAGCATAAACGGCATTATCAGCGTCCCTGCTTTCAGCATGGGGTTCCACTGCTCTTGACATCAAGGATGGTAAGATAACTCAGGCTGGTCTGACTGCACAGTCAGTGCAGAGTTTCAACACAAGGTGTTTGGAGGCAACGGTACATGCCTCCAGCTCCACGAGGGTTAACATAGTTGTACAATTGTTTTGATTAGGAAACTGTTTGAACAGCACTGTTTGCTCTGCACACAAGCAAGTCTTATTAATGAGTGAAACTTATTGACTGTGTTGGCTGGAATCCAGGGTTTTTCACTGCATACCAAATGATCTACAAAGGAGAAAAATCTACTAGAGAAAAAAATGGGCTAGGGGAGGAATAGAGAGTAATAAAACGGCCTACACTTTGGCTAGTCTAAACATACACAAAGGTATATTACTGATAGGCAGATTATTTGATCTGCCCTATTAAACAATTCTCTGTGCACAGGAGCACCCTGCACAATTTCTATTTATACCTCTTCAACTGCATGGGCCATGTCCATATGCTCACCCAGCCTACACTCCTCCTCCTCCAGGCCCAGGTAAAGCACAGTGCAGGTGCTGGGCAGGGTCAGGTCCTGCCCCCCTCTATATAGGCAGTGCTCTGCCACCAGCTGACCCACCTCTGACCTGGCTCAAACAACTTCTAGCCTCACCAGAACTAGCTTAAATCTATGCCAATAATCACAAGCTGTTGGCACCTGCCATTTGACCCGACACTAAACAATAATGACCTACAACTCTCCTTGAAGATAAACCTAACACAAGGGGTCAGAAAGGTTTCCCACTGCTTATTTACAGGACGTTTTCCTCTTTGTGGTTCTTCAGCACACACTCCCAAATCTGAGCCAATTGTCCTGTGCTCTTTCTCAAGACCTGGGTGGCTGCCAGGCAGTAGGAGTGACTCCAAAAGCTGCACCTGAGGCACACAGTCACTCCCGCTGGTTTCCTCAGAGCCGCCCCAGGTTGCAGAGTTTGGGTCTGTTTAAGCTTTTAGACACTGCAGAGGAGGAGGCAGGAAACAGCAGAACATGCTGAACAGTGTAAGGTGTAAATAAAATATTTAGTTAAGTTACATTTTTAAGAGTTAGATGCTCAGCAATAACATCAGCAACAATAAGGTAAAAGCATTCTTCCCATCTGAACTGATTTCTTTCCCAGCCTCAGGTTAGGGGAGGGTAGGAAAACTCCACACACTCCTGCATGTTTTTCACCCATTTAGACAGGAATTTCCCTGTGCCTCCCTAGTTCAGACTGGACAAATCTCCACTGGCACATTTAAATCCTAAGCCCTGGGTTCAAAACAAGGATGTGACATGCCACACCTGACCCCTTCCATGAATCTCTCTTTAGGGGAAAAAACAATCTACCAACAACCTATTATTTCAAACATGCAACCAGCTCACAGATGAATGAAGTTCTACCTAGGGCCTGAATGGTCCTAAGAGGGTAAATTCCACTTTTATATTTCTGGTGCAAACTGATTTAAAAGCCTCCTACGTTCCCCACCCATGCACCCCTGTCCCTACGGCATGCTGTTCTCAAACTGCTGAGGAAGCCTATCCAAACTAAAACCACCAAACAATGAAAATAAACATTCTGGAGGAGGAGAAGAGAGGAAAAAAATAAGTTTCAGGAGGTCACGTGTGGGTTTTATTGGCATTTTTAACACACAGTTCATTTCAACTGACCTGTTTTACAGTTTCCCCACTCGAGAGTCACATTAACACACCTGGAAGATCAGAGATAGCAGAAGGTCAATAGTTTGGGCACAGAGGCAGAAATATGCAACAGAGATGGGCAGGGATTTCTGGCTACATCCCTTGGCAAAGTGTTTGCGGCAGCACCACACCCTCAGTGCCAGAACCTCATCCCTCACTGGAGTTTCAAAAGCTCTTCCCCAACAAGCCACTGCAGCCCATTAACTTGGCCTCAGACATGCCTGGGCTTGTTAATACAGGGTCTAACATTTCCATACAAAGACTAACAGAGTTGATACTTTGGCACAAGCATTCTCCATCCAGTCACAACTACTTTCAGTCTGGATTACCTGTTGGTGACAAAAAGGATTAGGCACCAGTTTATGGATTATATCTCACCTTTTAATACTCATTTGCCAGTTTGCAGAGTGTTTACCTCACAGCTAAGATATGTGAATATCTATGTCAGATGCTAGATTTGTAGAAGATACATTCCTTTACCAGAAAAGAAGTCCAGACAGTAATAGGACAGGAGTATGTGATTTTAAAAGAGCAATAGGCTCTACCTGAAAAATGACTGAGCAGTTATTTTACAGAACCCTAAAAACAGAGCATTTCAGGAGCTCTTATATCGTCTCTTTAAGTTACCTTTATCTTGGAATACTGCACAGTGAAAACCACAGAACTTTGCATATAGCCGCCAAGTGAGCTGAAGCAATATAATGTAATATTTTTTAATACAACACCCTCCATTAACACTGACTGCAGTATAGCTGATTTATAGCAGAGGGTTAGGTCTGAGTCACATGCTAAATTAAGGCCCCAAATGCCTAATTAATTCCGTCTTTTCTCAGCTCTGAGCAAAGACTACTTTGCCTCCTATGTGCTACAATATTAGGCAGTAAAAGGGCAGGGAGGCTAGTTCAGAAGTTGCTTCAAGCTAGTATATTAAGTGCACAGACATACTATATCAGTGAAATAATTTAAAATAGCCAATATGAAGGCACACAAGGGGAGTCACTGGTGATGGCTGGAAAGACTAAAGGTAAATCAGAATCAATTTTAAGCAACATTTTAGGCTCTGAAAACCTAACAAAACTTCAATCACTTTGAAGTCTCTGACCAAGAAGCACCATTACTGTTCCAGACTACCTGGAATTCTATAGTTATCTATATGAAAGGTTATTTATCATCTAATAAAAGTACAGAAACTTTGCAATGCAAAAAAGGGCTAGATACCTGCCTTGTTCAGGAACAGCACAAATTCTCTCACACATCCCATAACATGGAAAAAGATTGGGGGGGCAAAAAAAAAAAAAAAAAAAAAAAGAGCAATCTCCCTACTCAAGGATTGGAAAGGATGAGAATTAGGGCAAACATAAGGCTTCAGAGCCTTGGAAGCAGCAGAATGGCTCCCTCCTGGCTCCTGTGCAGTGCACCACGAAGCACAAGCACTACACGACCATCTGCTGCCATGGGTAAGAATTAGTGGTGACAATGGCAGAACACTTCAAGCACAGCAGCTGTACATCCTACACAGAGCAATGAGGTGTGCTGTATTCATGACCCCAGTTTTGTTTGGTTTATGAACAACTAGTCCAAATATAATAAAACTATCACTTACGAAAGCCATTTTTCCCCTTGGTGCTATTTATCTTGGATAACAAGACAGAAAAAATTAGGCTGTTGATAAGACATAGCTTCTATACTTAAAAGTAGAAAGCTGTAGCATTCCATGGACTATCCTCTATTACAGTAGTTTTGCTAGCCATAATCCTGAAGATCTTGTCTGGCTTACATCTACTTCTACTCCCCCTTCCTGATAAAACAAACAAACAGAAGTACCCAACCACACCTGTGGTATCAAGTCTCTGCTATATGGGCCCTTAAAATATCCATACATTTGAGAAAGGTAGTATATAGCCCTTTGGCTGGTTACAATGGGAGAGTAGTCCTAAAACCTAGCCTTGCAGTCACTGCCTTACAGCAGGCACCAAGACCCTGAGCACGCTGCCTGCGCTGCATAACCATCTCCTTCATCCCCTCCAGCACCAGCCCCTTCCAGTTTCTGCTACCAGAAGCTACCGCTGCTGCACCTTCTTCACAGTCAGTCTTTGCTTAGTTCAAGTGAGGCATAAACCAGACAGAGAATGTTTAACATCTGCTAGTGCTGAGATAAGTCGAGTACTGCAAAAAACACAGAAAGCCCAGCTCAAACTATAGCAACCAGAGGTGAGCTGGGAGGATGGATCTATAGTGATATTCCAAATACAGATAGTATTAACACTGTCATTTGGTAAAAGAGGAGGGTTGCACAAAAGGACAGTCAAGGTTCTACCACATTATGCTCAGTAGTTTTGTTTATAGTATGTGTACTTGTAGGAGGAAAAAGGAAAAATAAGTATTTTTTAAAGCTCAACTTTGTTTTCTTGCTTTTGTGACCATCCGTTATGTTAAAATACATTGTGAGTGCATCTCAACAATTTACTCTATGCAGAAAGTATTTATTTTAGGCCTTCTACGCAACTGTAGAGAATCTTCTCAGGACAATTCTAGTTTATAGTTTCTCAAGATTCGTGGGACAGAGTCATCTGTTTCCTTTATTTCATTAGTAGCTATATTTATACCATACTGAGTAACTATTATTCCCATGTCATCCAACAGTACAATCACAGCAACAGTAAACAAATTTAATAATAATCAAACCAAGTTAAAAATAATCAAAAGGTGATGCTTCAGATACATTTGGCAACAATTACCTAATAATAGCAGATGGTTTGTTTAGATGTTTGGTGATAAAGGGTGGCAATTCTGAAAACACACCTCCTCGGCTTTAGTAGTCATTAACAAAGTCATGGTCACATCAAGCAACTTTCAATTCCAGGGTGTTTTCATTCTGTGAGAGCACCCATGAGCTATGATTTAGTTTCATCTACTTTAGTCGAGAGTAGTTAATAACCTCCAAAGGCAAATTTGTTTGATTGACTTCACTTCAGCTCATCTAGTACTAGGCAGGAAGAAAGTTACAACCTGCCAGAATACAATGGCCACAAGGGTTTCAATTTGTTGTAGAACACACCTAATAACCTCTATGAAGGTGACTTACAGCAGTTAAGAATCACTTGCTAGCCTTCTTCTCAATGGCTTTCTGCTCCATTATTGGCAAGCTTAGACATTCTCATATGCGCTTTGTTCAGTGCCATTCCATCCCCATCAGCACCCCTAATCAAGCCTCCGTCTCAGTCAGGAGTACCGCAAACTTAGACAGGAAAGTTCATATTCCCTAGTGCAGTACAGGGGCCAAGATTTGATAAACTGAATTTACTTCTTCATCTCAAAACTTCACAGGGGGTACATTTTGTTCTGTTCAGGTTCCTGCTTAACACAGATGTTAGCAGGTCAGTTACTGGCACGTGTTAGCAAAACAAATTAAGTGCTGGGGGGAAGGGAGAACAAACGAACATGATTTGCAATTTAAGTAGAGGATAAATAATTGTGTACTTGTCAGTGAAGGGGATATGATATTAACTATTCTCTCAGTGCAGTGTTAAATGTCTTGGTGTGGCACATTTCCTGTTTTTTAACTGATCTATATGTTCAAGGTCCCAGCCTGGCAGGCTGAACTGTTTACTATACACCTAGAACACCAGCTCAGGGCACAGCATGGAGCTGGTTTTCTTCACTAGATCTAGCTCAATTACTAAAGAGTGAGAAAAGCCTTTGGTCTTGTATTGGCATAGCTTGCCTCATTCAACATTTCTAAAAAGCTAAAAACTAAATATAAAAACAATCATTAAAGAACATATATTTACATTTGCCTTATTTAGTAGCACTACTACACTAATGTTTCTTCTTCTGCATCTAGTCAGAGATATCTTTTTTTCCCATTACTACTGAAGAGGTACCAATTGACAGTTTTTCCCCATCTCTTCAATGTTTTTCTCATCTTAACAACTAGCTGGAAATAAGCTAACCTATGTATTATACAGACATGTTCCATCAAATTGACCTTACTACTCCAAACTAGTTTTACGCAGAATTTACCATTACGTTCAGTAGTGCCTTTCCTACTCAAAGCATCTGAACATACTATATAAATCAGTTCATAAACTCTAGCCAATAACAGTCAAGATACACAATATCAATTAAACAACTTAAGATTAATATTATTTCCACAATAAATGTATATTTGCTACATTTTATCAAAAAACCACACACACCAAATCATAATTCAGATCAACTGAACTCTGTATTTTCTTCATAATCTTCATTTCAACCAGCATCCAAGACACAGTTGTTCAAGAGTTTTATCCGTTTAGCTAACAAAATCCCACATGACTGAGCAAATTACAATTAGGAAAATGCAAATGTAATAAACAAACATGCAAACTCAAAGATATGTTTATCTGCCCAATTCTCCCATCCTGTATGCCAAAATACTACATTATGTTTCAAAACATATCTGCTACCCATGTGTTCCAGTTTCTGAATTTGTTTGGTTCTCCTCGGAAGTTTCTGTCAGAGGTTTCAGGGGGTTCTTGTTTTTCATTTTCATGCTCCCACTCCTTCCGCTTTTGGTGGCTTAAGAATTCTCATCTGTCACACACAGAGTTGCATTTCGGATGTTGAAGAATTTACCATCCCAAACTTGTATTTCATATTTGAATAAACAAAAGCATGCCTACCCTGAGCCCCAGTCACCCTGGAAATCAATATTACAACACCAAGAGAAAGTTCTGGCAACACTAAACAGTGATTCAAAAGGAACTCTGCCAGCCAGCCATCTTCATAGAAAAGCTACTTGCCAAATTCTCATCATTTTGACACACATGCACTCCATGTTCTCTCTGCCTCAAAACTCCCGCAAAACCAGCCCAACAAACAATGCAAACAGATGTCTTAAACATAGCAGGTCACACAGGAAACAAGAAAATTCATGAGCTCAGTAATATCTGAACTTAGTGTCCCTGGATGGAAGACACAACCCCCAACTCCCTTCTCTGTGAAAGTTCATTGGTGGACGATCACGGGTAACCACATTTCCTTCAGCAGAAGTGTCTCATGATGACATAATATAACAAGCGATCTCTGTAATGCAAACAAAGGGCCCCTATTCACAGAATTCAGTGGTTCAGTGGAAAAGAGCTTATTCTAGTAGAACTCTGACCAAACTTATTCAGTAGGGACCTCTTCCAAAACTCTCTTGCTCAAGCTGCTTCAAGAAAAGGTCTCCTAAGACTGAAGATACACACAGAGCAGCTATTCCTCTTAAATATGACAGACTTTGTTCCAATGAAAGCATTCCCTTTCTCAGAAAAACTCCACTGCTTAGTTTTGCTGCTGCTGACTCCTGTTCAATAGGAACTACTGAAAATAACCACATGCAGTTACTCCAGAGCTCTGTTCTCTTTACAGAACATTTTCCTATTACAACCAGAACTTAAGAGTTGTTCTCAAAGTGACAGTAATTCTGGATTTCTTTCTTCTCGCCATTGCTATTTATCACACTTCCACATCTTTGAAACGCTCTTCAAAATACACCTGTGATAAGGAGGGAGGGGAACAGAAGGGGGGAGAGAGGAAACCTCAAGACTGCAACAGCTAATATGCACTATAAAAATGACAATGGAGAGAGGTAACACTGGAGTTTTGACTTTTAGCGGTACATCAATATAGTAACACACGAGTCTGCCTACCTATGGATTCTGCAACGCAAAAAAAAAAAGAAAAAAACACACAACCAAAACCAACCAAACAAAAAACAACAACAAAATCAATGTTGCAGTTTCCTGAAGAGGCAGTGAATAATAGAAACCTGATCAATCATTCGAGCATCCAAACAAAAGTCTCTTTGTATCTTCTCCAAGTCCTTCTCACAAGCTGCTACCAGAACCTTTAAGACAAGATTATTCTAGCAGCTCCCGAAGAATTCCCATCCAATGCCAGAGCTTGATTATTAAAACAGGAACTTAAGAAACATGGAGAAAACAATTTGCACTTCTCTATCTGAGATTTCATGGGTCTGGCTTGTGTTAAGTGTTCAGAGACCCTTATTCCAAGAGAGTGAGTGAAGCCCTGAGTAAGAAAAAAACAAAAACAAAACAAACCCCAGTCTGTGGCCTGTTCCTAGGTCACTGCAGGCACAGAAAACCAGTGACATACAGGAGATCAGATGAGGTAATTTCAACAATGGAAAAACTCATCAGTTGAAGGAAAGGAGAATTACTAACACATTGTGGGGCGGGGGGGGGGGAGGGGAAGCTAGAGATTAGAGAGACCAAAAAAGCTTTCCGAAAACTCACTCAAAAATCAGAAACTGGCCCCCTCCTCCCCAGGATGTTGGATTGCCAGATGCTGTACACATGAGCTCAGTAAGGGACATAAAGAAAATGACTACCCAGTTTCGTGGCTCATATATAAAACAATAAAGAGCGAGCTAGTGACTGATAAACTAGTAAAGAGATCTGCACTGCCACTCTGTCTGCTTTACCATAATGCATTTTACAGCATTATACAAACTTGCTCAACATCAGATAACTTCCTCACTACAGTCTGTCAAGACATACACACCTTATTGATAGCTATATTCAATGTTATACTGGAAATAGAAAAATGGTAGTCATGCAGAATTATTTCAGAAGAAAGAGATGAAAAATTGAAAAAAAAAAATTTAAAAAAAGGTTCCAACAGCTAAAATAACTTAAAGTGGAAACTTTTCCCCTCAATAACAAATGGGCTTTTACAAGATTTTTATCCCTGAAGAGATAAATGGAACATCATGCAATTTACTGCAGGTGAAATGCATAGCAAATAATATCTGGAAAAGCAGAGGTCTCGCCATGTGAAGCAGGCACTGAGAGGCTTACAGAGTTATACTGCAGGCAATAGCTTGCTTTGGTACTCTCTATAAAATTCTGTCATCATTGTACTGTGGGTACCTATGACCAATAGCTATTACTCCGCATGTCATTAAGGTAGTCATAGTTCAACATTATTGCATGCAAGTAAGTGTAATGAGCCCTGAAAAACTGCCACACAAAAGGCCTTGCATTTAGAAAAAGAAAATGCAGTAACAAATCATGTTGCCAACATTTAAACAAGGTTTTATTGCCTATTTCAGTTAAACTGCACTCTGCATTTGCTATCATAACAGACAGCATTTATCTCCCAGCCTTTTTAATGTAATACTGAAAGCATTTTTGTCACTTGACAAAAAAAGGACAATACTGAGCAGTACTTACCACTGTCATTGTCAGTCTTATTAAGGCCCCAACTCAAAAGACTACATACAATCTAACAGTTAAAATCCAAGAGAAGTAAGCTATAAAGAAAACAATAATTTATGAACACATACCTATGATGGAATCCCTTCGAAAAACATCTCTGTCAAAAATATAAAATGACAGATGGCGAAAGGTCCGAGGAATTTCACAGTAAAAGTCTTCTCCATAGAAGGGGCTGGGTAAAAAAAAATAACATACACATAAACACACACACACAAAAAAAGAAATTAGTGTTGGTATCCTGAAGGAGTCAGTTTGCTTATACTTTACCTCTAGAATATCACTGTGTACTGTGATGGTCTCTCCTGCCCATGAAGCACCTTCAAGCACTGTTCCACTTTGACTCTTCCTATCTTAAATGCTCATAGAACAAAATTTCTTAATGGGCAAAAGAGAAGAGATACTTCTTTTTATCTGGAGAACAAGTGTCCCTAAACAAAGAGGGCAGAGACCACATGATTTTTTAACACGGAGTGCCTTGAAGAGTGCTTACAATACACCATTACGACATAGATCACAAAAACCAGGATGACCAAAATACAGTGTGGTTCAGGGCATATATATTTATTAATTTATTTTTTAAAGGATTTGGTTTATTTAAAATGAAGTGCCTACGGCTATTGTCTCTTTTCTCATCCCCTTCAAAGTTTCTTATTTAAAGTCAGATTCAGTCAACTGACGGTAACTAAGCCTCGGAGCTGACACAATGCTTGTTACCTGGCAGCGCTATATATCTATTTTTGCTTACTGGAACTGTATAGAATAAGTTTTCTTACATTAAGACCAGATTTAAAAGAAAAAAATACTATCTCAGCATGAAAAGCTCTTTAGAGACTTAAGGGGCTTTCTTTGGATCCTGTCAATTTAAATGGAAAAAAAGAAAAACTCAGACACCTAACAGCAAACCTTTCAGTTTTTCTCTATCCAATTATATGGTTAAGGATTTACTCTTAAGAACTATAAGCATCCATCAACATTATTTATTCATTGACAGGTCTACCATTTTACACAGATTCTTCATTCCAAGTCACTCATGCTTCATTAGATCTAAATCGGTGGATGCAATTTGAGTCATATGGACAAATACAGCAAGCACTGCAGATATAGACTTAAAAATAAATCTAATTCCAACAGGCCAAAAGCCAGCATCTATTTTTCTTCCCCTTTTAAACGCAGACCTAGTTATTGTCTTGGATAAGCACAAAAGAGAGAGACGGAATTGTGCTATAGCTTTAATAATTATTAAAGGCTTTTTATATTAAAAATTATCATAAAATATTAATAGTTCCATGCATTAACTTTCAGTTTTCCAGCATTTTGTCACAAGAGGTCATTCCCTTGGCTTCTTTCAGGATATTTTACATCACCATATACTTTTGCGTATATTTTTGCCTGCAGTAAAGATATACTCCCTCCCTGCCACATTCCCTCAAAAGCTAGCTGACAAATCTCACTCAAAACACACAGGCACTGCAAATTAGCTAACCACTCTTGTGTTGGAAGAGAATATGCCACATTAATTTCAAGAACCCCAGAGACATCACTCAACATTCATTAAGAAGATTATTTAAGTCACTACTCCACTAGCCATGTAGAAGAATGCATATTGGATAAACAAGGAAGCCCAAGGCATACCCACAGGTTAAACTTCCACCACTGAAATGGTTTCTTATTCCTTGAAAAAAAATGCATCCAGCTGTAAGTTATGGCAACCAACGTGAGCCACACTCAGTCATCCCTATTGTGAAGGCAGATGAAAATAAACTCTAACAGCTGGAAATGGCAGCTGGTTTGACTGTTTGTCCCAACTGTTCCCTCCAATTCAGCCCTCTTGGTTGTGTGTTCTTGACCCATTCTGCTCTGAAAGGTTTTATGTGTAATCACGAATTCAGCAGCCGCTGCTTCAGGCACAAAATACCCAAGTTCTTCAGTACAAGCAGCTTCTACCAAACCAGAAACTACCTGATTGTCCTAGCAAACACACTTCTGCTGGCAGCCCCAAGGTCCTCACTCTGTGCACATCGCTTGGTCCAATTTTTCCACTCACAATCTTAACCCAAGGGGGCTACACGAATGCATAAACATTGCCCAAATATCTAGTGCATTATACATGCAAAACACTTGCATCATTCCGAGCCCTAATACTCTGTTCAGCCATAAAATTGTCCTTTCTCCTGGAAGAACATGACAGATGAATTTACTCACTAATGACCTTAGAATGAAATGACACTTAACGAACTGCGGATTATATACCTAATCCTCTATCAAGAATACAAGGGAAGCTTCAGCATACTGGAAGTCTAAAGACAAAGTAAATACAAAGTGTGACTTACACTGAGCATACTTCAGTTCAGCTCAGCTGATTCTGGGGGAAAGAGCAGGGAAGCAACAACAACTGAGGCCTTTGCAAGTCTCCTATTAATGCTTGTCACTGCTGGTGGTGGGAGGCAGAAGATAACTAAGACCACACCACAGCATAACAGACAGGAGATTCAGAAAAGCAGAGTGGACAACAGGAATCATCTAGTCCAACACATGGTATCAGAAAGAGACTGATTAACACAAGAAATGCTATGAAGGCTGACTTAGCCATGCAGGGATCACATCTAGTGATTTTTTTAGGCACAAGGCTTATTATTTTAAGCAGTGCCTGCTGGCTGGCAGTCTTCATGGGATACATTATTTGTGGCCGCTGCAGACAGAAGTGAAGCTTTGTTCTGCTCTTGGCTTTCCCCCTCTGAGATCCTGTACCCCTCGTAGATTCACAACCTCTCATCACCCAGGTAGCACCCCAGAGGTACACTGCTGTGGCAGATGCACTCATCCCCAACAACTGCATTCTTAATATAAGCAAGCAGATTTCCAATACAAATGCACTCACTCTGCACTGGATAATTTGCCAGCAAAGTTTTAACTGCAAGGGTATGTAAGCATCAAGACAAATCTTATATCTCCCTGCCCCAACCTTGTGTAGCTCTGCAGAAACCGTACCTACTTTCTGAAGGAATCTAAAGTAGCCACAAATGCTTCCAGCTTCCACTTAAATGTGTGCTTTTCCTCCATGTATCTCTCTTCAGAACAGTACTCGCTTTGTCTCACGCCCAGACCTGAAGAGCAATAGGTCACAGCAGTCAAACCCCATGATTTCCCAAGCTAACTTATCTTGAGCACGAGCCCCAGGGCTCCAGCATGTTTTTTCCAAAAGAACATGCTAAATCCCTCCCTCAATGTCCCCTCTCTCCCAAAGGACAGAATTAGTCTGATGGGGCTTCAGTGAGTACTTTTATTTTGACATAGCAATTAATAAAAAGCAGCAGCATCCGCCTACACAGCCCTTGAGTCTGACAAGATCCTCCAAAACAAATACTAGAACTAGCCTGGCTGAAAACTCAGGAATCTTTCCGAACCAATGAGTTCAGATTCAACTTCCACGTTTTGAGTTAAGCTTTCCCCGTAGATTAACCAACCCTATGCTCAGAAAAAAATTTAGTCATTCAAAGAGGAGGAGAAATAATGAGAGCCTTCAGATTAGTGTGGTCACAACAGAAGGGCATGGACAAGACCAGTGTTGTCACTGTTTCAGACTCTTCTGGACTTCAAACAAATGATGGGATATAACTGCTGAGAGCAGGATCTTACAAGGACAGAAACAGTGGACCTACACTGTAAATGCTTTGCTGGCAAATTATCCAGTGCAGAGTGAGTGCATTTGTATTGGAAATCTGCTTGCTTATATTAAGAATGCAGTTGTTGGGGATGAGTGCATCTGCCACAGCATTTCCTATTTTCCTACAACATGGATGATGAGAGGTTGTGAATCTACGAGGGGTACAGGATCTCAGAGGGGGAAAGCCAAGAGCAGAACAAATGCAATTCAGCTCCTTCCAAGCTCAATGTAAAACCATTTTCAAACCAAGCTTCATCAGTAACGACTACTAAATTTAGAACAGTTTTATTAGCTTATTTTTAGCTTTGGTATCACAGTGATGAGAAGAGTAGCAGTGCAGGAATCAACTACTGTTTAGTTATGAAATAGGGCTTGCTCCTAAGTCACTCTCTTCCATTTTCCTGTTGGGACTAAAAACTACAAAGACAGACCCATATCAATTTTTAAATCCTTGCTCCAAGCTTTCAAGCACACAAGGGCCTGACTCTGTAGCCTTCTATTCCACATACCCTCACTTCACATCCCTTTCTCATGTCTTTTCTAGTGCATACCCATCACCTTGCTATGCTCTGAAGGATGGAAGCTCCACCTCAGCTGCCCTATTCTCAGGAAGCATGGGGCTCTTTTACTGCACGGCCTTTATACAGCCCCTACCACCAACACATACACCAACCAATCCCTGTTCAGGACACTATCCCTAGGATGCTTCCACAGCTGTTGTAACAAGAGATTCAAAAACAAAAACAAACAAAAAAAATTCAAGTAAAAGCATAAAGAATAGTGCAACAGATTTGAATCTTCAGGCATACTCCCCCCTTATAAAAAACTTGCTTGTTCTCAATGCTCATGGGAGCAGGAATACCAGGAAATCAAAACCAAAAAGCTCCCTCTAGGTATTGTTTCACTCACAGCTATCCAACTTGGAGCCCTTCTCATTTCAAGGTATCTATTTTTGAATCTCTTCTAATGTGTGTTTTGGCAATGGATATTTTTAGAACTCAGGGAAGAAGAGAAAAAAATTGCTGTGTAGATCAAGTGGAATGAAAGCAAATAAGGATGAGAATCGTTATTTCAAACACGATAAATGGGAAATTCTTCCCTTATACAAGGTTCAAAATTTGTTTACTTTTGTATGTTTTACTAAAATCCAGAGGCATACTTGCAACTTTAATTCTGTACTGAAATCATCACAAATAATATTAACAGAGAGGAAGAGACTTCATAAAACAAATCTCAGTGTAGAAACATTTCTTTAGTTTCAGTCTGCGTTGCAAAACCTTGTACTTCTTTCTCAATACTTAAGATTCGCTAAAGCAGTTTTGTTTTTGTTTTGGCACCAGCACTTCAGTGGATGAAGTGAAAGCATTGCATGATGAATAATAATGAAACTTTTCAAACCAGAATTCTTTGTGTATGGATTTTTTTTTCCCCTTAAACTGCTTTTGTGATTGAAAGTAAGGACTATTAATATGCCACACACAACTCCACATCCTCTGACTATTTTAAAACGTTTAGAAATACTGGATTCATCCTGTTGCATGAACTGAAGAACAAAGTTCACATCGCCATGTGAGCTGGAAGCAAAATCAGTCTGTACAAAGGAGTACACTTGTTTGTTTCTACTACTAAGCTTTTTCTACTACTTGGCTAATACATCTTATACTATGCTTTGCAGAGTATTTAAAGGGAGTGGGGTAGAGAATAGAAGGTTTATTCAAAACAGATAGAGCAAGCCAAACAAAATCTGAATAGATTTCAGTCTCCTACTAGACACAGAGCTACAAGATAACAGGCAAATAAGACAGGCTCTGCAAGAGCCAAAGTTGGCAGATGTCATGGTAGCTTCCTTACACAATTTATTAAAAACACCTTGTATTATATTTGAAGCACAGATTTGGCAGAGGACACACAGTAGCAGGAAGTATATGGCCCACAGGCAACATCTAAATCCAAACATACCACTCATGGCCACTGTTAAGAGCACAGGTTGCAGTCTTCCAGGCATCCACTGAGACTAAGCAAATTCTTCCTCATGTCACTGTGCAGACACCCAGATGGACAAGGCTGTGTTACAGCCACAACCACCCCTACTACACAGAGAAAAAATAAAGCAGCGTGCCTTTTCCCAACCCTATGCTCTGAAGAGAGAGACAGACACACTAGCTATAGTTATCATCCTCACTTGACAGTTGCTGGTTTGGCTCAATGAGGCTTACAGGGATTATGATAACTTTAAGCAGCAGCCGTTTGGCCCCTAATCACCTCCTAAAATATTCTGTAAGACGACACACACAAATAACAAAAGTCACATTACAGCTGCATTTACTTTTTTTTTTTTTTAAATCACTCAAAGCAGCCTACAACACCGACAATTGTTACTTCACTCACACGGGTAGCTTTTTGTGTGGATAAACGCTCTCATTCACAACCTCGCCTTGGGTCTCAAGGCTCACTTCAATTCTCCTCCTTCCATTAAGTCTTGCTTCCCTTCCTGGCAACCTTCCCGGTCATATTAGTTCTCTATACAACCACACAGCCCTTGCCTTCAATAATACCCCAACCAGTTTGAAGTTGTACCCATACTCATCCCTTTCCCTTAAAGGTTTGGGGTGGTTTCAGAATGGAAGTCTATTGATATTAGGAATCCAAGCCATGCTTAGATGTAGTGGAGTGCAGGAGATGGCAGGTGCTGTGGTAGCCAGGACAGCAAGGAGTGAGCTGAGAACATGCAGGAGAGAAGCTACAGAACACGTAGACAGCATAACACACAACAGCATCCAGCTCAAGGCCTCTCTACTTAAAGCCTACAGGCTGGGGAAAGCTGTTATTTCAAGGAGGTGAGCTGGCAAGGTAAGAATATGGAAGTAGCTAATGGAACTAACTCGGATACAACAGCTAATGTTGGCAACACTCCAACTATGGGAAACAACTTTGTGTTTAAAATTTGAGAAGTGGCCTGCATCCAAGATGTTATCAGAACACAAGAGAAGTTTAACTTTGCAGCCATGAACTCCAAACATAAGGAAAATAAAGGGTTTAAGTAAGACTAGAATTAAAAAATAACAACATTAAGTATGGCAGTAGAACTACTTGGAGAAAGTTCTGAGAGCTACTGATTTAATTTGTTACCTGATCTAATACTAAAACAAAGACACAGCAACCTCTTGTTAAAGAGAACACAGCCTTAACTATGAATTTACAGCACATGTCACTATTCACTCACATGCACACTGCAGAATTGTAGTTCTTAGTGTTACCTTCACAGCAGACTAGCAAAAAAAAAAGACTGGGGGTGGGCAAAGTGCCTCTGGCTTCATTTGCTGTTTCATTCAGGCTTTGATTGCTATGTTTAGCACGTGAAAAATTCCTCAGTGAAATAGTGGAGAACTAAATAATCACAGACGCAAGACACTTGGCTCATCTCTCTAAAGCACACACTGTCAGCCATTTGATTCTTAACATACAACAGTTTTTGCCTTTATTCATATCCTTGAAACAAATTTAGAGATGTCACATTCCTTCCATTCTTCACCTATGATTTGAGAAGCTGCCTTGATTTCCTGTTGCAGCTGACACTGCCCTTTAAGTGAATGGAAACATTTGATGCAAGTGAAGAAAGTTTATCCGCAGGAGGATCTGTAGCTAGAAAGAAGCCCTGGATGGTGGAGCCTGAAGTTTGAAGCTCCTCATGGAAGAAGCTAAGTAGTTGGTTCAGCAAAGGAAATTAATAGGCAAAATTATTGGCAAGTTGTGTACTTGCAGCTCAGAACTAAAGAAATTTGTAGGTTTGTGCATTTTAAAAAAAAATCTCATATGTTCCTTAGGACATAAAATACATGGGTCCGTTCACATACATCTCTGCTAGGTTATAGGAAATGGATCCAATTCTATTCAGTGGATGGTGGTGATATAAATATTAAACAACAAATACAAAACTGAGAAGTGTATTAAATTCTGGCTCTAACTGACCTCTTCCTCATATCTTATGACTTGCATGTGACCTTCTCAGAATTTACCAAAGCTTGTGCCAAGGAGTTTATGAAAACAGTGCTCCTAGAAGATTTCAATATTCTCTTCCTGGGAACCCAGAGAACTTGCTCTGAGCAACCCACGCCTTCACTGTGCTTGTCCAAAGCTCCCCAGAAAAGCTGGATGACTTTGAACTGCCCCATATAAACAGTCCTTTCACACTGCTCTGTGGTTTCACAGAACGGTCTGCTCATGTTATAACCCTTGACTCGTTTCAGTCAGACCCTACCAAGTCACCCTCACAGCAGCCCTCAAAGTCTTCCCCTGCGTGGCAGCAGTGCCACCACCTAGTTTAACAGAAGCCAAGAAAGGCTGGATGGCAGGAATGATTTAAAGTCCTGATTGTAATTTATGAGTCACACCTGACTGCTGAACAGAGGAGTTAAAATTCACCATGCCGGCTGCCCTCAGTTTTTGAGATGCAAACTTGGATAAAGGGCATCAGACTCAGAGATTCTCTTCAGAGCACTGGTAAAGGCACCAGACTGGGCGACAGGATATGCTGGTTTAGTTCTTCGAGTTTTGAATGATTCATGTTTTGTTGATTTCAGAGGTTACTGCTCTCAGCTGACTTCTCATTCCTCTGCCACAGCCTAATAAAATAAAAATCTGTTGCAGAAGATTAGGAACAGAGCTCAGGGAGGTAACTTCTTACGCTGTCCCAGTACAAAACACAGGAGATCATGAGTTGGAATCTGAAGGTTTTGACATAGTTATCCCAGGCAAGCCAGAACTGGACATTCATCCAAGTTCCTCTGGAAAGGAAAGATAACTGCTTCCTTTCTCCCATTTGCCAGTTTCATTTAAGCTTTACATCAGAAGGCCTGCTTGAAAAAAAAAAATACACATTTCTGCAGTGCTTAGCAGAAGCTTAATGAAGCTCTAATGAGTAAAAGAACAGAAAAAAAACAAGCACTTCTTGAATTCCCCAAGTACACAAGACAGTGCTTTCAGCATGACTTTAATTATAAGCCTCTTCACGCAGATAAAAAGGTCATTTTATGCAGATATGCTGGAAAAGATAGGCTTCTCCAGGAAAATTTGAATGAAAAGACATCATCTCAGAGTCAGTAGTGCTAGGGCTGCACATGCAACACCTTTCAATTCAGACATTCACACAAAGCATCTTATTTTTCATAGACTACATGAAAATATTTTTTGAGCTAACTGGAAGATGGGGGAGTTACTGGTAGGAGTGAAAATACAGGCAATCCTAAAAACTTATTTATAGCAAGCCAGGCCCACGTCAGCCATGAGAGGATAGGAAGCAGAAAAGTCAGCATGCGCAACAGAGCAGAGCCAGCTTTCTCCCCTTCAAACTGTAGTCGAGGACTATGTCACCCTCTTAAATGCCAGCCACACAGATTTTCAGACAGAATTGGATTATTTAAATC
The DNA here is from genome assembly GCF_963082525.1 of Nesoenas mayeri. Lineage (NCBI taxonomy): Eukaryota > Metazoa > Chordata > Aves > Columbiformes > Columbidae > Nesoenas > Nesoenas mayeri. Next base: position 150,404,674 of record NC_137541.1, on the reverse strand, counting down.
ATGCGTTCACCCAGCTTCACATCCCTGCTCCCATCTATCATTGCACATTGCAGCGGTGATACCTCAGGAAAAGGGAGCCAACACATGCTTCACTATGATGTTGGTAAACGCCTGGCAAAGAAACAGCACACATGAAAGCAGGTATTTCGCTGCTGCACACAAATTACATGGGCCTTAGGGCACATAAGCCTCGCCTGCCCGATAATTCACGGTTACTCAGTGAGTTGAATCAATTTACAAACAAGCATTAAAGAATGTAACAGCATGACTGGCTCCTCAGCTATGTGCTCATCTCAGAGTCTTGCAAAAAACAATAGGGGACTGCAGTATGGTCAGGAATCATTTGAAAAACATCTTCCTCTGGGAATCTCTAAACTTGTTTTAATGGATGTAAATACAGTCATAAAAGGTTAGGTAGCTGTTTGAGTGTGCCTCAGTAAATAAGAGCAATTCCTACTCTCGGACTGGGAAGACATCTCAGGTTTACCATTCGTGTATTTGGGATTTTTGTCTGCTTTTCTTTTATGCAACGGCAAAACAAGGACAAAGAAACACCTTAATGGATAAATGCAAAATTTAGTTTATATCAAAATCTATAAGTGGATATTCAGGGACTTCAAAGAACCAAGTTTTTCAAAAGTAGTATTTGCAAACAGAAGCTCACAGAGGGAGAAGGCAGACTACCACTGAAGACAAGAATTCACTGGGAGAAGAAACGACAACTGAGATAATTTTTAGTCAACCCTTGCGTCAAAGAAATAAGACTGTAAAGGTATTTTTAGAGTTAATCTGGTCCACCACTGTTCCAAAGCAGGAAGATCCCACAGTCAGGACTGATTATACAGAACCTATGAAAAGCCTTCAGCCGTGAATATGGAAGAACCAAGGCAATCTACTCCAGTTCTTCAGAATCCTTAACAGGAAGGTATTTTTTTTTCCCCCCACAATAAAGCTTAAACTTCCTTTCTCACTGCAATTTAAGTCCATTATTACTTGCAAGATCCATACTGGACATACAGAGCAATTTTCTCCTTTTTTTTTTTTTTTTTTTGGGGGGGGGGGGGGCGGGGAGGGGAGGCACATTGTTTCTGGGGTTTTGCTGTTCTTGTTGTGGTTTAAAATATGTTTACATAGTTATATCTACTCTCATCCCTCTTCTCTCCGCTAAACAATTCCAATCTTTTAACCTTTCCTCATCGGTTATGTTTTGCAGATCTCTGATCATTGTGTTGCTCTCCTTTGAATTCACCTCAATTAATGAAAAGAACTTTGCTCCACAGGAAACCAGAAACCTTCCAGTTCTGCACAGCCTCAGTGTACCTCCTCAGCTTTATAATGGTATCTAAAGACAGATGGCATTTTTCCCACTGAAGGAATTACACTTGTTGCTTATTCCTACCACTAAGAGTTTATTTTCTCAATAGAAAAATACATGGATTAGTCTAAGGAAATTACATCAACTATTCCCATATACCCCCACGCCCCTGGAAAGCACTAATGACCACTGAGCAAAGAGCCCCCACTGTGCAACTTCTAGTTGTGAGCAGTGGGGCTACAGCTGGTTGACTCAGGAATTAATTAAAATAAGTTGAAGTCACTTTTAGAGAAACAACTAGTTCAGGGACACTGAGTGTTAGTTATTGTTAAAAAGAATTACACAGATCAGTCTCTGCTTTTTCACTTTTTTTTTTTAATATGGTACACTACAGACAGGGAAATGTTAGCATCATCATTCAAAAACATTCTAATTATGTTTAGCCAATATAAATGCCTCAAGAAATTAAAGTGTCCATTATGGACCCCAGCATACTACATCAGAATATGAGATGAGGAATAAAGACTCAGACGACAAAAAAATTATGCAAGAGAACAAACAAAGTGACTTAGGGGAATAAACCTCATTGAAGCTACTCAGACTCACATTCTTAAATGGGTTAGGTATTTTTGAGGGGTTTGGGGTGGGGTCTAGAGCTATTTCCCAAAGTAAATTATTTGCAATAACAAGACACATAGCAAATTCCTAACTGTATTACTGAACCCTCACTCTTTTCCTAAGATAAAAGTTATAAACTTGACTGTTCCTTGCTGCTACTTTCCCATCAACTCCAAAGAAAGGCTTGCTTTCCAGAGTATATATATGCCCAGCCTCATCCCCCTTTTTTTTTATTTTTGGAGATTTCCAGAAGAAAGCATTTTAACTTTTGCTACATGCTTCTCATTGTTTTATTCTACATGTGGCTTCTACAATCTCACAGGAAGCATCCAAGATCAGCAGACAGGCATCTTACATTCAAACCTCTCCTTTCAGTTGCAACCTTGTGACAGGAAAAAATAATCCCTAATTCCACCAATCCAAAATTCTAAACACAGATTACCACAAAAATGGAGTTTGGTGCTCCCTTCTAAATTGAGATCTGTAAATGTCTAGGGAAGTTCAAAACAAATACTGCAGAAAGAAAGGAGCACTGCCTGTACTATCTTAGGAAAACAGTTAATATGGCTTACTTTGGCAAGGACGTTTTCCCCCATATATAGATAGGAATCATGACTTTAATACTTTTACCACTGATGTTCTTAAAACTGGAAGAAGGATCATATTTATCCTTCCTCCTCCCTTCTTTCTCCCCAAAAAAGGTGTATTTGGAACATTAAACAAACATAGTAAGCAGAGAATGAGAAGAGTTAACAGAACATGTATACATGTATTTGTTACCATAATGACTTCTCCACTATTTTGGTCCTGAAAACCTCCTCCTGGTCCAGGTTTACAGTACAGTAGCAATCTCGCATCTTGTTTGGCCCCGGATACGTAGGAAGATTTTTGGCTTCGCCTGAAGACAAGAAAGAAAAAACGCAAAAGTATTATATATTAAGGTGCCATCCATGAATTAGTCATCTGTCAACTAAGTGTCAGCAACATTGCTGAAGCAAAGTATTACATTTATTTTTCTTCCCAAATATTAGCCTCTAGTAAACTTTGCAGCAATATTCCATTTCCAAGGCAGGAGCTCCTGACAGTCGAGTTCAGAACTCAGCAGCAGCCAGCAACAACCCAGTATGTCTGTCTGCTTTATTCACATGTATTTGGGCATATACTGCTTCCTTCCAAATTTGTGTTTACAAAGTTTTGGTCAGTCTTCCCGTAGGATACCAGGAACACAATGCAGTGTGGTAATACAGCTCTCCCATACAGCCCACCAATTTTATCCCAAAGGCATTACTAGAACACAGCAAATGAGGACTGATCCCCAGCTCCACAGATGTGGAGATGGAAAACAGTCACTTCAGTTACAGCCAACAGCCTTTCACCACACACTGGACTTCAAAGCACTCTGATGAGGTAATTAGCACTTGTGAAGCTGCTAAGGTCCTAGCACAAAGGTACTGTTACAAGTCATGAACATTTTTCAAAATAAACATTTGTTTCAAAACTGCAACAGACATGTATGCATCCTATATTTAAAAGACAGTCTCTTGTTACCTCTAGTTCCTCGATCCTACAACATATGAGTATGAAACAAGAACAAAACCACAGCTTTCCCCTCTACATATCCATTAATAACGAAAGCTGAGCAATAAATTTCCTAGGCAGACTGAAAACCAAAACTCTCGGACAGGAAACTCATGGCTTCGCTAAAGCACCTTAGCACTACATGGATGAGTGATTTAATTCTAAGGACAAAACCTAGAACTCTCAAAGAATTACTAAGTTTACAATGTGTGTGGTCTTATTTACCCTCACTCTTCCAGTACCCAGAGATGATTAGCATATACCATGGGAACTAGATCATTCTCTCCTGGTAAAAATACAATGAATAAAAATAATAGTGCACATACCAAGGGAACACAGGTCTGCTTGCCAGTGGAGAAGGGAACTCTAAGTTACAGTAATAAATATAACTTTTTATCGGACATCTGCAGCTCAGCTTAAGTGCTTTTTACTAGACACATGCCTTCCCAGTCTCCAGCTCCCAAATAGCTTTACTAGTAATAGAATCATCTTGCTTCTTCCAACTCTGTATTCCGTAAAGACACATTTTCCTTTCCTTTCCTTTTTCTGTTCAACAGCACTCTGATGTGTGCACATATAAATATTGAAGAACTATAGCGACAAAAGGTTAAACCAACGTGTATCCTCAGCTTTAAAGGAAAAGCATAAAGTGACACAGGACTCCATGTCTTCCTGTCTGTGATCTCTCTTCTGGCACACTGCACACTTTTGCACACTGATTCATGATGTGCCCTTGGAAACACCACACATCCACACTTCTCACAACAGCCTGTATGCGGGTGATGTACATATGTATGTTTTCTAAAGCTAACCATAGCATGTATAAAGAGCCATTGAAAAGGGACATGAAAACATCGTTTCAGACAGTAACGCCTCGCTTCAGAGTTCTAAATAAGTTTGCTCTCTCAGCTCAGCTGATGTAACTCGATAGCATTCTTCCTGCTTCCTTCAGAGTTGTGAGACATTGTATTAAAAAAAGCTGTCTCTGCTGTAATTCAAAGGTGTGACTGGAACATCTGTTGGCATGCCCAACAGGGCTTTAAACTATGCTGACTGTTAGCAGTAGTTTAACTGCAGCAGCTCTAGCCAAAATTATATTGAGGATTACCAATTGCTTGCTAAGCCTTCATTGAATCTATACTGCTGTGGTACTCCTTCAACTTTTGTTAGACTTCAGGCAAGTTGGAAATCAGGTGTACTAGCCTCAAACAGGTCAAGGTGTCTGAGTTTGTCTCCATTCCAAGTTGCACGCATCCAAATTTCTCTTATCTATTCCCACATTAAAGTCACGCAAGGCCAGCCTCTCTTCTGGATGACTCTGTGAAGTTCCCCAGAGAGAGTCAGTGTGTATGTCAACAGGAAGAGTTTCAATAGCAGAACGATAAGGAAGTTTTCCTCTGGGGCTGGCACACTGTTCTCATGGTTCTTCCAAGAGAATGGGACAGAATTTTCAAGCTCAAAATTAAAACAAGACCAAAAAAAACCATACAGTTTCTCTTTTTCTGCACTCTTCCACTTCCTACTTCAACATCAACGCGCACACACAAAACCCATTCTGCATTTTGTGATCTCAATTTCCAGATTTCTGAAGCACACGACATTCACTTAAGCACTTGAAGTTAATACTTAGTCATGTCAGAGCACTCTAAGAACTATATTTTGAAAACTCAGTTCTCCTCTTTGGTAACAGACTTGGAGTGGAAAAGCCCACAGTACTGAAAGCTAAATTCAATGCAAAGGGAGGCACTATTCAGCATTGCTGGAAAATGACAGCCTGCACAGTCTATACAGTAAATTAAACCTCACCACCACCACAGTATTAGAAAGTGGGGCACAGCGGGAAGACAGAGGGATAAGATATTTTACAGTAATTTCTTTCTTCAAACTGGAAAAAGGCCCTGAAAAAACACTGATTAACTGACCAACCCAATATATTAATCATGTTACTGACTTCAGTGGAAGCTTAAAAACCACACACATACACACACAAAAACCCACCATGCACCACAGACGCTGACAGCAGCCAATGGCTGTTCAGGTTCCTCCAGTACTGAGCAGTTGAGAAAGAAAAAAATTGTGAAGCTTTCAAGCATATCTAGACTCAGCTCTCCAGCCAGACATTTAATGTCAACAAATGTGCTGTTAGAGCTTCAGCTGCTCTTTAGATTCCTTCCAGACAGAAATGTTCCCTCTGTGGCACTATTTTGCCAACTACAATGAAGCTGAACAATTTACTCAGGTTGTTTTTTTTTTTTCTGATTCTGCTGCTACTGAAATGAAAAAAGAAAGCTCAATACTTGATACAGTCATGCACCATTTCCATGTTCTCAACAACCAGAGCTGATGAGATCATTTAATTTGGGCACGAATTTCATCGTTTAACCTGTCTGTATAGAAGAGGCATCTTCATCAACTGTATTTTCAAGAGGCAGCTCTGGGCTTTTTTTTCCATCCTCTTCATATCTCTGACACACTTGTATGCTACAGAATTTAGAGAGGATTTGCAAACGAAAGGTCAATACACTCACCTTTAAAACCTTCAGTTTTCCACTTCTCCTAAGAAGAAACAGAATGTTTCTTAAGATACCTAAAACCTGACAAAATACACAAGCACTTTGTTTTGGCACATTAGGCTTCTATTTGGAGCCATAATGCAGAGTAATCAGTACAAGTTTGCCATAGCTTTTCTTTCTATCTCTACACGTCTAATAAACACGGTCTTAATTTAACTGTGTGATGCACTCAACTTAGCACTAAGTACTTAAACCCAGCAAGGCTGATTTTAGCTATGGAAAAGTTATCATTGGATGTCTTTTAAAATAGCCTATATGATTCAGAATACATCACCGACTTACTATCTTCTCCCCACGAATATTGGGTTACTACCGTTTAAAAATGGACTACAACGGCAGCACAGACAGCTTAGCTAGAGCTATGCAGAGGGAACACAACAGACCGGAAAAAGAAGAAGGAAAAACTCAAAACCATATTCATCATCTTTGCTCCTTCCAGTGTTGCACACTCCTGCCCTGCTAAGGTACTGGTAATAAAAGGGAAGCAAGGAAAAAGGTGTCTCCTTCACATATAGGAGGAAAGAGCACTGCTTAGATGCTTGTGAACATAACTCGCAAAAGCAAGAAAAACTTTGAAGATGTTTCTAGGAATAAACAAATATATACATATATATATATACATTTCTTTAATGTTTTGCCACCTTAAATTTTTTGAAGCATCTGGTATTTTTAATTAAATTTAGATTCATGTCATCTTTGCTTTTGACACATTTCCTCAGGTGCAATTTTCTGAAAAGCAGAATGCACGACATGTATTATTTCCACCTTTTAGAAGCACAGGAGCAGCAAATTTTGTTGTAAGTATCGGGACACCAGTACACATCTGTCAATGTGAGCACATTGAGGAAGGCTTTGTAATGTGTCAATGAATTTAGCTTGCTGTCTTCTAGCAAGAACATACTCAGTTTTATCAAGATGCCACAGGAGAATCATTTCCCAAACGATTCCAGAAAACAAACAAGCAAAGAAAAACCTACTCTAAAAAAAGAAGCCAAATAAAAGCAGCTGAGCTTTCAATACCACAGCATTCAAATTCAGGGAGCACACTGAGAGACTTGAGTACAGAAACTAAATACCTAAAATTTGAAATGAGCAACATATCCTAATCAGCAACAATATACTTTGTTTCTGCCATATTCAGGAAAACACTCTCCAAAGAAGCTTGTAGGCAAGCATGTCAAGAACAAAAACAGAGCAGCGATGTATGCCAGGAATGGAAAGCTTCTCCTGTTCTCCCTTAAGCTCTCTATACTAATACAGATGGTGGAATTTGGAAAAAAAAAATCTCAAGCACTCCTTTCAAGTTATCTTTCTTCTGAAAAAGCATTATTCCATCAACATCCATACACCAAGCAAAAACAGGAAAAGGAAAATATGTGTATACACAGCTCTGATTCTCTAATGCAATTTATTAAGATGACAGCAAGTCTATTATAAATACTTAGTAATTTTAACTAAAACAGAAATATAATGTCACTCAGAAATAGCGTGGCCAGTAGGACGAGGGCAGTATTGTCCACTCATACTCAGCACTGGTGGGGCTGCACCTTAAATCCTGTGCTCAGTTTTGGGACCCTCACTACAAGAAAGACATTGAGGTGCTGGAGTGAGTTCAGAGAAGGGCAATGAAGCTGGTGAGGGTCTGGAGCACAAGTCTGATGAGGAGCGGCTGAGGGAACTGGGGCTGTTTAGCCTGGAGAAAAGGAGGCTGAGGGGAGACCTTATTGCTCTCTGCAACCACCTGAAAGGAGGTTGTAGTATGGAGGGGGTTGGTCTCTTCTCCCAAGTAACAAGCAACACGATGAGAAGAAATTACCTCAAGTTGCAGCAGGGGAGGTTTAGATTGGATATTAGGAATAAGTTCTCCACAGAAAGGGTTGTCAGGCATTGGAACAGACTGCCCAGGGAAGTGGTTGAGTCACCATCCTGGAGGTTTTTAAAAGACCTGTAGATGTGGTTTAGTGGTGGGTTTGGCAGTGTTAGGGTAGCAGTTGCACTTCATGATCTTAAAGGTCTTTTCCAACCTAAATAGTTCTATGGTTCAATGTTGATAAAAACATGCAGAAGTACCTAAAAGCACACTAACTTTTGTGTGCCTATGCATGAATTTAAACTGAATGGAAACAGTTACATTAATGTTGAATGCTGAGAAAGCAGTTCATTTTTTTTTTTTTTGCAAGGTGTGCTTTTTGGGAGTGAGGTGGAGATAAGAGGAGGGGTATGAATGCAATACCTCAGGCAAGATATATTGAAAAAATAATCCCTTTTAAAATTAAAATGGTTACAGTAAGAATACATCTATTCACATCAGAAACTGATTTTGTTACTAAACAGTCAATGCAATAATTAAGTGAAATTAACATAATGTTTGAAAGCGCAATATACAATTACATTTGTATATAACTCCTATCTGTATATATATCCTGTGTATCCCTCAAAAGGGAAACTTTCAATTCATGTTGGCGTTTCCCAATAGAAAAAAAAGCAATAAAAGTAAAAAAAAAAAAAAGTCAAGTTCCACGAAGCAGAGTACCCAGTGTGCAACTACAGAGTTATGTAAGCAGCTTGGTATTCTTCTGTACTTTGGTAGTAACCTAAAAACAATAAATGCTTTTTTGGCAATAAACGCAGAGTGTCAAAAGTGGTCTCTCCCCTCCACCTATGTATATAGGTCACACAGCCTGAAAATGAGAAAAAAACCACATGAAATTGCTAAGTATCCAATAAAGAACATTGCTACATTAAAAATATCTATTTCTTTTAAAATAGATGTGGCTAGAAACATGACTAGTCCAACAGTCTCTCTTTGCTTTAACCATAGTTATTTATGTGTACATATACACACTTTGCTCTCATGGAGGGACAGATTGCATTAGATTTCTAAATCAGGTCAAAAATAGCCATCTGTGAACAGATTTTGATGATCTGGAAAATTAGATTTTTAGATGACCTGTTCTTAATCTAAGCCTGCCAGACTCTTTCCACGTGAAATGATCATCACATGAGAAGACTCAGGGAAAGCAACAAAACAATACTGAGGACCTGGGCCTTTGGAACAACCCCAGAGCAACTTGATACCACAGCCAGGGCTACTTCAGCAAGAAACCAGCAAGAAAACAGAGCACACTACATTAATAACAACTTTTTAGACAACAGCACCATGGAAACCCTCTTGGCTTAGGGGCAATAAGCAGTATCAACCCCAAATCCTTTGGCGTTAAAGGGAAGACCACCACCAGCCAAAACTCTTTATACCTACTTAAGACATAGTGGAGTTTTACTGCCTTTGCAGCCTAGTGACAGGATCATTTGGCATCTTTTAAAATCCCTTCTGCACAACCCACTTCACCAGTACACATACCACTACACTACCACCCTTTCCCTTCACATGACGGAACTTACTCTATACTAGTTAGAAACCTCAAAGAGTTCCTCTGCTCTGAAACCTGTTCTGAGACAGCAAATAAAAAGGCTGTAACAACAGCCAAGCATAATTAGCTATAGCCCCCATGGTGGACAGACTCAAAGCTATCACTCAGAATGGCTGATAACCTAACTCCTTCTTTCCTATATGTGTGTGAACGGACATCTCAGTCCAATAAACCATCCAAATATCTTGCCTTTACTGTTCTGGGCATAACAGAAGTGGCTGAGGATATTCTCATTGGAGAGCAATGAGAAGCTGCAGGCTAACAACCTTACATTTCTCCTAAGAGGCAACAAACATAGAGGAGACTCAGAAGATCTTGCCATGATCTCAAGTACTTAAGTGCTTACAGCACAAGGGCTGTTAATCAAATCCCAGGACTGAGAGGAAAGACATCTACACTGCAAGCTCCGTGAGAGCTGTCTGCAAAATTAAGATTTTAGTTTGTACAAGAGGAAAAGCATAATTCTCCTCAACTCATTAATGTAACTGGTTCCATGCTACTTGCCAATATTGTGGTCTAACAGCAGGAATCAGGTTTCTCTAAAGATCCCCTTAGGATGGTAACTTAATGCCACCTAAAAAAAACCAATATATATACATATACCTGTATCTATAGATATATACAGTCCAGCTGCTCAGCTGCTTTTTAATAAGATTGAAGCTATTTTGTGTAAAAGGGCACTTTGAAAAGTTCATTGTAAATACTGCCAGGAAAAACACGTTCTCAAGGAGTTTTCATTTTAATTCAGTTTTCCTGCAGCACTTTGGGGTTAGCATTCCAAGTTTCTTTGATGTGACTTTCTTGTATTTCTGCAGAAAAACTGATGAATTAACCAAACTGTCTCTTTATCTGTATTAATACAGTGTTAGACTCAACTCCTCATGTACTATTTTTCAATCCAGCTTATATTTTGAAGATAATACTTTGCATCAAGACACACCTCATGCAACTTCCCAGCTGCATTTGATAGAGGCTCTTGAGGTTTATTTCCTACCAGTTTCAGTAGCATAGAGACCAGCTAGAGGTTGTTCTGTGCCTCTGAATTGCGACCTTCATTAAGACTGGTGGCTTGTACAGTTTTTTGTAGTTTCTTTGTTATCGTTCGAGGTGGGGTTTTGGTGGGGGAGTGGTGGTTTGGGTTTTGGTTGTGTCTGTTGCTGTTTTTTGAAAAATAAAATCAGCTTCCTGAGGCTATAAAAGACCTTCTCTCGGCCAAGTTTAAGTCACTGAACATCTGTTGTGGGAGGCCATGAGGGAGAGGGCTCGGGCTGCAGGAGGGGCAGGGTGGCTGAGAGGAAGTCACTTTAAACAGGCTGTTCCATCATGGAGCTGCGCTGGGCAAACAGCGAGCAGTTTCAGCTATTTTTAGAAGAACAGTATGAGACAGGAAATACAAGCAAATTATTTACAACATTAAGCAAGACATGACCAAGCTCCAGCAACAACTCAACCCTTCCCTTCGGAGAGTTTTTGTGCTTTACGATAATTTAAGATAGCTGTTCAATAGTAAGGCACCTACTCATCGCTAAAGAACAAAAGTAATCTTCTCAAAAGCATCAGTATTAAGCAAAAATAAGTTTCTGTGAAAATACGTATTCCTTTTGACCTGCCTTCATTTATATTATCTGCAAAACCAGACAAAACCAAAAGCCAGGTGACAAAAAGACAATTTTTATCTATGTACATCCATTTTTTATTTTTTTTAATTTTTTTTTTTTTTTTTTTTTAGTATAGACCAAAAAGAAACACACAAGCAATGCAAAAATAATGATGTACTCTCTCTTCCAGGACATCAATCACTTCTATCACAACAAGTGATACTAAAAACTTTAACATGAAAAATACAAATCTACCAAAGGTTGTGTTTTGCTTAGATTAAAAACTAGTAACAAAAGGAGTGATTGCTGAAAAGCTAAAGTTTTATTGACAATGTTAAGAAACCATAACTGTTTTCTCTAATGATTCTCATCTATTTAGAAATGTCTTCACTAACCAGAGTTGCACAGGATCAAGTTTAGAGCAAGTTCAGTTTGTCCTTTTGGCCTCATAGTGTTCAAAACCAAAATAAAACCCCATTCTTGAGAAACAGCAGTTCAAGGAAATCTTGAAAACCACCTAAGATTTAGGAATTAACTGAGCAAAGAGTGTCTTCCTCCAAATTCAGAACACGCTTCCTATTACGAAATTAATCATCCTAAGGGCAAAAAAAAAAAAGCTTCAAAATCTGCCCAACTTGCTTTACTTTAGCCTTTCTTCAAAAAACAGTGAAAATAGGTACTTTCCTGCAAGAAGATTAAATTCATTTTGTCATGTAAAGACCCAAACTCAGAAATATCCTCCGCCAAATTTGCAATAATTAGCACCTTCCCTTAAACCCAGTAACAGGCAAGACTACAACTACTTTAAAATTGACATAGTCTTGATATTTCATTAGTCCACATATTCCTCATTTGTTCTTTCATACAAAAAGACGACTGTGTGGACTAAGCAGCAACACAATAGGAAACCCCTCATTTTATGAAAAGCGTGATTATAACTAGTTCTAAGACTATATGCTTATAGATAGTTTTTGAACAGAAACTACAGCTTTCTAGTTGCAGCCTTAGGCAGCTGACAAATGCTATGTTGCAAACACGCCTCTGTACTGAACAGAATGCTCAAATTAGGACATCAAAATCATCCACAATATTTGTTTTGTCTTACCTACTGGATCTTCATTTACAAAGCACCTTCTCCAGTACAGTTCAACAACAGCAACAAAAAACCACAAACAAACAAACAAAAAAAAGGCCCTCTTGGTCATTCCTATGGTTGGTGCCTTATATGACCTATAGGCGATTTTTCCATCCTGCCAGACTTTAAAAACATTTTAAATTATCTCAAAGATCTATTTCACAGCTGAATAGCCTGTATTGCACAGATGCAAGCTCGCAATGCACAAGAAAAAAGAGGACAACATGCCTCTATTGTGAAGCCCAGACTGCCTTTACTACTGCCACCACACAGTTTGCTCTAAGAATTTCTGGAAGCACATAGTTACAGAACATCCACACATTGACAGAACTGGACCGTCACCATACAAGATGCTAAATTTTCAATTTGCTGTGTCAGGGGGCTTACAAAAGAATTACTTAAGACATATCAGTAAAGGATTCCTGACTTGTTGCAGTACATGGGACTGACTGACCAATGCTGAGCACAACAAGTTGTAAAAAACAAATGAGAAATCCTCCATCCAAGTTCCCAGACTCCCAAGCAGCAGCAGCTGGGGAAAGAATCTTTAAAGTAAATGAAATTCACATGCATGAAGTTCACCTAAGCATTCACTTGTTCTTGTTTGGGTCAAGTCCCCATCTCACAGTGTACAAGCCGATTCACTTTGGCTAAAGCTTTAACCAAACATACTCATCTCTGCACCAAAGAAGTAACAGCCAAAACACAGGGTTGTATCATCTTCCAGAGGCAGCCAATGAAGTAGAAGCAAATGACCTTCAAAGAAAGTCAGGTCTGGTTTATTTCAGTGGCTACTCTTTCAGAAATGGGAGCAAGATTCAAAAACAAATTTTATTTGTAGGTAGTCAACCAGAGGCTGAGCATTTTTTAAAATTGCCAGTGACTTTTGGAAGCTGGGCATTCACTACAAGCTGCTCATCCACACCCACAAAGTTCATCCAAAGTTGAATTTTTAATATGTTTGTCCAGACACTGCATGCATCTGTCTCACATAGAATGAAAGGAAAACCAACACTTACAATGCTTATAAGTGTCTGGTATCCGTAAGAATCAGATGAAAACTGGAGGCAGAACAATACCATCACAAAAAGCTTCACCAAAAGAACATGACTTAACTTTCTACAGATACTCTCTTCTTCTACTCAGGCTTTTGTTTTTGAACTATAACAGTGTTTACAACCATTTATTTCAGCAACTTCCACTCCTTCACCCTGTCATAACCCCAACTCTCTCTCAAGGCACAAACCAGACATTGCTTCTGGGGATATTAATATGATTCCTGCACAATTCAGGTGCCTGCATTAGCATCTACTGTTCAAGCAGAGTCCTGTGTAATAGGATCCCAGGCACAAATGTAACTTTTTCTAAATTATAATTTGAAAGGGTTCCTCTCACTGTCTGCAGACTAGACAGGGAGCCCAACCAGCTAACATTGGTGTCCAGGTTCAGTGTTTACAAGCACACGGCACATATTTTCCCCTCTCTCTTCCTACTTCTGATCTAGCCACCTCACATTTTCTGCATGACTAGTCTTTCAGGCTGCTATTTCCCACAAGGAACCATAAACCCTAAAATCTTCTAGTACCAAGATCAATAATTTCAAAAGCCTTTATAATAACATAGCATACAATAGGCAGTGGAAAATCTGCCACTGTCCTGATGCTGTTCAAAGCCTCCATCAGATCTTGTCTCCAGCAAATATTTCCAGGTACAGATAATTCTGCAAGAAGAATTTCTGCCCCAAATACTTCAAGTTTTATTCAAGTATCATGATAAGAAGCCATCTGTGTGAATAATTTTTGTTATTACTACTGTTTGTTTGTTTTGTTTTGGTTTTTTAATTTATGTTTCACAAAGTTCAAGCTACTACAATTGCAATGTAGTTTTTATTCTCAGAGCATAATGGCAGAAGCCCAAGTTTAAACTATGTAGGCTTCAGCACACTGACCTACATTAAATCCACCTGTCCTATAGCTAATTTCTTGCTAGTACCAAGAGTCCTGAATTTAATATGCTAATTTCAGTGGCACCCCAATAATATGTTACCATGCCTATAAAACATTTTTCGATATAATGATGCATCTGAACTCAACAAGCCAGGGAGCAGGGAAAAAGCATGTAACTGGTACACAAGTCATCAACTCACGGTGCAGTTTATTTTTTAAAGAAGATTTCAAACAGTGATTAGTCTGATCATCCTGAGAAGGAGAACATCACATGAATCTTGGCCTGAGGAACAAACTTAACCAATAAAAAATGACTCATTGTGCAGGCAACGTGATGAGAAGCAAACAGTAGATTATCCAACTTCAGTAACTACAGGAAGGGAAAAAAACATTCACTTCTTCACTCCTCAGCACTGAGTATAGTTAACACAGGCACAATAGCACAAAAAAACAAGCAAGAAGTGGCTGAGCATAGTTGTTTATTTATAAGCAGTGATCAAAACTACATAGTTCAGTAGTGTAGCTGTGTGCACCTAAAACACTTCATAGGTATTAGCAGCTGGAATTGTGAAGAAACAAAGCCAAAACCACAGTATTCCCCTGTAATTTCTATAAATGCTCACGTGATTCAAATCCATATTTACAGGGAAAGATACAGCTTTCCATGAAATGTCTGCAACCCAGCTGTTGGATTTTAATGCAAACTAAAGCAGGGCATTAGAAATGGAAAGTGACCTACTTTTCTAAACTACACAAAGTGTTAATACAATGAAACTCAATGTTCGTTTTCTTTTGTTCTTCTAGTTTCAGTTTACAAGTTAGTCACATCACTGGCAGAAGCAGGGGTGAGCAAGACATGTCTGTGTAAAGTGGTCTGGAAATGTTAAGTATTTTGCATACTTACTACTAATGACAAAGCAGAATTCATTTAGGTACGCAGAAGCGAGGGAATCAAACAACATAAGCAAGAAGGACAACTGGCAACTGCTCTGAAATACCTTTGCGAAGTTTTACTGTTATAAACATGTTCAGTTCCACAAATCTGTCTAACACAGCACAAACCTGCACTGACTGCTTCAGTAGCAGAGGTCCAACTGTAGTGAGAGCTGTGAAAACACATAGGATGTTCTCTTTCTTGAAATTCTTAAGTCTACACAATCAATCATATAGAATAAGTGAGGATTACGCTTTAAAAAGGCAAGGGTGGGTGAAGGGTAACTGACAGGATGGAGGTACAAAGGCACAGCATTCCCAAATATAATGCAGTACAAAATATATATAGAAATGTGATGTTAATCCTAATTAAGAACCCTTACACTGAAAACTTTCCCAAATCAAACCACTATTAAGGGTGATGGCCATTAATGACAATGGTTTGCTTTAATGACACACAAGTGGAGCAAGCACTGCAACAGAGCTTATTCCTCAGCCCAGTGACCAATAGGGACAACACACCCAAGTATGTTTAAACTCACAGCTTTGAATCCACAGTTGTGTGCTGCACCTACTCAGTCACTGAAAGTCCAAAATACATAAAATGTTGGTCAACCCTGTCCTCAGCAGTTTACTGAACACATTGAACAGGTAAACAGTGATAACTTACCCCACACACATCAAATTTCAGTTAATTTTTCAGAGCCCAAGAAGAGTGATATAATACACACACTGTTTTTCTTGCAGATAGACCATGTACTAGTTTTATCACAAATTTTAAAGTAAGTGAAGCTATGGTATCACATGCAGCCAGTGTCAATAAGTGCCTGTAGGCCAAGCTATACCTGTGTAATATCTACTTGTTTTCAAATAATCTCCTGAAACCCCTGTGCAAATTCATGGCTTAGAAAAGGAGAGTGGAATAAGGGAATGCTTCTCATAATCATGTGTAAAATAAAGTTGATTTCTGTATTATATCACACGCTTTCACTGACTGTAAGAAAGCTCCTCGCTGACATTTACAATAAGCAGCTCTAAAACTTAAAAGCATGTAAATAGACATGCCTATCCAAAGACTATTTGTTGGATAAAAAGATGCTCATTTTTACCTTTTAGGGTAGAACACAAGTTATACACAGTAGATGCAGACAAATCCATGTGTATGCTGAAATAATTAATGCTGGGGGGTACGGATGAATCCATGAGACATTTGGCTACCAAAAAAGACCAGTGCTTCTTTACAGAGATCACCCAAGAATGGAAAGCCATGAAGCTTCAATTAACCCCTTACTCATTCCATGCAGTTTCAAAAATGGTCCATTTGTTTTTACAAAGCAATACCACAGAGCAGGGCTATTCTGTGCAAGAAGTTTGCATTCCCATACAAGAAATTAGCTCTTTTAGTTGAAGATCTGGATTCCATCCCAGTTCTGTTGCAGACTCCATCTGTGATTGTGCATAATAAGTCAGACAGCTAACTGCCACACTTGAACTACCTCCCTCTCTAGCACTTCATATTCAAAATACAACTTCAGATCCCTCACACGGAAGACCACATTGGAGTATTGCATTACAGCATTCGCTAATGCAACTGCATGAGATGTTGCAGAAACTGCATTTGAGGGCTAGCAAAAAAGAGGCCAGCAAAGTAAATCCCTCGGGATGCTTAACATCAAAGGACTCCCTGGCACAGCAAGTAAAGATCAACATCCTCTTGGTCTGGGAAGCCTCTCGCCTACTTCTGTAATAGCACAAGTCAGGGGGAATCAAACACGAACCAGGATTTACCAACACAGAGTAGCATAAGACAAAGCATCTGGTCCTTTTAACAGAAAGGTAAGGCAGACAAATGGCTCCCAGTAACCATGACAGGAAATATCTTATTGTCAGCAGTGTATAACTTCCAGCAGTACTGTCACATATATAAAGAGAAAAACTGGATCCCAAAGGATTTATTGTGGAAAGAACACCAATTCAGGCACGAAATAGGTACTATAACAGCTGCAAAGCAATCTGGCAAAGAAAATCTTCATGACAGAAATTACTTTAATAGGAAAGACAGTCTTCATGGGAAGCTGCCTGAGGTATACTGTGTCAAAATAGAGGGGCAGAGGAACTCCAAGTAGTAAGCAGATAGGCACATGGAAGAGAAGCGCAGGATAACAGACAGAAGCCCAAGAACAGTTCCCACTGAGGTATAAGTTCATCTCTATACACCCCAGTACTGTTACATCCCAAATAACCATGACATAACCACCACCTTTCTGCTAGCTACACATTTGAGATCTGAAGAAAGACACTACCTTCCGAGAAGATGAGCCGTTTGTGAATATGAATGTTGAAAATCTTCAGCACAAGAAAGCAACAGTGCCAACCTTTGTAAACCTTTTTAAATAATTGACTAGTGGACGCTTCTGTGAAAGAAAGTACTTGTTTCTTCTTTCCAGCTCTAACTTGTTCTGAAATTAAAGTACTTCCTTTGTGAATTCAGAAGTGAAGCACTAAATATACCTGCAAGTGGGAAAGCAAATCCAAGTTTGCTGTTCAACCCAAGAAACTGCCTACAAAGTTAAACAAAAATATAACTCTTTAAAATAAATATCTACTTAGGTGACAACATTCTGGGCTAGTGTTATTTGGTTACTTTCTGAGAGATTTTATAGTTCTTATTCAGAGCTTCTCCCCTTTGGAAGCCAAATATAATTGAAGAGGTTTCTGTAGTAATATATTCTTAGCTCACATAGGACATTCGTTCAGAGAAATACAGTATTAAACAGCATTAACTTGGTAGGAAAGCTCAAAAGAAAATATTATCACTAATTTTAAATATTAACTGTATTGTAAGTTAGCATCTCTTATTTTCTGGAATTCCCACACACTCATTCTGCTCCAAAAGACAAAAAAGCTCAGAAGAGTCATTTAAGCCCAGAGCAGATTTCATCACCTGTTTCAGTAACACTGTAGCTTCACACCCACTTGAAGCCACCATGAACCGACTGGCTGACTGTCCATTCTCCCCAGCATGGCACAACCACACACATTCATGTTCCACACAAACCCATTTTGCAGAACAGATCAGAACACATGCAGCCATTAGCTCCAACACAGACGAGGTTCCTAAAAGATTCACACTGCAGACATTTGCCTTGTCACCTCTGATGGGGCAGCATTGAGAGCAAACAGGACAAAGCTTGTGTAATCACAGGGTATTAGATATGCATCTCGAACAGGTTTATGGGGTGCATGCTCTTAGAAGAAGTTTGAGGCTGCATTCTCACAATTACTTGGACTACAGGCCCACTTTCAAGGCTACTCTTAAAAGTCTTGTTCTACAATGCCATCATCTAAAGATTCACTCAAAAACAGCAAAGCATCTAACAAAAAGAAGCTTGAGCTGAAATAAACAGTTTTAAACTTGTTTTTTCAAGATATTCTTTGACAGTCAACTTGTCTACTTGCATCTACCCTTTAATTCAGCTAAATCACCCCTGTGACTGAAGCTTATATTGTACAGCATGTCTTTCATTTGATGCCTCAGTCTGCACCAAAATGCAGTCTAAAACACAATCGAGAAACCCACAAAGTAATTACCCCCTGGCCACGTCAACTGCACCCACACCCTACTCACTATCAGTAACTTTTTTCTCCATCTGATAATTAAGTATTTTCCCTAAAATGCTATTTCCTGCAAGCTTCTTGGTGAATGTGTTGTGCCTAATTCTGTACAACAGCATACTGCCATCTGAAGAGGTGGGTGTCACTGGCTCTCCACCCACGCCACTTTCCCCAAGGTCAAATATAGCCAGCTGTTGCTTCTGCTTGATCGGCAGAACAAAGTTGGGCACGGTGGGGCCATGAGTTAGTTTTCACATGGGGTCACCAGGTTCAGTCAGCTCTCCAGCTGCCTGCCAGGCATGGCGCTAGGAGGGCAGCGCTTCTGCAAGACAACACACAGTCACAGCCAGTGAAGCGTGCCCCAATAACACACATCTCTCTCCAGCTATACTCAAATCCAGCTGTGAAGGAGACACACCAGCATCACTGCATTACCAAAGAAACTCATTACTGTTCCTACAATAAAACCACATTTCCCCTCTCAAATGGTGCATTTATTCACATGCAAGCTGAAGGTAAGCAGACCTATTAGACTTTATTAAAATTACTGTCTTGAGATTATTCACAACAGCTGTTTCCTCTTCAAGCTAGAGGAAAACAGATGGCAACATAACAGCTAGATAATTTTAAAAAATTAACTCTAAAACATGACACTTGTACAGGATAGCAAAACACATTTATGCCAAATGTTATTTTGCCAGTAGAATATATAGCAGCTTGAGAGTATAATTAACATATTAAAAACAAGGGCAGAACAAAGAATACATCGAATTGCACAGAAAAACTGCAGGTTGCAGAGAACTGTAGATCACAAAGTTGTTGCTGTAGATTCCCTACAAAAACACTCAGCACACAGTTTATCTCTTCTCTCCAACACCTATAAAACCTGACAGCATCAAGATAGTGCAATTACAAGTGTGGAGAACATGGGTGTATTCTTTTTAATATTCATTAGCAACTTCAATCAAGATTCATAAGGGTGGAAAACAGCAAGAAAAATATCTAAATTTACACTAATAATCCCTGTGAACATAATGAGATTATTTTATTTACGTCTGTCTGGCATCAGCTGCAGCCCATCAACTGCATTTCATGTATATTCCATACACTTAAGAGCAGAATTTTAAAAACTACAAATACATCACTATAACACGATAAATACGGGTTGAGGGAGACCATGTATTATTGAGCTACTGCATGTTGAAACAACTCTTTAAAGCTTCCAAGAATTCCTACCAAAGCAGCAGTATTTCTAAACAGCCAGCAGTGGATGCTCAACTGGTGTTCCTTCTGCATGACCAATTTAGAGAAGGAAAAATTTCAGACAGAAATGAAAACTATGCTTCTGACCACCTCTTTTAAGGAAACACAAAGTTTAGAGTTAGTGAAGAGAATCTTTTTCCTGACATGCTTTGGGCTGAAGTGTGGTATGCAGTAGGTCCCTGAAGTACCAGCCCAGGTTTCAGGATCTACTATCTGTTAGGCTCACATTTAGAATAGTGAAGAAAACAATGCTACATTTCACCATTTTTCTGGGCAGGCTCTTTCCTGCAACTGACTACTCAGTTTGGTATACACTGAAGAACTTAAAACGTGTATTTTTTTCCACACAGACAAATTTATTTATTTTAAAATCCAACAAAGTAGTTTCTGCCAATCCAAACATCTTTCAAAAGCTCACTAAAGAACTGCAAAGAAATACTCCCACTTCTATTCTCCTACTCCATTAATATGCCAGGTACCAGCCTTCACCACCTACTATATCAACATTTCTAAGTAGCCAGAAATCAAATAACCAAAGCAGTTTGATGTCAGCTTTACAGTGACAGCAAAATTGGCTCAAAGGAAAACTTACATTGTATGCTTGTGTTACTATTAATTCCCACAAAAAAAATAAAAAAACACCAAAAAACAAACCACACACAGATGTGCCAGATGGTTAGCGCATTTAGAAACAGAGATAGTCTTACATTCATCTCTGGGTAAACTCAACCATATAATTGACAGCATAACTTCAGATATGGTCCCTGTAATTATTCCACCTATAATGCTTAATTGTAGTAATTTGTAGCCAATGTGCCTCAAAACTGCAGAGCATGTGGTCAGTAACATATATATACACACACTGAAATACTGTTCTCCACGATAATATATATAAAATATATATATAGCATATAATAAAATATACTACATATATAATTACCTGCGTAATATATTTCAATAGTTATGTAATTATAATACATTATATATTTCATGTTGTATACCCATATATATAATACAGAGATATATGAAAACCCTATACAAATTCCAAGGAGCTTTCAACTTTAAAACTCTGTTGAGCTGACATTTAAAAAAATTGAATTTTATTTCTGACAGTACTTATTCTGCTGCTTTTGGATACAGCTTTATCTGAGTTACAGAATAGTTTTTTTCTTCTACAAGCGCAATTAACTATCATATGGCGCTAACCTTTAACTAATCATAAGTACATCCAAAGTGTCTGGAACAGTGAAATTGTTTGGAGTATTAAAAACCCAAGCAGTGAAGAGAACAATTACATGCAGAAAGATGTTTCTTTCCATACCATTTTGTCCTTGTGGAAGACTGGGTTTTGCAACTTGACTGCTACACAATTCAGCATATTTGTGATCTCAATCAAGACAGTGAAGTCTCAGATGTGCCCATGTACTCTGTAGCTATGACTGTATGAATCAACTTCCTCTATTTATGGAAAGTGGGTCTTAAATTAACTCTTGCCTTGGCATTTAACATCTACAAGCTTCATTCTCAAATTCACGGGATATCCTCTGTCCAGTACAGTGTGCCATTCCAACTAAGTTGTGTAACTCCTGTTGGCATGGCTAACCAAAGTTCACACATGTCCACATTATGGAGGGAGGTAAAAAAAATAGAAACACCACCATGCTGCAACAAATCATTATTCTCTTGCAAACCACACAAATCAAGTAAGTGGTGTTCAGACTGCCATTCCCCATTATCAGACTCACACCCAAACCTGTTTAAGTGGTACTTCTTCCATTACTTTGCTCCCCTTCTGAAGGCAAAGTAGATGTAAACATAAATATCCAAAATTTGTCTTGTAGATTAGAAGCAGTATTTCTAATCTTAAAGCACAGACTCTGCCTTGTTTTCTTCATGAATCAGAGGTAGTAAATGCTGTCAGTCAAGCCTACATTCAAAAGAGATGGGGCACATTTACAGTTGAGAACTGCAAAATAATGACCTAAAATAAATCTGCCAAGGAATCCAATTGAGCTTTAACCTGTTACAGTGGCCTTGCAGGAATGAGAAAACATTCCCGTTTAAAAACAAGCTTCCTTCCTCATCCCTTTACTCCCCTGACAGATCCTCATAAAAAATGCCTTATGACAATCACTTATATCATATGGGTTATCTCAAATAAAGTTCCCTCACTTGTTATCATTAAGAGGTGCAAATTACCAACAGCTCACATCCAGCGGAAGATATCTACTGAATAGATAGTACAGCTCTGTGGTCTTCCCAGGGAGGAAAAAGCCACTTAACCAGATAAGCATGTCCTTTCAACTTCTCTCCACTTCCACCTCCTTGCAGTATGCTTCAGCTCAAACGAGTACCTAATCTAACCTAGACAGTGCCAGAATCAACACTACACTTAAGCAGAATTGCTCACATAAAACCCCATTACTAACAGTAAAGGCATGCTGTAAAGGAACATTCAGTAACTTAACTGTAAACTTCTCACGAGCTCTGCTTCTAGGTTTAGGGAGAACCCCTACCACTTTCTTTACACGACAGTTGTGAAAACCTTCCCCCTCCTCGCCCCATAACTGCTGTCTCCTTGCATCTTTGCTTAACTTGATTCTCTGTCATCTACCTGCTCTTACACAAGCAAGATACCCTTAAATATACAGGAATGCTTGCTGTTCTGCAGCAAGGAATTACTGAACTCACACAGTGCAGACTTTATGTACATCTTATGTGAGGATAAAAATCTCTGAGCAATTTGTTTATGCAGAACAAGCCTCAGTTACATTTAATAGCGGTCTCTAGCACTTTCTAAAGTCAATCTTCCACAATATGCATTCAGGCTGCAATTCAAAGTATTTTGCATGAGTTCACATCTACCTTTCTGGAAAGGAAAAAAAAAAAAGGAAACAAAACAAAACAAACAAACAAAAAAAAACCCAACACCCACCCAACACACTGATAACTTCTTCTAGCTCTTTTAAACAGGTTGAATTAAAGGGGAAGATTAAGGCACACCATGCCTATCTATAAAACACTGGTCATTACTCTCCCTCCTGTGGAAGCAGCACATTGCAAGTACTGCTGTGATGAGATACACTACCCTACCATCTTTCAAAGCAGCAGGAAACCTGAATGCAAACAGAACCCTTTCATCTCGAGCCCAGGTCTGCAGGGAGAACCGCTGTTTGAGCTCAGAAGCTGGTTTTTACACAACCCTTCTGCCTGTTGCAAAAACCCCTTCAGTACAGCTCCCACAGAAATAGCACAGAGAAGTCTAAAAAAACCTTCAGGGGAAGGGAGGAAGAGACAGGAAACAAAAGAACATTACACTAATAGTTCTCTTCTGCTAATCAACAGAATAGTGCTGACATGATGTAAGTGAAGGCTTGCCACAGCCTGGAGAGAAGTAAGAACATGCACCAGAAACCTCACAAAAATCGGACACGGTTTTCAAACCACAGTAAAAGGGAAGAAGAATAAATCACTAAAAAAATGTCTTAGAATGAGAGGAAGATATAAGCCAAAGTACATAGATGAATAAAGGGATAAAATACAGCTGCAAGAGGTTAAAGAGCCTTCAAGCAAATTTTTTTTCCATTCCAACAATCTAATTAGCAATCATTCTTACATATTGCAGCAATGGCTCCCTAGTACCTACTGTCTCCCACACACTCCTGCTTCTCCACAAAGAGCAGTGGAAATACTCTCCTCACAATGTAAGTCACAGTGACTTCAAAAATCCCAGTGGGGGCTGGCTCCCCTAGCACACAGGATGCGTTTTATTGCCACAGTTAGTGTTACAAAACACCCAGCCCTATTTTCTGTTATTTGCATCTGCACTTCCTCTTTTCACCCTTTCAGATTCCCACCACAGCTACCCCAGAATGAGGGGCTGTAGAAGATTTTGAGACAAATGCTAGCCCAGACAAGATCTTACAGAAACATTGGTGGTACCAGGGCCCTGAGCAGAGTCTCTCTCCCCTACCCCTCAGAGGTCTGAATGCCTTGGCTCAGGGCCAGCTGTGACATGATGCGGCTGTGTAAGCTGTGAAGCAAGCCTCACCAGGCACCTTTCTCTACATTGGAGCTACATTCTAGCTCATCCTTGGACACTGTCAGAGCTATGCTGCAGGTTTGTGCCTGGACATTTTGCATCTTTCTTATGAGGAGAGACAGAGAGCTAGATCTGTTCAGCCTGGAGAAGAAAAGGCTGAGAGGGGATCTCAATGTTGATAAATATCTCAAGGGTGTATGTCAAGCGGATGGAACCAGATTCTTTTCAATGGTGCCCAATGATAGGATGAGGGGCAATGGGCACAGGCTGAAACACAGGAAGTTCCACCTGAATATGAGGAGAAACTTCTTTACCCTGAGTGTGCCAAAGCACTGGAACAGGCTGCCCAGAGAGGTTGTGGAGTCTTCTTCTCTGGAGACATTCAAAACTCACCTGGACGCATTCCTGTGTGATCTGCTCCAGGTGAACCTGCTTTAGCAGGTGGGTTGGACCAGATGATCTCCAGAGGTCCCTTCCAACCCCAGCCATTCTGTGATTTACTTTCCTAATCCTGACCTTGATCTGCTGACTTAATTTCCTATGTTACCTTGGACCTACCCCATCACTACAGAGCTGTCTGGTTATTCACTGGCCTCTCACCCAACCCTGGTTAACATCATGGACCTGCTCTGCTTTTCTTGTTTGCTATCACAGCACTCCCTGCTTTGTTGGCAAGATTATTGACTTCCCTGCTTTGCCGTAACACTCAGCTTCCAGCTTGCCTTTCTTTACCAAGCAGTCCACTTGAGGCTCTATGACAAGCAGGATATGATGGCCTCACAGCTTAACAGAGATACACTAAATACATCCTTTGTTCATACGGTTCTGCTATATATATATATTAGTAAAACACCCCTTTACACCAGCAGGGCACTGAGAGTTCTATTACTAAGGTCACAAGGACCACTGGAGTATCTAAGTAATCACTGCTATCCAAAACAGGACTACACTTCAAGGCTAAGCAAAAGGTTATATTTGAAACATAAGTGACCAGCAGCTCTTCAGAAAGGTAAGCAGCTAGAATACAAAAATGGATTTATTATTAAGGCTACATAAGGCTTCTCTACATTGTTTAGACTCCAGGCAACTAGAAGTTACTTGCACAAAACAATGCTCTAGACCAGAACTGGGGCCTTTAGACAGCAGTGCAATGCTAAAAATGCCATTACTGTCAGCTCACAGAAAGGCAAGAACTGGTTTTAAACCCTGCAGAAGAACAGGAAGAGTCTGAACAAGCTCTACTGGGAGGAGAAGGGAGGGTGGAGGGGCACACAGGGGGAAGAAAAGGGAAAGCAACAGTTTAGTACCAGTTTCTTAATAGTAGCTTCCTCCTCTTTCTATTCCCCAGACTCAAATAATCTCTAAAACTGTTTTCTGCTAAACTCTTTCTACTCCCCTTAAGCATTTCAGCTAAAAGAGCTACCATAGTGACTCAGGAGAAGTTGATCTGTTCTGCATATGTCAAAACTAAGCATTAATCAGCCCTTAGTCTTCAGAATAGGAACTCAAAAAATTAAAACAAATCCCCAAAAACTCTCAGAAAATAGAAATCAGCATTTTTTACTAGATATGCCCTACAGTGTCCAGGAGGACACAGAAGACATTTGACTCGAAGTGCAGATTGACAAGAACAGGATCTTGAAAGGAAGGAAACAAGACTTGGCTAGGCAGAGAAACAGAATCCTGCTTGCCATCCCCTGTGCCTTCCCCTAGCAGGGATCTCTCACCACCCTGGGCACTGCTCAATCAAAGCTGCTTGATCCATCCCTATAGCTGGGAGGGAGGGTGCCTGTGAGGCACCTGCCCCTTACATTTCAGCAGGGGGAATGTCAATGAGGTAAACAGGAAGACAGAGGACTGCCACAGTGGAATAACAGTGCCCAGTCCCACTACTCAGATCTCAGATCCTTGCCACCTGCACAAAATTGCCTTCCAGAAAAGTCTAGAATTAGACTCAAATCAGCGCTGTGACTGGGAGGTGCTGTTTTCCTACCCTGTCCCCCACTTAAAAGAGTCATCTCTGCCTCAGAAGACGCTGGAAGATAATTCAAACAATTCTATTGTATGCTAAGGAACACAGTGATAGAGCTCATCAACCACGCTAGAACAGATTTTGAACTGAACATATGTGCAGGAAGCCACAGAATATCTGCTCATTACACAAGTACCACCCATTCCATGGGCTGAAAACACCACAGTGTTTTCCTTTAATAAGTAAATATATATTCCTGTAGCGACAGGAATTTTGTGTTCACAAAAGGATCAGATGAAGGTTACAGTGGACAACCTTCATAATGCTAACCCTCAATTTCAACTATCTGACTCTGAAAGCTCACTGGTGCTTAGCACATACAGGGGCACACAATGCAAACCTTCTAGATACTGGTTCCAGCTGTCAGGAAAATAAAGATGTATGTCTGATATCATCACAGTCAGACAAGAATCCAGGCTGTCTTACAGGCAGAACAGCAGCTATGCATTTCAGAGACTTTCCTAAACCAGGCTGTCTTCCAAATAATTAGAATAAAATCTCATTTATCATTAAGATTAATTAGGCAATTCATGAACTGAAAAACATTACACCTGAGCAGAGCATAAAATGAACTGAGCCAGGTCAAACCTACTGTCTAGTGTCTTGAAGGTCTAGGGCTGAACGGTTCAATCTGGATTCTTACAAGAGTACAAGCCAATAGTAACATGATTGCACTGTCTACAGCTAAGACATAACTGCCAATATGATTCTGAAGCCTGCACATAACTAAAAATGTTTTAGAGGCACCACTAATAGCACAGAAGACTGACAGCAGCATCCTCTTGAGATAGTTTTAATTTACAAAAACTTCAACCTCCTCCCCTGTCTCCCCCAAAGGCTCCAAATCACAGCCCTACAGCAGAATTCACATTACTCCCCATCAACAGCCAAGTAAATGCTCCACTGCTCAAATAAATACTTAAGCATACTCTTGATAATAACCTACTTTGGCCCAAGAATTTTACTTCAATGTATGTTAAAAAAAATCCTGATTAAAATAAAGCAAACTCATTGGCTCAAAATGATGTTTTGAAGCTTTATATTGTCATCATCTTCATCCTATGCTGGCCTATTTTAGTGTTAATCTTATGTTCTCCAAAGAAAGCTATCATTCAAACAGAAAGCACTGCAAAGCAAAAGAATCTAGCACACACTGCTTGAGCTACAGCTCATCTTTCCTATACCCTGCCCCCCCTGCAGCTGTGAAGGCTGCAGCTGGTTCCAGGTGTACCATAGGGGACAGAGGAACAACACACACCTTGTCAGGGGCTACTGGGCAACACAAAGACTCGTTCTCCTCTTAAAGGACGTCCGCAGCAGGTGAGCTTCATGGACCCCACACATGATTCTCTTGAAGTGTTTACCATGAGTCACTCTTTTCTCCCTGCCATGTCCTCATTCACTCTACAAATTCTAACTCCAGGGGAAAATTATTCAGAAGATAAGACACCAAAAAGAGAACTGCACATCTATGTCCAAAACAATGACAAAATGAAATATCAAATAAATGCGCATGACACCTGCATTGGGCCAAAACGCTCCATTGTGCTTTGCTTCTGTCCAAGCCCAGCTGCCCCCAAGACAAATATCCCAAATTTTCTCTCTTGCAGCCTGATACCCTAGAAGATAGGTACACTGCAAAATACATTAGCATTTTCATCATGATGCCAGAGACTACCAAATGGTTTACCTAGGGTACAACAAAAGCACTGATACATCACCTCCACTGCCTCCTCCAAAACACAAAGGGAACCAAATTTCCACCTTTAAGGCACTGCTACAAGGTCCTGCCTTGCAAATGACTCCATACTCTGAAGGGAGTTGGTGGACGCTCCTGTCCCCATCTCATATGCTGGGGTTCTGGAGAGCAACAAGGGATCAGACTTAGCCCTGTACCCAGTATTTCCTCCAGGCAAGTCACCTGAAGTAGTGGGGTTTTTTTAACCACATTCTGATACGCCATAGTTAACCCCACACAGTACATGAGGGGTTTTAGTATACCTGCAGCCTGGCACTAATTCACAAGTTCTTATTTGGTTCTAAGCCCTTCTTGGGTAAGATATTCACGCACGACCGCATTTCATTCTGCCACTGACGGTGCGTGGTCTGTTAAGCACAGTATTTGCTCCTATTGTTCCCAATACAGTGTGCATGGTACTGCTCGAGTAGGGACCCCACCTAACAAGCATTTAGTACTTCTAATTACTGTCAAATATCAAAGAGCCACTTAAAAAAAAAAAAAAAGTGGAGTTTGGCATGGTACAACTATACCTGAATTAGACTCAAATCAGCACTGACTGGCAGATGCTGTTTTCACAGGGCTAGGAGAAAAATACACTTTCACTTCCACAGATTCACTTTGCACAAAAATGTAAAGCCTATATTAAAGAGCATGAAGTACAAGTTCCACACAGGACTAGATTACCAATTCCCATTACCAGAAGCAGGCATCAGCATATCAAAAATTTGCAGGTGTTATGAGGAAACTCTAATAATGACAACCTATACAACATTTCCTGCTACACTATTCCAGAGATTAGTTACATTTAATACTGGAGCTGACTTTAAAAGTCGTTCAGTTAATATTTTTTTTACTTTCAAACCCACAACCTTCTGGAACAGTGTCACAGAAGCAGGTGTCAAAACCCACTAATTATCAGCCTGTTAGAGCTTCACTTTTACTGTAGTTATTTTTCTCTATTACAACATCTCAGATTCCCCCAGGCACTTTCTATTCCCTGTCAAAAAGTTCTGCTCACCACTCAAAAACAGACAGTTGGGAGTATTGGCCTGATTAGCTTTCTTTTTTTGACCTCTCTCTCTCTCTCGCTGGCAATTTTGCTTAGTAGGCCTAAAAAGTAAAAAGTCATGGGGGAGTAGGGAGAGAATAAGTATACCACTTATGCGATCTTGAAATCTAGTTCCTTCCAACCCTGGCATGCAGCAGCAATTTCCTGAATTTCCACAGCAGGCACCACTCCACAGAGAAAAGAGACTGGCTCTTCAATATGAGAGGGAATGGACATAAACAGTTCCCCTGGCTTTAGTCAGGGATGGACTGATGACCACTGACCACTATCTCCTTTCTCCTCCATCATCTCTGAAACACTAATAGTCTAAACCTATTCTGCAGCAACTACCTGAAGCTCCTGTCTCAGAGATTTAAACACTGTTAGTGGGAACTCTGGTGTTTGCGCCGGTCAAGCAGAATCACCCAAGGGCTGCCGGCTGTCAGCGTGGAGTAAAATTAACTACGTGGAACAATCTACAAACACTGAGTAAGACTAATATTTACAGAAATAAGAGTGGTGTTGGTCTAGTCCTACCTTACATTTGTGTCAAGAGATGCCAACAGAGCACAAATGTTGTTCTCCAGGTATCTCAACAACTCGACATTTGAATATTATGCAACATCAGCCAAGGTACTAAACATCAAATATCTACACTACAAAATGTGACTACAAATTTCTGAAGAGGAACAGATCAGAGAACACTTGCAGAAACAGCTGATAGGTCCCTTCTGTTTATCTACTGGGGAATATTTATATGTCAGAACTTCACCATTATGTTCATGGAGGAAAAAATTCAACTTCTCCTGACCTCAGGAAGTGAACTAGGTTAATGTCCCAGAGCTGCAGGGAAACATGGTCTGAAGGAAGTCTCCAGGACCAGGCTTTGTCTAGGCTGGGCAGAATTTGCATAGATCAAGGCAAGCACCTTACCAACAGTCAATGCAGGGCACAAAACTTAAGGGAGCACAGCTCCTCTGACTTGAGCAGAGCAGGTAAAAGGTTTCTAGGACCTTTACTTCCTCCCTGAGGACCCAAGAACCTTAAACAAGAAAAAAATAAAAAGAAAAAAGGTGTACTATCTTACATTGCACCCATATGATCTGCTGAAACGCAGATTTCAGACATTTGCTGGAGTTTCACAGTTCTGCCACCATTTTTGCAAATCTCATGTAAAACAACTAGCACTTCTACTGGTTTCCTTATAATTAACATAGAATAAATACCATGTGCAACTACCCACATGTACAATCCTTTTAATGTAATCAACTACACAGCTTCTGTTAGGGACATCTGAAAAAAAAAAAAAAATCAAAAGAAGATAAGCAACTTTAGTCAGTAGATCTGAAAATCTGACCTGTAGAGGACTGACCGGTCTCACAGTGCTAGTATTCTTTGCTTCTCTCTGCTAAATTGCATTAAAAATAGCAGCTAAAAATCAGATTAAATATTTCCCCAATATCAAGTTCTTCATGACAGCAAATGCTGCCACTTCAGAGATATTCCACAATTCCAAAATGGAAGGGAACACAGAGAGAAGAAACAATGCTTATAATGCAAGCCTCATCTTAATAGCAGGTGTTTTGTGAAGAAGCTTTTGAACATGTATTGTACCACCACAGTTCTTCCATGACTACAGATAGCATGCAGAGAGCAAAGCTACAGTCTCAGAAACAGTACTCAGTTGGCAGATGACAAGAACAGAAGAGCCAGCCACTGGACTATGAAGAACTTCCATTTGTTCTGGAAAACTTGGACCAGCTACTCAGATACATGAGTATTCATAAGAGCACAATTTTTGTCAGATGTTTTGTTCACAGAACAAAACACAGTCTTACAAAAAAATAAGACCAGTTCATCAGACGAGTGCATCCCTTATCTTTTTTAGTGACTATTAGGGATCTGCAACAATGCAATCCCAACCAGTAAATTTAATTTGAACATTGCTGTTTTAGAGAGGATGGATTGTTTTTGTTTGAGACGCACACAACTCTCACATTGTGTCATACCGTCAGAGCTCATTTTTACAAGGTTGTGTTCACGTGTTCCATAGCAGTCACCAGCTTTTCAAACTACAATCTAAAAGCAACTGTAAGATGTCACACCCTGTATCTCTTGCAAAATAGATCTAATTTTCCATTACAAACGGGTGATTGTTCCTGAGCAGGGGGAGGAGGGGGAGAGAGAGGGAGACTAAGAAAGGGAGCTTTTCTGCTATCTACCAGATTTTTCGTCTCTTTCTGCCACCCTCCTTCCTACAATTCTAGAATCTAAATGACTGCCAGAAAAATCAATGAAACCATTTTTCATTCAAATATCAAAACAAAACATCTGAGAAGTTTCATTATACAGTTCAATTACACTGTTAAACCCAAGGAACATTTAACCACCTTTAAGAACTCACTAAATGCTTTAAAACACACATCTTAGACGAAGATACCAAGAGAAACAGCTTTTAAAACGGCACACTGTAGGACTGAATGGAACAGGAAATGAGGAACAAAGAAAGGAATTTCATAGATTCCAGATGTACTCTAACACCAGCTGGGAAATACCAGCAAGAATCAACTAAAGCCTTGAAAAGGCGACCACTAACTGTTTTCTTCTACAGTTCTTGAACAAAAGCAAGTAGCTGTAAACAATTTGTAAATAAAAATATTTTTAGAAGAAATTATAAACAGTAGTAAAAATAAACTTCTTCCCCCTCGCCTATTTTTAAGGAGTTTTAAACCCAGTCATCAGTGCATCTGTTTTTTGGAGCTGCTTTTTTAAATATAAGAACTCTGTATAGGCAGCCATAACAGAAGCAACTGTAAATAAACTATTTCAAGTCATCAGTTTTTCAATACTTGGAATATTAAAGCTGAATGAAACTTGAAAGCAAGGAAAAAATTAAAAAGAGTAAAGTTGATTTATACTACATGCCTTCTGTGTAAATGGAATTGAATGACATTTTAAATCTTTAAGTTGCTAAAAAACAAGTTATCAGTCACTCAAAAACTTTGTTCCTACAGCTAAAAATAAAAAAAGGTCAAGCACTCTAAGTTAAAAACCCTGAAAAGAACTCCTTCACAAGTTCAAGTACCCTTCTGCTCCCCTTCTGCTCCCTGTGTAACCCAGTCTCCAATGTTTTACATTCCTTTCCTGAAATACAAACTCGGGCCTTTCAGTACAAACCTCTTTTAAATGGATTTTGAAATCTCTTTAAGTAACAAGTACAGCGACAAACAGGCAAGTATGCTTTCTCCTAAGGTCACTGTAAGAGATTAAAAGAAAGCTCAAGGATGCATCTTATGGAACACAGCCATGCATTAACAGTAAATTCCCCCTCCTCCCATTATTACAGAAACATATGTTCTTCCCAGCTTTAAAGCTTTCCATGAATTTGTTGCAGGTGTCAAAATTGAGATGTTTCATCTAATGTTCATCAACCTACTACCAGCTTATAAAAGTACATTAATATTTATGCAAATTAATTATCATATCAAATGATACCTGTTCAAATCTACCAGTCATTCCTAAATAAGTGAAACACTCTCCCTCTTATCATCACATCATATTAATCCATTTTAGTTAATGGCAATGCAGTCACACAGTTACACACCCCAGCAGGTAGAGACTGAGTAGTTGTGCTAATGAAGGGATCTTTCTTTTGCCCCAGTGCTCCCTGAGAGATAATAACAAGCAAAAGCATGTGTCTCTTAGTCAGGTAGAAAAAAGATGAGACTTCTGAGGTCTGGAATGAAAACTGAAGAGCAAAACTCTTCATCAATCTCAGAAGTCAGGCAAGTCAGACCAGGCTGTAAGTCTTCAATATTTCTGTTCTTTCCTCAACAGACCTCAAAATACAGGTAAACTTTTTTCCCTTTCAGAAAGAAAAGAGGGAGGGGGAAGGAGAGGAACAAACTCAAAGCCCTCAAACTTTCAACTGAATCTTTAAAGTGTTTTTACACTTGGCGATGATCCATGAAAAAGTTTGAAAAATGAAAATAGGAAAAAAAAAAAATCCAGTTCTTCATAATTCTGAAGCTTCACATCTCATTTTGCAAAACTTTCACCCAGAAAGTCTTCTATAGGAGGAAAACAACATGTGAAGTTCCAGGGAAGTTGCTTTCCCTTGGTAGAGGTTAGGATGGGAGAGGAAGGAAGTTAGATTTGTTTTGCTTTTATTCCAAAACAAAGCTTTTAGTTTGATCCTAAATTCAGTCACCAGTCCACTACACTGAAGAAATCCAACAGGCTCTGCTAGAGAACAGACACTTCATAAGGTTTAATAAACATTGCTAAAATCAGAAAATGAGAGAGCTATTCAGAATGTGCAAGCCTATGATGAGCTTTTCAATTTAATAAAAATATAACCTGTTATTAACTTCAAGCATATCTCAAGTTTCTCCTTGATTTAACCACAAAATAGATAAACCTCTAGTACTATAAGGTTTAAAAACACAACATTAAAATATACTAGTGTGTGTTCTAACCATTAATATATGCCTTAAGTTACTTGCTCCCTAGACACATTAATAGTCCACTGGCACACACAACAATTTTTCTTCTAAATACTTGGCTAAATATTTGTCCATCTGAAATGACAAGCAATAAAACTGTCTGATATTTGCATATTATATAGTATTTAGCAAAGACTAGAATCATTTGTCTTTATTCTAGGCTTCTTGTTCTCACACATGGAAACTCTAAGATTGATTCTCCAAACACAACATTTTGCACAGGTTTTTCTCAGCAGTGAATTGTCATAAAATGAGAGGTATTAAGTACTATTTAAAAAATCCCAAGTAGATTTTGCTTCATCCTTCCCGCCACGTGCTCCAAGAAAAAAAATGCTACATGAGCTACTCAAAGAGTTAATCTGACTCTCACAGAAGTTTAACTAATGGCTTCAACAGAATTACTCACAATTTACACCCCTGTAAAGGAGATCAGTCAGTCCGTCACCAGAGACTAAGAAAGGACAGAGAGAATACCTGAAGATCTGTTTGCAGTCTATAGTGTTAACCTGCTCTAAGAATTTTAACCTGAGGTCTACTGTCTAAGGTATTTTATTTTACAAGCTTTTTTAAAAATTGTATCTTCTACTCTTGCTGTAGGGAACACCCTTCAGTGTTTGCATGAAGTGATCTTCCTTAAATGGGAGCATCAGTAAAATTAATGGCTTCATATGATAACAGAGTGTTTGACAGCGTATCTGCATAAAATCTTGCTGTGATGCAAAGAAGGAGGGGGTCTGTTTAAGCCTAAACATGATAATCAATATTATGTGTCACAGCTTTAGAAAACAAGTGTGTGATGGAGACACAGGGCAGTGTATTAATCAATTAGTACCAACTTAAACACCTAAATTTTCATAAGCAGATGAGGCTCCTGAACTGAGTGCAAGATGCAAGTAGTTCTCAGGTGGAAGGTCAGAGATACAGTTATACTAGTTCGTCAGGTTATCCTCTTGGGGATCTTGCTGGAGTTTTAACATTTGTTCTTCAAGACATCTGGCCAAGCCAGCATATATTGGAGGCTAACAAATACAGCATCAACAAGAAAACGTGCTATGGAAGCGGAGTGGTCTGAAGAGTGCAGAAAGACTGAAGGAGTCTCATAACACTCTCAGTACACAGACCTGAAAGCAGGGGATGTACCTGCTGTCCCCTGCATCTGTCGCACACACTCCCCGTCAAGCTCCTGATACTTGTCCAGAGACATCTCTGATGTTGAGTGCACAGATTCAGCTCACTAAAATGGAAGAAAACTAAACCTGACAAGAAAAATACGATGCATTCTTTGGGCCTGCTTTGCAATTTGAAATGTTTGTTTGTTTGTTTTTCGTCGTCAGCAGAGGAGCATCAGTCAACAGCAGATTTGTTTGGGGTAGGGGGCGTAAAGAGTGTTTCATAGCTGAGAGAAAGATGAGTATGGAAGGGGAAAAGCAAGACCTGCCTTTTCAGCAGCAACAAGCTAGTAATTTGGGTTAGCATATCACTATGTCATGCCTTGGAGAGCAACTGCAAGAACAGATTCACAAAGCAACATCTGAAACATGGAGGAGAAACAGCAGTAGGCAGAACAGAAACACAAGAACACAGGAATAGAGGCTAATATTGGGATCTACCTAGCCCAGTAGTTTCAGAAATAGACATTTGTTTTCAACCAATAATAATAATAAATAAATTTTAAAAATAAATAAACCACCAAAACCCCACTAGTCTGATGAGCAAATCAATGCCATGACAAGTTTCAAAAGCATTTGCTGGAAAACTGCAAATCTAAGATATCCAGCATTTATATAACATCCACATGTAAAAGCATTTGGTACTTTGACCAGCAGATAATCACCTCAATGAGAAGACAAGAAAACATTATTAGTTCTCATGAGAGAGATTAGAGTACACTTTTTTCAAACGTACTAATTCCAAAAGAGGACCAAAAAAATGGAAAGTTTGTTTCCTGAAATCAGAGGCTCTGTGCAGATTTGTTTAATAGTTTCACTCCTGTGAATTTACCTCTACATACTCAAAAAGCCAAGTAACATTGGTTTCTACTCTCATTCATATATGAATCATTATTTTTACTTAAAAGGAAGTTATGGATAATTTGATGTCAAGCTGGCAGCCCCAAACACAAGCATCTTCCATTTCTTCAAAACTAAGTTCACTGAAGCATTTTCCACTGCTACCTTCATTTCCTTCTCTCACTTGCAGAAACTATGCTTTGGTCTCCATTGTTGTTCCAGCCACGGCTGATCCTGACAGTCCATGAGCAGTCACAGCATTCCTCCTCTAGAAACAGCACTAGTCCCAGTTCTTTTCCATTCAGCACACTGAACATGAGTCAGTCAGAACACAACCACCACCAAATTTAGAAGAGTTTGAAATATTAAGCTAGGGGTGAAAAACCTCCACAATCTATTCTGCACCCTCCACAGCCTGTCAGACTTAAGCCTTAAATAGCATAGCAGTCAATCAACAACAATGTAAGTTGCCAATTTATTTTACCTACACAACATCAGTTTAAGCTGTACCTGTTAACTTTAGAATGTGCAGAAATGAACTTGAGAAGTCTTGAATATATTCAGGGTGAGATGCAAATGACTTGTCTTCCTTTCTTTATTTGTTGGTCCACTAACTTTGAAACATTACAAAAAAAATCAATGTGATCTTTATTATTTAGGAAATATAACATGTTTCTTATAATTTCCTATTTTATATATACAGAGAGAGATAGCTACCTGGTAAAAATTCTCTAATTCTAAAAATATCTATTTGACCTTATGTCCCGTTTAAATGAGGATAAATCCTTTTACAGTATTATGTGGTGAGCATATTTAGTCGTACTTACTTCTACAAGTAACCACTTAAGACAAGGCACTAAATCCCAACAGACAACATTAAAAGGAACATCTTCTCAAGGTAAAATGGATTTCCCTGATCAATCTTAGGATTATTAGACTTAACAAAGGCCTTAAGTTTGTCAGAGATGAGATAGTTCCTCCTTAACCTTACAGAAATGCAGAGAGGCATTTCTGAAGCATTTATTCCGTATCAAGTTTAATGGTGGAAGGGCAGTAAATACCTTCCCTTGGCAATCAACCTGCTTAAACACTAGTATACTGGCACTTAAGCAAATACTCTGCTTGATTTCACCAGAGACTCTCCGTTTCCCAAAGAAAAGGTCAATTGCTTTTGCAATGTCTTAAACTACCCAGCTCTGTATGAAATAGTAAAGAAGGCACAGCAAAATAGTCAGAGAGACATCACAGTCTACAGACCAGCAATCCCCACCTACTCAACTGGACTGTCACAACATAAATGAGGTTTCTGAGTTCTCAGAAAATGGTGCGTTTACCCTTTGAACAGGATAAGCTGAGAGTCAAGCATCAGCCCACATCAGATAGTAGCCAACCAACCTTTACCACAAAAATTTCACAGCTTCATGCTTCTGATCACACTTAGTGCTAAGGAATGACCATGCTGCCAGAAGTTCCACATCTTAGGCTGTCATTTCAACACCTTTAACCACAAAAGGTCCATCTCCAGCCCCTTCTAGCTTCAGAAGTTTGCGCATGTCTTAAACTGCAACAAGTCCTCACAGTGTACTGAGTGGACCATTATGCTCTCTGAGCTCCACGAAACAATTAGCAAAGGGTCCTCCCTCACCATATTGGTGCCCCTGGTAGTCTCTTGATGTGCAATATCGTCCTGTCTCAATTATTATTCCAAAACTATGGGACAGTTTGACCTCTACAACAAGCCCACCTACAGCTAGAAAAATGCAGTTTTAGAGCAGAGCCTCATATTCCCCAACACAATAAAACTAGATTTCAGAGACATGGGAAGCTTGCTACTTTACAGTGAAAATTCACCAATGAGCCATTTCTTTAGATTTTTCAAGTATAACTAATTTCACAAAGTAAAATCTGACACAAAGTTCTCTGCTATCCAGCATACAGCCTTCCACAACAGAAATGCTGAGTATGAACTTTTATTTTTTCAACTGAAAGTTTAACAGTTGATGCCATTTAAGGAGAAAAAAAGTAGCAATTAAGTGCAGTATATCTATTAAATATTATTAACAGTACAACACAAGCCATGTTGTCAAGCAGAAGGACACTCTTTGTAGTTTTTCCAGCCAATCATCAGCCATAGAGCCTTATGTTGTTTCCTTTCAGGTTTTGAAACACTGACTCATGGAAATATCAGCACTGCACACTTCCTCAAAGTGGCAATCTTATAGGAAGTGTTTGTTTAGTCTTACATGACACATTGTTTTGTTTATGTATAAGGGATTCCGGTAAAAATAATTTATCAATTAAGGAAAAAAGACAAGAGGACAACAGTTTCAGTTATGGGAAGCCAAAATAAATCAATTTCAAACAAGCACTTGAACATTTCATTCATTAGTACATATATTACGTTTTTCTTTTTACTGTGTGTTACTTCCTCACAACAGACATGAGCAAAAGTAGCCAGACACTGAGTTCTTTCAGTCCAACAAATCACAAAAGAAACCAGAAACTGGACAAGAGGTAGCACAGTAACAATTCCTCCTAACACTGCAACCCAAAATGAGAGTTCATATCATTGCTCCACAACTTCAGTACCTCAATGCAACATTCTTTGAAGTGGCACATCACTGGCAGTGCAAACAAGTGAGGGAAACAGAGGTTCCTAAGAACCTCAAGGGTTCATGTTTTCAGGAGGTAAAACAGATTGGCTCAAGACAAATCCAAACACAACTAGAAACAACACTACTCAGAATGGGGAAGCATTTGGGAGATCTGGGATATAATTACCCACCCAGCTGAACAGGGCTGATTCTATGCAACCCACTGGCCCCAAAAGAACAAGTTACACCAGCAATAGAAAATGTCTTCGTTTACTTGCAGCTTATTGTAAATACAAGACAAGACCCAGCCATAGCAATACATAACATTAGGGCACTCAAAAATGTCTAGGCCACAAATGTTTTGCACAGCCTGAAGCCTCTAAACTGCATCAGACTCTCCATTAAGAAAGAGCACCCTGGGTGCCCCACCCTGATCTCACAGTGTGTTTGCACTGATTCCTCAAGCATCGGTCCTACATTTCATGAGATGTACATCGACACGTACTTGTAAATCAGTGCCCCTATTCATGCTTTGCCAGCAAAGGCCCTACAGAGAAGGAAACAGATTAAGCACAGAGTATCTGCAAGTCAGAGATCAGTCAGAGTTTGGCCATGAAACAAGCTCCCAAAGAACAGAACTAACCACTTCTAGCGCATGATGAATCAAAGCAAATCAAGATGGGAAATGACTTATGCCTTTGTCCTCAAATAACCCATCAAAAAATTCAAAGCCTCCTGTCACTAGAGAATAGAGAAACCTACAGGATACTAGCAAATGGGAACTGCTGAAAGACACATTTACTCTTGTGAGTAGCTGACAAAAGTAGTGTCCCTCTAATGTTCACCATCTCCTTTCAAATCCACTCACAGTTCTTATTTTGCAGGGAGTCTACAAACTTCCATATATAATTTCTTCAAGATTGGGATTGCTTTACAAGGCCTGCTAGATTAGAAATGCTCCTTCAACCCAGCAGAGCAATCCTGCCACTTCTGTTGTTCTGACAAATTTCACAAAAGACAGTCAGCTACACGGACATATACACAAAACCCAGAAACTCGTTCTCCTGCCACAGAAGCTGATGAATCTGCCTTCGCATACTTTCTAGCGAGCAGGAGTGCAGAGCTGCTTTTTGTGCGTACTTACCAACGCCCTCTGCTGTATTACAGCAGAAGCCTGGGCACAGCCAAGCTCCAGAAAGCACCTGGCGTTGTTCTTGCAGTTCATTGAGTAAAGACGTTTTGCTCAGAAGGCAGAAATGAAGCACTGGTGTACCACAGATGCACAGTTTTCCCTGCTTACTATGCATGCTAAAATGCAGCCGGAACCCTTACTGCAATACTGTACATTAATCAAACACTTAGCTCTGACGAGGAATCTGATAACTGAAGTCAGCAGAAGGATTAACTTTAGTCCATGATTTAATGAGAATAATCTCAAGCCTTCTGCTGCTGTTATTATCTTTGATCTCTCCTATCACTCAAAGAAGTTCCCACACTCCAGTGACACCAATTGTTTAGGTACAACAACATCACTGTTTTCTTCTCATAAAACCACAAAAAATACCAAAAAGTCATCATCCTATATGTGAGCTGTGCTCTTCCTCCCTTCACTAAAAATCACAAGACAGGAACAACCTGCAATAGCATCACTTGGTGTCTGAATTTCTCGCTTGTAATAAGACTTTCTTATTTTTTGTCTCCTCTATGAAAAGAGACAGAAAACAAGTATCTGGCCATATTTCAGAATCTTCCTGAATCTGTTTACTGGATGTATAAAAGAATACAAAATCAACATATGATTTTTAGTTTATGTAATAAAATTTTACTTCTTAAAGTCTGCTATCACTAAACTACCTGCTAGCAATTAATAAGAAAAACGATCCTAGCAAGAACCTGACAAAATACCGTGGGGTCTCTTCGAAATGCTAATACGATTATCCAGTAATGAGATTTCCTATGCAAACTCAAGTTTCAATTTTATCTAACGTGACAACTGGTGGTTGCAAATTTGCTTTTACATGCACAGATATGCAAGAGCAGATTTTTTAAGAGCGTTAATAGGAAGCTACAAGCCCAAGTCCTTTAGTACTCACTACTGCGAGTCCACCACTAAACTTTTCCACCTCCCCGCGGGCTCCCCACCACCGTGCGCCATTCAAGAGAGGCAAACCGCTCTCTCTGCATGCGGGTTTGATTCTGTTACGGAAACCAGGGACTTCCCTCCCCGCCGGCACACTCAGAACTCTACCAGGGAGAGTTTAATCTGCACGCTGACATCTGTCGCTTTACTTTCTAATAATGCGGTTTGGAGTTCGATCAACAGCAAGAAAAAGAGCGAATCTCCCGATGCGAGCCGTAGGAAGCAGCAGCCTCAGCGCACCCCGCTCACTGAGCCCAGGGCTGAGCCACCGGCTCTTCCCGCAGCCGCTTTTTGGCCGGTTTCGCACCAGCTTTGCCAGTGACACGCAGCACTGAGACCCGGGGGCCGCCTTCAAACTTTTAGAGCGTAGCATAGCAACGAAAAAAAAGAAAAATCGCGAAATCTGCCTAATATCCTGCACCGCCCGGACTCCCGCCGGCGCGGCTCGCCAGCCGGACGCACACGGCGCTGCCCGCCTGTCACCGCGGCACCGGCTGCCCGCCCCTCACGGCGCCGCTTCCCACCGGACCCGCTCCGCCGGCCTGAGGCGCCGCAGAGCCCCGCCGGGCCGCGGGCACCGCCCGCCCTGCTCCCCCGGCGGGACGCTGGGCGCAGGGGAGCGCAAAAGGGTGGCCGGCGCCAGCTGCCTCCCGCACCGGCGCTCCCCGCTCCAGCGGGGGTTCCCCGGCCACTGCCGGCCGCCCTCACCCCGAGCCTTTCCCTCACCGATCTTAATCCTGACGCTCTGAAAGACCCGCAGCCCCTCTTCCTCCACCGCCATGGTGGTGGTGCCGCTACCGCGCCTGGCGCTCAGCAGTGCTCGAGCCCCGCCGCCGCGGAGACGGACGAGCCGGGGCCAGGAGGAGAAGGAGGAGGCAGGCGAGCTGCTCCGCTGCGACGGGAAGGAGGACGAGCGGACGCCTGCGAGCGCGCCGCTACCCGGCTGCCGTGAGAGCGAGGGAGCAGCCAAGCGGAGCCGAGCACAGCGCCCGCCTCCCGCTCCGCACGCTGGCAGCACCCGCCGCCTCCTCCTCATTGGCCAGCGAGGCAGCTGGCCGCGGCGCCCATTGGGCCGCTGCCTGCCAGGAGCGGGAGGGGGAGCGGGGTGGTTGGAGGAGGGCGGAGGGCAGGGGGGGTTGCGGTGCTTTGCCAACAGCTGGATCGCGGCGCGCGCCGGCCGGCCAGCTGCGGCCGCCCCCTCAGTCGTCGCGGGGCTGCCAGCCCTGTCCCCGTCCCGCCCCTGCCCTGTCCCGTCCCGGTCCCGCCGCGAGGAGGAGGAGGAGGCGGCTGTTGAGGGGTGGCTCCGTTCCTCCCGGCCGCGGCAGCCCCCCACCCCGCCGGGACTCCCGAGGGGGCAGCGGGGGAGGGGGAAGGCTGACTAACTCCATGGCCCGTCGCCAGCGCCGGCCCGGACCAACCGTCGAGGAGCAGCCGTTGGCCCGGGCCGCGGGGCCTGCGCGTCACGGGCAAAGGGAGGGAGGGATGTTCAAGTCCTCTTCCCCACAGAGCCATAAAGAGAGGGCACCTGCGGTGCCTCCAGGTTGAAAGCCATTCATTAGTGGGGTAAAGAAGCCCGTACAAAATGAACAAACCCATTTGGGTGTTGAGAGCAGGCCGGTCTGTCTCCTGGCTCCATTTGATCAGTGGCAAAGCACGCTCTACCTGATTGCACGGGAGAAGCAGGGAATTCAGATTTCATGATTGCACATTAAACAGCAGGAAACAGGACCTGTGCCAATATTCAGTGACAAACTTTGGGTCTTGTAAAGTCACCAACTGAAATACCCCTTTCCTAAAGGTCTGGCAAAATCAGAGCACACAGTCCAATAGAGATGTACAGATTGAACTGTTTCAAAAAGTAAAATAATCAAATTACCTTTCGTGCAGACAATCACTACCCCACTGAGGAGGCTTAGAACATCCCTACGCAGAACTGCCTGGGCACATGGCAGTCCAGCATATCAGAGAAGCACAACAAACTGCCCTTTCTCAAGCCTGCAGCAGAAAGAAAGGAAAAAAAAACCACCCACCACCCACCA
Organism: Nesoenas mayeri; assembly: GCF_963082525.1. Taxonomy (NCBI): domain Eukaryota; kingdom Metazoa; phylum Chordata; class Aves; order Columbiformes; family Columbidae; genus Nesoenas; species Nesoenas mayeri. The sequence continues at coordinate 150,362,519 of NC_137541.1, read as the reverse complement.
TCAAATGCTTTCTCACTCTGGCTATGAATTTCAGAAGTGGGAGAAAAGCAAACAGACTAAGGACAATCTACACATGTACTAAGAATCTAGTTGTGAAAGAACCAAACTATTAAAAGGACAGCAATAAAACAGAAGGCAAATCCTAAGTCAGTCACATGTGGTATGAAGCCTGTAGGCAAGAAACCATCCAGGCAAGCTTGAAGAATACAGTTGGGCAGTACACCCTTGCTTGAATCATGGTTGGTACAATGCATAATGAATTCCATTTATGCAGAGAGATAGACCTTGAAATATGTAAGAGAGAGAAAATGAAAACTTGGGAAGGAGCTACAATAGCTGTGGAAGTCAGTTTGCAAGAAAGTTTGGGGTATCTGAGTTTTCCAGCACAGGTATGGGCCTAACTCTGAAGGAAGCTGGCAAGCTCACAGCCAAAAAAGGAAGCAGTGAGTTATCTTAAGGAGCTGCCTGACTTACTGTGTTCGCTTTGTCTGCATAGCCAAGCAACATATGTAATTTGATAAAAATACTCTTATAGCACAAGACTCTGAAGGGATTTTGTAAAGCACAGGCTTCCATTTACCAACATCCATACCGTAATTCCCTCCTCCTCACTGCAATATGCCCAGTGTCCTCTGTAACCTCATTACATTTATCCCTGTTCCACCTACATAATGCTCCCAACTCACTGCAATGCTTCAGCTCCTCTGCCCGCTGGTCCTTTGCTTCCCCCGTGATAACTTCAGTGCTCCCTGTCCTAACAAACTTTACCATTTTCTTCACCATAGCCCTAATTTCACCTGTCACAATACTTCTGACTCCCCTATTTTGTCTCACCTTACAGGTGGACAAGAGGCAACACAAGCAGCAGCCTGAACAGAAGCCACAGGAGTGCTGATCAGGTGCCTCACATTTTAAGAAGGATGTTGACTCAGACTGGTCAGTCTGTTGCTGCCCAGATGTTGAATGTGACAAACAAACAGTTTTGAAGTATGTATGTTGTACAGGTCTGTTTTAACACCCTGTACATGCTCACAGATAAAAAGGAATATACAATGGCTGTTGCTTTTGCTCCTTTGCCACATATGCACACACCTTGAACATATTTGCACAAAATAAATGCAGGCCCACTGAGTCATCTGACTGAGGAAGAATGGCAAACAGCTGTTATACACATGCTGTACACAGGCAGAAACAAGGACTTTCAGCTATAAGCAAGTGGATAAAGTTTAGCTATAGTCAAAGGAAAATGGATCCTATTGTTTCGATCCCTATAAGCTGACCCCAAATGAGCTCACAAATTGAGTTTATAGATCCCTTTAAAAACATCTTCATACTCGTGGTGATGCAGTAACCAGAGAGATTTCTTCTATACACTGAGAACTGATAAATCTTCCTGAACAACGTCTGGGAGAAACCTACTGCCATGTTCTAGATATTATCGACATCTCAGATGAAACATTTTACTTCTCTCTGTTTTCTGTGCTTGCCTTTGGTACATAAAGACTTCAGTTGACCTCATTTCCCTGTCTGAAGCTTTTCTCATCTGCAGAAAGTTGACCCCAAAATAGTAATAAAAAAAAAAAATCAATTTATCAATTCTCTTGCCAGCATTTGCTGCTCTAAGAGTCACTCACAGCAGATGCTCAACAGACTATCCTTCCCAATCTGCATCTGCGTTCTTTTCAGACAGTTGTGGCACTTCTATCTCCTTTATGTCCAGGAAACAAAACATTTACCTATAGCCCAGTTATTATACATTCACAAAAACAGGCCGTACATAATTTCCCCATCCCTTTTTGCACACCCAGTTTTGCAGTCAGAATCCACCACTCTTATATCTAATTTCATTTGACCCAGCATAAATTCACTCTGTTATCTAAGGTGATGGTTGATCCCCACATCGTAACCTCAGGTCACTGGTGCTCACAAGGATCTGTGGTGTAACATGTTTGGTGGTTTAAAAAACAAACAAACAAACAAAAAAGCCACCTGTCATGATTCCCATTTGTATATTATGAAAAAAAGAATCGCATAAGCCGTGACACTTTGAAATGGCTCAGCATTAGGAGTGTGTGCTTACCCACAGCTACACTGCCAGGCTGATTTTCAGCATGGCCTAGCTTTACTAAGAGCATGGGTAGGCACAGGAAGGCCATGGCAAAATTAAACCATAAACCTAGCCTTTCCTTTAAAATGTAGTCAAGTATCACCAGCTTTTGCACTTAAGTGTAAAAGAAACTACCCAGAATCCATGAGTGACAATGAGAACAGACCAATGTTAAAAAACAAACACACAAAAACACAAAAGAAAACACACGCACAAAAGTAGTAATAATTTAAAAAAAAAAAAAAAAGAAAAAGCTTACAGCAAGGAAAATAAGGGGAAAAAAAAATGCAGGCACCTTCTCACCTTCCTTCACTGTGGAATAATTCAAGCTTCCTCGCCTGAGAATCTATGAACTGTTACTTCTGGCTCACTATGCTGTCCAGTTACTCTTCTGGTTTCCCACCAGCCCTTTTCTGCTCAAGCTCTTTGTCAGTGCTTTGTTTATTTTGTGTTGTCTCTTGTTTTCTTGACGTAAGCCTAAAAGCTTTTTGTTTTCTCTGTAATACACATCTGTCTCCAAGTCTATGTGCTGTACAGTCGAACAATGTAAATGAAAGCGGTGTTTTAAAACTCACATGAACATGTATTTTTAAAGATGTTAAATACATTATAAGAAACAGCCAAAGAATGTGTGTCACTTTTTCAATATCTCCATTCCTGAAACGAAACCTCAGCAGCAGCACATCACATGTGTGTGTATTACAGATAACATGTGCAGGCAATGTGAGATTTGCAGCTGCTAGCAGTCTGATCAAAAATCTAGGCAAAGTGAAATGCTGCTTTTAAGATGTGGATGAGTCTGTTAATGACAATATCCTTTCCAACTTTTCTTCATCCAAGACATATGGGTTTACATTATCAGCTCTTCAGAGGATTCTTGGGTCTAAATTAGACTAAAAAGAAGGTCATTTTCTGTGACTCATTTGTGCCAAGCAAGGAAATAATTTCCTCTCCTGATCTACATGATCGCTTTCTCTTGGGAGGAAACAGAATATAAGAAGCTTTCTAATCTCCTTTTGTGTTATACAAGAAACTAACAAAATATGAACCTACTGTCCCCTGGGAACTACAAAGCTGCAACCTATATTTATCTGAAGGAACAACATATTTAAGACAAATCTAAGGAAATATCACCATAACACAAAGCAGGACTATGATTTGATGACTGAGCAAGATATTCTGATTGAATTTTAGGAAGACATAGATAATTTCAACTAATAGTATCTATACCAGGCCTGAAGGCGGTTACTATCCACATAAGATAGTAAAATAGTCTTGTCCTTTCTTTCCTTCTTTCCTTCTTTCCTTCTTTCCTTCTTTCCTTTTCTCACTCTCTCTCTTTCTCTTTCTCTTTCTCTCTTCCTCTCTTTCTTCCTTCCTTCCTTCCTGCCTTCCTGCCTTCCCTCCCTCCTTCCTTCCTTCCCTTCTCCTGAAGTCCTACAACCAACCAACTGGTCAGGAAAGGGCTACAGTCCTTCCCCCACTCTCCATGCATAGTGAAGTATGGCAGAAATACAATGAACCTATGTAAGTAGGAAATTAAGAATGAGCATGTGATTACCCTTGTCTCCAAAGGCTAAGAGTTTGCATCTTACAGCTACAGAGGAATGAAGAAACAGTAATGAAATAACTTGTATGATTAGTCTGTCAGAGAAACACTTTGGCCATTACACTAAATGAAAGAAGTAAAGGAAGGGAACAATGACAAGAAGGTTTTAGTTAGCAAAATGTCAGCAACAGTGACAAGAAAGCACAGATTTCACAAAAACACAAAAGAGACAAAGTTTAATTGAAAGAAAAACATAGGAAAGAGTGGGCACTATTGAGATGGCTGTAAATGCACGAGAAGGGGGTGTGCATGTACCAGTATATACACGGAATAAAAATAAATCTGTACATCAGAAACAGGAAAGCTGGGGATCACACTGCAGTTACTACCCTTAAAGAAAGCAAAGATCTCCACTGTGACCCCTGAATACAGGAAGAAAAGCATGTCTACCTGTTTTTTGCTGAACACTGGCCAGAAAGAGGCCAGAAGGAGGAAAAGAAAAATGGCTTTTATTACAGGAAAAGGGGGCCAGTGAGAACTGGTTTTACAATAGCTGAGACAATACAACTAGTTGTCATGTTGTATGGGGGGTTTTTTTTATTTTTTTGTTTGGTTGGTTTTTTTGTTTGTTTGGTTGTTTTTTTTGAAAAAGAGCACTTTGCTCCTTTAATTCTTGTTAATCACTTCTAAAAATCTGTAAAGTCTAGCTTCCTCCTAAAAATATAACTATGTTCAAATCCATGTCATTTCAGCAGCAAGCACAGAACATTCAGGATTCCAATGAAGTTAACCAACATGAAACGCCTTCTGGTTAAACTTGTAGAAGCATTGTGTTCTGGGCCATATCTGATTTACTTGAGCTTACAAACTTTGCTTTCCTATTAAGGAACAAATCCCTTTATCCCTCCATAAAAGATTATAATGTAATAAAACTGCATTAAGATCTTACAGAAGAAAAAACAGCGATTATGTACAAGAATGAAATGTGGTTACTGCAGTTTAGTAAGTATGCATCCAGTCTCATCTCTCCCACATTAGCTGTCTGTGGAACTGCTATAACTAAGTGAAAACAGTAAATAATCTTGAGAAAAGCTAAGCAGCAATGGGACTTTCTACTTCTTCTAAAAACACTGGAAACTGTTGTTTACAATAAATATGTGGTTATGCAAGCAGGCATATAAATACCGTTATTTCAGAAGTCATTGCATATTGACAGCCATAATAATCACTTTCATATCTTGTTTGCTTTTATGTCATCAGCTCATCGGCAGTCTTCTCTGTTCTTCATGAGAATTAATTTGACATCACAGGATTCCATCCTCACTCTCCAGCTGCAAGGCAAAGATTCAACCCCCTGACCTCAGCAGCACCAATAGTATTTCCTCTGAGGGGACTGCACAAAGAGCTCTTACCCCATCTTCTCCCTCATATCCACCTCAGGGGATTGTAAGGTCCCCAGAGGGAAGACACTGGGATTATCCTACCAACATCTAGCCCAAAAGACCCATAAAACAAACACTTCTCTGCCTCCCAGATATGTCCCAGTTCTGTGGGATAAGCAAGATATATATGACAGATGCCATGAAGTTTACATTGACTTTGGGAAGCTTTGCATAATTCATCCACAACCAGCGCTGTGAGTGACACAGCTCTCCCACATGCAGCTATAAACCTTGATCAGACTTTTCCATGTAGTCACGCGTTTACTATGGGTCAGATCCTGCGGTCTTCCGTTTCCTCAGCAATCCCATTGAAGCCAATGCTGGCGGGTCAGCATACAAATGCCACCCTCTCTCTGCATGGTGAATAGCTCCCATTGAGCCCACTGGGATTACTCATCTGTGTGAGTAACTGCTATCAAGAGCAAAAGGAGCAAAATCCGGTCCTCATTAGGGACTGCTAACCTGGAAAAAAACCTCCCTCAGTCGGTAGTACCACTCAAGCAGAGCAGCTCTGGCAGTGAGGTGTGACCCAGCAAAGGCAATGTGGTGCAATTTGGCACTTTTTTTTAGTATGTAATTCTTTAAAGCATTGACTAATTATCCAGGCATGACTGCATGGAGGAGCTCTCTCCCATCACAGTACATGAGCAAAGATAATCTTATACTATGAAACACAATTAGCCAGATGGTTATTTGGAGGTTTTTGGAATAGAAGCAATTTCTCTGATCTGGGAGATAAAAAAATCAAAGCTGAATTTAAAAAAAAATCATACCACACTTGATTCCCAAGTATTTAATTACATATTATCATGGGTAACTACTAATCTGCTCCAATTATGCAATCTTATTTTATTGCTGGTGGAAACACATTTCTATGCACTATGTATTGTGTATATTTAAGTCAATATCTGAATAAACAGTCTGGAAAACACATCGTTTGTACCCAGATTTGGTTACTAGCATGATTATCATCTGCCACCTGCTGGAAATAGCTGTGATATCTCAACTAAGAACCACAGATGGAAGGTCTGGTCACTCATCGAACAAGCACAAATGTCAAACAGCAAAATATGCTGCTTGTACACAGGAGCCTATTCCCCTTGCACCCAGTGGGAAATTTTAATTTGCACGTGGTGGTACTTATGTGCATTCACAGAGAAGACGTAACATGACATTGTTTAAACAAACAGAAGCTTAATTTGCTATTTGCTAATGTCATCTGCCTGTGTCTGATCAGAAGGCAAGATATATAATCTGAACTAATGGACCCAGCTAATATCATCTCACGCAGGCACAGTGCTCTTGCCACTCTGCTGGAAATGGCACAATTGCAGGTCGTCCTGCACTATCCTCACAAAGGATTTCTTCCTTCATATGGTCTAGCATTGTCTGTGAGCCTCATTTGAAGAGACTGACCATTCTGGCCTTATAGTGGCCCATAAAACCCTAAAGGAGAACAAAACCTGCCTATCCAAGACATCTGCTCTTACTCAAAAAAAAAAAGCAAAAAAAAAAAAAGCAAAAGGGTTTGGTTTGGATGAAGCATTCGTCAGAGCACCAAAACCTTGCTGCCTCTGTGCCAGCAAACCAGAATAAGTGATCCAAGTAAGCCAGAGGATAAGTCCGGAGGCAGCATTTTATAATCACTTTTCTCTCTTGCTTGCGTGCAGCAGGCTGGATAGTCGCAGGATGCACAAGTAAGGCAAGCTGTTCTTGTCACTGTGCTGCCCTATTGCACCTGACTAGCTGATGACAGGTAATTTTGCAGCTGGCAAGTCTCCCCAGGCCATTGGGGAGGGACAGGTACAACTAAATTAGAGTATCAGAACTTGTTTTTAACAAAAAACATGCCCAGGCTCTTAAGCAGCCAACTTCTGTGTGCCAGCAGGGACAGAAGCCATGGGTTCACTTTTAGGTAGGGCTTGCATTCAGGGGAACACAGTGCCTTTCTCTGGGTACACTTCAATTATTTCTGAGATCAAAGAAGGAGAAACAAAAACAAAGGTGTGCATACAAGTGATTTTTGAAGGTTATCCACATCTGTGGGCTGGAGTGGAGGAAGAAAAAGAGAATACACATTCAAGGTCTTAATAAGATTATAACTAATTCTCATTTTCCCCACTAACTTGTTTTAGCCATTACAAAGCAATCAGATGTTTATAGCAGGAAGAAGTAATATAAGCCCTGAAAGCAACATCACAAAGCTAAACCACTGAGCAACACATTAGCAAGAATGAACATTGGCATCTGCTTTCAGATGCCTGCTGTGAGCAAAGGGCCAGGCCTGCCCAAGGTGTCACCGCGAGGGCCAAGCCACCTCAGTTCTGCTGCAGCAGGCAGCATTCACACAGCGAATACCAACCACAGCCCATCCCCAAAACACCTGTGCTCTGCCCTGCAGACACCTGCAAACACACAGAACACAATGTTTGTGTTGGCGTTTGCTTTTAGCAGAAAGCCTTTGCTGATTCACAGTGCTTTTTTGTTCTTAGCGGTTCGGAGCTCATCACATTTCAGGCCACTCCAAGTTTTCTTCTTCTGTGCCACTCCTGGGAGGCTACCACCTCTCTTCCAGCAATGTGGGTCTTGCCTGCACTGGCAAGTTGCCCTCATTCCAGCCACAAATTTAGCTATACCTCATGCTGATAAGCAGGCTGAGATTTGCTCTTGTAAAGCCTGACAAGGATTTGATGCAAAGAAGAGACCCACAAATTAAAAAATGGCCAAAGAATCGGGAACACCTTCAGCCTGCCCACACCAGAAATGTTCTCATCTTCGCCGCAGCCTTCACTGTGGTGACATTTGTGACCAGGAAAAGGTTCAGTTCCCCATGCAGATGACGCACATGGCTGCATGCAGACCCTCACCTCAGATGCCAGTTCCCCCAGCCCTCTGTGTGCTGGCCCCCAGCTACAGACCAGCTTCTCAGCAGCAACAGCCTGTTCCCAGGGACCTTCTCCAGGGCTTTCTGGGGTTACCCAGACAGCACTCCCCTCCTCAGACAAAGGTGGGGGACAGGGGCCTGGCCTCATCTCTGTGTATACACCCCGTAGCACCCATGCCGTAAGACCACGTTTCCATAGAAAGCCAAGGGCTGCTGCACGAGCAAACTGATCTCAGTGCAGAAGCTCAATCACCCAACAGTCTCTCCCGTCTCCCTCTGTGCCCTCCTCCCATGCTAAACCCACTGAGGAAAATTAGTTATCAGCATTAATCTACTTGTCATTTTAGCTGTAGATCAAGGAAATCCTGGATCTTACCAAACATTGTCCAAAAGATTTAGAATTGTCTATGTAGATATAAACATATGTATATATAAATAAAACTCCATATAATTATGGCAATGTTTTTCTCTTCCTCTTCCTCTCTTCCCACCCCCTTTCCCTTGTCTCAATTTCTCAGACAATAAGTGGGAAACAATTTATTTTTTTTTTCCTCAGCCAAAAATTAATTCCTGCTCAAAGCTTCCAGAAAGGGTCAAGTCTAAAGGAAGCATCTGGTAAATCTGCTTTTGTATCACAGTGGGAGCCATAGCCCTCACGTCTCCTTCCCTTTGCACCACTCCTTGCAGCAAGTGCTTGTGCCACACTGGAAAGGGTTTGCTCTGCTGCACACGTATGCATGGAGACACGCTGCCCGACTGACTGCAGCCCTGAGATGGAAGCAGCTAGGTATGCTGCATGCATAGGCAGAGCGGGTCCCACTCACCCCTGCAGGTTTTCCAGTTGCTTTTTTTATCCTCCTGACTACAGATGGACTCTTCAGTTACTCAGTTGGGTGGTTTGCTTGTGAGTTATATGATAAGGGTGTGTGCTTGCAGGGTCAAAGTCACAGTGTTGGATCCTATCATGTAACATACTGGACTGACCAAAAAAAAAAAAACAAATTTGGCTTCTTTCAGCATCTCCAAATGCCCATCCAGCCACAGTCAATGAATGAAAGGAGATTGGGTCTGATACTCAAGCACACCCAGAAGTGACACCAGCCAATCTGTGCACGTGCCAAAAGTCAGTCAAATGCTTCATAGAATATGGTGAGGAATTGCCATGACTTTAAAATAACTGGGAAAGCTGTCAGGAAAAAAAAAAAAAAGATAAAAACAACAACCAAAAAAAAAACGCCCCCCTCCCCCCCCTCCACCAATACAGGACTTATTTGCCTCTTCACACATACAGAAAACCTTTAAAGCTTTAGAAAATGTACACTCTGCCTCTTACATTTTCTTACTATATATACAAAGTTCATAGCAAAAGCAAACGGTGGAAAAAGGCACTTCTGGTCACAGTGAGCAACAATACCTTCAAAAACAGTATCTGTATTGGGGTGCAACAGGAGAAGAAGCATCTTCTCTAATTTATTCCATAACTGGGCCATAAGCATAAGCAGCTGCTGTAGCTTAGCCAGCCCGAGCTCTTCTTCTGGCAAAGATGGTAGGAGAGAAAAGGGCAGCAATTCACTAACCTTGGAACATAGTTCAAGGGGGAAGTAACTCAAGATTGAAATTCCTAGCAGCAATGCCACCTGCAGAGCTTGCAGACTGATATATTATATGAATGGGTTTGCTCAAAAATCAGACCCAAACGAAACAGAGACTAAAAGCCAAACCCAGAAACCTGTGAGAGCTGTAGGCTGCTGAGATCTCAGAAAAAAAGCTCAGCACACTCCAAATGTTGCCACATGAAAAAAATGGTCTTGTGTTGACCACCTTGCTTTTATGCTACAGAAAACACAATTCTCTCTGCTGAATGTATAGAAGTCTTGATATATAGGAGAAAATGTATTTTTTGCAAAAATCTTCTTATGTTCGTTATCTACTTACAGGATTTTTCAAAAAGAGGACCCAATGTGAAATCACTGTGTCTCTGCAACCATGAACTGCCCATGAATGAAACCCTTACCACTTGAAACTCTGAACACCATTAGTGACTAATCTGGATGACCTCAAAAACAGAACCACAGCAGCGATGACCTCAGTGAAGAAGACACTTTGAGAGGTGTTTGGGACAAATTCAACTATCGTCTCGATGTTGTTCGTACACCAGGTGGAAGGAACATGGAGCATTTATAAAAAAATTACCAAAACTTGATAATTCAGTAAACCATTTATAAATTTCTGTGTAATTGTAACATGTTGCCATTGTGAAATATACTGTTTCAAAATTGAGGCCGTATTTTTGAAACATCCTGTATTTCTCACCTGTTCTTCAGCAAGTACCTCTTGCTATCAAGAAATTAGATGCAAGTCTTTCTATATATAACATGGAAATTCCCATGGCTGTCGCTTCATAAAAATCTACAGAATAAATGTTTCAGAAACATCTGCTTTATCTTGTAGAGGTAGTAGATCCTTTCCTTTAGTTTGTTAAGGATGTTTCATGAGACTGCTTTGACTAAGTGGTGAAATGCTACTCTGAAGAATCTCCTGTTGTAGCTGTAAGTTCAGACCATGAAATTAGAATGAGATAGGACCTGATTTCCAGCACCATCTTCTGACAGAAAGGACCTGCTGGACCTTAGGTAGCCGAACATGAAAACCGTCAAATTTGAAACTGTTGAGTTTTGCTTTCCTGACCACGAAACAAAAGGCAGCTAGAACAAAAAGCACACCAAACCCCATTGAGAATGAAGGCATATATGGTCAACAGTTTCTAAAGGTAGAGAGAGACCAGGCAACCACAGAGGAAGTATAAAGCCACTTCCCTTCTATCACAAATTCTAATTCAGAAACAGTGAGGCTATTCCATGTTATTTCCGTTTCTTATTGGGCCATGTTTCCATCAATGTAAGAGGCTAAGTTTTCCTTGTATCTTAAGGGCTTTATCAAAATCAATGAAAAGATATTTTTAATGGTGCCCTTCATATCTGTTCACAACAGATCACTACACACGTAGCATTTAAAAGACCAAGGCCAAGACCTTGCAAAGCAAATGAGAATCTAAGCATTTCTGTTTGTTCAAGAGCAAAACACAATTGTATTAGTGTGCATGGTTAGATATTCTATATATTTGAAAAAATGCATTTCAACTCTGTACTCTTTATTATTTTTAATGTTATTATTCACATCTTCTACTACATTAACAAGAAAATAATAAGAACCCAAGCAGTTGAAAAAAAACTGCTTTTCAGTTCCTTCCATCATTTTTCTGAAAATAAGAGCATTTGCCTTACAGCTCAAAATTAGTATGTTACAAGGTTTTAATTTTTTGTCTGATTCTGTTTTTTAAGCACTATTTCACATCAACTTTAATAAAAATCACAAACCCCTGTGTCTAACCTTACTATTCAAACGCAAAAGTTAGTCAGGGTACCAATTCAAGAGACCACTGACCCTGATTCTGTTTTGGGTGATTGCTTGACAGATGTGTTGCTGTTCCCCTGCAGGCATGTGAGACACTGCATTAGAACAACCTGCACGAGCAGCCTTGTGCTAAAACATAATTTTTCCTGGTTCATGCTTGTACAGACTCAGTCTGGTTAGTGAATTTCGGTACTGTCAGTCATAGGTTCCCTCTTTACTTCCCAGTGCTTTTATACAGTGCGAGTTATCCTACCTGTTTTAAAGACCAGTGACAGCTGCAGAATGTAATTCAAGTCTCCTTAGGAGCTACGGGCCTTAATGACAAAATGCTCGAGCCAAAAGCCAGGTCCTTTGGCAGTTTGCTGGACCCAGCTTCAGGGTGCTCTGCACCACGAGGACAGAATCATCAAGTGAACTGTGTCAGCACAGAGTCAGCTTTGGAGGAGGCCATGCTGAGCCTGAATGAGCAGAAGCAGCTTTTCTATTTTTGTGTGGGCCTGAGAAAAAAAATCTTTGTCCATTCATCTCCCTGCCAAACATTGCCTACAAGGAATGAAAGTCACAGTGGCCCTGCAGGAGAACCAGTGGTCAGGTCAGTAAATAACTGGCTTTCAGAGGACTGACTGAGTTTTCTGTAACTCATTAATAAACACATGTCATGCAGATGAAGAAAGGTGAAAAGGCTGTTAAAAACCAGAACTATTTAGCTATAAACATATTTGCTGTGGCTTTTAAAAAGTGCATACTTATCAATGAAAGAAAAAAATGTTTTAAACAAGTTATTGCAGTGCAACAGATGACACCTCCCACTGTGGGTTTGCTCGGAACATTACTGAGGCGCGCTGTTCAATTCAAGGCTCAGCAAATATAGCCCATTATACAGTCCTTTGCATATTTACGGTAGTGTGCAAAGCATTATTAGTAGCTTACACCACTGTCTTTCCTTCATCAGCAGGAGGTAGGTCTGGCTAGCAAAGTATAATTGGCAATCTATTTTATATATTAATAAAATACTCTTTGGAATGCATGGCTATAACATTCACTTCTTGTTTGCTATTCATTAAATGTATTGTTTGAAATGCTACCACCAGCTATTCATTCTTTTTCGGAGCACCGATGCCATGACAACACCCACGTGACCGGCTACAAACATACCACAAGTCTCCAGGGCTTTGGTTTAGGAAAGGCTCAGACTGGTATTACTCATACTTTTTTTTTTTTTAAGCCCGGATTCAGAGATGCTTTTTTTTTGTACAAGATGTATCGATCCTACCAGCCAGTTTTACCATGTGGCAACAAATATCTTCAGCTAAAATGGGACAAAGAAAAGTATGAAGGACACAAGAAAAGGGTAGGTATGACTGTTTGATAAAGAACAGAGGCCTTCATGAAAGAATAAGCTTGCTCAAAAAGGCTACAGCATCTCTCTAGTCATTCTTAATATTGTTATGAAAGCTACTGATCAGCAATGAGGTACAAGAGACACATTTGAAGATTATCCAGCAAATATAGGTATAGTTTTTGTCTTCATTTAGAGTTACCATAATGATGCTCACCAATGTCAGAAGTGAAAAAGATTTGGACAGTTATCTGCTCCAAATCGATATGAATGCAGGACCACTGCCTCTTGAAAATCCATAAGTAGTGAATACCATCCCTGATGATTCAAATGTATTGCTACCTTAGGAAGATTGTATCACAATATAATTAGCTTTAATACGAAGAAATAATTCTTCATTATTTCCAGACTGGGTCTGTTTCATTAACTGTATAAAAATATCTTCCTTCCTTCCTTCTATTGTTCCCATAATTTGACTTGCAGGTGGAAAAAAGATGAAGTAGATAATTGAATTTGACATGTTTTTTCCTAACCAAATTGACAATATTGAAAGAAATAAATTTCATGCTGCATGAATTAATCTTACTATTGTATATAAGCATAGCTATTTAAACAGTAGTTGTTTTAAAGCAGGGAGCTGATATTAGCGTAGCCGAAATACTCTCGGCATCCACCGTGCGGACAGAACTCTCCTTTGTTCAGCATACAGAGCACTTCATTTATGCGCTAAGGCATTCCAAGGCCAAGAATAGAGGCCAGATACTATCATGATATATAGTGAAGAAATGTATTTATAGAGAACAAAACATTTCCCACAACTCAACTGTTCTTGGATTCAACACGAGTGTTAATTTCTGAGCACATGAGAAGCGGAAGAGTAACTACCATGTTGGGCAAAGGATGGCTCAGAATTTTGTTCCTTGTCACAAGGTTCACACACACAGCTCAATTAGTGACTAACAAGGTCTCCAATGGCCAAAGTGTGGCCTTCCCAAGTGCCCCTGTGTTGTCATGCTGGTGTGTTCCTGGATCCCCACGCTAGTTGCCCAGATACCGCCTTCCAATGCCATTAATTGGGGCTTGCTACCAGAGCAGTGGTACCTGTGGGTGGTGGCAACTGGAGGCAGCGACGCAATTTGGCAGGTTGTCCTGAATTGTGCAGTCCACATGTGGCACCAGCATTCACCAAGCAAGACGGGGATTGCCCTGAGAAAAGGCTTTAAGGGCCTCTGCCTGACGATGTGCAGGCTTAGCATTGAAGGAGCTCACACAAACCAAACCAGAGCAAGAGAGGAAAGCGGAAAAATAGGGAGCAAGGGAGAAAAAAAGGTAACATATAGGTACATATGTAAAAGGATATGCTTCTTGGAGAAGACCACTGAACAGATGGCAACGGTTAGGAACAAGTCATAATTTTCTCCATGATGCAGAGGTACAAAATATGCCAGCGTGTTTCTAGGTACACAAGAGCAAATACTTCCTGTCTGAGTAATTTTGTTATTTTCTTAATGGAAGAAAGGAACGGGGGGAAAAACAGAGTTTAATCTCCCCTCTGCAACTTTCTGCATAGAATTAAGTATAAAATGGCTCCAAAACCACCATAGCTCTGGACAGCACCACAACAGAGATTTGAGTGGGCTTAAAAAATACCAGCTTTTACCTTTACAGTTGTGCATATAAGGACAGAAGACAAATTAATCGTAACACTTTCCAGAAAATGAAATTATATTGATATGAATTCAATGGAAGAAATGTTGTTTCTAACTTCACCTTCTGTTGTTCAAGTTTGAAACAGTTTGCATATCTATAAATTAAAAACAGAGCTTGCATAGCTATCACATTTTATTCTTCACACCAGTGATTTCTACTGACTGATACAGTAACACTCTTTTACAAAGTGCATGTCTTCTTAAGGTTACTTTTAAAATAACTTAATAGCATGATAATGTAAAGCACACGAAGAAGCAGAGGAGATTGCAGCAGCAGAAGCCAAAAATGCAAAACCCTCAGAGATGTACGCACTTTAGTTCTGCTATCTGGTAAAAAACAGCTACTTAACATGATGGGACCTATAAGGATTAAGATGAGCGCTCTCTTCTCCCCTTGAAATCAGCTGGAGTTGAGAGCAGTCAGCCCCTTCTGGGATCCCACCTCCTCAGAGATGACTGCCACAAAAAAGCAGCTGAACGTTTTCACAAGAATCCAAGCAGTTCAACAGAATTTCAGACAAAGCTAGAAACTGCTAAACACTGTCCCAGTCAAGGCTGTAAATTGTTTGCCCTGTTTCAAAAGCAAGGAACCCGTCCTGGTGCTAAGTACAACAGGTCTGCTGCCAGGGATTCAAGCCTGGTCCTTGGCTCTTAGAATCATAGAATTATTTTGGTTGGAAAGGACCCTCAAGGTCATCCAGTCCAACTGTTAACCTGACACTAGCACTAAATCATGTCCCTAAGAACGTCATCCATTCATCTTTTAAACATCTGAGAAAGAGACGTGGAAAACTTGTGGACTCAGGCAGGGCTTTGGTCGTGCCCGGCTGCATGGTGCTTGTGATGGTGATGTGTCTGCTGCTCTTACTTGGCAGCCTCCCTTTTTAAAATAGCGAGTATTTTTCTCTTCTTTCTGTATTACTGATATATGTTTCCAAATAGCACAAGTCTGCCTGAGATGGAATGGTTCAGGTATGAGGTATGACAGAGGGAGAATGTTTATCACATGTATTTCATTACAAAAATCACGGTATCATTATTTTAACTGATCTGGTCTCACTCCCTGCAGAACCCCGGTCTGAGAGAGTGATCACCCCTCGAACTCCTGTCTTGCTCTAACCCCCATTACCAGCTTTTATTCCACAGGGTTTCTGCAGTCCAAGACAGCTCACAGATTATTATTCTTCCTGGCATATCACATGGCTATTTAGGTCAGGATGGAGATAAATATTATCATGCCACTGAACTACTAACTCCATTAGAATAATTAGATCCACAATTTGCTTTTGATGATCATTCTGAAGTGTTAATAAGAAGAGGCTTGGGAATACTTTCAGCACAAGAAGTCCTTTTCCGGTATTGCTCACCTCTTTCTGGCAGCATCCTAAATGTTCATCCCTTTGGAAGACCTGGCACAGCTTCAGAGTACCTAGGGCTTTTTTACACTAGCCCCTTTATTTCTGCTGGATGCCTAAAAAGAACTGCCTCCCTTCTCTTAGACAGTCTTTCCTGTATCATACCACCATGTATCATAACCAGACTGTATGTATTTTTACATTTCTCCAACATAAAGAGCCCTTTGCTTCTCCAGCAGATTTTAGAACAACTGCCTGTAACATTCTCATTTCCCACTACTCTTCTTCTGGGCAAGTCTGGCTTTGCTGATATAATGAATCATATGTTTAATAGTGTCACTGCTGGCTAACAAAACAGAACATGAGAATTAAAAGATTTCCTGTAATGATATGCAAGGGTATTTCCAACAAAAATGGACAAGCATTTCATTTCTGTTGCAGATCCAGGCAGCAAAACCATCAGTGGACACAAGCTCTCCTGCAATATACAGCCACCTTCAACTGAAGTTAGGGAAGCTGAAGGTATGGTATTGGCTATTTCACAGAGCACTGGCATGCTTACCTTCACATCTCAAAGAAAACAAAGAGACTAACAAATGGTCGCAATTCAGGGACTGTTTTTTCCCCTCTGTGCAGTGATTGTCGTTACAGGACTATCAAGATCCATTAATAGCACACTCCCAGCAACATTAAATAACTTAGTTGGTGTTTATGATTATTGATGAAAACAGGGCGCTTCAGATTAACAGTGCTGAAGTGTTCAAATAGCCTCCTAAAAGATGCTTCTGCACGACCATGAAAAACCATCGCAAATAACACGAATAGCACAATCATCAAGAAACATGCAGAGCAATGAACAGAATAATAGGATGTTAACATATTCAGTGCACAAGAAATAACAATGGGTAGCCTTGACTGGCAGTTATCCTTCAAAATCTTACCGCTCCCAAGAGGCAAATTTTTATTAAAAGATGAGAGTGGAAAATAAATTGTTAGCTAATTAACTCTGCTCACTAAAAGGAAACAACAACAATTAAAAAACCCCAAACAAATGTGAGCACAGTAGAAAATAAGTGCTGCTGAACTCTTTGAAAGACTTAATTTCCAACACGGTGCCCCTCAGGCAATGAGAGTGCAGCCCATGTAAGGGCTTCAGAATTAATTTCCTTAAAATTGTTTATCATCTCATTGTGTGACATAATAATCCCCAGGCACCTTAAAATCATTTCACTAGCAAAACAATTAATTTCTTCTCCGTGCATAAAGTCATGTGCTATATTAGGACGTGCATTCAATTGCCCTTGTTAATTTTTTCCTATTACTGTAAAAATAACACTGATAAAGTTGCTTTGAAAATGAAACGTTGCATAACACCCCCCCACACACAGAGGTTAACAAAAACCCCACCAAAGGGAATACACTGCATGTTCTTAGACATGTTTCTTTCAACTATAGGTCCTGATATCTGGAAGTGAGACTGTGATCTTATTCTCTTTCTCATTCTCCTCTTTTCCAAATTGCTAGGAAGAAAAGAGAAAGGGAAAGAGAAAAAACCCCTCCAGTGTTGCAATTTTCTAGTAATCAGTTCTACTTACAATCATTCTCCTCACAATAATTCTCCTCAAGGTTACTCAGAGCCTGATGGGATTATTTAATGCACCAGTTTTAGGTACTTTTACACTACAGTGTGACCAGCATCTGACTCGCTTCCACTTTGGTTATAAACCTCAGCAAACAAGGCAGACACACTAGATTCCCTACAATACTTGCTACTCTAACATCAGCTGCTCAAAACTATCAGAGCAGGACGAGCAGGATTTCCTACTTGTTTTATAAAGGACACGCGATATGTTTGGAGTGCCCAGAATCAAATATGGGGGGGGGAAAAAAGAAGTGGGGGAAGAAAGGAAAAGAGTGAATTAGTGTGCTCAAAACAAGATCATTTCTTCACTGACACTGTTCTGAGATGCTTTTGAGAAAGTGATGTTGAAGTCCAGCTATGAAAAATGCACTTTCCCTGCTTTCTTCCATCCAGCTTCTCTCTGATTACCTCTAACTCAACCCCACTGGAAAAGGAATTCTTGGGACTCTGATAACCTCAAAAATAAGTTTTTGCCTTAATTTTCCCCCCATTTCTTCCCAATTCTCACAAACAAACTTTTAGCACGAATTTGTCTTCTTTGAAAAAATGGCAACATTTTTTACAAATTAGACAATGCCCCAGGTTATCCAAAGGGATTCTTCCTCCTCCACTGAACTCCTTCAGTCTTCATCCCACTTTTGACACAGTTAATTTCAGAGACTGAGATTATTAATGCCTTCCATTTTAAAATCAAATTTAAAGAGGCTTAAAATCATGCTAATGGTGAGCAGAACTAGCTTATACTGCCGCATACATCTCTCTCCATTTGTTCATTACACCCAGTTGTTGCTTCTCTTCTTACACCAGCCTGCAACCCCTCCAGGACAAAAATGGCCTGCAACTGGACTTAATCCAAATCTCACTGAAGTCAATGGAAAAATTACCATTTGATCCAAAGTCCACTGAAGATAACAGAAAGACTCCCATTGACTTCAGAGGAGCCTGGATAAGTCCCATCATGTGTTTGTACAGTATCTATCAGAATCCTAGAATCTGTCAAGAGTCTATGAAGGCTGCTAGAGATGAAAAAGATAACGATGATCCTGGAAAACACAATAACAAATATTTATAGACGTTCCACTTAGACTGATTAAATGCCTTTGGTAATCGTGTAGGCTGCTGGTGTGGTTGCAGGAAAGTGTTTCAGAGTCAAATTCACAGCATTGCAAAGGGCTTTCTGTCATTGCATCACCATTAAAATGGTGAAACAAAGGGTTCTTTCAACACTAACGCAGAATTTTACCTCATCAGTGTCTGTCACGCTCTGTGTAGAGGAGGGAACAACCATTGTGAACACCCCATTAGGTATCTGTGATATATCACTGCTGCTTGCTGTGGCCTTGTAAAAAAGAAAAGCATTTCTTTGTCCCTTCTGTATACAAAGTTGGAGGAAGACCGACATTCCGCCATCGAAAGAGAGAACCGTGTGCTGCTGGAGAAGATTTCCCGCATCATGAGAACAAAGGGACAAATCGACAACAAAAATGACTATAAAGCCAAAAGGTAACATCAGCAGCACTATTTCTATATAGTTATCAAGTTACCTTCCCAGTGACAAACATAGCTAAGGATAAACTGCTCTGTGAGGACACGTATTTTAAAAGGCAGCCTAAGGTATAATCAGCATTTCAGAAAGCCATTTGCTTGCCCTGTCACATGAAATCCAATGCCGAGTCATTTTCACCCTACCCTCTGTTGAAGAGAAGATTGCTTTAAATTACTTTTTCAGTTTAATAACTGAGGGAATGAAAAAAAAAGAGAGAGGGAGAACATTGCCCTACTTTAAGGAAATAAATGAAGCAAACCTATTATCTCTCAGCAAAGCTGTTGTTCCTGCTACATGAGTCATTGCTGCTGACTTTGCCAGTTGTTCCTACAGACACCTCTGGAAACAGAGAGATCCAAAGCTTAGAGATGAAATAAACACAGAGCAATAAATAGAATTAAAAATTAAAAAGTGGAGCAGGAAGCAGGCAGAAGTGAGAACATAATTTACTGCCCAAAGGAGACCAAGTAAAATACGCCTTGAAGATTTATCACTAGAGAGAACCACTTTACATATTTTTGATTCAGGAGGAAGTTCACACCCTGCATATGGCACAGAAAACGAGTCAACAGCAGGGACAAGCTTTTGAAGTGAAGCAAATGGTTTGTATAACTCAGGTGGTGGCTGTTACCTCCTGTGATTCATTTACAGACAGACTACTTTGTGACAGACAGACTGCTCATTGGGCCCTAAAGTGTCTCCAGACAGCAAAATGCAGCTCAGGTACAAATGACCTGGGTAGAACTCACTACACGTCACCATCACAAGTATGCTGACATTTGCACAGTTCATAGGGAAGAGAGAAATTATTTGAAAACTGAGTTGGTCATGTCCACATCATGCAAATCCACATCATAGTGCTTGCAGCTTGTCACTAGTGAATAATACCCAGATCAGAGCAGACATCAACAAGCACCAGTTAATGCCACTGCTGAAGGTGCGATTCCACAAGATATGGAAAGAGAACAGCATCGTCCCCCTCTTCATTCCCTGTCTCCCTTCCTCATTCAAGTGGCAAACTTGTTGTTTTCTTTGGATCAGCTCTGGTTTTCATCAAACCTCTCCATTAGCTAATTAAAGTTGAGACAGAGCAGAAAACTAACCCAACAAAAATAAACAAACCTTGATAGTTTTTCTGCCACTTTCTGCAAAGTGATGGATTCCAGGGCTGGTGCAAGGGGTGCAGAAGACCACACAGCTGGAAGCAGTGGGGAGATGAGCAGGGGAAGGAAAAGAGCAAGTCTTTCCCTTTTTTGGTGGCAGGAGACAGCCACCAGATCAGCTGAGCTGCCTGGGAAATTAGTCTAAGAAGTTTGCAAGGTTCTTGAAGCAGTACGCTTATCTCCATTATTGTCATGCTTCCCAGCTTGGTTCACCAGGTTTGTACACAAAATAAACCTACAAACTAAAGTAACTGAAACTGCTTGTTAAGCATCTCAGACACCAACCATGCTCTCACCTACAGTACCCCACTACAGAAGTTCCAAGCCTGGAGGGCTGGCATTAATCCAAGCCAAAATTAGCGTTTTTCCTCTTGTAAAATGCAACAAACATCCATATAGGGCTGTATTCGGAAGATACTGAACAAAGATTATCCTCTTAAGAAGGGCAAAAGGATTGGGTTGCAAGGGCCAGTTAATGCAGATCAAGAAGGGGCAAGTCTGCATAGGAGAGGTATAAAACCTTAGGTGAATCTTCCCCTGACACAAGATTGACAGATATTTCTTATTCCAGGTTCCCAGACTTGGGAAAATAAACGAGTGTGAAGAAGTTTGACTCTACTTATATGGTTTTTCCCCTCTAGTTTAAACGCAGAAAAACGAAAGCAGGAGCAGCGGAGAGTGAGCCAAGAGAACCGTGTCATTCTGGATAGAATTACAAAGGCCCAGCCTCACTATCAGGTTCAGCGATGGCACGAGGATTGGCAACGAACTGAAAAATACATGGCCAGCATTGCAAGATATCCCCGTGGGCAGTGTAAATCACACAGCCTGAAGGTAGCCCTGAGCTTCTGTTCTTTCCTTCCCGGTTATTTCTGGATCGGAACTGCCCATAGAGCACATTTCGCTGCGCTTTTGCGCTGGGGATTAACCGCACGTGGCAGCCAGGCGCACAATCAACAGCCTTTCGTTTGTACAGCCACTCAGCAAATGAATCCCAGAGCGCTCCTCAGACTTTATTAGGTGATTTGCAAGTGCTGTAGTTTCTACAATCAGACTGTCCCCCATGGAGAGATGGCACTCTCAGAAATAAATGTAAAAATAGTTATTAAATAAAAGAAGCAATGGCTTACTAGTTCCCTGAGAGAAACAGCCAAACACTGCAGCAACATTTGAGGTGACCAGGTGGGCATATGCATTAAGGGCTCCAAACCCTACACTGGCCCTTCTGTGCAAAGTGAACAGCTTTGTATTTCCATTAGTAACAGAGGTAAAGAAAACAACAACAAAACAGCTATATGAGGTTTTAGCAAGCTTTCCCAGAGAAATAAAATTAACTGTCTTTAGTCTTTCCATGTCCAAACTCCCCGGCTTTGAGCCTGTTAACTCACAAGCTCCCAACTTTCCTCCCAAACCAACCCATGGGAAGATGCAGCACATCAGCTCTGCCTTTACCCATCCTCCCTGTCATCTTGGACTGCTGGGCCTCCATGGTCATGTCTCATGATTCGGGAGGCATGGCCTCTATCATGCGAGCCTGATTCAACATATATGGGTGTGCCTCAGTCCCTGTATTCACTGCTTTACCCACTACCTCCAGTCTGAGGCCACTGACATGAATCTTTTTGAAGTCTGTAGTTTCTGGACATATGTAAAAAGATTTTCAGAGGTGTAGCTCGTGCAAATCTATCTGAGTCTTCACAGGACAGTACATAGTATTTCTTTTATCCCCAGACTATCCTTTTGCCAAACCTTTGGTTCCAGTTCTAATTCCAGAGGATTTGGAAAAAGCAAAGAAAAAGCAATAAAAATTGTGCCAATGTAAATAAGAAACAGAACCTCTCACCAACTTCTGTCCAGAGACCATTCTTGAATAAAACGGTACCATTTTTAATAATCATTTCCAAAATTATTCAGTCTGAGGCAGAAAACAAGTATAGAAAGTTTCAACCCAAACAGCTAAGACTTGACAAAGAAATAAGCACCTGAAAGAGAGATTTCTAAAATGGGAAATATTTGGGAGCTTTAATTGCTGTGGAAGTATCATTACAAACCAAAGAATTCTATTAAAAAGGTAAGATTATAAAGCCAGGTGCTCCATAATCAGAAAGTACCAAAATTATGGCTGTATTTTTCAGATATTTATATGCTCGCCAACTTTTGATTTTGGCAGATTTTTACAAATATATAAACAAATTCCGAAAGAGAACTAAGTACATCCTGCAACCTTTCCCACATCAACTGTTAAGTCTGTGCTCCATAATTAATAATACCTGTAAGAAGCAGTCACTAGAAAACACTTTTTTCCAGTCTCCAGAATCAAGGCAGTGACAGGTTCTTTATTTTACATATATTTATACTGATTTCTTTCGTTTCCGGCAGGAAGAGCAATTTAAAGAGAAAACACCTAAACGAGACAGAAAAAGAAACAAGCAACTGAAAGAAGAAGGTGTGAAGAGCAAGATGAAGGAAAGAGAACATGCCCACCATGGTAAAGGAAAGAACAACTAGAACAAGACTAAGTTCCAGAAATCGCATTATTTCAGTAGTCTCCTGTGAAAGCAATTTAGGAAGTAGCAAAGGGCTTGTATTCCCTCTTGGATAAGTACAGGATTTGGAAATTTTGCTGTCGTAAGCCTTCTGCTTTGGCCTTATTCTGGAAGTCACTCCTGTCCCAGCATGGTGGACCAGCAGAACAGTGGGTTCTGAGCCCATTTTGTGATTGCAGCCCTGGGCATCAGCATACTTTGATTTCAGTAGTTTAAGTTAAAATATCACTGTTCCTATGTGGGTGATAATTTCTAGCATTGGAAAAGACGGGACTTGAGCAGGTGGTAACCTTTTCTATGTAGGTAAATTCAGCAAAAATTATAAGCAGAACTCCAGTTTGAGCAAGGGTGTCTGGGAGAAGAAGCTGAAAGGACTCATATAGTTTAGGATAGTAGGGGGTTAAGTATTCTATAGGAGCGTAGATATTAAACATCCTGGGTCTTCAATATAATGAAAAAAAATCATCAAGTAAAATGGTATAAAAGCCACTTGCCTTATAATTACCAAGAAAACTCCTATGAATTTATAAAAGCTAGCAAAGAAGGAGCCTAACTGGGAAAAGGATTGTAACTGAGCAACTGTAGCATAACTAATTGATCTGATTCAGATTAGGGGGTTTTTTCCCACATGACAATTTTCATCTCGGTATCCGAAGTCTTCCCAGTAAGGAGCCAGTTGGCCAACAGTAAATACTTCAGAGTGAGGGTGTTGGAAAGTCTTCAGAGGCTCTTTGAAGCCTCCGAGCCACATGCTATGAGGGGGAGCACTTGGTGGACCAACACCCTCCCCTCACAGCAGCAGAGACCACTTCCTTCTTCACTCATGATTTTAAGCCATTTTTGTGTCAGTCACAGTAATTGCATTCACAGAGCAAAAATACTAAAAATACATGGAATTTGTTTCTAGCTTCGTTTAAATGGGATTTACCAGCTTGAAGTGGGGAGAAGCAGCACCACGTGAGCCATCGGCTCTCTGCATGTTATAATCTACCGCTCTTTTAGACCATCATTGATGTATTGTTCAGGGGACAGACACTTTTGTTCTGAAATGTATATCTGGTATTACTTATTTTTTAATTACACTTTTTCAAAAGATAATGTGTATTAAAATCACAAACTGATCTTAGTATAGCGAGGTAGCAGCATTTCTCTCAGAAAAGGTATCAATCAACACCAAGCATCAAACCAATATCAGCTCTTGCTTTATCTGAAGTAGAATTTAAACTACAACTATTTTGGAGGCTGCCAACTTTCCAAGCAGATGCCCCAGCAATAACTATTTACATCCTGGCACTTGGAAATGCTTTCTATGACATTTTCTCCTTTCTCATTTGCAATATGGTTCAGCGAATAATGTTTGAAGTGCTAATGATGAAAACTTATTTTCTGAAGCACAGAAACTCTAAAATACAAGATTTTGTCTTTATGGTACTGAACTGAGAGTAGAAATAACAGCTACCATAACCACCAACCCTCCAGTATTTCAATGACTCTGCCGTACAAATGCAAACTCCTGGGTTCAGAAGATTCACACCTTCCCAGGGCAGGATCCCCAAACCCACCACACCAGAGAGAAAAGCTTCACCATACCTAAGCGCCTGGGTCAAGAAGGAAAAAGGATTCTTGCTTGCCCAAAGCAGTGGTGGGACTAGCCCAATGTGCTGTTGTAATATGTGTCCTAGGGTGCATTGAGTAGGCCCAGACCCAGCGCAGAGTGCGTGAGCCCCATGCTGTGGTCAGCCCCAGGGCTCCATGGCTGGATGGAGGTCATCTCAAGCCACCAGCCGTGATGGGAGAGGGCCAGGGCAGACAAACGCATCCTTTGTTGTGCACCTCTGTTACAGCAATCACATCGGGCAAGCACACATCAATGCTTTCCTCCAACTGTAGCACGTTTCTGAAAGAAAGGTTATGCATTCTTTAAACAAGAGCCAAAAATACAGTAATTTAATGAACCAAAATTTCCGTCACTATCAGAGGTAAGATGCCAGCTTGGCTTTAACAGCAGTTTGATTTTTTAATGAAAATGTCCTATGTCCTTATCGCTGAAGTCAAACACCCCTGAAGTCCTCAGCTTCACAGATCACCAGGGCACCTGTAGGGGCTCATCTGTCCTTAACAAATTATATCACTGAACAAACCAAACAAAATTATTGTTTCCTTTTCTTCTTTAAAAACTTCAGACTGGGATGATAATAACCTAAACTGTTTGACTGAATGCCACTTGCCTTAAGTACACTTGCCTTATAATTAAGTAGAAACGTTACTCTCTTCAAATCCCTGGCTCTAAAGGTAAAACACTTGGCTACTGAAACACTGGTATGATTGCAATCTAAATACCTGAAACAACAGAGAACTTAAGTACCACATAAAAAAAGAATGTTAAGAGTTACAGAAAATGTAAATCTGAGGGTCGAATTCTGCTTCCATTTTCACTATTGCAAATCCAGGCTAGCAGCTTTATCTTTACTGCAACTGCTGTGGATATATTAACCTTACATTAAGAAACCATGTCAAAAGAAAACTGGTGATGAAATTTTAAAAATGGCTGGGCCAAGCTTAACTACCAGCTCACTGCCATGGAAAATCAGAGGTCACTCTACCCCTTTTACTTCTCTGCTTGTGCCCCTCTTCCATTTTGTTTGTCTTATACCACCACTTGTGCTCTTTAAACCCTAAGCAAGGTCAGCTCCAGGATAAAAGTCACAAAGGAAAACCTATTTTCTTATTTTATTTTATTTTATTTTATTTTAATTTTTCCAGAAAGGAGAATAGTTTTCCAGTGGGTCAATGAGTTGGATCCATTCACCGAAGATGAATTTGAGAATGAAGCTCTGCTCATGCAATGAAGAAGTAAAGCCACATATTCCTTTGGTAAAGTGGAAAAATGGTTACTCAGTGCCTGGCAGTATTTAACACCAAAATAGTTCTTCTGAGGGTTAACAGAAACACATGGAGGCCAGCAAAATGGTTGTAACTCAATAATCCATGTTGCTTACCATGGAAAAATTATGAATATAGACAAAAGCGGGGTTTGTCCAAGTTATGAATGACTAATATGGTTTCACCACCACCCTCCTTTTAACTGGATGAACACCAACTATGAGTATATTTATTTTATTATTACTTTATATTTACCATAGAAAGGAATATTATTTAAATATTCCTGAATAATTAGGGGGGTGGTTTGTTGGTTTGTTTATTTGTTTTTAACACAGAGTTTTTATGATTTCAGGAGAAAACTATTTACCTGGATTTCCAGACTCTGAAGTTTAAGCAAGAATAATGAGTTGAAACCATGCTGCCTGCGGTTTAAAAAAAATATGATAATAATTCAGGCTTTCAAAAAATGTTGCACTTATTGCATTAAAAGTTGTGAAACTGAAATCTGAATTGTGAATATTTTTATTTGTTTTGTAGTTACAGAACATGCAGAGTTCATGTTTTCAAGTCTTCCTTTGCTCTTACAAAGTTAAAAAACCTTCTTTTGAAGGGTTTTCACCTGATGTCTCAGCAGGAACTTTATATATATATATATATATATATATATATATATACCACAAAAATTGTAATAAAACTTTAACAGTGAAGATCTTTGTTCCTTCCCAACACTCATGTTTGACTCTCCTTGCTAACCTCACTGAAGTCAGTTTAATTGTTCTATGTTTTAAAAGTGTTTCTAAAAATAAATGGTAAGGTTTATTTAGAAGGGATGTAGTAGGTGTTTTAAACACTTGTATGTGTTTAAAAATTAAATCAGCACAAAAGAAGTGCAAAAAAAAAAAGGCAGCAGCAGCATGCAGCAGCAACTAGAGGTTACCGGGACAGAGCACAGCATGGTGGTTTGTTTAAATCTGTGGTTTCTGCTGCTGATTTGTCCCTTCAGTATTAAAATGTTTTCATGCCTCCATACACCCTGCTGTGGAGGATGGAAATGCTGCCTCAACCACAGATACAAGGAATTCTGGCATAAAGGCTACTGTCACATTAGTCAGAGGGTCACATTTCAGGACAAGCCAACTAGATCACCAAGTGAAGTAGCTCAGGTATAAGAAGAATCTGAACTCTTACATATAATACAAATCAATCTGGCCCCAGGCACTTCTGCAAATTAAAGCACATGTACCTACGTCTGTACACAGATAACCACAGAGTTCAAGATCCAGGTTCATGAGTCAGTGAGAGGTTGGTGCTCAAAATATCATGTGTGGATGTCACTTCCTTGCCAACATGAGGTCCAGTTATTCTTCTGCTTTTCTACAGATGAAAACCCAGAATCTGAACAAACATATGAACCACAATGTGTGGAAGCACTAGTTTGTTGGGCTACAGGAAGACACTGCGTAATTTGTCATCCTGAAGTACTGTTACAACTCTCCAGTTTACCAGCTAACTTCTGCTTGGACAGTATCTATAAAACCATACATGGGGGAAAATATGGGACATCAGGAGAAAGAAGATCCCGGGGGTGGGAAAGAAGGACCTTACAGGAAGGAAGATGGAGGTATGGTTGTTGCTGTGCTGCTATGTCAGAGGGGCAGGTAATCAAAAATCTCCATGCCTGCTGTTGTTCCAGCCCTCGTGCATTGTTTCTGGCAGGAGCAGCCAAAGAAAAGTTAAATGAGGAAGGAAAGCTGGAATGGAACATCCTGGTCACCTCCACATCCGGCACCGTCCTCTGTTTCCTTATTAGCCAAATATAACCCAGATTTATTTCTCTGTGGTATTTTCTTTTGGATCAGCAGATTCTTTATTTTTTAATTAAAGCAAATCTTGCCAAAGCTGTAGGAAAACATACAAGCTCAAGAACAAGGGTAATGATTACTTGCCATTATACGTGTGTGTAGAAGTGATATATTGCTACCTCCTAGCAATTCACCTATCTGAAAAACAGAACAAAACCAAGGTAATATTATCAAAACCATAGAGGAGTAATAATTTTCTTATCAATATATATAATGCTGAAATAATGCTGAAATCTTTCTTCAGTCTACAGAGGCTTGACATTTACATACATTGTTAAAGGAAATGAAGAAAAACCTCCTTTGGTAAAAACAGAGATGCATCTTGTGAAGTGAATCACAGCTGCCTTTCTGCAGTGTTTTCTTGTAACATTTTTTGAGATCTTTAAGAGTCTGATAAAAGGAATCCAGAAACAGACAAGAAAGATTTTTTTCTTTTTATTGCCTATTTCTTTGATGCCCAGGACTGACAGAAAATTAATTTTACATTCTGCATCAACCAGCAAATTTTGAGTCTCATTTCTATTCTAAAACTCGTAGTTTTCTTCATGAATTAAATATGGCACCCAGTAACACAGTCACTACAGTAAAGCTGGAATTTTAGTTCCAATAATACATTGATTAAACTCTACCTTCAAGAGTTTCAGTTTCAATATGACAAAGGTTGCTTTGATTGTCTCCCATCTGCATTATCTATGTATTAGGGTTTAAGTACAGCGCCGTGATTTGGGAGGCATGTGGAATCATGCCTGTCACATATAATCTAGACACATACACACAAATTAAAGCCCATTGAGCTGGATTCCCTGGTGCCTCCCTGGAGCTCAGCTGGCATAGCTGCACTGAAAATTGGTCCCATTATCAGGAGACAGACAATCACTTCTCGCCTCTGCCTTCCCCACCCCCTCCCGTTGTCCTTCATGAGGCCTCTTGCTGCATCGTTCGTGTGCTGCCAGCGCTTCATTGCAGCGACCGCAGCCTTCAAAATGCTCCTACCACTTTGCTAATGCTGCCAGGAACAGAAGCATTTGCTGAACAGTGTATTATTGATAATGGGTTTAATTTGGTCACCTCATCTCTGCCAGGTTTCCACATAACAGAGGCATGCAAAGCAAACCTGGACGAGCTCTTTTAACAGGCTGCATAGGGCAAGCTTCATTTCACTTCTAGGTGCTGTAGCTTGAAGCTTACCACAAATTAGAATACATGTTAACAGGTTACAGTGTGAGGAAGTACAGTCTTAACCAAGCATAGCTTGCATCTTCCTGAGGACAACATGACAGATTTTGGGCCAGTTGCTGGGTACCCAGCAAAAGGGGTGCAGTTGTAGGTTGGACACACAGAAACACCTGCGAAAACCCAATATGAAAGACAAACAAAGAGAGTATAAACCATCAGGAAATACTGGTTACTCACTAGCCAGAGTTCCTGCTGCTTTTCTAGTTCATGCCTTTTGCAGCAGTTTGATCTCCGTTTTGCTAAGTGTTTTGTGTGGCCTTGAAAACAAGCTTCTGCATGAAGTACAAATAACTTCATCTTTGCTGCTGTTTTAACCTGAGTTAGTTAGCTTCAATTAAGTGATTTCAGTTGAAGCTTATATTTAAGTATTTTGCAGTACAGATACATCCTCTATCAGACTTCTAGAACACAGTAGCAGCCACTACCTAAAGCGTTTCAACATCACAGCTACACCCTAGGCTAGACAAAACGTAGCTGATTAAACAACATGAAAAGGTAGACAGGTTGGCAGGGAGACAAGAAGGATACAGACCACCTGACTGGTTCAAATTCATTATGGGTGCAGATATACATGGAGGCATCTCTCAGTCCATTGGATTAGGTTAGAACCTCAGCTGAAGTGAGCTTTGCCTCAACTGTGAAAAATCAAAGCAATATTTGCAAACCCTTCATGGCATCAGCTAAAAAAAGTATAAAGCACAGATCAGATTGAATACCAATCATGAAAACCTGTGAAAGTTTGCAAATCTTCAGACATGGGTAAAAAATATATATATATATATATATATATATCCACTTTTGCTGGAAAACATCAGACAAACAAAATTCCAGCAAATGGGTGCAAGTGCTTAGAGCCAGTCAGGACTTGAATTAAGATTGATTTCAAGTACGTTAGAGATCCAATCTGAATGTTTTACACAATTCATTTCAGGTTTTGATTTTGTGAGCTGAAGGCAAGAGCTCATTTCCTCTATGCTCAGTACAACTAATAACAACTGTAAAATGGTGCTGGCTGCCTGACAGGGAATAATACTTTTATCCTCTGACCTTTCTGAGAAAAGGACCAAGGCTGGCATAGCTGCACACTTGCACATTTTTTCCATCACATTAATATATTATCCTCATGCAACTAATTAATACACTGTAAACACAATTTTATTTTGATGTTTATAATTTCTCAGAATCAGGGACTTCTGCTATTGAGTTTGTAAATACATACACTTCTAAAAAATATTGCTTCTAATTGAGTCTCCTTATAAGAAGAATAATATTTTGCCTTCTACGTTACCTCAAATACCAAAGATAGATGTTAGAGTTTGACATATTTGTTCTGGGTGAAATCAACATTCTCACTGCAAGATCCATGGCTTACATGCCAAACCTACCTGGAAGGTTGGGGAAAAAAAAATCTCAGATTTGGAAGTTTAAATTAAGTGCCCAAATAAAATATCTCATTTTCAAAGGCATCCAGCATTTTCAGGCAGAAAGCAAACAAAGAAAATCAAGCCTTCTTTTGTTGGTTGTCTAAATATATTTCTATATCTTAATTAGATAACAAAATTTGAATTAAGGTGTTTGGTTCAATTTTTAAAATATTATTCATCTGACCACACTTGTAATGGCAAACAGCTCAAGCCACTGAAATGAAAGGGTAGGCTAATTGCATTAGGTTGAAGCATGCAAAGGACTTGACTTTACAAGCCCTTCATATACAAAACTCCCAGTGCCTGCAGGATCAGGTCCTTACACGGTGATCTGAGACCTTCCTAGTTCTTTTCTTCTTTCTGTTTTTTATGCTGGAAGAGCCAGGTTGCCATCTGGCTGCCTGGACTTGCAGCAGCTGCATGAAATAAACTCAAGCAAACATATTGGCACAGGTGTGATTAACAATTAGAGGGAGCGAGTACTGCACATTAATTTATCTGAAAAGAAAGCTCGTGGGGAGTCCACACCTCTGAGTACATGTCACATTCCACCTTTTCAGCTCTAGAATTTATTCTTCAACCTTAGTGGTCTGGGGGAGGCTGCATCCAAATCGTGGCTCCCAAGCATATTTTGGGTTAAACATTTAAGATGAAACTTTCACTTAAACCATATGTGGTCTGGTCAACATATATATATATATATATATAAAACTTAAAAAGGTCTTTTGATAAGTTCAGTGAAATTCTTGGATTTTTCTGGTTTATTTGAATTTACTAGAACTTTTAAAGGTGCCATCCCAATAAGCATTCTGTTTAACTTGAAATACAATTTGGCTCAATAATGCAACTAAAGAAATAAACCTCTTTGCACAGAAGAAAGCAAGAAGCTGTTCACAAGTTGGAAATGGCCTTAGAAAGACTGGGAAATTACTAATTACAGTCATATTGTCCACAAACGTGACTGGGATCTTTATAGATCTTTCCACGTGTCTCTTGAAACACATGTTGAGCAAATCTCTCAAACGGTGGAAGAAAAGACTGTTTTCTCTTTACATCACGGAGGCTTTTTAGGCTCCAGATGAGTAATTTTTAACCCATGGAAGTGAAATGCATAGCTCTTTTAGAACCCAGCTTCTCGTGGCTCGCTTGCAGAGCGTAATGGTGTTAATTTGATTGTGGTTGAACGTGTGAAGTTCTAGGAAGTGGTTTTCAAATCCTCAGTTTCCGCAAGGACAAACAATTCAACTTGGTTGAGTCTGTTAAGACTGAAAGCCCAGATCGGACCAAGTGTATTCAGAAGAGAGCCCAGGCTGTTTCAATATGAGAGATCGGACAGGTAGATAAGAGAAAGCTGCGCCACATGTATGGTTTTGTGTTTAACAGGGCTACCAATTCTACTAATGCATGCCAAAGGTGAGTCAGTTGGCAGAAATCATAATATCTATGACAGTAACACACACTGAGGCCGGTTTGCTGTGCTACCGAAAGAGTACATTAATCTAGAGACTAGAACAATCCAGCCAGCAGTTAGGAAGGAAAAAAAAGAGAAACACAACCAAACAAACCTCTGAAGACTCATGCCAAACCAACAGAAATGCCACTTACATTCATAAAGCTAGCATCCAGATAACCGATCACATTTCATCGTGAAGAAACATGCTGCTATCGCCCGAGGCAAGCACAGAATCTATGAAGGAACCAAATGGGAAGAAATGAGATATTAAGCCTGAACTTGACAAGCAACATTCCAGTTCCTGCCATGGTTTTTGGTGACACGTGATATTAGGAAGGTGGATTATTCTATGGAATTTGTTACTTTTCTGTGAAATTCATCTAACTGTAGCAAAATGCAACCCAGAAGATCAGGACAGGATTTATCTCTCTGGCCTTTGAAAGACAGGTAGGGTGGGCTAGGTTAATATGCTGAGGAATGCAGCTCAGGGTCTCTATTTATTTTGGGAGAGAGAGTTGAGCCACGTATGTATATTTGTGTACATCTCCTTGCAAATATTGGGAGCTAGGCTAAGTTGAGAAATACCACAGGCAGACATGAAATGAAACAATTTTAAAAGCATGTTAACACAATGCTCATGAGACTTGCTTTGAAAGAATATGTTGTAAAAGAATATGCTGTAGTGCTGTATGCATGTAGACATGGTACTTATTCTTAGCCCAGGAAAAATTTTGTCCGTGGTACAAGCTCTTTTGTTATCAATATGAGTAGTGAAGTATGCTGACATTTTATTCACCAACTCATGGCTAGATTCTAATAAAACAACCTAAATCTTTCCTACCGTGAGGGCAGTCAGTTATCACAGCTACAATAATGTTACTTCTCTGTTTTCTAAAAGCAGTGGAAAAGTATCCCCAGCTTCTGTGAGTGCAGAGAATTCAACTACTAAGGGATCATAGACTAGCAGCATTTCTAGGACTGAATTCATCACACATACCTCCATTCACTCTCAAAGGTCCCTGGGCAACTCTTCCATCTCCTTCCTTTCTATGGTGAGAGTTCAGCGTTATTTCCCACTCCTCCTTGTCATATTTATTTCTCTCAACAGTGTTATTTCTTTCCTGTCTTAAGTCATTCATAGTGTTACCACATAAAATTCTGAGCACAGATGAGTTAAGGGTCCTATAAGATGTACATCAAAACCAGGTTTTTGCTCTGCTGACATTTGTCAAAGTGCTTGAAGCTGTGATTGTTTGCCTCCTGTTTCCAGTCTCTAATGCCCAAAACATTACAGTTCTGCCCACTGATGCCTAAAACATTCCCTAAAATATTTGCATTGATTAGAAATAGCTTTTAAAAACTAGTGCATCCAAGCTGACAGACAGATGACAATAACTGTGTGGCCTCACAGCTTCGACCAGCAAACAAAATAGAGGCATCATAGCAAAGCTTTGCTCTAACTAGTTTGCCACAGCTTTGCTTATAGCAGCAATCACAGATGACACACTCTTCAGAGCAAGGCTCCTTTCCTCTGCCCCACATTTAATTCCTTTTCAGTTTGAAGATCTCTAAAATCAGAAAAAAATAAATAAATAGTCAGCTGTTCAGCACTTAAGGCTGCAAAATGCCAGGACCACTTGAAGCTTCACATATCAGCTGTTCTACATGGTGCCTTTCTTTCATCCTGCCCAGCACTAAACAGGAACAGAACAGACAGGAGGAAAATGCTGCTCGGGAGCCACTTGCCTGACATGTGCAGCACACACCTACTCCTGCATTTTGTAAGCAGAGCTGTCAAGTCTCATGCATAAAAATCAGCCAGCCAAACTCTGTTTCAATTTATCATGGCAGCACCAGCAACTCGCCCACTCCAGACCAGTGGTCCTGGAGCAGAAGAGAGGTGGTTGCACTATAAATCAGCAAAGTCTTTGCTTCCCATTAGGTTTCCTCCCTTCCCTTCCCCCCCCAATCCACAAGCAAAAAGGACTTGTGCTGGAAGAGACACTTTCTAGGGTTGCAGCCTTCCCCTCCAGTACATCTTGATCGCATAATACGATATTGCTGAAGAAAGACAGATCACCCAAAAAGGTGTGCCCTCACAGTGCAAGCCAGTGCCTGCAGCTGCACACACTGAACAAGATTAAAATAATGAAGGCTATAGAAAGCTTTCTAATTCCCCATGCAACTCAGGATGAAGACTTGAGACTGATGCAACTCTCATCTTTAATTAATCTAAAAACCAAGAGGAGGTTCTTTCCAAACTTGAAATATGTGTGAAGAACTCATCATCAATATTAAAAAATAAAATACTCAAGGAATAAGGCTCTGCCTGCTTAGCCAGGCCGAACAGGAGCTAATGGTACCAGTTCTGCAAGAGGCATCCTCAGACCCTTCTGACTAATGTGACTCCATGGCACTTCAGGTCCTGTGGAGTGGGTCCTATTGGGTTCCATAAATCTAGACCGAGACAGGGCATTTATCTCAGTTTGCTCATCACAGAAAGACTACAACTACTTGTAACATCATTGCACATTGTGACAAATGAGCATGGGAAAATGCAAAACACAAGTTATGCCTTTGTAAAGATTGCTCACAAATCGCAAAATAGATATTTTTTTTTTACCTCTGCTAGTTAAATCTTTGTATCCATTTGTTTGTCTTCCTTCCAGATGAAATAAAATAGCCAAAGAAATAAAACACGGCCAAGCTTGGAATGGTTAATATCTGGATATGAGGAATACAGGTTCAATTTGTGAATGAACGGCCCCAAGACTCATTATAATCCCGTTTAACAGTGACCCCTAGTGTTGTTAGGCAGCATTTTTGCTTTTTGTTGGGTGTTAGGCAAAGAATATCAAATAACCCAGACTAAAATAAACCTGCTTTTATGCTGCAGGACCATATAAATGCTCAGCCTCACAAGGGTGCATAGAAATCCAACCAAAAGCAACAGTATGATGCTGTGTATTGGTTCACCATTTCTCTTTAACCTTAGTATTGCAAAGACCAAGTTTCCAATGTCTGGCTGAAGATTGGAGGATTATTTCAGAGTTTACCAAAAGTTTTTTTAAAAAAAGAAAAAGAAAAAAAGAAAAAATCTCCACAAGAACTTTGATTGGCATATGTTATGGAGACCTAGATGACAAATTTGTTGATGACATTTTATTTTGACAACATCTTAGTAAGGTATTATCATTGTGCAGTTGAGCCTATTGTTATAAATGTGATTAATATTTGGTCTTATTATTTGTATGTTTACATTATTTACATAGGGAAAAATGTCATGGCATAATGTCTGTTTTGGCAAAAGTCAGGGTCTACATTTGTGGATTTCAAAGGTTATTAAATGCTGGCTGGCTATTTCTAATTAGAGCCATATAGGATTTCCAAAAAGGGAGGGGCTGAGCCATATCTAGAGTGGAGCAGGAGAGGAAAAGGCAAGGAGCGGGGAGTCTGGAAATAAGTAGAAGAGAAACTCCAGATGCTGGGCATAATGGCTGCATGAGCAAACATACTTAGAAAAATGAAGCTAGAGAAGACGGTGAAATTTATGACATTTTTGTGATCTGTGGGAAACATTAAAGACAGAATGGGTACAGGTCTACAACTACCTCTGCAAACCCAGACTAAAATGTGTGTACCCGTGACCACATGTGAAGTGTCTCGTTTGACTTGAATTTAACCAAGTATTTCCAGCAGCAAGCACAACACAAATAAATAAATAAATAAATATTTTTAAAAATCAAAACAAGACTAGTGTGTATTTTACTTTGGTACTTCTACAGCAATTCAGATCAATAGAAGAGTTAAGGTATGAAACATATTTTTTTACATCGCTACTACCTAATACGTATCTTCACACATTTATTAGACCTAGGGTGGAAAATAAACTACAAACGCCATCCTGCTGAGAAAAGGAGAAGGAGAAGGAGAAGAAGGAGAAGGAGAAGGAGAAGGAGAAGGAGAAGGAGAAGGAGAAGGAGAAGGAGAAGGAGAAGGAGAAGGAGAAGGAGAAGGAGAAGGGAAGAAAGAAGAGAAGAGAAGAGAAGAGAAGAGAAGAGAAGAGAAGAGAAGAGAAGAGAAGAGAAGAGAAGAGAAGAGAAGAGAAGAGAAGAGAAGAGAAGAGAAGAGAAGAGAAGAGAAGAGAAGAGAAGAGAAGAGAAGAGAAGAGAAGAGAAGAGGAGGGGAGGAAAGGGAAAGGGAAAGGGAAAGGGAAAGGGAAAGGGAAAGGGAAAGGGAAGGGAAGGGAAGGGAAGGGAAGGGAAGGGAAGGGAAGGGAAGGGAAGGGAAGGGAAGGGAAGGGAAGGGAAGGGAAGGGAAGGGAAGGGAAGGGAAGGGAAGGGAAGGGAAGGGAAGGGAAGGGAAGGGAAGGGAAGGAAAGGAAAGGGAAGGAAAGGGAAGGAAAGGGAAGGAAAGGAAAGGAAAGGAAAGGAAAGGAAAGGAAAGGAAAGGAAAGGAAAGGAAAGGAAAGGAAAGGAAAGGAAAGGAAAGGAAAGGAAAGGAAAGGAAAGGAAAGGAAAGGAAAGGAAAGGAAAGAAAAGGTGAAAAGAAAAGAAAAGGTGAAAAGAAAAGAAAAGGTGAAAAGAAAAGAAAAGGTGAAAAGAAAAGAAAAGAAAAGAAAAGAAAAGAAAAGAAAAGAAAAGAAAAGAAAAGAAAAGAAAAGAAAAGAAAAGAAAAGAAAAGAAAAGAAAAGAAAAGAAAAGAAAAGAAAAGAAGAAAAGAAAAGAAAAGATGCAATAATGGTTATGAAAAAGAAAACTGTTTTAATTCTGCAGGCAATTACTGAAAGCTCAAAAAGCCTTTGAATCTCCCAGTGCCGTTTTCCACTTAGACTACGGATCAGTTTGTAAGTTTTTTTGTGTTTGTTTGTTTGGTTTTTTTCCCCAAAACCCAGCACAAACTAACACACAGAAACCCGTCAGCTGATTCCAGACTTGCACAGTAACACTAGAGGGCAGGAGAGCAGCTTCTAAATCAAAGTCTTGTAAGTTCAACAGTTAATCTTTATCCAGCTAAAGGTGAGCCGAAGAACTCTTTCCTAAGTAAATACAAAGGAAATAAGGTATCTCTGTTCTTATGCACTACTTGCATCTGTTAAAAGTATCATGATTTTTATTCCCACGTACTAGCACAGGCAAGGCAGCACAAATTGGAACTGAATAAATTAGTTTGCAATGAAATATCCTTTCTCTGACACTCTTTATGTTTTGTTTATGTAATCTTTACTGGTAGATGTAGTTAATGTTTTGTTAGGCTTGTCCTCTTCCTGAAAAGAAGTTTTATATCATGTTTGATGTATCATAGTCGATTGTAAAGAGTTCTTCAGAATCACTGGTCTTCCTTCTCCATTCTGAGGACCATCAGGTTCTGCTCTCACAACAAATTTAACTGATACAGACAGTCAAGACAAACAGACTCTCCTGGGTCAAAAGTGTCTCTGAGTGTTGCATAAGGAAGATGTGATCTTATTTAGCCTCAGTGATAATTAGCGTCTTTTGACTCAACAAAGTGTTCCACGGAATCACAGAATGCTTGAGGTTGGCCAGCACCCCTGGAGCTCACCTGGTTCAACCCCCCAGCTCAGGAAGGGCCACCAAGAGCTGGCTGCTGAGTACCATGGCCAGGCAGCTTTTGAATATCTCCAAGGAGGGAGACTTCACAACCTCTCTGGGCAACCTGTGACAGCCCTCAGTTTCCCTCACGGTGAAAAAGTGTTCCCTGATGTTCAAATGGACCCTCTTGTGTTTCAGGTGGTGATCATTGCCTCTGTTCCTGTCACTGGGCACCAGTGACCACAATAGGTATTTCTCTATGAGATGTAGAGACATACATAACAGTTTGTCACATCAGAGCATTTTTAAATCTGCAAGCTGGCACTAAGACAAAGAAACCAAAACCGGTTTGGAACCTCAGATTAGGAACTTCTGCAGTAAGTAGTGCTATCTTAAAATGAATGTACATAGGGGCCCTTTGAGCAAATCACTGGCTTAAGCCAGTCATAAGAAAAAACATGCTCAGTTCTCACCCCTGCACAGCACAAGTGTCTAGGGATGCAAAACGACAAGGGAATTCATACCATGTGCACAAATCTGTCAAAATGCAAAATGTGACTATGCAAAGTGCCAAACGCACCTACAAGAATACTTGTTGCGATCTAGCTAATATTTAGAGAACATGTGAGTTTTTGTCAACTTGTCGTGGGAACACGTTCTTTTTCACTAAAAGGTTTGCATTAAATGATTGAGTGCTTCTCTGACATGCATGCTGGTGCATGGTTCAGTACAAAAGGTTCAATACAAAGACTGCAAAGTGATTAAAGCAGCTTTTTATTTTGGAAGCTAAATAAATAAATAAAACCAAGTCCTGGCAAGAGATTCAAGGAATTAAGCTTAGCATCTCAGTAGAGTTGATGATTAGTCAAAAATACTGTTTTCATCCTCTGAAATGAAATTCTCATCCATTTCAGAAGAACAACAAAGCTACAACAAAATAGAATCTGTATCATGTCTTTGAAAACCTGTAAACTTCAGAGCAACAGCAATGACGGGAGTTAAAAGCCAACCTTCAGAATGTAAATGATAGTGACAACAACAAACATAGGGAGGGGGGAAAATACAACAAAAACTTGTTCCAAAGATGCTACAAAATTGCTTTTCAAAGAAATAAAAAATTGTAACATATGTACTTAGATTCATTGTAGCTATTTTCTGTTTCACATGTGTTGCATCTCATGCAGCCAGTGATTCCATTTCCTTATGAAACTGCAGGATACAAGTGCCAAGGTGTAACATCTTGGTGTGAGAAAGCTGCATCTGGTTGGTACAGCAATCTGAGAAGAGTTGTCTTCCATATACGCTTTTTTTCAAATATTGCATCTTAGTAACAAAATAATCAAAGTCCATATTTCTTTAAGGAGAAATGCCAACAAACTGGATTTCATGCTAGCTAACCAGAAAATGCATAATGGATTTTCTTGTCCACACTGGTGATGAACTGCATTGGTGAGCAGTTCCCTTCACAGTTCAGGGAGATGAGTAACAAGCTGTAGAGCTGCTTAAGCTACAATTTGTGCAATATGGGCTAAGTCTTCACAGACAACTGATAAAGTTTTCACCTTACTCACTACTTCACTGTCCCCAAGCCTAGACAGAAAACTCTCAACCAACCAGACACATTCCTATATACAGAGCATGCACATTTCGAGTAAACATCAGTATTTTTACTTCAAACGAAATGTCAGACTAATTAAAACGATGACCCAGGCCCTAATGATCTTAAAATATTGGAGGGTGTGTATGTTGCAGTACACATTCTGATCTGCTTCCCTCCTTCTCTCTGCATCCAGCTTTCTGACTGCTTTCTGCTCCTGTACCTGTGCTATTATGAACAGTAAGAGCTACTGTTGCAGCATGCAAGATAATTTTTTGGTTCCAGACTGCTCTGCTGCAGCCCTGAGTATGAAAACATACACACCTGAGCTAACCCTCTCCATCTCTCAGTTACAGATAACAGAGGAGTAGAGGAGTAAAATATTTTTACAAGGTCACGCTGCTATGTTCCACTACAAGGGGGGCCTCCAGAAACTGTTTTGGGAACCTAGATCCCCAGCAAATAGAACAGGACTCAACTCGCTAAAACATGGGCACCTAGTGTCAATTTCAGCATTGCTGTGAACCATCCAGCTTCCCGACCCCAGACAAGGAGGGAAAGGCTCTTCGGCAAACTAGTCCCATACAGATGTTACAGATATTCTACAGCAACTCAGATAACACTCAAATTTAACTACACTCCTGTATCTGCTCTGGTGAGACCCCACTTGGAGTCCTGTGTCCGGCTCCGGGGCCCTCAGTACAGGAAAGACATGGACCTGTTGGAGAGGGGGCAGAGGAGGCCACAAAAATGATCAGAGGGCTGGAACAGCTCTGCTGTGAGGACAGGCTGAGAGAGTTGGGGTTGTTCAGCCTGGAGAAGAGAAGGCTCCAGGGAGACCTTATGGTGGCCTTTCAGTATTTAAAAGGGGCCTGTAAGAAAGACTGGGACAGACTTTTCAGCAGGACCTGTTGCAATAGTACAAGGGGTAATGATTTTAAAGTAAAGGAGGGGAGATTCAGGCTAGGCATGGGGAAGAAATTTTTTACAGTGAGGGTGGTGAAACACTGGGCCAGGTTGCCCAGAGAGGTGGGAGATGCCCCATCCCTGGAGACATTCCAGGCCAGGCTGGACGGGGCTCTGAGCAACCTGATCTAGTTGCAGATGTCCCTGCTCATTGCAGGGGGGTGGACTAGATGGTCTCTGAAGGACCCTTCTAATGCAACCTATTCCATGATTCTATGTGGAGAAATGAATCGAGGTTCTAGGGTGGACTCTATTTGATATCAAGACACATACATTTGGGTAACTACGAGATACATGTTTAAGGTCTTATTCTAGTGAGTAGAAATCTAATTAACACAACCAATGGAGTTCAGGGAGCCAGTCAGCTCCCACTGATGCAGACACCTATGTTTGGTCAGCTGAATTATAGTTTTTGCTCCACCGACAACAGAAAGTTCCAGAAAAATGGTTGAGTCTAGACTGATAGCAAAGCAAGCCAAGAGCATCTCATCTGTCTCCCAGTACTTTGACCTTTACTATTTTTGGGCTATGGTTACATAGACATCGCAAGAGAAGTGGCATATTACTTTGCATACTGGCCAACATGATCGATTCAGGTGCACCTCGAAAGAAATCTAAGGGATGTAAGATTTAACAGAAAATCTTAATGAAGCAGAAAATAACTCCTAGGGCTAAGTCTTACTTCT
Source organism: Nesoenas mayeri (assembly GCF_963082525.1). Classification (NCBI taxonomy): domain Eukaryota; kingdom Metazoa; phylum Chordata; class Aves; order Columbiformes; family Columbidae; genus Nesoenas; species Nesoenas mayeri. The sequence continues at coordinate 150,322,164 of NC_137541.1, read as the reverse complement.
ACAGATATTCACACAATTTTTTTAAACTTACATAAAGATGAGCCTAATTGTAGTCAGTAGCATAGCTTTGTAATGCCTCTTGTGGTGCAAATATTTCTTTATTTCTCAGTATTTATTTCTCCTGAAGGCTTTACATTTTATTGCGAGCAGCATGCAGAAGTGAAAGAAAATTCTGTTTCCTTAAAACAGGTTTCTCTTTGTTGGCTTCTGAGCAAGAATGATTAAACATCCTTAAGCTCATCCTTGGCACTACCAGTAGCCACAATAGAGTACTACTGCATGTGTGAAAGAGAGAAATCAGCATGAAAGAGGTCATGCTTCTAAAATTAAATGCTGGGAAAAGCCAAAGCCAAATGTGATCCTGGTTATCCTGATACAATCAATGGGACTCACTCATCAGCACTGCAATGAATCCAAACCTGCTGCAGAGAACAAACATAAATACTAAGAATCTTAATTTTAGGAAAAAAGATCCAAGCAGGCATGAGTTTGTATCATCTAGATAACCATAGGAAGAAGAGTGTTGTTCTACAGGCAGCAGACCCAGCAAAGGCTGTTTTCCTACAGACTGAGCCACATACCCCCACAAATGATATGCGGAGCCCCAGCTTACCTTTCTCTACAACACCTTGTCCCTGTTCTCCCATGTCCCTGAAGCCTCGTGACACATGCCCGGACTGTGATCCCAAGCCGTACATACCCCCACTGGACTGTCAACAGGCCAAACGGAGGAGATAACTACTTAGCTGAGGCTGCAGCCTTCCTCGAGGGAAAAGAGGCAGTCACCCAGGTCTCTCTAAACTTGCCACTGACTTTTATAAAACTTGCAGGAACTGACTTTGCTATTGGAGACCTCAGTTTACTTGTCAAAGTCACCTGACAGTGACTAACAGGACGAAAGATGTTGTGGAAGAGGCAGGACTGATTTACAGCACAATTGTGTAAGCCAAGCTAAAATATGAGAGAGAAAAATGAAATAAAGACACTCAGTTTAATTGTAGATTGCTTTCTTGATAGCTTATGCAGTTCGTGGTGGATAATCAAATAATAGGAGATTGGACACAGAAAGTAATGCCATGCTATTGAGCCTAGAAGCAGGAGAGACGATACTATTTCTACATGAAAAAGGAAGAATTCTGTAAGATAAATGAAGAATACTTTGGGGAGACTTGAAAAAGCCAGTTGCTTCACTTCCCATCCTCTTCCACCTCTGCGCATGCCATGAATGCTCCCAATTGATCATGTTCAATCCATTTCTGGATTCACTTTTTTTAGACCAAATCAAAATCAGAATAACACTCTTTTCCATTTCCCTACCCCAAATCTTAGCCATACTGCAGAAAGCACAGAGGAGTCACACCATAGGAGCAATTGAGGTATTCTGCTATCGTAAGGCAAGGATTGCCAAGGCTTGCACCCTGGCAGGTCTGTGGTATATACTCAGGCTTGGAAACACAAGTCCACATGGGTTTGGGCTTGCAGGGATCACAAGAGGAAAAGTTTCCAAGCAAGGCACTTATCTGGACAAAACAGCTGAGTGAGGGGCTGCCTCTGAAACCATCCCAGAAAGATCAACATCTGCTGCCAGGGCATTTTGGGGAACCTCTCCTACCCCAGCACAAGCCTCTGTTTCAGAGGCCTCACTTCAGTTACAATACTCAAGCCAGAAACAAGGATGCTTTTCCAATTTATTTTTCTTTTTCACATTCAAACTCGAAGTGAACATACCCACTTTAACTGTATCAGGTTTACAAGCACAAGCATCAAACTGACTCAGAAACAGAAATTTAAAAGCAGCAGGAGGAAGCTACGTGCTAGCATCAGCATATAGTACCTATAGGTATTTTTAGAACAAAAGAAAGAAGGTTCTTGAAGTAGATAAAAATATAGAAGTCTCCACCAAGTGAGAAAGTTTTAATATGACTGTGGAGCCCTCCCCTTCCTCTCAAGATTCAAGATACTGGAGTGCAAATTTGTAAAGCAGTTTGTTTTAACTGACTCTCCATACCTTCACAACTGTTGTAAGTACTATTAGGAAAGCAGTAGGGCTATCAAGACCACAACCATTACAGTCATTTTGCTCATTCCTAATTTTGATTTGGAAAGAGAAACTTACATATTATTTGAAACTACTTAATTTTTTTTTTTTCCTATTTGCATCTAAAATAGTTTTTAAGTCTCAACCACCAGTTCACAAAGATCTTGCTGTTCACAGCACCATGTGTCAGCCCTATCTATTTACCTACATTACTCCCAGTGAAGGAGCAAAATTTTGGAGTCTATCTGTAAGGATGCCCTCTTTCAGTGACCAGCTACTTCATGAGCAGTGATATCAGAGCAGCTTCCCAATTCAGAAACAGGACCGGAGCCCACCTGAGCAGAGCCACTGGAGCAGCATTGCCATAGCATCCCAGCATAGCTCAAGCAAATGTTTCTCAGAGCTGCAGCCCAAGAAATAGCTTGCTCAGAGAAGCTAACTGTTCAGGAGAACACAAGAAAAGTAGCACACAAAGAAAGCAGCACACAACACACAGACATTATGGAGCAACCTGAGATGATGTATTCCACTTTGACAAGGTAAGAACTAGACAGATTCTAACAAAATACTAACATTCTCTATGTGCATTTTTGTGCCTGTTTCCTTACCTTCATAGGGTGTTCCCTTGGCCTCTCCAAGATCCTGAAGATCACCAGTCATCTCTACGCTTCAGACCATCTCCCTGTGACTATGGCTGCTCTTAACCGTCATCCATCCCCAACAAGAGCGGTTTCTTCTCTTCCAACCCCCGCACTTCCTGTGCATCTTTTTTTTCTTCCCCAGCCAAGACTTTTATCTTAGAGGTACACAACAGCATCTAATTTTGATACTTTATTTCATGTTTTTGTTCTGCATTTCATAATGTTTCAAACTCGGTCCTCTTCTGAGGTATTTACACTAAAAGAGGGGAGATTCAGGCTAGACATGAGGAAGAAATTTTTTACAATGAGGGTGGTGAAACACTGGCCCAGGTTGCCCAGAGAGGTGGTAGATGCCCCATCCCTGGAAACTTTCAAGACCAGGGTGGATGGGGCTCTGAGCAACCTGATCTAGTTGAGGGGGGTTTGGACTAGGTGATCTTTGGAGGTTCCTTACAACCCAAACCACTATATGACTGACAAATACATATGCTGTTGTTAACCTTACTAATTTCAAAGAGATTTCAAATGAACAATTAGAGTGGAGTGGTAGCACCCACAACAAGCCACAGGTTCCACAGAGCTGAAGGTGCAGAAGGTTGATTGCATCCTCTCTTCTGCCTCAGTATGGTCAGCTGGTCACAGAAGCTATTTAGACACCCGAAGGTGTCCTCAGGAAAGCTGAAGGTGGTTATAATGCTCATTTCATAGGACCGTTGGATCTAAAGAAACCTCTTTGCCCCTTCATTGCACGAGCTGATTGAAAGATGAAAAGGGATTTTGCTTTTCTCAAGAGCTCAGTTACCAATACATGAAAAAACTACAAGAACCACATATGCAATTGAGCAAATAAATAAATAAGGAAATAACCACTGCACCTATGCAATATACGTTTTACTGTAGGTATAAGCACACATGCTCAACACCAGAGAAGAAACAGTCCCAAAAGGTGACAGTGTGAGGTTAAAATTCAGCCTAATTAATAACAGGTGGAAACCACTGAAGTCAAGCGGTTTGACATCAAAGTACAGCTACTGCAAATAAAGAGAGGCCACAAGGATTCTATTTTTCTCAAATTAATATTTTCTGCTTGCAAGCAGCTGCCACCTTTCTGGCCTCCACACTGAAACTCTGACACATATTTTCTCCCTACATCAAAGCACACACAGATTATTGCTCTTCTTGTGCCAGACACAACTGCTCCAAGATGTATCGGGCAGCACCTGAGTTATTTCAAACCAGGCTTTTTAATGAATACATTGTGTTTTTCAGTAGTATATCTGTCATTTTTCAGCAATGTCCCGGTGGATAATGACTCCCTAATCTGTGCGATGATACCAAAAACGACTGGATGATGAAGGACTTGTAGGAAACCCCCAGACACACTGGCTGCAAAACCGCCAGGAAACATTTTTCACCTCAAGGCCACAGTAGCTGAAGGGATGTAAAGCACCATTGAAGGAGGAATGTTGTTTTTGCAAAACTGAGGACCTGGTGCCTGACCCCAGCCGGGGCGGAAGGACTGAGAGACATCAGACTGTGAAGCCTTAATGTGAAACAAAGTCTCTTCGAACTAATCCCAGAATGCAAACTGATTATTTAAAGAGTAAAGCTAGGGGGAAGGGTAACCAAAGAGCCAGGAATCCGTATTTTAAATAAGTCAATTAGAGGAGGAGGTTGTTAGATGAATGAAATAGGTAAAGTGAGGCAGACGTTGGGTAGTCTGTAAACCCTGCAGTACCCAGCCAATGGGGAATTTGCAGCCGGGATTTGGGGGGGGATATAAGCAGGGACTTTTTACCCTATTGTGTGTGCCTACCATTAGGCAGAACACCTGGTCTTGCAAAATTGTTAATAAGATACGCTTTGCTGAGAGATCCTGCCTGGGCCTGCTATATTGGCAAGGTAGTAGTTTTCTACCAGGGGATCTCAGGGCAAGGGTTCTTCACAGAGACAAAACTGTGGAGAAAAGCCTCAGAATAAATTTATTAGCAGGTGGGGGTGGACTATGGAGGAAAGTCTCAGAATAATTTTATTTGGGTGGGGGGAAAGGGGTTGAGAGAGGTTCTTCTCCCCCTCTACTCTGCCCTGGGGAGACCACACCTGGAATATTGTGTCCAGTTCTGGGCCCCTCAGTTCCAGAAGGACAGGGAACTGCTGGAGAGGGTCCAGCGCAGGGCAACCAAGATGATGAAGGGAGTGGAGCATCTCCCTTATGAGGAAAGGCTGAGGGAGCTGGGTCTCTTTGGCTTGGAGAAGAGGAGACTGAGGGGTGACCTTATTAATGCTTATAAATATGTAAAGGATGAGTGTCACAAGGATGGAGCCAGGCTCTTCTTGGTGACAACCAATGGGCAGTGGGTACAAACTGGAACACAGGAGGTTCCACTTAAATTTGAGAAGAAACTTCTTCTCTGAGGGTGACAGACACTGGAACAGGCTGCCCAGGGGGGTTGTGGAGTCTCCTGCTCTGGAGACTCCGCATTCGAAACCGGCCTGGACACATTCCTGTGTAACCTCATCTGGGTGTCCCTGCTCCAGCAGGGGAATTGGACTGGATGATCTCTGGAGGTCCCTTCTAACCCCTGACATTCAGTGATTCTGTGAAGGGGGCCCAGCCGGCGCCGCCGGAACGCTGCGCTCGGGGCGCTGTTTCCGGGGGGGAGGGCAGAGGGACGGGGGGCGGGTTTGAGCGGGGCACCGGCGGGCAGGGCAGTTCGGCGGTTCGGCGGCAGCGGTTCGCAGCGCGGCGGGCTGGGCGCCGGGGCCGCTGCAGCCACAGACCGCGCGGGAGGATGAACCTGGAGCGGCTGAGGAAGCGGGTGCGGCAGTACATCGACCAGGTGAGGCGGGTTTGCTGTGTTTCCCCGAGCCAAAGCCCTTCTCGGCCCGGCTCTCGGGGGAAAGGAGGCCCGGGGGTGGTGGGGTTATGCGAAGCGGCTGCCAGCCTCTGTAATCGGGGAGGGGTATTAATTTTGAAATAATTCCCTGTTTCCTCGGGAGGAGGAGGGCCCGTGTGTGGCCGCGGTGGGGCCGGAAGCGCCGGCGGGGCGGTGTCGGCGGGGAGCCGGGGCCTGCGGCCTCACCGCGGTGTGAAGGGGGCTCTCCCGGGGTCTTCGTCCTGTGGAGGAGGGAGAACGGCCGCTGTGGGGGCGGTGGGGCCGCTGTGTAGCGAAGGCGTGTTTGCAAGACCCCTCCCGCACGGGCGGTGCAAGTTGGGACGTGCTTACGGTTTGTTCAGCCTGGAGAAAAGGAGACTGAGGGGAGACCTCATGGCGGCTACAGCTTCCTCATAACGGGAGGAGGAGGGGTAGGAGCCGATCTCTTCTGTTTAGTGGCTAGTGACAGAACTCGAGGGAATGTCAGGAAGATGTGCCAGGGGAGGTTTAGGTTGGACATTAGGAAAAGGTTCTTCCCCCAGAGGGTGGTGGAGCACTGGAACAGGCTCCCCAGGGAGGTGTCACGGCCCCAAGCCTGACAGTGTTCAAGAAGAGACTGGACAGCACCCTCAGACACATGGTGTGAACTGTGGGGGTGTCATATGCAGAGACAGGAGCTGGCCGATGATCCTTGCGGGTACTTTCCAACTCAGGACATTCCTTGATGCTATACCTGTTGTTTATAGATGCCCACCATGTACAGCTCTGTAGAGAGAGCAGAGTTGTTTTCATTTGTTGATGGATTCAGCGATTGTGTTGCTGCAGGGCAAACAACAACAGAAACCAGGAAAAATGCATGAATTAATTAGTTTAAGTATAGCCTGAAACTGCTGTGCTCTGTTTCTAGTTCAAATACTTCATACTGGCATTGCTGCTGGCAGAAATTCATCTCTTCAGTTATCACAAACATTTGTGTGTGTGGCCAGCAAATTTTACAGGAAGGTGGACCTGTGTTAATTTGGTGGATTTTATTGTGTTGTTTTGCTGTACTCATTTGAGTTAAGCTCATTCACCAAGCTGCTTTGCCACACAGCTATATAGACACTTGCACAGTTCTGAGGAAGGCAGAATCGGGAGGAACGTGGGACTGCTGCCTTGGGTAGTATAGTCAGCTTATAGTACTGTATAGTGCTCTTTAGGCCTGGATTTTGCGCTTTTTTGTGGTGTTGAGAGATGTATTTAAACAACATTTCTTGTAGACAGCTGTTAGATATGTGGACATTTGGTTTGTTGTGTTTTTTGTTTTGGGGTTTTGTTTTTTTTTCTTTATGGAGTTTTGTTGGTCATTTTTGTTGTTGTGTTTTGTTTGGGGTTTATTTTGGTGTGTTTTTCTTTGGTTTGGTTTTGTTTTTTTCTGTTTGTTTGCTTGGTTTGGGGGGGTTTGTTGTTGTTTGGTTTGGTTTTGTTTTTTCTTTTCTTGCTTGCTTTTCCTGGGAGTGCAGATTGAAAGCAGACTATTCTCTTGGCAAATTTGCTGAGTGTTCCTAATCCCCACCAAATAAGTATGGGAGCACAGGGTAGAAGAGACCACTTAGGTCATGGATCGTTGTGCTTTGTGATGACTAGAATACCATCAATGTGCATTTTGGAAAAGTCTACCCAACCTCTGCTCCAAAAGCATAAAACAGTCCCTGAGATTGCAAACAAACCCCACAACTCTAATGTTGCTGCAAAGGCCAAAAGCAATCAAGGCTCTTCTAGTGTTGCAAGTCCTTCTAATGGCAAAATATCTGTTAATTGTCCAGCAGATCCAGAGAACCAGTTTTATGCCTGATAGCACAGAAAAGGATAAAAAGGAACAACAGTAGCCCCTCGTGATCTTCTAGGAGAATAATCCCAGCCAGTTCTATGAGGTTTTGCCTAGCACCCCAAATCTGATGGCAACCTTAGCTGCGTTAGTGGGGTATACCTGCAAACTCTGCTTCTATTGAATCTGTAGTTGCCACCAGCCCTCTCTGTTTCACCCGCTTCTCCTAAACTGCAGACTTAACGGTCAAACTATACAAAGATACAGGGAATTTCACAGATGAACTGTGGTTTGTGTGAGGTTAAAGCATATTGCCTGGAGAATGAAAAGTTCTTAATCGGAGATGGTGCTGCTAAAAGTTTCCTGAAGTAACCTGTGTCCATTTTATTTTTTTTAATATAGTATTCTCTTTCTTCTAAGATATAGCATTTTAAAACTGTAGTGAGAGGATTTGTGCTAGTTTTTCAGTGATAGCAAACCAACTGATAACCCATTTCCATACTTACATAGTGCATACCTTTTGGTCAAAAGTACCTATATTTTATTGAAAATAAACAAACAACCTCACCTCACATTTCTTTTTGATATTCTTTAGAAGTTATAGTTTAAAAGTGATAGTGCTGTTGTTTGAACTTATAAAGGTCTCAAGTGTGAACTGCTGTTCATTAGAGACTACATGCATAAGATATTAAATGTGAATGATGTACAGTACGTTTCAGAATAATCCAGGAAAGCTAACCACAAATAAATACTAATTATTTCTATCATGCTTTTACAGCAGCAGTATCAAAGTGCCCTATTTTGGGCAGACAAAGTAGCTTCGCTGTCTCATGGTAAGTAGTTGCTTTTTGCATTGTTCTTGTGTTCTGTTTTCTGCTGGGTTTTTTTTGTGTGTGTGTGGTGTTTTTTTTTTTTTTAAGCTGTGGGACCAAATGTTGAAGTTTTGGGGTTGGTGTAAGTACATTTCTGTGATCTTGGGAACACCATTTTCTCTGAGTAGAGTGGGGCCAATATTACTTCCCTTTTGAACTTTGTGTTAAAATTAATGTTTGGCCAAACCCTGAGGTTTGCCTACCTTAAGAGGCAAAACAAAGCAAGCTGTGGGAGACAATGATGGTTTCCTATAGGATTCACTGCTGCTCTGAGTGACAAATAGAATGTGTGTTTACAGAGGGATTTGGTGCTGGTAGCTTATGTCTGCCTACAGCCGTGGTCTGTTTACACTTTAAATTATTTTAGCGCCTTGATCCCACAAAAGCGTTGATTGCCAATGAAGTAGGAGAGTACTAAGCTGTGGTTCTGTAGTTGTAACTTCAAGCTGCAGAAATCTTATGCTTTCACTGTCACTGCTTTTAGCTTCCCACTGATCTTTTATGAGAGAGACAATTCTTTTTTGCTTTGTTTTTTTTTTTCTGTCATATGTGCAAGGGCAGAGTAACCTAGAGCTGCTACTTTTAGATCCGTATCACTGTTGTCACCTTCTCATGACACACTTCCAGTATGAGATTCTTTGTATTCACTGTCCAGTGCACTGTCTGATGTTTTTGAAGTTAAAATGGGATTATTCTCTCATTGATAGATATTATAAGTTTTTTATACATATATATACACACATACATACGTGTGCGTTTATATATATATATACACACATACATATATATACACACATACATACGTGTGCGTTTGTATACATACACACACATACATACACACACATACATACGTGTGCGTTTGTATACATACACACACATACATACACACACATACATACGTGTGCGTTTGTATACATACACACACATACATACACACACATACATACGTGTGCGTTTGTATACATACACACACATACATACACACACATACATACGTGTGCGTTTGTATACATACACACACATACATATATAAAATAAAACTTTGTAGTTCAGTAGGATGCTAGAATAGGGTAAAAATACTTTTCTAGTGAAGCAAAAGTGAATCTTTTATACAAAAGTATTTAAAGATAGATTATAAATAATTGGTTTATAATTTTGTTCTGTTATTTTAGAGGAACCACAAGATATCTACTGGTTGGCCCAGTGTCTTTACCTGACAGCTCAGTATCACAGAGCAGCACATGCCCTTCGATCACGTAAGCTGGATAAGGTAAGTGATTTTAGTCAAAGACTGTTATTCTGTTATGGGAAAAGCAGTTAAAAAACCGTAATAATGTAATTTATCTGAACCAAGTATAGCCCTGTGTTCAATAGGCCTGACTGAAACTGTTGTCCCCATGGTGGGTCACAAGAAAGAGAAGGGGTCCAAGGATGTAACTGCAGCATGTATGGGAAGCTGAAGTGGCACTTCAGTTGTAGTTGTTTAAATTTTGCTTCCACTCTGATAATGAGTAGTGAAGGCAAGGGTGACGTGTCTTTTGTGAGCTTGATAGTAGAGAAAGTGTTACAGACAGTCATTTTGGTCAGAAAAGATTTTTGGAGGTGAGATGGGTGAAGAAGCTGGACAACTGAGAAAGGAGAGGGCAAAATGGAGTCTAGCAGTGTAAGTAAACACACTTTCTCTTTATAACTAGCATGTATGAATCTTCTTTTTCAGTTATATGAAGCGTGTCGCTACCTTGCAGCTAGATGTCATGTGAGTACATGTTTTAACTTCTATAGGAAACAAACTAAATTAAAAGAAGATGTATCTTGTGAAGGTTAGGTACCTGAAAGGCAATGTAGAGTGCGTATCCATTGGAATAACAGGTTTAAAATTTGTGACAGTTGATTTAATTTTTTTGTCTTCAATATGGTTGCTTCAGTATCCACTGTGATACTCTTCTGAAGAAATCCAACCAACCTTTTTTCTCCAGGAAAAATAATACTCCTTGAACCTTTTGTAGGGAAAGAATGTGAACCGTTTTTGTCTCATGTTTTCATGTTTGCATTTTTAATTGGTTGGTTGTAGTCTGACCAGAGAAGATGTGACTTATAGTTGTATAAATAGAGTTAGAAGCTTTATACTTCAGTATAAAATGAGATGCATAAATAGTAAAATGCAGTGCTTTCACAGGAAAACGGAATCAATTGGTAGTTTAAATACAGAAATTTGGAATAGAATAATGTGCTGCTTATAGAATAAGATAATTTTATTAAAACCTGTATTAACTATTTTAGTAGTATATCTACTTCTGTGGTTGCATAATGCTCAATAATTTTTCTGTGGGTGTTAATGTTATAATTTTTTGCATATTATAAGTGACTAGTGAAATAGTAGGCTGCAATTTCAAAATGACACATGTCCAAATAATAATATGCCTGCATGAAAAACCTGCTGATTGTTATAGTTGTTATAGTTTGTGCCTTTGAAATGAGACACTGTGCATTAGTGCTTTATGTACAGATGTTTCAAATTGTTAGCATTCAAGGACACAACCACGGGCGTAGTTATATGCGGTGCTTTATTACAGCGCTGGGAAACCAGGGGTTCGCACCCAAAGCTGGCTTCGCAGGTCAGTTTAAGTTACACAGTATTTATACAGTCCATTCACATACATATTCATATATTCATTAAGATACATAACGGTTACTCAGTATTGCTTACAACATCGATTGCAATATCTTGGAACTATTTTGATCATGTGCATTGTCCTCACTCTATGCGTATTTAGGCTAAGATAAAAGCTAGGTTGTTAAGATAAGAGTATACTCGAACACGATATGCTTGAACATCCTCTCAGGGACAGTTTACAAAACTGATTCATCCTTTCAGGAACACTTTGTAAAACTGGTTCGGTTACTAACAAAATCCCAACCTTGTTTTTTACATGCACATCTTTGGCTAGTATGCTGCAAAAGAACATCAGCAGGCCCTGGATATTCTTGACATGGAAGAGCCAATCAACAAAAGACTTTTTGAAAAGTACTTCAAGGATGATAATGGATTGAAAGACTCTACCACAGACTGGGAGATGTCACAATCTTCTGTAAGTGACTTTTTTTTTTTCTCAGTTATAAAAATATTTGTTTAAAAATAGTGTGAGGTCAGGAAGTGATTTCACAGCTGTATGAATCTGAAACTGGGCTTAAGCTTTCTTTTTTTGGATAACATAATTTTCAAAGATGCTGAATTGTTCTTTCATTGAAAAGTCATGTTAGGTTGTCTGTATGAAAATAACTTGGTTTGCAAAAATGAGGGGTGCTTTTCAGCAACTTCCCATAAATTATTTGCAAACGCTTTGCAGGAAGTTCATGATCTAGCATTGGTTTTTAAGTCTTTTAGCTCTACACTGCAATTTCAGTCTTGATAATATAAGCTAACAATTCTTTCAGTTGCGTTGCAGGTTCTGAGATAACAAAGCAAGTTTTCTTCTCATCCAGATGTTTTTAATTAAATATTTCTGTAATCATTCATGTGTTCTTCTCAGTGGGACACTTTCTGTTCACACTTGAAAATTATGTGATGTGAAGGAAGTTCCTGAAGCTCAGTGAAAGGATTCTGTACAGGCACACAGCTAAAAGGGATCAGTACCATGTGTAGGCTGAAGAGTCTGGGAAGGGTCTTTACTTTTGGAGTTATAAATTGAAGTGTATTAGCTGAAACTACAGTGAAGGTGATTGACAGATGGCATTTCCCCTTTAAGACTGAAGTACTGAAATGGGTTAAATGTGAATGGATTTTGAATGCTGGTGTTAATGGGCTTAAGGGAGAAGTGAACTAGACTGAGTTACTGTGGTGCACTTTAATGAGAACATTTAAGCTACCACTGCAAAGAAAGGAAGAAGTCCTCAGCTTTGGCTGTTCATTCCTGCCCCCCTGTTCCATGGTGCTTTGGCTGTTTGTTCCTGCCCCCTGTTCCATGGTACTTTGGCTGTTCATTCCTGCCCCCTGTTCCATGGTGCTTTGGCTGTTCATTCCTGCCCCCCTGTTCCATGGTGCTTTGGCTGTTCATTCCTGCCCCCTGTTCCATGGTGCTTTGGCTGTTCATTCCTGCCCCCCTGTTCCATGGTGCTTTGGCTGTTCATTCCTGCCCCCTGTTCCATGGTGCTTTGGCTGTTTGTTCCTGCCCCCTGTTCCATGGTACTTTGGCTGTTCGTTCCTGCCCCCCTGTTCCATGGTGCTTTGGCTGTTCATTCCTGCCCCCCTGTTCCATGGTGCTTTGGCTGTTCGTTCCTGCCCCCTGTTCCATGGTGCTTTGGCTGTTTGTTCCTGCCCCCTGTTCCATGGTACTTTGGCTGTTCGTTCCTGCCCCCCTGTTCCATGGTGCTTTGGCTGTTCATTCCTGCCCCCCTGTTCCATGGTGCTTTGGCTGTTCGTTCCTGCCCCCTGTTCCATGGTGCTTTGGCTGTTTGTTCCTGTCCCCTGTTCCATGGTACTTTGGCCCAAGTGTTTGGGTGGATGATTATTGAACTAATTTGGGAAACTATTTTGACTGAAAAACAGCCCAGCCAAAAAACTTGACTTCATCAGTCCTGAACTTCACAAATGCTTGTAATAATGTAGTTCACTAACATGAGGACAGGTTTGGTTTGCCAAAGGAGAGAACTTCTGAAGTGAGCACTGCTACAAGAAATTTTAAATCAAACTCCTCTCTAGGATTATGGGTTTTCAAACTTAATTTGGTTAGTTCCAGAGCAAGAGTGACTCGTCTCTGAGCTTGTAATGCTATTACCACTTTAGCAGCTTCAGGATTTTTCGGTTGCTAATGCAGCTGTGCTGTTCCTCGTGTGCAGTCTCCTGAGGGAGTGGGTCGCTATGTTTAGTCTGATAATACAGATGCGTCGTGTGTTAAGTTCCTCCAAGTATCTTGCTGACACTTCTGTAGCCTTCTGACTGAATTGAACACGTAGCTATGGAGTTGTGAAAGAACATGACAGTCGTTACACATTTTAGCACAACTTTATGGTAATAATGATCTTTCGCTACTTTTGTTTCTGAAACATCTATGGTTTATGTTGAAAAGAAGGGTATATTTTTCTGCTCAAAGTAGTTGTGTCCATTGATTTGGCCTTTTTTGTCTCTACTGTGGTCATTCTTGTCTTGCCTGAAATATGTGGTTTAATAGTCAACAAAGAGGTGAATCACCTTTGGAAGTAACAATTTCCCTGTATTGACTGTCAAGGGAATTTAGTATAAACTTAAATCAGAGAGTTGGATGCCAGAAGTAGAAGAGATAAATTCTATCTTCCCTCTACTTATTTCAAGCACTTGTTCGTTTGGCAGTAGATAACCTTACAGAGCATTCATTAGTTTTGTGTTTGTTTATTTTTTAACTAGTAGAGACAATATTTTATTTTAGAGATAGCACTAGAAAGCCAGGTTCCATCATACATGAAATGCTTTTAGTTTGCAGGGAACCTAGTTGATTTCTGCTCAAAACCACATTGCAAACATTGATTCAGTCTTTAACCTCCAGCCCTGCTTTTCCACCAGATCAGGAGCTCCATATGCCTTTTACGAGGGAAGATCTACGATGCTCTGGATAACAGAACCCTGGCAACATACAGCTACAAAGAGGCCTTGAAGCTTGATGTTTACTGCTTTGAAGCATTTGATCTTTTAACATCGCACCACATGCTGACGGCACAAGAAGGTCTGGATCGCAGTGTTCTCAAATACAAGTAGAATTTAGCTACTTTCTCAATATGCCTTTTTTCTGGATAAAAATTAAAGCAATACGACAAGTAACAGACTTTAAGATGTTAAGAAGAGAAAATGTATGAAATGAGTGAAAATAAGAATCTGCTTAAATTTAAGTTTGAACTTTATTTTTCAGTCTTGCAATACTAAAAATTAAAAGAAACAAAGTAATCCAACCGTCCTGTTAGTCATGTTAGTTCTGGAAGCTCACATGCTGTTTGCCCAGCCTAAGCAATCTTTTTCCTGTGTTCTCAACTTCACAGCCATTGAATCCATGAAACCCTACTGGAGTTTGCTTACTTAGAGTAGGCATTGTTTAAATATAGCATTCTGAGTGATAAAAATTGACATGTAAATAAAAATAGTGGGGTTTTATGTTGTCTTTGTTACATTTTATTTAAAAGTGTAGGAGGAAAGATTAATAATTCAGTCATTACTTTCATAATTAGCAGTATCATCTGCTGTAGTGTATCTGTACTGTTATCTTTCTTGTAGTTTTAGGATAAGCATCATAAAATTCTTTGCATCTCGAAGTTCTAGAAATGTTGAATCTTGCTGTCTGTTCTGTAATGTGACCCCTTCATTTCTTTTTTAACTTGTGTAGAAAAAGAACTTCTTGAATCTCTACCTCTTAGTAGACAATGTACAGAAGAAGAACAAGAATTGCTTCACTTTTTATTTGAGAATAAATTGAAAAAGGTAAACTGCAAAACTGACTAAAAAGCTGGGGAGTTGACTGAAAGTCTTGACTTCACATGTAAATTTTCTTGGATTCCATTTATTCTGAACATTAGAATAAATAAGAGCTTTGTAGTTTTGGTTATTTTAAAATTTATGATGAAGTAGATACCGCTTTATGGGAGTAGTGTAATAGTTTTGTATAAACTCGTATTCTTGTGTATAGTGACAACTTGAAATTCTGATTTATTTATTTATGCTTATTTTATTGACAAACTTCTAGGTGGGGAAAAAAAGAAATTTAGTAATGTGTGCAAAATATGTTTTTGGGAATTTCTGTTTAAACCTAAGAATTTTAAGAAGCTTAGTGTTTCTTAAGTATTCTTTTAGAACTAAAAATATTAATACTTATGATCTGATTTTTAGCTTGGTTGTTGTTTCTTTTGTCTTTCAGTATAATAAACCCAGTGAAACAGTGATTCCTGAATCAGTAGATGGTCTTCAGGAAAACCTAGATGTGGTAGTATCATTAGCTGAAAGACATTATTATAACTGTGATTTCAAGATGTGTTACAAGCTTACTTCTGTGTAAGTATAGAAAGCAACTTGGAGGGTCTTTTCTCATATGGTGAAATATAAAAATTATGCCTGGACTTACAGTGAATATAGTTGTTCAGTGAACTGGCATACATAATAGTTTGATAGAAAGCTTCAGGTATTTAAAATATGTAGTTTGTGTCTGGCAAGACACTTTATTTTTATGATATGTAGCAGATATACAAAGCAAAACTGCAGTTAAAGAGCACTGTGTTGCACTTCCCTCCATCCAATCCCTTCCTTTCTCTGGTATCTGCAGTTTCCTGCCTGCTTCGTGTTTGGCCTTCAGAACGAACAGGTTTGGATCAGTTGGTTAATTAGGAAGTATGATTTATCTGGCTGATTAAAAGTTAATTTTGATGTGCCAAGTATTGTGTCTCAGTTGTTACGTAGCCCAGGAATACGCTGGCTGCTCGGTTGTCAGATGGGCCAGAACAATGTGGATTGTTCTCAGCTGCTGTAAATGTGAGCACATGGCTGTGTGGAGCTGACCTGACAATTACCTTTTTAAGAAAACTGTATTTTTGTGTAGGTACTGCGTAGACTCAGAATATTAGTAGTATAAAACAGGAGGTGTGTTTTTTTGTTTTATTTTGTTTTTTTTTTTAATAGTACAGTTTTTTCTTAGCTGAAGCAAGCCATCACTATGTAGAATATCCCATGGAGTCCAGTACAAGCAAGTTTTTTTGGGAAGGCTGTAGAGGATGCTGACATTTACGTTGAATTTAAACATCTGAGTAAAATCATGATCCCGTTGAAACAAATTACTCCAACAGAGTCCATAAAAATATACTATTGCATCTTTGTTTCTGAAACTTAATTGCCTCATCCTGTCTAGCAGAAAGTGGCAGGAATAAATGTCTCCTAGAAAGACTGTCACAGATGCTGGAACTTGGAAGTGAGAGTCGGGGAAGTCCATATGACTTCAGTGTTTTAGACTGTGTTCAAGAGACCATATAATATGTTTATGTGTTCTTTTACACTTCAAGATAGTTGAAAGTATTTCAAATAAAAAATGTCATCTCACCTTTTAACTATTTCAAGGTGTACTTTTCAGAGAATGGAGCTGTGCTGTTGTATGTCTGATTTAAGAGATTCAGTGAATGGATTTCCAGACATCTTTTTTATGTGCTTAGTTTACCAAATGCCAGTGCTTAGAAAAAGGACACGTGCCTATGGGCCATGTCCTGCCCACAGTCTGTTGTCTGTGAGACTATCTTCAATTTCTAAATGCACCAGGAAGTAAAAATTTAAAACTGAGCTAAATAGATTTTCTGAGGCATACTGCTAAGTGTTAAGATCAGGAAAGGTGAGAAGTATTGGTTGAAAGTTGCTGTCAAATGTATGGAAAAGATGAACAGAACGTTGTTTGCTGGTTAAATTTCAAATAACCTGCAAACAGATGTGTATTGCATTCTGTTTTTCTGATTGTATGTTCAGGCTGCCAGAATTTTCTGTTATCCTCTTCTGTTAAGCTAACTTAATAGTTATTTTTCTGGTCGTGACATAGCCTTTATTATGCTATTAATAGTTACCTTCTAGTCACAAATAGTTTTCCGATGCCTAAAGTGTTATTTAACTTTAAAATTACACATTATAAAAGCAGCTTTCTTATAACACATTAAAGCTTTTGAAATATGCATAGCAGATTTTTTTGTTTATTTTTTTAGAGTGATGGAAAAAGATCCTTTCCATGCAAATTGTTTGCCTGTGCATATTGGGACACTTGTGGAGCTTAATAAAGCAAATGGTAAGATATACAACATTTAATATGAGTCAAAAGAAGATTGTAAAGCTCTAGTTTTAAAAAACAGTGAAGGATGCCAAGAACCCCTTCCTTGTATACTTTTAGAAAAAATAACATATTTTTCTTCCTACATACAGCTTCAAGAAAAGTGGTAACTGGTAAAGAAGGGAGCTTCAGAGCTGACAGTGGGATGGGGAAGTAGTTGTGCAAAGGGTCTGTATTTATTCATGATCTAACAACTGGGCTATGTTGCCAGAAAGTCAGTGAGCTACACTGCTTCATTTCTGTTGTTTGACTTCTGGTTTGAATGGTCTTCCTAGGGTACCTAGATGTACTTTTTCTGCTCAACAACACAATAAAATATATTAATTGAAGTAGAAGGAACTCTTTGGCAGTGTGTATGCTTAGGTGGACATGCTTTTTCCATATTAAAAAAAATTCTAGACTCTCCTTGTCTTCTCTTTACTTCAAACAAGTTAATAATCATGCAGCACCTTTGTTGGAATTACAGGAATAGCTGACTTGCAGCTGGGATGGCTTTTTCTCATTTCAGACTGCATATAAACATCCAAATCAAGTGAGGAGTTTGAATGTCTTTAAAAGCAATTGGAAAATACAATAAGGAGCTCATATGATTTGCAGTCTCTCAAAGGATGGTGCATTGTATGTACACAAATAGGTCATTAGGTGTGCTAGTACTTCTTAGTACTTCTCAATGTTTAATAAATGTACTTTTCAGTTACTTTACAGTTAACTACATCTGAAAATGTGGACAGTACTCTGATTTTTCTTCTAAGTCTGTAAAAAAAAGTTGATATTTTGTAAGTCAGTTTTCATATTTGATTTTTCTGAAGCCAAGAATTGATAAAAACTACTCCAGGACAAACCTATCAATTTAAGAGCACTGTACTCTGAAGAAACAGCAATTTCATGTACAGTAATGCTATTTCTTTTGAAATTGCATAGGCAATAGAATTGTTATCCTGTATCTCATTACTGCCACTGTTACTAGAAAATCTGTAGTTAGTTATTCTGATAACTAGAACTATTATTTTTATTAGAAAAATAATCACTTAGAATTATTCCACAAATAGAATATTTATTTGCTTTTGTCCTATTTTCAACTTCTTAATGCACAAGACTCTACATTGAAATTGACCTAGCCAGCGTGTTTTACCTCTTAGATGTAGGAATTTCAATAGTGTTTTACCTTGACAACATACATTCAAGTGTAATACTACAGGCACTTACTTTAATATATGTTCATGATGCGAGTTGTTGCAGAATTCTTAATGGGTGGGATGTGTAGCTGCTTGTTTATGTACTGTGAAGACTTACGGGCTGGGTTTGTTTGTTTTACTTAATTGCAAAACTGAATCTATTTTGAGGCAGTTTGAAACATTAATGCTAAACAGAAAATATTTTGTTTATTTGTGCATTAATACCATTAGATGTTCTGGATATTTTCTATAGAAAGCTAAAGAGCTTGAAATATCTCAGTGTTTTAGCATATTTTAATTTTGTTTTCTGTTTTTTTCCCCACTATATAGAGCTTTTCTATCTTTCTCACAAACTGGTGGACTTGTACCCAAATAATCCTGTAAGTTGTTCTAAGTCTTCATTACCACGTAGTTTTTTCTAGGTGAAAGCACGTAAAAATTGTAGAGTTAATAATTGGCTTGAGCAACAGAATTCAAAATCTGTTTCTGGATGGAGCTATTAAAAGTGGTTCACTCATTTTATTTTCTATGCATTTTAATTTTCTTCTACCAAGGTTCTTTTCTTAAATAAAGAAAGTACTTGTAAAAAGTATTCAATGTGAGGTACTCGTTTTGAATAATAATTTAAAACAAATGCTGAAGTAATAAATTTATATACCTCTCTGAGCAGCCTTTTCCAGTGTTTGGTCACTTAAATTCTTTTCCTGTTACTTGGTCTGAATTTCTCATGTTGCAGTTTGTACCCATTGTCTCCCATCCTGTCACTGCACCTCTGAGAAGAGTCTGACTCTGTTTTTTCTATTCTCTACCATTAGGTAATTGAAGATGGTAATAAGCTTTCCATTTAGCGCTCTCTTCATGGGGCTGAACAAAGCCAGTTAGATACGTACATGCCAGCAGTTCTAGCCTGTCTGTAATAGCAAATAATTTGAAAAGCTGACTGTGATTTCAGTGAAAATGTTCCCAACTTCTCTAATTACCTGTTCCTGTTTTGTGTCACCTATGGTGATGTTTCACTAAAATCAGTGTGATCTGTCTAATAATATTCTATTTTGATTTTAATGTGTAGGTGTCATGGTTTGCAGTAGGATGCTATTATCTCATGGTTGGCCACAAAAATGAACATGCCAGAAGATATCTCAGGTAAAGTTGTTTTCCTTAGTGAATCTGTTGCTGACTTGCTAAATAAATATTTGATGTTCACAATTGTTTGTAAGCTCATAAATTAAACAGAAGCCATGTTAAGCTGGTTACTGCTAAAATATTCCATTTGTTGACACCCTTTTTTTGGTACAGCAGTTTAGACATCAGCCTTCTAGATACTTTGAAAATGACATACAGACTTAGGTGGCATCTCCTTTGGTAGTCACCTGCCGGTTATGTGCCGGAGCAGTCCCTGTGTTTGCTCATGCTGCCCAGTCAACTACAGCTGGGTAGTCAAGTCGCTCTTCTTAGCAAGCTCCCAGGCTCAGGTTTCAGATCTCAAAGGGAAGAGTTAGATAGAAAATTCTGACATTTGGCTGTCTAGTTCTTCCTTTGCATGAGCAGCCTTGGACTTTTTATGTTGGTCAGTCAGTCTAGTGCTTTTTCTGTATGTATATTGATTATCAGCACTAGGGAGCAGTACCTTGCTGTGAAGTAGGGCATTTATTTGGGTGCTGTGAGCTTAAACTGAGAAGGCTTAAATCGATCTGCAAGGCTTTCATTTTTCTTCTCAAGACCTTTATAGACAATACATGTAAAGACAGGTTAGTAATCTAGACTGTTTAAATGCCTGATTATTATGAGAAAACCACTTAAATTCCTGGCAAGTATCACTGTGAAATTCTTCAAGAAGCTGTCCTGAGTGGTTTTGGCGGGAAAATAAAGAACAACTTTATTAAATCTGTAAGCATTCCTAGCCAGGCAGGGTCTATAGATATGTTGGTAGGGAATGGGTTTTGGGGAAGAATCAGAATTCAGGGTAGTTCTGCTAAAGAGGAAAAAAGGTATGCTAAAAGTGAAATAGTAACAAGATGCCCAGATTTTTTGGACAAGAATGATAGTGTACAACTACAAGGCTAGGGACAACTGTGGGCTAGCCCATAATTTTTAGAAAAGTATCTGGAGATACCACAGGTGAAAACACAAGCTCCCATATAATTGTTTTGGAGTCACAGGACATCACGCTGGAGCATGTTCAACAGGATAGAAGGCACAGCCGGGAAGTACTATGTAGCACATAAAGGAAATATCATTCTGGCTGCTCCAGAAGGGGCCATCTGCATCTTTCACATCTTGCAAAGGGCTTATCTCATCTCAGCACCAGTTAGGAAAACAACATTTATGATAGAATATAATCCATTTGAAGTAATAATATTGTAATGTGTTGCTGTTGACAAGACGTCGTCTGTGGAGAACTCAAGATGGATGTGAGACATTTGAGTTGAATTCAAGAGAAGACAGTTAAATGAACATTCTGGAGAAGGTGGCCAATGAGGAAAATTTTTTAAGTGATTGAAGCTGTTAGGATGTAGAATGGGAAGATGCAAGTGTTAAAATATTAAACGTTTTGTCCCAGGAGACAGAGAACAAACTGTTCTCAAAGATCTGTGATGAGAAATAAAGAGTTTAACTGTGAAAAACAAGATTTAGACTAAATGCTAGGAAAAAGTGAAATGCTTGAGGATAGCTAAGCAATAGCATAGATTGCTTGTGGAACATGTGCAATCTCCATGTCAGAAGCTTTTAAGAAAAGATTGAGCACATCTGTTGTGACCTGTTTGGTTATGAAGGCCCTTGCCTTCAGACAGAGAAAATACCCTACAGAAATTTCTAATGTTCCTGTCAAGTCTGTCATTCTGTAGAGACTTGCAGGTAGCGTCTTCAGCTCAGGACTTGAGTGATATTTTGTCATCCTCTCTGATGCACAGCAACTGTCTGCAATATGAGAAATAAATACTCTTGTTTTCATTAAGGCTACTACAATTATTTAGCAGGATTTAAATGCACGGTTCAATCTAAGAGTTCATTTGGTATTTTCACATCCTGCTTGTGAAACTTATATTTGCTAGAATATATTTATTTTTTAATGTATAGCTAGAATTTTGCAATACATTATGAATCACTACTAAGGTTTTCTGAATTTTGCACAATTAATCTATTATATCATTGGTTGTTTAGTAATATCAAACAATTCCTGTTGGCCATGAACAGCAACAGACATAATACAATGAATGTGTAATAAGTGCTAAATAGATTGAATTTTTACAATTAACTTTGTTTACCTATGATCACTACAGAAGATTATCTTAATAGATGCCTAACTATGTCTCATAGTATTGCTATGTAAGTGGTTTCTGAAGCAGATGGAATTTAATTTCAGATGTGTTTGCTTGTGACTTGCTCTTGTTTTTAGCAAAGCTACTACACTTGAGAGAACCTACGGACCTGCGTGGATAGCATATGGACATTCATTTGCAGTTGAGAGTGAGCATGACCAAGCAATGGCTGCATACTTCACAGCTGCACAGCTCATGAAAGGGTATGTCAAAAAAGTCATATTCAGAAAAATTAAAATTAATCCATAAATAGTGTAGAACATCGACCTATATCCCTTTAAACCATAGCAAGACATTTGCAGCAATTACTTGGTAGAGACCAAAGGAGAAAAAAAGCCCCAGATTTCATGATCTACATTTAACTCCACTATTTGTGATTACTGTTGTGATTTTCTAAAGTTAAGATTTATATTTAGGTAATCTATGTTCTACCTGAAAGTTCTCTGAAATTTGTGAATCATGTTTGTCATACCAGGTCATAAACTGCCATATAGTAATACCTTGGACAGCTGTTTCATGCTGTAGGGGTTGTAAGATGAGTAGTGGACTAATCATGTTGAATTTCATGTAAAACTATTGTATTGGTAAGTACAATACAGTATTATTTTTAATATATATTATTATACAATAAATAAAAATACAATACACAGTAGTGTTTGGTAAATGTAATCCCTTCAATTATTACTTCTTCCATGTTCTATTTGTAAATGAAATGTATGAAGGAAACTACAAAAAACCACTCTCATAACTAATTTAAGCACTGAGAAAATATGTGTAATTCCAGAGCAGGTTACAATTATATATTGGAATTCAAATTCTTGTCAATAACTGACAAAGATGTGAAGTCTTTTAACTGCCCGTTAGGTTAATAGTCCATTGAAATCAGCTGTTGCTTGGATGTACATAAACAAATGGAAACACAGTTGGCGTCTCTTTATAGTTTGTGATGCAATTCCTAATAAATGCATGTTTGTTTTTTTGTGGGTTTTTATTTTTCAGGTGTCATTTGCCGATGCTCTATATTGGACTGGAATATGGTTTGACAAACAACTCAAAGTTAGCTGAAAGGTTTTTCAGCCAAGCTTTAAGCATCGCACCTGAAGATCCTTTTGTTATGCATGAAGTCGGAGTGGTTGCATTTCAAAATGGAGAGTAAGCTTGCCAAATAGGATTAAATACTGGTTTATTCTGAAGTGTAAAGTGCCAGTTTATCTACTGAAGTACTTAAATTGAAGTATAGTTTCTTTTGGTTCTGGTTTAGGTGTTTAGTCTAAACCCTTGCTTTCTACATTGTTCTTTGTTGCTTAAGATTGAAAGAGGAACATACAGAGCTTGATTATTATCTTGTGTGTGCCTGTCATTGGGTAGTTGAATTGCTTGAAAAAGCCTCTATCTGCCCACAAGTGCACACATTCTATAAAATTTTGTACAGCAAAATATTTTGTCAGCTCAGGAGGTTCCAAATATATTCTGAAAAAAAACTAACAGATAAAAGAAGTGTTTAGTGACTATTCTTGGTTGCTTCTGATTTTTTTAACTTTGTCGTGTTAGCTCTTAGGAGCACATGCAAAATATACCCAAACATAAATTACTGGGTTTTTACATCTAATTTCGCTCATACAATGAAATAATGTCAAAGAACTTTTCCTGGCAATACAGTTTTCTTGTACTGCTAATGAAAACTCTTAACTAATTTACTTTTCTTTCCTCCCACCTCGTCAATTCATAGCTGGAAAACTGCAGAAAAGTGGTTTCTTGATGCACTGGAAAAAATCAAAGCTATTGGAAATGAGGTATTTTTCCTAATAACACACATGATCGTAAATTTGTAAAACTCCAGGAAATTCTGTAATATCTTGTGACAAAATACGTTGTGCTTATTTTAAGATAAAAGCAATACAATGTAAATTTGACTTTGAAATTTGACCCATCTGCTTGTAATAGAGTATATTTTGTTTTTAGATGAGATTGGGAAAAGGCAAAAAATAAGTGTGGAGAGCAGAATCCAGGTCTCATTCTCAGTCTGGGGGCATAGTAGACTAATGGTTCTTGACTAGAGGGTGGAACTGGGTACACATGAGATGGTTTCTGCCACCTTAAGTGTCAACCATTTCTTGAACGACTTCCACTTTAGTTAGGACATAATCCTATAGGTGTGGAATTGTTTTCTCTCTACCAGCTAGAGCCACTGTGTGGGAATGGGCCCAGGGATGCTTCACTGACTTCTTGAAAGCAACCATAGTAATCCCTGGCAAAAAGTTTGTGAGGAAATGTGCTCGTAGTTCAGGTGCTTTTGTGAATCTGAAGTCAACCATTACAACCCTGATTCCTCAAATGCTGGGACATGCAAATGAGTTTGTACCTATTGGTAGTACCACTTATTTTCTTTGTGTGACATAATTTTGTCTAAAGAAACACATTGTACTAGAGTGACTTCAGATTCCTTAATGGAAGCACTATCACCTTGTGACAGGCTTATTGTGAATTTTAAGATAGGTTTTCTTAATTTTTAGCTTAAATTGAGTTAATGAGGACACCACCTCATGCTACTATAATTGTTTACAAAGGATGTCTGATCAAGATAATGAAATTGCTTCTAGAGTACAATAACACTTCTATAAAGTGGAAAGCACTGAAAAAAAACTATAATTTTCGTGTCAACAAGGCACACATTTACTCAAACAACCTGAACAGATACCAATTTGTGCACTTCTTGTTCTATTTTAGTTAAAGTTGTATTGTTGTATATGTGAATGCCACAAACTTCTATGTATGGCATTTTTCTTATGTAAGAAGTACTAAATATCAACATATCTATAAACAGCAAAATGGAAATTTAGAATTAGAATGGGAAACACCTAAAATAGAGATACAGAGGTGCCCTTACATTGTTATAAATCACAATTTCATAATGTAATCAAGTCCAAATGATTTTTAATTTCAACAAAAAGTGTTTTAAGGACATTGGCTGAGGTTGTCATCCGTGTGCCTCATAAATGAGCTCATTTATTTAGAGCAGATGAAGTGAAACTATGGAGAAGACAGTTAAAAGACCTTCAGTATTTATAATTATTTTACAAACACATAATTTGGGGGGGGTCTTTAGTGCTTCTAGTCTGAGAGACTTAACATGATTTTTAGTTCGGTAGAAAACAAAGTTTGTTTGATTTGCATCCAAGTTTCAGTTATCACTGACTCATTAAAGAAATTCAATTGGGTTTGCAGAATGGGAAAATTAGAGAAATGAGTTATTGAATAAATGTTTCAAGCTTAAAATGTGTTTTGAAAAGAATTGAAAATGCTTGTGATATTTTTGTTGGTCTTGAATGAATTGTCTTGTTCATTTGTTTGTTTTTGTTTTTTTTAAAGTAAGCAAAATTCAGTTACAATCTGGGACAATGCAGTTATCTGAACTGTTGTATTATTTTGCAGGTAACAGTTGATAAGTGGGAACCTTTATTGAACAACTTAGGACATGTCTGCAGAAAACTCAAGTAAGCAGAGAGTACTGGAGCTCCATTTATCTGGAATACTACACAAATGAGTGTTCTCTAGGCCTGCTTCTCATTTACATCACGATTATACACCATGTGAGAGCAGTGTAGAAGCACCTTTTAAGAACAAGATTCCCTAAATCAGCTTGTGACCGTAAATCCTTTAGTCATCCCTTATATCCAGTTTCCTACATGCAAGCTAAAGTACTTGATGTAAAAACCTTTCCTTAACTATTGATTCTTACTGGGCAGAAATTTGGTTGTGGGATTTTAGGTCTTTTTATGGGTCTGAATTTGAACTGGCTGCTGTCCTAGTCGTGACATGGTTCAGCCTGTCTGCTGATTTAATTAAAACAAAGGTGGTTCTGTACTGATTAATTGCTTAGATCAGTGCTTATGTTTTTTTTTATTGACATGATATATTCAGTGATATTAACACAGCAATAAAATATTAGTTTATGGTTTTCAAGAACAGAACTATTATTTCATTTCATATTTCCATTCTAGGAAGAGAAAAATAAAGTGCAAAGTACATATGCAAGCTTTAGCAGTTTTAACATAGATAAATGTTTTCTCATTAATTAATCTGATTTTAACCAGTGTTTTCTTCTGTTTAATCAGTGCCATAAATATATTTTTTTAGTGTAAAGGTTTTAATTGTCCAGTTGGTGTACACTGTAATTTGTTTACAGCTCCTAATAAGAATGTGATTATGGTAGATATAAGTTGTACTTCTGCTTTAGTAGTAATTGTTTTGTGCTTGAATAGCCAATTAGTCTTCATTTTCCTTCTGACATACGGATGTGTAATAGTCACCCTTTCTGCCAAGATCAAACAAAAGGCGCTGCTTCTGGAATCTATTAATGAGTATAATTGCAGGTTTTTTCCAAATACTTGTTTCAGTTATAAATTCTTTTGTCTTTTTTTAATTTCTACAAAAAATTAGTAGCTGCTTACATCACACTTAAGACAACATATGTTGTATTATTTGTTCAGGTTCAGAAAGCCAACCTAATGTATTTCTACATCCTTGTAAACCATCTTTCAAGAAAATCAAGTTGAGAATTTAGGCAGCTGTGCATATGCTTTGATAACTTTAAAAACTCCATAATAAATAATTTACTAGTGTTCATAATACATGTTGTTGCTAGTATGAAAAAAAATTACTGGATATATGTCCACTCATTAGCATCATGCAGTTGAAATTGCAAGCAGCATATTAAAATACAATGGTTGTTAATTGGACAGGTAAATACTATGAATGAAAATAAAATCCAAGTAATGGGAAAGTCTTGTGCAGCAAGCAAACAGTTGCATAATTTTTCTGCCTCAGTTATTACTTAATGCCCTCTAACATCTTCATATGTTGCTGTTTGCATAATTTCCTTATAACTATAGACATTAACATTTCTTCTGAATAGACAATTGCTGTCTTGGCACTCCGATGTCAAATGTAATAATTTAATTTCTCAGAGTAATGCCATAATCTGCATTTAATCCCCGTTTTATAAAATAATGAATGCATTAAGCAGTCTAATTAATGGATCATTTTCAAAGAAAGGGTGATTGGTGTTTGACAGAAATTACTGATATTGTGTAAACCTTTTCTGATAGAGAAGGCAGCAAAATGGAAGTGACAAAAGTACCAGTGTATGTAGTGCTCACAGGTTGTGGAATTTCTGCCCAGATTGCTTTTCTCAATTTGAACAATGAGTGATTTATTCTGGTATTGCTCCTTCACTCCCCTGGGGAGGAAAATGAAAGCTATAGAAGGAAAGCTAATGTTACAATGAGCACCATTAACCATTTAAAGCAATTTACTGTATCAAATTGCTAAGATCATCTCCAAATGGGGCCTAGCAGTCGGCAGCTGTTATACTACACAAGGAGAACAGTGATTTCTCAATTACGTTGAGGAAGAAAATTGTCAATATCCGTGAACCTTTTGTGCATTCTATTATGTTCAGAGTACGAAGCAATAATTTTTAAGTTCTTGCAAGAGTGCATGCTGCTGAGCTAAGGAAAATACTGATATACTACTATTAAAACACCTTTCACCCTGAGGCTTACTAATAGGACTCCTGTGTTTACTTCTACCAGGAAATATGAAGAAGCGCTGGAATACCATCGCCAGGCGCTAGTGCTCATTCCTCAGAATGCTTCTACTTACTCTGCCATTGGCTACATACACAGTCTAATGGGTAATTTTGAAAGCGCCATCGACTATTTTCATACGGTATGTAACTGCCTTAAATGAAAAGTGCTGGTCACAGATTCTATTATTTACCGTTTCATTCTGGTTTGGTTTTGAGACAGAGAAACGACTTTTTTTTCCAGCCTCCAAATTATTGTTTATTTTATAATCTTAAATTTTTTTGAAGAGTCAGCTTAAGTTTTCTTTTGATTTAGTAAAAAATGGCCACTTTGTGAAACTAGTTGAATCCTTTGTTAAAAATTAATTGCATTTCATAGTTGTCATATACATGTTAAACCTCTCATACTGCTGAAATAATCAAAAATACTTTCAACCTATACCTTCAAGAACATGTTTTACAGTAAGCGCAACATTTAAACTATTTTCTGTTGTCTCAGATTTATCTTTATTATATGGTACGTATATATTATTATTGCGGAACAGTTTTGCTGATTTCACATTTTCATAGAGTAACAGTGAATTTCCCTCAGTTGAATATTCAGTGTTCAAGAGGATTGGCTTGAACTTAGCTGCAGTTTTATTTACCTAGAAGCTTGTATTACATAGATTCAATTGTAATTACTTTAAGCGTGTCTCAGTCTATTTCGTTACAGATTGTAGCTTAGCTATACAAAATTAAGTTCCTCACAGATTTTATAATCATTATTTTTACTAGTATATTTCATGATTTGTGTGTGATTCTCTGTATACATATCCTTTTCAGGTTTTGGTTTTGTGCTTTGCTTGCTTACTACTTCAGCCAGTTCATATGACAGTGTTATTTTGGTTCTGCAATATTTTGCTTTTACAGTGATGACTATGCTCTGATAGCATTGTAAAGTAACAAAACAACAATCGTGGACTTAAGATTTAAAAGGTTTTATTTGCTGCTGAATACTTACTGTTGTTTTTTAATAGGCCCTTGGTCTTAGGAGAGATGACACATTTTCAGTCACAATGCTTGGACATTGCATAGAAATGTATATTGGTGATTCAGAAGCCTACATTGGTAAGTCTTTCACTTGAGTGACTCATAAAGTCATTGAGTCCTTTGAGAGGAGTCTTATTCTTACATCAAGAAAGGCTGTCTACTGTTACCTAGTTAGCTTATAAAATAGAGTATGTTTTCATTTGTTTGGTGTGCTTGTTGTGGTTGAGGGGTGGTGGTGTTTATAATAGTTTAATGAGACAGAACTTATCAGCAATTGCAGATGACCACTGGTTTTTGTAACCATCATGACAGTAAGTTCTTACCATCATAAGAAACACTTTGCCATTGGAGGTGGTGATGGTTTCTTTCATAGAAGATATTGATTTGTGGCAGCTTAGAAACCAAAAAGAATGGGGAAAAACAAACCAGAAATCTGGAGTTAGAAAATCAGGACACTAATGCTAATACTGCTGTAGAGAGATATGGACAAGGCATTTCACCATGTCAAAACTCTGTGGAGACAGGATAAATTCTTCTGCTTGCAAAAACAGAGCTTTGCATATGGGAAAAAAAAAAAGTGCTTCATAACAGTAATATACTATAGTGCCGTAGTTTGAAATGTTCTTAAACTTTCTGCCCCCCAAAAAACTTTATAGCAACATACTTCTGCTTCGTTGAAATTACTGATTTATCTGTAATGAACACAATTGATGTCCTGTCAAGCATGTTAATGACAGTGAAGCCAGTTAAAGCCATCTGTGTGCTCTGTTGCTTTTCCTGCAGATTTTTTGCACAATTGAAGCAGATGTTTCTTCTCAATAATTGTCTTGCTCCATATGTAGCAAGCTAACACATCTGGAAGAACCATGCAGCTGTATGATATGCATTGATGCAAACCATGCTGTGTGTGACTTAAACAACAAAAAAAGCCTCTGAAGAGAATAGGGCAGGCAGTTGACAATTACTTCTCATAACAGACTTTTAAATCTGAGTTATACTTCATCTATTGTGCTTCTTTCAAGAAGGAGGCTGCTGGATTTTTTTCAGAACAACTCTATTCAACTTCAGTTATTAGCAGCGACAGCTGCCTGTCAGTCTGAAAGCAGAGAGTTGTGGTAGTTTCTGGATTATAGTTTCTTTGAGATACATTGTTTGGGAGTGTTTATTTGCAACAACCTAATGCTTTTACTGTTTTCCTAGGAACAGAGATCAAAGACAAATTAAGATGTTATGACTTTGATGTACACACAATGAAGACATTAAAGAACATAATTTCACCTCCCTGGGATTTTGGAGAATTTGACATAGAAAGACAAACTCTGGATGAAAGTGGCATAGTAACATTAGAGACGACACAGCAAAGGAAAAGTACAGATAATGGTCGCCCATTGGAAGAAACATTTGAGATTGAAATGAATGAAAGTGATATGATGTTAGAAACATCAATGTCAGACCATAGTACATGACCATAAATATTGGTAGAGAGCTCATTTTGTTTAAGTGTAGTATGTTTGTTTTAGCATTTTTGTTAGAGTGTTATACTTTCAAGAATTTGCTATTTTTATATGAATTCAAACAACCACTCTATACTTAACACCAGAGAAATAATGCTTGCCTTAAGGACCGTTTAAAAGCATACATGATGGACTGTTTCTACAAAATTAATCATACATGATGAAGTAAAAAATAAATTCACTTTTTTTTAAACTGTTTACTGGTCCATGTGTCTGCCATCAGTAAGACTATGAAGGTTTAAAAATAGTACTTAACATGGAACCATTTGCAGTGTTGTTAAATGTAATAGCCAGTCTAATATAGTATTATTGTGGCTTCTGAGTTCTCATCCTGTCTGTGAGGAATGCTTGCTTAGTAAATAGACGAAAAAAAATCCATGAAGTTTTATACTTGCTACTTTATAAATATGTATTCCTTTAAGGAGCAATTTCAATGGTTTTCTGTCATTTGACTCAAATTTGGCACACATTCAGTTGATGACAAAGCATGTTTGTTGTACGTTATCCTAGTTTCAGTTCTTTCTCATTATTCTATATTGTATTATTGAGAGTTCATTTAAGAACTGTTTTTGGTAAGCTGACAACCACCTTGAATAGCATAAACATAAAGAGAACTCAGTCTTACCTGCAGTTAGCATTACAATAAAGTTGTAAGCCACAGTGTAGCACTGTAGGGACCACAGTAATTCTCTTCACACATGGTTGTTTTGTCATTGCAAAGGATTAACTAAATAATACACGTACACCATTTTTACAAGTCTCTGAAGTGTGGTATTTTTAAATGTCATTAGTTCACTGAAAAATGAAGTGTATGCCTCGGAAACAGAAGCAGTGATTTGTCTATTCACTAAACAGGGCGGGTCTGTTTGCCTTTGCAGCATGAATGTTGAATGTATTTTATGTAAATTTTTCCCTTGTTTTTCCCCCAAATATCACTGTGTGGGGCTTAAAATTAAAAACTTAATCCTACAAGCTGTCATAATATTTTCTTCTGTGACTTTCAGCTAAGTTTTAGCATTTAATGTTTAGAATAGATTTCCTGAAGTTGATCAGTCCAGATTTTAGTGTGAAGTACTTCAGAACTGAAGAACTAGCTATTTTTCTGCAAAGATTTTTCATGAAATACAAATACGATTTTTGTTTTAGTCAGCAAAATAAAATAATTGGTCTAAAGTGTAATTTCGACAGAGTATCTCAGTACACTTGTGTTAACATGTAAACACATTTTCAATTATACTTTCAGCCTGAAACTTATATATTTGGTTATTGTGATATAATTTTCATCCACTTTATTGGGGGGAGGTATAAAAAAACCTGACATATTAGTGTGATACATGAAATATTTCCTATGCCTCTTTTTGGCAATTTATATAACTAAGAGACAAGGGCTGAATCCAAGTACCTGTATTGAAACCTTGTCATTTTTGCTTTTCAGCAGTCCATCTTTCTTGATTAATGGTCCTTTTAACTTTAAGGTAGGCAATGTTTACTTTTTTCCTGATGAATGGGTAACAAAGGATGGGCTGATGCTGTAAACTTTTGAGTGTTTGGTTTGGTTTTTTTTAATTTTGTAAAGATTTTGCATAAACTGGAAAATATAAACTACTACTTAACATCCCACTACATCTGTCTCGTGGCTCATTGAGTTCTCAGTGGTCAGGTTCTGAATCTTGAGGAATATACGGTTAGTAGAGCCTAATACATAGAAGAAGTTGCTAGGTGGGAAGGCCTTAATTTACCTGAGGGTTCTTATTAGCCAATCTGAAATACCTGCTAGTAAACTGAAATGCTAATTTTCCTTTTTTCCCCTGCTTTGCCTCCTTATTTGCTTGCTGTGCTGCTTGGACAGACTTTTTTTGCTCTGACTGTGTCTTCATTCTTTGTTTTAACAGCAACTGCGCACTCACTGTTGAAACCAAGTTGGGTCCAAGAGATCCCCTTGCTGTCCTATGAACACCAACACACTATTGTAGAGAAGTCTGGTTCTGTCCCGCTAACAGCAGGAATTCTGTGGCTCCACAGAGAGAATTAAAAACGCCGAAGTTCCCATTCCATATGCTAGAACATATGGATGGAAGTATGTGTCCAGTTCAGAATTCAGTACCAATCCTATATTTTCTTAGACATTAAGAAGTGAGGTGAATTAAAATGTTTTACTTCCTAGTTCTAAAGCGCTTCACCCAAAGTTGCACTTTCTTCTCAAAAATTTAGGATGAACCATAAGTCTTCAGCAGAAAAGTCTATCCAAGCAGAGTGCGGGGAAAAATGAATCATTCACAAAGCGAAGGTATCTTCTGGCCAGCATTGGGTCTCTTTGGTATGGCTGGCTAAAAAGTTCATACAGACGGTTTTCTTTTCTTTTGGTATCTGGCAGCATGTGTGCATGGTTCAGATGACTTCTTAATGCTTAAGGGAAACTGGAGATTTTTCTTGGGCACACTAGAAGACTCTGGCCAGTTAAGACTCTATAAGGAGTGTGTCTCAACAGCTACTGTATTAGGCAAGTCTCATCCTTTAAAGGATCTTTTGGTAGTTATTTTTACATCTGTGCTTATGTATCCTGAATGATCGTAACCAGGAAGACGTGGATAAAGAGAAGGCAAAGGCTTGTTGCTGCACACAGAGCAGCAATATTACTAATAAAGAGCTGAACTTTGTTTTATATATATATTTTTTTTTAATCCAGCATAGGTAAATGTTAATAGTTTTCTAGTAAGATATAATGGCAATTTCTACATGGAAGCTTGCAAAAAAAAAAAGTCTTCTAGCAAATCCGGCCTTTAGTCTATTGACAGGCATGGATAGAAGCCTTGGGTTGTGTCCTTTTTTCTATGTTACTACTATTTTCATTGACAAAATAGTTTAAAAGTTTGATAAAAGTTAATATTTCTGTCTACACTCCCCAGTTACAGTCTGATGGTATGTCAGCTCTGATGACAGTACTGGTTTATAGTATTCCTGCCCCACCTGTAGGAATCTTCTTACCCCTGTGCTGCTTCCTCAGTTGCAGCAATACCAATGTTTGTGTGGTTATGTTGTGAATCAAATCAGGGAACTGGTCCAGCACTTAAATCTTTTATCTATCTGATCAGTTCTCAGGTTCAAAGACAGCAAACCGCTGTGTTAGTATTATCAGTGGGGCAGAGTGGCAGGAGTGGGAAGAAATGCAAGAATAGGTGTTGCTGTATAGGCAGCACATCCTGATGCTGCGCCTTGGCAGGTATCTGCTGGAGGTTTTTTGGCTGGCTGTCATTTATTGGCATTAAAAGTTACCTAGAAAGAAACACATGCAAGTATCCTAGATTGTGACTGACTTTTCCTGGATGTCGGAGGAATTCTCAATATGTCTTGGCTTGGCTCCCAGCCCTTTGAGAAGCTACAGCTGGGTTAAGGGTTGTGAGCTGGTTGATAACATGTGTCTTCTAGACAGGACTTGAGGGAAAATTTCTCTCTCCTCATTTATCTTCTGTTCAGTGTTTTGGTCTGTTCTGTCCAAACCCTTGCCTTTGTACCAGCAACTCCTGCTGTGCCCTAGTCTTCTGCACCTGTCCTGCTCCAGTCCTGCTCCTGCCTGGACTCTGCTTCCTAGATAGTGCATGGTACATTTCTGGGTTATTCTGACATTCTGATTTTCACCCTGGCTCTTGAGTTATTAATTTTTGTCTGACTTGACCTCAGGTTTTTGGCTTTGCTTCAAGTCATTGCCTTGATTGGCTTTGGCCACTGGGTACAAGGATCAAGGACTTCATCAGGATGAGTAGTTTATCCACATCTCCCCAAAAAAGACATCCTCTCTCTGTCACATAACCACCCCTTTCTTCTGTAAGGATCAGTCTTGTCCCAGAGTGGAGTGACCTGGCTGTTGCCTTAAATGTTTTCTGAATAGGTTTGAAAACCCACAAGATATTTCTGCAAAACAGTTCTCCAACAGTTTCTGCTCAGGTACTAATACCTAGAAGATTTGAAGAGAAATAACACATTTCAGAGTTTCCTTGGCCATGTATTTCCTTTGTGTTGTGGACAGCTGTTTGAGGACCAACAATGCAGCAGCATCTTGGCACTGACCCTGTGTCTCCTGCTTAAAATGCAGATATTTTTGCTCATTCTGTATAGTTTGAGTAGCTCCAGAGGAGTCCATTGGTATACCTGTGATATGTGCACTTACTTCAGAATTTGCTGTGCCTCTGCCACCAAGCCCAGGAGAAGTAGTCCAAGACATCCCAGCTCAAACAGGACTTTCAATAAACTTTCTGGATCTAGACATTGCAAAATTAATCAACAGCAATTCAAGACTGAATAAACCTTGATCTGATTGATCGGCCACTACTTACTTCCAGATCAGTCAGATCAGACCTGTTTGCTTTGGGAGGGTCTCAATTCAGGGACACCTGGCAGGTGAGAGACTATTCTGAAGCTATATTGGTATATACCCCACACATTCTTGTCCTTATTCCACTCATTACTGGTGACCACCCCAGTGATTTGCCACTGCCAGAGGCTGGACAGTGGCACTGATTCTGCAACCCTTTGTACTTTCTTGTTTGATATGTTTCTCTTATTCGTTAAGATAAATCAGATGCCAAACATCTACCAGTGTTTGACAAAAGCTATTGGGGCTGATGGAGAAGGCCACAGGATGTGAGGCTCTGTAGGAGCAAGAGTAGCAGCTGAAATTTGGGAAACTAGTCAGGAAATCAGGGAGACACCAGCCAGCAAAGCTCTCAAGGCTGCTGCACAGCCTGGGAGGCCGAGGCTGGCAGGGCATTGCCTGAGTGCAGGCACCACTCTTCTGGGTTGCTGAGGTATTTGCTGCAGCCAGAAGACTCGTGAGCTGACACAAAAAATGAGCAATGGCCTCTTTTGTCTGCCTTGTTTTCTCCCCAGGACCTGGCTAGCCTTCAGGCCCTGCATCCTGAGGCTCTGGGTGACATGTCCCCAAGGTGGTTGTGGCCATCCTGCTGTACGAGGCAGAGGCAAGGCTATGGCTGAGGGAGGCCTGAGCCAAGAGGCCTCTGCAGCCAGGGCCACAGGGTATCTGTGAGCTTAGGTTGAGGCTGTGAGAGGAGGCAAATGTCTCTGTCCTCCGCTCCCCACCACCACACCATAAAAGGGTCTCTCCCTGCCATCAGGGAGGATGTGGATGGTGATGGCGGCAGCAGTGCCTCCCCACTTGGTGGAGAAGGGTCTGGGGGTGTTGGACATGAGCCAGCAGTGTGGCCATGTGGCAAAGAAAGCCAACAGCATCCTGGCTTGTATCAGGAATCGTGTGGCCAGCAGGACTAGAGAAATGATCATTCCCCCGTACTTGGTGCTGGTGAGGCCCACCTTGAATTCTGTGTTCAGTTTTGGGCCCCTCACTATAGGAAAGACACTGAGGTGCTGGAGCGAGTTCAGACAGAGAAGGGCAACAAAGCTGGTGAAGGGTCTGGAGCACAAGTCTGATGAGGAGCGGCTGAGGGAACTGGGGCTGTTTAGCCTGGAGAAAAGGAGGCTGAGGGGAGACCTTATCGCTCTCTGCAACCACCTGAAAGGAGGTTGTAGCATGGAGGGGGTTGGTCTCTTCTCCCAGGGAACAAGTGATAGGACAAGAGGAAATGGTTGAGCCGGGGGAGGGTTGAGATTGGATATTGGGAAGGATTTCTTCACCACGAGGGTTGTCAGTCATTGGAACAGGCTGCCCAGGGAAGTGGTGGAGTCACCATCCCTGGAGGTGTTTAAAAGACATGTAGACGAGATTCTTAGGGACATTGTTAGGTTATAGTTGGACTCCATGATCTCAATGGTCTCTTCCAACCAAAACGATTCCACCATTCTATGACCGCTGAGGGGATGAGGAGGGGGAGCCCTGCTCGCCCTCCCCCCCCCAACTCTCGCGAGATTCCGCCAGGCCACCGGCCAGTTCTCGCGAGGTTTCCGCCTGGCTGCGGGCAGCGGCAGCCGCGGGTCCATGCGGTCGGAGCGGGAGGCCGGGGCGGGGCTCATGCGGGGCGGCGGCCGCGAAAAGTGGCCCATGGACACCCCGCTGCGACGGGAGTCGCCCCGCCGCGACCCGGAGGCTCCGTCAAACCCGCCGCCGCCGCCTCCTTCACCGCCGTCCCCGCTGCCGCCGCTTCACCCGACGCCGGTTAAACAGCGAGATGAGAAAAAAACGGCTTTGAGCAAAGTGAGGGGGCGCGAGCGGGGAACGGGGCGGGGGGGACGGGGGGCGGGGGGTGTGTGCATGGGAGAGGCCTCTCTGGTGGGGGATGTCAAAGGACCGGGCAAGTTTGCACGGCGCGGGTGGGCTCTGTTCAGCAGGCTGGGTCTAATGTCAGGAGATTGAGGTATTTAAACGGGTATTTCTTCATCTGCAGAAAGAGGGTGTTGATTCACCTTAATGTTTTGAGATCAAAAGCAGCAGCGCTGCTTTTTTCACTCCTTTTTTTTTTTTTTTTCCCGTGCCTTTTTTGCCTTTAATTCTTCAGAAATCAAGATGGGCTGTTGCAGTGGCAAAGCAGCTCCTGCAAGGACAAGAGCATTTCTCTCTACGGCTTTATTCGAGCACTTTGCAAAGGATACTTTCCATATAGAGTACTGTGAGGTTTGATTTATTCCCATTTTCTTAACTGGGAAACTGAAGCACTGAAGATCACTATAACTTAAGTTAAATTCAGATATTGGCAAGAAATGGAAATAGAGTGTCGGGAGCTTGATGGCCATTTTACTGTTTTATGTGCTGTTTTTTTTCCATCCCAAAGGTTTCCCTACAGTTTCCTGGCCTTTATTATTAGCCAGTTTACCCAAATGTGGTGGGTTGACTTCAGGTGGCTGCAAGACATCCAGCCAGCTCCTCTCTTACTCCTTGCTCAGCAGGACAGGGGGAGAAAATAAGATGAAAAACCTCATGGATTGAGATACAGACAAGGAGATAACTTACCAAGTGTCTTTACAGGCAAACCAGACACAACTTGGAGAAAATTAATTTATGACTAATTTAAAAAAAAAGTAGAATGGTGAGAAGCAGAGATTAAAACTAAAACACCTTCCTGCCCTCCCACCTTCCTTCCCAGGCTCTACCTCCCCTGCCCCCAGGCAGTGCAGAAGGATGGGGAATGGTGGTTGCAGACAGGACATAACAGCTCCTCTCTGCTGCTCCTTCCTCCTCACGCTTTTCCCCTGCTCCAGCGTGGGGTCCATGCAATGAGATACAGTCCTTCATGAACTGCTCTGCCTTGTATTCCTTCCCACATGCTGCTGTTCTTCATGAACTGCTGCAGCCTGAGTCTTCTCCAGGGCTACAGTCCTTCAAGATAAAGCTGCTCCTGTGTGGTCTCTCCGCAGGCTGCAGCTCCCTCTAGGGTACCTCTGCCTGCAGTGGTGTGGGTTCCCCATGAGCTGCAGTGTGGATATCTGTTCCAATAGTAGGACAGCCTGCTTCTCTGTGGTCTCCTTCATGGGAGTCTCTGCTCCAGCACCTGGAGCACCTCCTCCCCTCCTTCTCTCACCTTGGTGGCTGCAGGGCTGTTTCTCACACCTTTTTTCCCTTGCTCCTCTGTCTCACACACTGCTGTGCAGCCTTTTCTGTCCCTTCTTAAGTCGTCACTGAGGTGCCCTCGGTTCAGCCATGCCCTGTGGTGGGTCCCTTGGAGTTGGCTGGAACTGGCGGTGTCTGATGTGGGACAGCTCCAGCCTCTTCTCAGAGGGGCTGCCCCACAGCCCCTGTTGCCAGCACTTGGACATATAAACCTAATACACCAAGATACCATTGTAGTAAAAGACTTTAAAGTTGGTTTAAATAATTTTAAAAAGAGATAGTGTAAAAATGTTGTGTAGTCAATATCTGCTTTTTGATCAGTTTTTAATGTCTTTTGCTCTTGGCTAAACTGTGTTGGTTCTCAAGCTCTTCATGAGAATATTTGCTATCATCATACAATTTTACAATGTTAGCAGAAACTGAGATAGGGGCATTGTTCTGTCTCTCAGCATGTCCAAGAAGGTAAATCATTAGGAGGCTGATGCTCCAATTAAAGATCCCAATTTGAGGAAGAGCTTTTAAAGAGGAGCAGTATAATTTGTTTAGTCTCTTTCTGCAGTATTTAGATCAAAGATAAAACTCTGTTTTCTTTTAAATGTGCAGGTAGTTATTCGACGGCTTCCTCCTTGTCTAACTAAGGAGCAACTGGAGGAACAGCTACATCCTCTACCTGCCCATGATTATTTTGAGTTTTGCACTGCTGATCCCAGGTGAGAATGAGCTGTTTGTGTAGGTTTTCAGGTGTTTAAAACCTAATTAGGGTATTTTGGACACACGAGATCGCATATTGTTTTGCTCTTTGTTAGTTACTTAAAGTATTTATGAAAAACTGGATACATATGCAGAGAGTATGCATTTCTGCCCTTTTACATTGGTGATTTTAAAACCCAAAATTTTTGTATATGAATAGGACATAATTTTCGTTAAAACTCAGATATTTGTTTTAACCGAAATAGTCATCCTAGGGCAAATATTGCAGAAGTTTTTTT
Organism: Nesoenas mayeri; assembly: GCF_963082525.1. Taxonomy (NCBI): domain Eukaryota; kingdom Metazoa; phylum Chordata; class Aves; order Columbiformes; family Columbidae; genus Nesoenas; species Nesoenas mayeri. The sequence continues at coordinate 150,283,990 of NC_137541.1, read as the reverse complement.
CATGAGTGCCATTTGAACTTCATTTCTTTGTTTGCTTACATGGTTTTGTATTTATTTCATACAATTTTTTAAGCAACGCAGTTTTATTCATTTTTATCTCACGCAAAACTAAAAAAAATAGTGGTTGATTTAAAATAAATTGTAATTGCTAGTGTATTATATAATTTACTCATCGTCACAGTGGTAAAATAGAATTCCCTTTCAAACAAAACAATTTACAGAAAAGATTGAACTTAACCACTTCAAATAAACAAAATACCCTGTACACTATATCTACATGTGTTCTGAAAACTGTAGTATGAGATCCATCTTACCCATCTTAGCCTGTCTTAGTGTGCAATGAATAACCCTCCACAGGCACCAGATTCTTTCCATCAACTACAGAAGAATCCTGGATGTTTATTGCTGTCCAGCTTTCAAAGTTAGGGGTGACCTCACCCAGAGCAGAAAACCTTTCCTTTGTAGGCGATTGTGACAAAGTGCACTTGGAACAGTCTAGTTCCTGGGCTGATGTTATTGGAAAGGATGCTGCCACTTCTTGCTCCCACTGTGTTATTACTTAGATGGTTAACTTTGACTATACAGGTTCTCTCAGTCAGTTCCACAGTCAGAAAGAAACAAATGTCGATTTGGTGAAACTCTGGCAGTTGCTTGACCTAGGTAGTTACACGTATGTGCAGCAACAAAATAGCAGGTGCTTCAGCTTTTCTGGTAGAACCACAATCCATGTGAAGTTAGGTAAGAGGAGTATTTCGTCTGATGGAAAGTCTGTAGTAACTGACATTTCTCTTCTGAACTTGATGGTCCGTATTTTGAAGTGGATCTCTTTGAGGCCTCTGTCCCAGCTGTTCATTTGATGAGGGAAAAATACCAAAGGCAAACCAAAAATTCTCTGAAGAAGAGTCTCTCTGGCATCAGTGTGTTTGGCTGCCCAGATGCCAGGAAACAGTTAAAATTTTAATTTTCTGGAACAATTGTTGGCGTAAGAATTTATCAGCCGTCTTAGAGAATGCACTGACAACAATTGTACATATAAAGTTTTGGTTTTCTCTTTACTTCTCTAATGATGAATTATGCAGTACTCAGAAATCTTCCTGTCCACTCACTTAAGTGCATCCATGTCAGGTTACTGATGAAAGATGTCGTGGGTTTTCTCATGCTGTGTTATTCATCATGTACTCTCATAGAGCTAGAGACAGAACATATGTTTATATATATAAAGAATTTGTTAGATGGTGTGTATGACACAGCAGCTCATTCTGGTAAAGAGATGAGGACATGCTTAAAACACTTGAAAAACCTGTTTGTTGTGAAGAGCAGATCTTCCTGATTAAAAATAACAAAATGTGAAGAAAATAAAGCTGTTCCTTATATTGCTTTGCTACTAGACTTCAGGGTACAGCAAGCGAAGAATATGCATTTGAAAACATTTTTTGAACCAATGAGATCTCTGAAATGTGTTACTTGGATTATCAGTTTCCTTGAGTCTGATGTATGACCTCTGTAATAAAACAATTATCTGGGAGAACAATATTCTTTTCCTCTTGAGTTTTGGATTCGTATTCTCTTCTGCCTTTACAACTTTAAATTCTCTAGAAAAAGTTTTATTCATGTAGGTGTGAATTTCTCAACATGAACTGTTTCATATTGACTTTATTTTGCTTCATCTTGCTTCTTCAAAATGATGCTTTTATACAGAAGATGTTATTTTTCAGAATGGGTTTATCTTCACCTGGTTTGTATGCCTGCAGCTCTTTCAGTGAACTTCGCGGTTTAGGTGCGCCTTTAGTTACGGTTCTGCAAAGTATTGGCTTGACTGATTATTTGTTCTTTGACTGGCCCAGGATCACCTTGCCCCCTTTGCCCTCTTTGTTTGAATGCTGACACATACCAAGTGTATATCTGTTTATGGTTTAGCTCTTTACATGTCCATACACTAAAATATACAGAAACTTTCAGAAATTGTTAAGTTAAAGATGAGATTAATACAGTGAGTCTTAGTCTCCTCTTATCCAGCAGAGAACTGTTTTCTGAGTATAACGCATTGTTGCAGTAATCCTTCAAGTTATGGACAGTTCACAAAATTCCAGAAATCTCTGTGAATGCGTCTTCACACCATTCCAGCCAACAGGAAGAGCTGCAGGACAGGATGGGCATGCTCTTTCTACATTGCCCGCTGTCTTGCACTGATCAGCTTTTTGTAGGTCTTATACCATTTGCTTAATGGCAACGAATGTAGAGAATTCAATCATCATAAAAGCATGGGAAGATTAAAAGCAAATTTCATGTTACCTAACAAGAATTATTTGGAGAAGCTACTCAGTGAGGAGGATCTGTTTGCTGGAAAGATAAAGGGGAGTACAAATCTGATGCAGAAGCAGACAAATTTGCCTGAAGAGCTGTAACATCTCACTTTAACCCCACCCTGTGTAACTCTAGATAACAAGTTTCTAAGAGCTCATTCAGATTTCTTCAACTGTGTAGTGCACAGACTTCTTTTTTTCACATGACACTCTTAAACTGTAGAACTCCTTGTCAGAAATTGATACCAGAAATGATGGAGGTTAAAAATGCTTCAAGAGCAGTTAGACAAATACTTATTTAGACAAATAGTTCTGTACGGAAACCTATTAAACAAAAGGACACAATTTTTGTTTTAGGAAGTCCCTAGGCTGCAAATAGCTGAAATGATATACTAGGTAAAGTGTCAGTGTGTCGTTTCTCCTTTTTAATATATTTTCTCTAAGCATCCTCTATCACTTGCTGTCGGAGAGAGGACAAAATTGGTCTAACTATAGCTTTTTGTACATTATTATTTTCAAGGCCATCTCATGCTAGAGGACAAAACAGACAGTTGCAGTCCTACCTATATGCTTTTGCAAGATAGACATTGTCAACTCCATTTTCACTGTTTTTACAGTCTAAAGGTTATTTTTAAGTGTCTTGTGTCTATAGTGTCTTGTTACTATAGGCAAGCTATAAAACATTAAAATTCCATTTGATTATGTAATGTCATAATGTATAGCAGTTTTTCAGTCATATCCATTTCAGTAAAATCATTTCAGAAAGTGACTGTTGCGTTGTGTTTCATTCATTTTTTCAGATTAATCTGATTCACTGATTAATATATTCTCTGTTGTACATTAACATTAAAATACAAACAAAAGACTGTTTCTGTGACTCTAGGGGTGTTCGTTCGATAGACACACTATCTATCGCTGATAATAAAGACTGCCTTCCTGACTGTCTTGTTCTCTGACTCCATATATTAACTGCCTTTTTTCCAGATATTCTTTTTTGTCTGCATGTAAATGTTTCTGAGTCTTCTAAACCTTGAGTCAAGTGATTGAGCTCTGGCCCTGCAGGATTTTGGTTGTCTCTCCAGGCTGGCCCTGGACACTGGAAATAGTCAGTGGTGGCGTGTGATTACAAAAGTAAAGAGATCTAAACAGAAGCTTTACTTACGTGAAAGCCAGTGAAATATTTGATGCTATGCCATGTGTCACAGACAGTGATTAAGCTTCTTGCAAACAGCACTCTGCCTTTGCCTGTCATAACTGCTTCCCAACATTTTGCTCAGGATTATTGTAGGCAAATAGCATTGATGCTGTGGGATGGCCATGTGCACCCAGGAACTGCAGTTCTGAAGTGGCAGCACTTTCAGAGCTGCAGCAGAACCACCTCTACAGTGTTCTGGTTGGAATGAGTGACGGTCTGTCATCACAGCTGCATAATCTTTCTGCTTCTCTGTGGCTGGGCAAGTTGTACTCATTTGTATCTGCAAAAAGGGAAGGCTAAGTTAAAGTTACACCAGTTCCATCCACTATGTGAATGACCATAGGAAGTGAAAGACAAGAATGAAGGCCAGTGGATTTTACGTTGGCAATGTAGATGATGATTTACCTGTTTGATCAGAAATTATGTAATATATGAATGGATGGATGGATGGAGTTTATTTAACACTCCAAAATTTAGATTTAGAGATCTATATATACATGTAAGTATATGTTTATATATATATATACACACACACACGATCACTAAGTTGATAAGTAGTTTTACTAGATGTGATGGTTGTTTTTATAGTTTACATTTTGCTATTTATGTTGTAGATTAGTTTAAAATTGTTTTCCTTTTTACCTGTCTTTTTACGCAATTGTCTTAAAAGATACTTTGTAGAAGTAAACTATTAGAATGTGTTTGTTATTAAGATTACTATAAAAGTGAGGGTGTAAAGAGATGATAGACATAAGTATTGTAGAAAAAAACATGTAACCTAAAAGATTGAACACCCTTAAACGCAGAGCAGAAAACAAAGAAACTGCCTGTTGTACTGAAGAAATGCATATAGTCAGAGTCTCCAAGAGCAGAGCAGGACTGATTCTTCTTAGTAGAGGTTATTAGCCACAGAGCCCCTGCCAAGCCCTGTGCATTCTTTGCTGTACAGTCACACTGATGGGTTTTCAGTGGAGAGGTGAAGAGGGAATCCAGGCTTGGTGGAGATGTGGGAGCTGCAGGTGGAACTTGGGTGTCTGAAACCCAGAGTGAGAGACAGCATTTCATATGCAGGCCAGTGCTAAGTATTTCTGATTTGCTACATTTAGTTAACTTCCCACTTAATAAGTGAATTTTATGCTTTTTATTTTTTTAGGCACACTGCACACTTTGCTGGGTAAAAAACCTAAGACGGGGTTGGAAGCACTTGGCAATAAGGCTTTTATACACTAAGGACTCTTGACATCTAACTTGCTCAGATATTTCTCATATGAGAACCAGCTCTGTAGAAGTGGCTCCATCAAAGAAGGAACCTATAATGACTACAAGTTGTCATAGCCATGTTTCTACAACCTTCTACCCTGATACACACCAACAAAAATGGACAGATAGTCCTATTTTATTGTGCTGCTGTGCACATCAATATCCTGCTATGCCACAAGCATGCTTTTATATTTTTGTATGTTTCTGCTGATGTGAATGAAGTTCTTAAGTATGATAATAACGGATAGCAACAACATTGGATCCCTTATTTGCAAGGTGTATTCTAAATCTGTTTTCCAGAGTCCAGTTTATACATTTTGGACTCTTTTTCTTACTCATAAATTGTTAATAACCATATCAAATGTTTCTCTGTTTTGAAAGATACTGTGATAAGCCTAAGCTGAAAACATTAGAAAAATATTATGCTGTGTATCAGGAAAAGATTGTGTTGCCAAAGCAGATGAAACAGCATTGATGTACACGCTAAAGAAAACAAGGTAGAAGTCTTTGTATTTTCTGTCCTGTTTCACCATCGTTAGGTGTCCAACCATAAGGTTCTAAGTTACTGCAGGAAAACAAAACAAAACCAATTTTATGATGAAGCTGTTTGCTGTGTGTGCACTGAGACACAGAAGTGCCACAATAATGTAGTGGCTGGGACACTCATCTGAGTCCCAGTCTTTGATCTATGGAAAGTTTTAGTATTTTACAAAAACTGAAGATGGGTAAAACACTGAAATAGTTGTTTAGACTGGGAACTGAAACTCAGTTTCTCAGTCTCAAATAATATTACTGGGCTGAAAAATAATGCTTCCTCAAGATTTCTGGTTTTGTCTTCTGAATCTTCAGCACTTCAAGTGTATAATCATATCAACCTCTAATATCAGGCCTCATTTAATTTAAACATCAAAGAACATGAAACATAACAATAATCCTTTTTAACGTTCCAACTATTGGACAGCACAGGGACTTTTCTTGCAGCACAGCTGTAGTTTACCACAATAAAACCTCCTCCTTTAAGTATACTTTATGGAAAATGTTACATTTCATCTTTTTTTTTTTTTCTTTTTCTTTTTTTAAAGTGATGAGAAGGTAGCTGGCTTGTTACATCTTAGTGGTAACTGCATCTTAGTGGTAACTCCACAGCCACCCTCAAGATACCTTGTGTTGCATGTGCAGACAGGAGGTTTGCAAATCTGATGGCAGAGGAGTCTACAGGGTTTGCAGAACCCCAGGACAAACACAGCCATGTGCTGCCATGCACATTTGGTCAAGCTATAGCCCAGGAGTGTCAAACTCATTTTCAGCAGGGGCCACATCAGCCTCACAGTTGCCTTCAAAGGGCTGAATGTAATTTTAGGACTGTGTAAATGTAACTATTCCTGGGGGTCCTGGTGGACAACAGGATGACCATGAGCCAGCACTGTGCCCTTGTGGCCAGGAAGGCCAATGGCATCCTGGGGGGTGGTTAGTAGATCGAGAGAGGTTCTCCTTCCCCTCTACTCTGCCCTGGTGAGACCACATCTGGAATATTGTGTCCAGTTCTGGGCCCCTCAGTTCAAGAAGGACAGGGAACTGCTGGAGAGGGTCCAGTGTAGGGCAACAAAGATGATGAAGGGAGTGGAGCATCTCCCTTATGAGGAAAGGCTGAGGGAGCTGGGTCTCTTTAGTTTGGAGAAGAGGAGACTGAGGGGTGACCTCATTAATGTTTATAAATATATAAAGGGTGAGTGCCACAAGGATGGAGCCAGGCTCTTCTCGGTGGCAAACAATGATAGGACAAGGGGTAATGGGATCAAGCTGGAACACAAGAGGTTCCACTTAAATTTGAGAAAAAACTTCTTCTCAGTAAGGGTGACAGACACTGGAACAGGCTGCCCAGGGGGGTTGTGGAGTCTCCTTCTCTGGAGACATTCAAAACCCGCCTGGACATGTTCCTGTGCGATCTCACCTAGGCATTCCTGCTCCAGCAGGGGATGGGACTAGATGATCTTTTGAGGTCCCTTCCAATCCCAGACATACTGTGATACTGAGATAATGGAAAAAGCCCTTTAGTTTTTTGTTAAACATTTCTCCTGGCTACAATATCAAACAAGAGTTTGGTGCATTTACAAAATCATTGGTTAGTTATTGACATCGCTGCTCTTTATGGTCACCGTCTAACACCCAAAGTGAAATCCATATGGATGCACATTTGCAAAAGAAAAAATTAGGTAGTCGTAACTGTGTTGCTTTGAGCTGCCACGTGTGGATCCTGTGATCCAACCCATATTTTTGCTCTTTCTCACTTACTGTGAAATCTGATTCTGAGATAGCTATGGGATTGAAATACTTTCCAACTGTGTGTGTTTAGTGTCTCCTGCTGCTGGTGGTGAGTTTGTCTGAAGACAGGCCATGTGTGGCAATACTGTTATAAGCATTGATATTTTAAAGTCATGGGTTTGTGTTCAGATATACTCGAAAATCTGGTGTAGTACACAGCCATCACTGAAGGCAGTTTAAGCCAAACTGTTTCATATTACGATTGCAGGGGTTTAAAGCATGTACATGCCGTGACTCAAAACAACTTAGCTGATGGGTGGTAATTCATTAAATTACCTCAGTTTCATCGCGGTTGGTGGTGTTCCAACCCCAGTGTTTTTATCAGGCATGTTAAAAATTTACCCCTGCTGAGGGATCTATGCCAATAAATTCTTGAAGAATCAGAATTATTTTAGGTAAGTCCCTGTTTATTCTTTTGGTAGAAACACTTTGTATAATATTTTCACTTATTGTTTTTCACAACTAGACATTGCATATATATTCATACACATGTACGTTAAATGAACTATTTGTACATCGTTCAGCATATTATCTTTCCAATTATCAAGTTATTTAACCTTTCTTAAAGGTGGAAATCTCTTTAATTACAATGGCAACCGCCAGTTAACTGGGAGGCTTTTACTGAAGCAGCAGCAGACTTTGAACACCCAAGAAGGTCCCCAAAAGAACTGCTATTATTAATATATCTTAAATAATGAAATACTAGACTAAAAAGCTTTGATACTGCAAGATGGAAGTGTATGCTCTGCAATTTAGGGAGAAAAAACAAACTAGAAATACTTGTCTCACTTCAGAGTAGTTTTCCCAGTTATATCCAGGAATTCAGCTTTTCAGTTACTTTTTGTCATAAATAAGATTAGACATGTATATGTAAAGACTTCAGTATGCATGTTTAAGGTAGTCACTTCCCAAAAAAAGATGACAATTGCAGTGTGACCCTTCTAGTTTTACTACTTTTGAGTCCTAAACAGAAGAGTAAATAACAGAAAATAAAATTGTTTCTTGTTGCAGCCTTTATCCTCATCTCTACTCAAGAGCATACATTAACTTTAGAAATCCTGAGGACATCCTTCTTTTTAGAGATCGCTTTGATGGCTATGTCTTCATTGATAATAAAGGTTGGACTATTTGTAAGATATTAAATGTGTATATATACATATACCATTTTAAAACATGAATTCATTTCATTTTTTTTGATTATACCAGGGTTTTTTTTCCTCAGTCTACAGTTAACTACATAAAAATATATTAAAATCTAGCATTTAAAAGGTAATGAAGTACAAATTGTGCTTGTCCATGCACTCTTGCTTCTCTGTGTGGTGTGCATGCTTTATGTGCATTCTTGTACCTTAGGCAATACACTATGAAGATCTTATTAATTGTCAGGCATGCTTCACAATTCATCACAACAGTAACTGAACACATTGCAAGCATGAATTGTTACATCTTTAGCGGGTTTCTGGGAGATAAAGGTGTGCCACTACCATTTTGAAAAGGCAAGACGAAAACTTGTCTGCATCATTTTGGTTGTCCAGTTTGAGACCCGTATGGCTTGACTTTTTAGAGCATTTGCAGACAAGTTGAATTGCATGAAAAGAGCGATAAAATTGCTGGCCATCTTTAAAATGTTCAGTCTACAAAATTTTGCCCTGGTTACAAAAACTCCGTAATGTAGATGTGGTTAAATCCAGGTCTCCTACAGTAGCACGATACTGCCATAGCCACCAAAAGGTACTTCCCCTTTAGCAGTTCCTTGTCTCCTTCACTTACACCTTCTGTAAAAGAATGCACAGGTTGTATAAAACAGACATAAATTTGTGGGTTTCTTTGAACATTGTCCATTCTGTTATAGGCTTCTAACTTAGATTTGGATGGATTTTCCAAGAGATGGAGAACAATACACTCCCTGCAGTGTGTGATTCCCAGATTTCAAGTTCTGTTGTAAAGTAATAGGCAGGGTAGCTCCTAACCAACAGATGCCAGAATTTTCTAATGTGAAAATTTTTTCTTTCCATCTTCTCAGAAAAAGCTGGATTGTTTTTGATGAAAAACTAGAAATTAACTATTTTTCATAATTCTGCTAAGAGTTTGGTTTGTCTAAATTAAGCACATTCTTCAGTGTTAGCTGGACTGAAACCAGAGTATTCTGTACATTACAAGACAGAGCTTGGACACAGCTGGCCAGTTTGGTTGGCATGATCGTGCAAATAAAGAGCGCAAACTTTGATCAAAGGTGCCCTCTGGTGAGGATTGTGGTGGCATTGCATTTACAAGACTAAAATTAAAACAAGCATGACCAGATGCAGTAAGGTTAACAAATATTCTATCAGATTTAAGCCGTGTTTTCAATGGACTAGAGTAAAATGTAATCTTGAACTTGCTGCAAGTGGAAACCAGGTGAAATTCAAAAGCTACACGCAGTTCTGACTCCAGTCCAAAGAAGAATCCAGTATTTAAGGCAGAATTTAAAACAAAGTACCCATGCCAGAAACACAGGCAAGGAGTTGTGTAGTACATCGTAAACAGGAAAAAAACCAAACCAAACCAAACACAACAAACAATTTAACAGTTCTACATGCTGAGTTTTGAAATGCTGAATCTGACAGAAAGTGTTATGGGTTTTGATTGTATGATACCCAGCATATTTATTCTGGCAACAAAACTTTACAGAAGCAATTCATTTCAGATTAATTTCCCAGTAGTACTTACTTGTCAGGCTGAGATTTTAGGTAATTTTTTCTTATCAATGAATATCTGTGAAGAATTAAGAGAGAATTACAAATGATAATGCAAGAATTTTATTGTGCAACAGTAGTCACCTTCATTTTGACAGTGTATGTCCGCAAATATTTAATGTTTTTATATATATATGTATAATTAAAATATGAATTTATTCTGTTTTGATTCTAAAATACTACTACATGTAGTTTTTCATTAGAAGTTTAGGTTGGGATTGTAGAAACATTCACCTTTGATTTCAAGTAAAACCACCCAACAAATTTTCAGTAGTTTTGAAAATCTTACCTGAACATAATGTTTTTCCTCCCTCAGAAAATTTAGCATTGATCTCTTTTAAGGTTTGGAGTATCCTGCAGTGGTTGAATTTGCACCGTTCCAGAAGATTTCAAAAAAGAAGCTGAAGAAAAAAGATACCAAAGCTGGGAGCATTGAAGATGGTAAACATATTTTCTTGGTGTCACAGTGGAAAATAAATGCCACTTCTGTAGTGCATTGCAAAGTATTAACAATTCAAAAATTTTTCTTCACAGATCCAGAATATAGGAAATTTTTAGAGAGTTATTGTGCTGATGAAGAGAAAATCTGTGCCAATCCTGAGATTCTTTTGGGAGAGATTGAGGCCAAAACAAGGGAACTCATTGGTCTGTTTTCTTGTTTTTTCTTCTTATTGAGAATATTGAATATCTTTATGATACTACCTGCAAGAGCTGACCTGTTCAGCCTAACAGAGATTGAGATGATTGCTGTGAAATTTTTGTTATCCAGCCAAGTAGTGGCAGGAAACATCCCACCTTTTGTTTTAAGTCTCTATGCATGGGATCACTTGACTTCACTGGAAGTTTTGCATGCACAGTGGCTTCAGATATAGGTCCTTATACTTCTGAATACTTACAGATGTTTTAAAAGCTGGCAGATTTATTTTTAAAAGAGAAAATAGCTGAATATTTAACATTTGATCCCTGATGTTAGCTGGTTTTATTGTGAAACATGAAATTATTTCTGTTTGTTCTCACGGTCAAGATTCTGCAAAAGCTTTGAAAATAAGACAGCACTTGGTTGTCTGTGTGCGTGCAGCATGACTTTCACAGTCTCTGGAGGAATCTTTAGTCAGACCAACATTGAGACCTTCAATACCACTCTGCAGTTTTCAGGATTACATGGAATATTCATACGCTGCATGTCCAAGTGACAGCATGCAGAACACTTCCTCTTTCCCTAGATGTGACAATTGAGTAGGGGAAAAAAATGAACTTTGCTATTATTTCTTTACAGTCTAAAAGAGCCACCTCTTTTGATTAATGCTGTGTGTCTGTCTGTCCCTGCCTGTGACAAGAATTTCTAGAGTAGCATTAATTAACGTTAGAGGTATGGACATATAGAGTATTCTGTCACCAGTAAAACTTGTTTATTGCTTTTATAGATAAGGAAGTTCCCCAGCAATTTTTATTTACCTCAAATCTTCCCTAGTATTTGACAGCAGACTGAATGCAGTCAGAATTTTCTAAGAAAGTTTACAATGTCAAGAAATATTTATTAACTTTAACTTTTTCTCACTATGACAATGATTAGTCTTGAGAGTGGCAGGTTTCAGAATAACCATGTTGGCTGAAGGCAGCTTTCCATTAGGAGTTTTAATGTTTTGTTTCTGTTAAATCACAGGAAGTCAAATTAGTCGCCATTTTTTTTTTCTGCTATTCGAAACTGTGACCATTGCTATCAATATAAAAACGAGAACAATTCATTAGGTAGCATGTGTGTAGCAAAATTATGTAAGGGTTTAGTTGCATGTCCGGTTTCAAAGGTGTTACTCCTACTGAAGTAAATGAAAGATGTGCCCAGGACTTTGTTGGCAGAATTGGGCCTCACCTTCTCAGCATTTCTCCAGCTAGTGTTACCGCAAACCAGCATGTTTTATGCATCACGTCAGATGTTTTAGCTCATCAGTTTCAGTGTGACAGAGAGATATAAAACAGATTTTCTCTGTAACAAGATGAAGGTAAGCTCATTCTTCTGGCTTATTTGTAGAGAGCAAGATAAAGTATTGAAGTTACGTTCTTAATTTTGTAATTGATTTTCTTTTAAAATTTCTTAAGCATTTTAAGAAAAACCTCTTCAATTTTAACTTGCAGTAAGGCCCATAAATAAGATGGGTAAGATTCAAGTTTGACAAACATTCTTTTTGCCTTCTTCTTTCGATAGTACTCATCACATTGCCTCTCTTCCTTGAACTTCAGGTTATAATTTCTGATTAAACCTCTTGCACCACAGGCTTACTCATGACTAGGGTCAAGCTCTGGACTCTCCGTGCAGCTTATCCTCAGACCCTCCAGTTACAATTTGTGGCCACTTTCAGCTTGTAAAAGTGCCCAGAGACGGACATTGCTCAGATGGGGGAACTTCGAGGAGCGGGAGAGAGAGTCAGAGCTGCAGATCCAAGGGACTGGCAGGGAGGGTGCTGGGGACCTAAAATTGGTCAAAAAGTAAGGGCTGAGGGGGGTGGTGGGCAGCATGGAAAATCTAGGGAGAGAGGGAAGAAGATTTCAAATCAACGATCTTTTTCGGTTGTTGCTTTTAACCAGTGATATTTGCTAAAAATAAATATTGAATCTTATCAAGCCTTCCTATTCATAACCGTGTAACAAGGTTTTATCATTAACAAATGGGTTGCTAGCAGGATATTTAGATTTTCAAGTCAAAAACATTCAGCTGTCTTTGGGATATGAACTGTGTCTCGATTTTGGATATACCATTTTAAATTTAATGAAGAATTATTCATTTCTTTTATTTCTTCTAAATCCTGTCATGCATTCCAACAGTGAAATTTTCTTCTGGTTTGATGAAGAGTCCTATAAAACATTTTAAATTCTTTCTGGTAGTAAATATTTTCTATAACTCTATCCTGGGACATCTAAGGCTGACATAATTTAAGTACTCACAGCTATAGGTACGCAAAGTTTTAATTAGGTACTGACAGTCATGAATGCTGTACATGATACAGAATTTGATTATGATCCCCAAGTTTGTGTAGAATTTGGAGATGGTTCAGGGAGGTGGCTTAGGCTGGATTTCAGAGTGTGGAGACAGCTCTGTAACATAAGAATGGCTGTGTGAGCCAGTAGATGAGGCACTTTATTTGGGAAACCAGAGTTTTGTTGAATCTGTAACCTGGAACAAACCACTTATCTCTTATTAATCCTGTTTTCCTGTGGAGAGGTGAATGCTGAATGGTAGTTAAATGGAAATGTTATAAGAGTGAAAATATTTCCTTCATGATGTACTTTGAAATCTGGGGTTGAAAAATGCTATGTGAGATTACAGTAATGTGGTCTGTATATGAAGAACAATGTAGCTAATTTTGATGTACAAAATTGAAACGTAGGAGTAGATTCTGAACACACTTCCTTCCTTTTTGGTGAATAACCATTTGATGAGCATTCTCTGAACTGAAAAAATAATGATTTTTAATTAAACATTAAACAACCGTGCACCATACCTCTGTTGCTTCTGACCCTAACGGCTAAAAAGCAACAAAGTGTTTCTAAAACAGAATGATGGGAATGCCTTCAAAAAGATATAAAACAAATAGGTTTATTTATTATTTCTCTCCCTTGCATATAAAGCTAGAAAAAAAGGGGTTAGTACTGAAGTAAAGAAATGAGTACATATTTTAGGAGTTGAACACTATATCACAAATTTTTTGTGTTTTAGCTAGAAGAACAACACCCCTTTTGGAATATATTAAAAATAGAAAATTAGAAAAGCAGGTACGTTCAGACTTTTGCCTGAAGTTCAACATTTATGTTTCACGTGGTTTTCTGTTGGACAATTTGCAATTAATCATTTTGAACCCTTCAGAGAATACGAGAAGAGAAAAGAGAAGAACGAAGGCGGAGAGAATTGGAGAAGAAACGTCTGCGGGAGGAAGAGAAAAGGAAGCGCAGAGAAGAAGAAAGACGTAAAAGAAAAGAAGTGGAGAAGCAAAAGAAGATTTCTGAAAAGGAAATAAGAATCAAGGTACTTTAATGGGCAAAACCTATTCCTCTGTTGCAGTTATTCAGAATTTCCTTCGCAGTCTCACGCTATCTACGCAGCGTACTGGGGTACAGTGTGGAGATACCAAACCAGTTTTGACTGGCAGGGTAGGTGATGTAGGGCTTTGACTAAGATGTGTTATTGAAAGGTGGGTCTAGTTACCTTAGGTACAATGATGTGCTGATGCAGTTATGACAGGTAACTCGGACATCTCTATAGAACACTGCCACATTCTATGGTGACTTAATCTGACAGAACCAAATTGTTCTGTGCTAACATGTTGGAAGATTGTTGCAAATACGGCTTTAGCACTTTCTGTCGTGTAAATCTTCATGTAGTCATGCATGCAGAGAGTTCTTTGTGTTATGCTCACAACTGATTTATTTTAATAGTACACTTAAAGTGTTGCTAATTTCAGACTATGCTGCCTTCTGACATTCTGAATGCATGTGCTTTTAGTGCCTTTAGTTAGGGAGGTGTATTTAAGATGACATAGGTAAAAACTATTAATCTGAACTAAATTTCATGGTATTGGAAAGAGATTATAGGCTATTTTGAAGAGGAAATTTGGTATAAGAGTCTGTAGCTTAACATATGGGCACAAAAACTCACTCCAGATATTGTGGGGAGAAGCCACCAAGCTGTGTACTTCTGCCTTTTCCTTTTCTTCCTGGAGAAAGTTGTCTTTACCTGGATGTATCAAAAAAAAGTAAGTTCTGAAGCCAAACTGCAGATTTTTCGTATTTGGGCATAAAGAAAAACATTCTAGAACTTCAGAAGAAAAGAGACTTGTTTTTTAAAATGTCTTACCCAAAATCAGTTGTCCAGAAGACCTGAGGATTTATGACATATCTGTGGCAATCTGACCTTGAAAGCTAGTTCTGTGTCTGAAAGAAAAGGATAGCATTACCAGAGAGAAACAATATGGAAGTTTTAAATATTAGTGAAGAATAACTTGTGCTTATTTCAGAAAAACTGGTGAAATGTCTTGCTTATTCTTGAAATATTAGAGAAATCGTTTGGGACAGTTAGGCCTTCTATAATGATTATTCCTGTAATGCTAGACACTGCTCAAGCCCTGTGCCGCTTATTTGTGGTGAAAGGAACAGACTTCTTGGGAATCTTAATGTCCCAGGTGAAAATGCAATACAACCTTTTCTGCTAGCATCATAATTTTTTCCTTAGTCTGTATTTCTGTCAGGATGTATTTATTCTAAGCACTGACTTCTGTATACCAGTCTGTCCCAAGTAGTTCATGTGTAACACATTTTGTATATAATATTTCATAGAGTAAAGTATTAATCTTGCTTCTTTTGTCTTGGAGGTTCTGCTTTTGTTTTATTGTCAATAACATTGACCTCTGTTATATGATTTCCAAGAAATCATAGACCATAAGAATATCTTTATATATAACACATAGGAAAGAAAAGTAGGTGAGTGCTTTCTCCATTACTGTCAGCATATTTAAAAGTGTGCAGTTGAATGCCTGTTAATGACTGTCACTCCTTAACAGAAGTGAAGTGCCCTCCTTAAATAACTTTTTATATGTTATGCTTTGTAACATACATTCCTAGCATTTAAATATCTTCAATCGTATTGGTTTTTGATGTATTTAATACATTATAATGTCTGTTGCAATATATGAGAATAATTTTACATCATAATATAAACAAATATTTCTTAGCTTCTCAAGAAGCCTGAAAAAGGAGATGAACTGGCCAGTGAAAAACAAAAAGAAAAAGGTGAAGAAGATGACATTGAAGAAAACAAGTGGGATAAATCACCTGGATCTGGCAGTATAAAATCTAAATCATTGGAAGGTTCACTAAAAGAACTTAAGGAAAGGTAAGTAATATTTATCTTTAAAGCTTTGAGTTAGTTCCTAAATTTTTCATTTGAAGGCTTAAACATGATGTAAGTTGTAAATTCGGTGGCCATTTTGTCAGCAAGGAACTGATTTCATTCTGTGTGTGAACAAATCTCTCACTGTCCTTTTTGCAAAAGGTGTTTAGTAGCAGCTTACTGACCTGATGTCAGGATTAGTGGATGCAGGTTTTTATTTGTGAATTTTTTTGAAATCCCAGATTGGAAGGATTTCTGCATGAAAAGTCATTCAGAGTTCCATTGTTATTTCACCTGTTCCCCATCAAGAGCTCAGCTAAAGCCCTCCTTCCATTACTGATGTCAAAGATTAAATGGGCTAGGATGCCTTATTTTTCCATCATACTTCCTTAATTTTTACTGCAATAACCAGATAAATGTCTTTGATAAATGAGACGACAGCAGAATAGTTAAGGTGTGATAGATACTTGGAGAAGGTGGTCTCTGTCTCCCACTGCCTTTTGTGTTGCTTATGTAATAGCAGGAACAAGAGGTATAGCCCAGTTCCATAACTACGGTAGCCTAGAAATGTCTTACACATGTTTTCAGCAGCTGACTCTCTTGTTCTTTGGCATGTATGTTCCATTGCGAGCAGGATTCACTGTAAGATACGTAAGATACATACCTAACAATGATGTGCTGCTGAGTTAAAGAATACTTTGTTCTTCAGTAGCGTTTTTTAGCCAAGCTCTCAAAAGTGCTTTGCAAAATGGAAAACCTGAAGCTGAGATGTCAGGTATATGTGCAACTTGTACACATGGAGAAACTTGAGCATTTAAATGATTTATGTAAGGTATTATATGCAAAGTACTAGAGGAAGTTTGGGATTGTGCTCTAGGAGCCTTGCAGGCTACCTGCCTATTCTCTATAGTTTAAATTTTACCTTTGTCCATGTAAGTTCTTGATTTTTATGAAAGATATACAGGAGCTGCAAATTTTCTGATAATGGCAGATAGAAAAAGAAAGAAACAGTGAACTCTGCAAAATAAAACCGCTGAATTTGCTAATTGGAGAAGTGGTTCACCAGTAATATCCTGCATGCATTATTGATCTTCTTGTTTCTCACTAAGGACATCAAACATAGGCTCAGTGTTTCAGTATGTTAAGTATGGCCTGAAAGATGCTGAAAACTTGCATTTCCTTTTCTCTGATGGAAATTGAAAACGTTGAGCACCCCATTTTTTGACGTTCAACAGAGGAAACACAGAAAAATGTCAGTAGAAACACTTGGAAGGGCAGATCAGTTGTTTGCTAATAAGGCTTTTCATGTATTAAACTTTTGCTGGTGCCACGTAATGTTTTTAGTATTGATCTTGCAAGTTTAATAAGGCATTAATGTAGATTTTCCAGGTGTAAACCAGAATCCTTTTGGCTGTGCAGGTACAGTAAGTGTTACCTTGTCTTTCTAAGTGCTCATTTCATCATTATTAGTAGTGGGGGTGATTAGGTAGCAAGCTATGAGCTATTTCAGCTGGATTGAGAATTAGAGGTTTAACTATGTCACTGGCTGAAAAATCAGTAATAAACTGTAGCTTCCAACTTGACATACAGGAGACTGAATTACCTGTTGGAAACCATGTTTTAAGGCTTACTAGCAATAGCTTTCTACCACAAATGAAAACCTCAGTAAGTGCATGAGCGTACATGGTCTCATATGAATTTGAAACTATACCAAACGGAAATGTGCTTCCATTCCCCATCCATCCATTCGTTTCTGCTTTATTTTTGCTGGCTGCATAATTTTATCTTCTACTTGCACTTTGTAATTCCGTTATTGCCTATCCCACCATTTGCACTCTTGCTTGCCTGTTCACCGTGACTGAATTTTAGGAAGCTACTTGAACCACTCTTGAACTGGAGTTTATGTCCCCGTCACCCGCTGACCTTCAGGCACGTTCGTTCCTTCCTCACCCACAGGAACTGGCAGGGAGGGACGTGGGTACCAACAGATCTAGGTGTGTCTTTCTGGCTTTTTGGAAAATCATGTTCCAGAGCCTTGCTAGGACTTGGAGTTAGTGTCTAGAATAGCATATTAAACCTGAAACAAACCCTTGAGAACTGACAGAGTATTTTATAGATATGCATCTGTGCTACAGGTACAGTGTCTCTGTAATGGTGATGCAGGTGTCTCTGCCTGCTGGGATGTTGCTTCCCTTTGGTGAACGTGTTGTGCTGACACAAGCAGAGTCTTGTGAAATGCTGAATAACTTACCCGTCATTCAGGTTTTGTTGCTGACCTCCAGCTCTTCCTGAAATGGGGCCGCTGTCTTGGCAGCCCCACCAGTGTCCACGTTTATGGCAGAGGCTGATGTTTTTCACAGTTCTGTTATTTTTAAAAAAAGGCCATGTAGGAAGATACACTTCTATTCATATGAAACCATTCTAAAAGAGAAGCATATCACTATTTGATCACCATTAGAAAATCTCCATGCTCTCTCGATTCTGTCTGCTGATTCCCAAAATGTGAGCAGATTGTCAAAAGGAACTTTACTGTTTCAATTTTAAGCATTTATACATATGAAATATATAAAAAGAAACTGCTGGTGTTTGCTTCTTTTGAAGTTCGATCTATTCTCTAATCTTTCTTCATTATTTGCAGTTTTGCTTTGTGAGAAAACGACCCAGTTGCTGAACAGGAACAAATGAAGTGAATTGCATCAGACAGGCAGCAAAATGTTGCAAACTAATAATATTTATTATATGAACCCATTGCAGCATAGCAGAAATTAAGTATTATGTTGTGGTAAAGTAATGGTCTTTCACCCAAATAAAAAATGCAAAGGTAGGCTAAGTTACTTGGAGACATAATAAACACAACCCTGGAACATAGTGTTCATTTTCACAAGTGCCTTCCAGAAGTTGCAGTGTCAGTGAATATGTTTTGTTAAATAGAATTATAAACCAAATAGATACATGATACCTGCACAATTCCTTTGGGCTTTGCATGTTCCCAGTCAGGGGAATTCTCACATACGTGAGTCACCTCAAGAAGAGGCCACAAGACATAATCATACAGCATGTATTTATGTGAGGAGTATTGGGGAACTATTTATGGGATTGCAAAGAGAGATAAAAGCTGAAGAATGTGCTTTCCACAACAGCTGCACGGAAGGCAGATTTTGCTTGCAAAGCTTTGTCTGGTATTTTGAACTGAATGCATAGTCAAGGGCCAGACATACATGGGTGAGACATTCAGCAAAATTGCACGCAACCAGTTTTAACAAGAAAAAGCCAGCCTTGCTATACAACTGATCTAAATATTGTTGAAGTCAAAGGAAGGCTTTATATTGTCCTTCAACAGTTTGTTGTTTGTGTTGTTTGTGTGTTTGTTTGTCTTTTTACTATTAATTGTTTGGATTTTCTTTCTTTTTATAAATACTTGTAGGTCACAAAATGATAGTGACAAAGAACAAAGAGATTTGGAGAGAAGATTTCGAGAAAAAGAACCTGAAAGACAAAGGTACCGGCTGGATGATGGCAGAAAGCATAGAGCTCACTATGAGTTTGACAAGTTTGTCAGAAGGAATGAAGAAGAGCTGAAGTGGGGGAAAGGATGCAACCAAGACAGAGGAAAGAAAGGGAACTACAACTACAGCTTCACTGTGGAGGCAGTAGACAAACTGGGTAAAGAGGACAAGTGTGATGACATGGCATCCAAAAAGGAGCGCATAAGAAATAAGGTTCTTTTATTCATTTAGGATAATCTTTCATTAGTTAAATATGCTTCAAGATCACAGGTTTTACTTTTGCAAACTCAGCATAAAGATGCTTTTTCAAAAAAAAACCCAATTCTTTGTTTCATTTTCAGTAAAACCCAGTCTTCTTTCTATGGCTATCAGAGGACAGCAGCAGTTAAAATAAGATCACAGGTCTCTACTCATTCATATTCACAAGATATAGAAAACTTTCTCTCTTCCTTTCAACCCTAGCATTTTTAGAATGCTATTCTTGGAAGCCTTGTGTTTTATGAGTGTATTAAAATGAAATTTAAAGACTATGGCATGCTAGTCTTATAAAGATGTACTTCCATTGACCAGCTCATAAAGTAATTACATTATGGACTGGTCAGGCATTGCTCGGTAGAGGAATGATAGGGGCTTAAATAAATAGCTAATTCAGAGACCATTGTATATAGGGGGTGTGAATGTGCAAAGTCTTCAGTACTGTATACCCAGCAGTACGAAAAGGCTGTTGTTTAGTTTGGACAAATTATCCTCATGGTCGTTGTCAGGGAAAGAGCAGGTGCAGACGGGGCCTGGAGCAGACTGTGTAGCAGACCTGTCGCTTTTTGTCTCCCAGAGACATGGGCATCATTTTTCTCAGACTGTCCAATTTCATGGATGTGTCACAGTCTTTTTTCAAAAGGTGGCTTCTCCTTGTCACCCTCGTTCTCTCTCCCTTCCGATCCTAGATTTTCCACAAAAGATGACTGAAACACTGTTTTGTGTAGAAATTCATTCTGCATGTGAAACTCCTCTTTCCAGCCAAGCGACTGATGTGTGATGTGGGCTGCGGCTGCCGAGGAGTAAATTGGTCACGTGCAGGGTGAGTCTGTGTGGAGTGTGCACAGAGCAGATCCACGTGGACTCACTCTGCATGTCACGTAAGTCACCTTGTGCAAACACAGAGCGCCTGCTGTGCCCCACTTTTTGTCACCTGGGCAGCGTGGCTGAGATTTATCTGCACAGACACATCGTCCACTTCCCACATACATAAGCAGCTCAAGCTGTAGGACAGTCAGAAAACCAGCTAGTTCAGAAACAGGAAGATGGGAAAAACCTTTTTCCTCATGCTTGCCGTGCTGCTCTTGAAATCTCACAAAATAATCTGCAACCTTGGAATTGGATGGTCAGCCTCAGAGCCATTTTGTCCAGCCTTAAGAAGCCACCTCTTTTTATTCTTGCCATTGCGCTTCTCATAGTTCACCGAGTCTCTGGATTAGTCCACAGTTCTGGGTTTGTTACCTGAACAAAATAAGCAATATCAGTAAAAAGTTACGGGCTGAGTTTTCCAGTTGACCTATAGAGTTAACACCAGCACAAGTCATTAGGCAGAGATTGAACTTCTTTGTGAAGTTTGTAATAATTAAGTAGAAAACGAGAAATTTCCAGTGTAACAGTCCTACAAGTGTTGATGCACACTGCAAGATACAGAGTCTGTGACACGAAAAAATCATTTGGACCCTTTATCATAAACTTTCCAATGGGTGCTGCTTGTCAGAGGATCTACATTTATGCAGCTGTTTGTGATGTAAAGATGTATATTACGCATTTCCTGCCACACTACAAAGCACTAACTAGAATGATTTAGTTGTATGGCCCAGTAGTGAATCTTGATGTCTGGTTTGGAGATGGAGAATGAAGTGAAGCAAAAAAAACAATCAAAGGTGATGCAAAAAAGAAAGAAAAAGTTAATCATGTTTGGAACGAGAAAGATAGAATGTAAGATTGAAGACTACAATTACTTCAAATTACAAAGAGAGGTGGAAGTTAATACAATTCGATGTAGGACAATATCAGTGCTCTGCCACTGTCTTAAAACAGGCTGTTTAATTTTGTTTGCTAGACTCAACAGAAACCTTGATCAAAAAGCTCTGGTTTTGGTGAATGGGTTGCTTCGTAACATTAAAAACTGCTTTTTCTGAGAATAAAATACTCTTAGTAGGAAAAGATTTCTTATGCAAAGTTTCTAAGCTGTGTGTTTTATTATCAAAATTTTAAGGGAAAAAAGTGCTCTCAAGAGCTATGGAACATCACCAGCTGCAAGTTTGAGGTGTCTTTTTCTTCTCCCATTTTCCAGTGATGGAATCAGCACATATATGATGAGGTCACTCACAAAGCCTGTGCATATTCAAGTAGGCGAATTCCTCTGCTCTGATACTCAGTATGGAAGGCGTGATATTGCAATAACTCTGCAATTTTATTTTTATATTTGTAATTAAAATGTCCATTCCATGTTTAAATTGTGGTAGTGATTGATGATTTGAAGTAGCACTGCACACATAACAATTGGTAAGGTTCATTTGAGGATAATTTTCTAGCTGTTGCCTGGTAAGCTGCTCTCTGGTTTGTCTTTTTTTTTTTTTGGCTTGTATTTAGTATTTGTCATTTATCTGCTGAGTTGCAAGTGCCCAGGCTGTTCTTCCCAGTTGATGTTAATAAAGGTAGCAACATTAGCAACATTTTTCGGAGTTTTACCTGTAATACTGTGTTTGATAATTGTCTGCAGTATTCCTTACATAAAATGTATCACAGGGTCTTTAATTTTTCAGGTTTATTTATTCAAATAAGTTCAGATGCTTGGCTCCCAAGAATAGCATTATAAACAAGACAGATATTATATAGTCAGTTTTCATTACACTCCATTTTTTTCCTTGGGTCTTATGAAATGTAAAGTGATATAACAGAAAATCGATTTTCTTCCACAAACATTCATCACTTTAAAATCCCACGTATGTGTCCCACGCGGGTTTCTCAGGGCGTTAACCACATCTCCTTCCTTCTAGGATCGGCCAGCGATGCAGTTGTACCAGCCAGGAGCTCGCATTCGAACCCACATGGGATCTACAAGTAAAACGTACGATTGCTGCGGGAAATCCTTTGAAGATGCTCTTGATAAAAAGTATGAGGCGGATAATTCAGCTGGAGGTGGTTCTGAGAAGAGCGAAGAAGCAGAGTAATACAAACTGGAGGAAAGGCTTGTGAAGTGGGATGAACTTAAGATTCAGTGTCATCATAAAAAATTCCTTAGGGCTGTTTCAAAGCTCCACAGGTGATTGCACCAACAAAATTACAATAGCTCTGCCTCCTACTTTCTGTAAAATAAAGGGGAAAGTGACTGGACACATGTAAAGTATCCTGGAGAAAAGGAATAAATAGTTGCTTTTTTACAAAAAGCAGAGCAAACACTATTTGCCTAATTTAAAAGCAGTTCAATATTTTATTAGTTTTACCTTGAAATAGAAAACCTCTAATAGTTTTAAAGGAGTATTTATATAAGACTTTCCAAAAGCTATTTCATCTCTTCAAGTCTAAAGCACTGAAATGTAGATTTGCATCAGTTGGAAATCTGAGGCACTTTAAATGTATTTGGTGCGTGACGTGAGGGTCACAGGACCCCATCCTGCTGGGGGTCGCAGTGGGACCCGTGGGACCAGCCCTGGGAGGCAGCTCTGGAGCCAGCGGGGTTTGCAGGAGGGGGCCCACAGTTTGCACAGCTGTGAGAAATGGCCGTTGGTATCTGTACTTCATGGTGTTTACGTGGGTTTGCAATTAGCTATAGCATCGGATAAGTGTTCGTAAAGCTACAAGTGTGGTGTTGATAGTTTGTCGTTTTCTGAACCACTTTTGCCTTTTATGTTTTAATAGGTTCTTGTGCTTAAAACAGGAAAAAGCTAACACAAACCTCAGCACTTAAACAATATATCTGGTTTTAATAAGCTGATTTTTATGTTTTTGACACTGACTTAAAAAAAAAGTGGTTGTACAGTGATGACTTTTTATATGCTAATGTTTCATATAAGTTGCAGTTGCAGCATTTGGAACATGTATGATACATGAACGTCCTGCAATTCTATTTGTTAAAAAAGCACACATGAATGTCAACTACCATTTTGTAAGTTCTAGACAAAATTCTGCTCTCTAATATGGGCCCATATATATATATATGTGTGTATATGTATATCCTCCACTGGTTTCAATGATAGCTGCGTGTTTACAGAGGGGCAGAACATGTTCATTTGTCTCTCATGGCTGAAAATTCCTCAGTTGTCTGAAACTGAGACCTGCTGTGTCATTGAAGTTAAATAGTAAGATATTAATTTATTTTTACATCCTCTTTGAACGTTTTATTCTTAAGCATAACATCTAACTGTCCTAGACTGAAATATTATTTATTGTATTTCCCAGATATTAAGCATCAAATAGAATAAAAGCAAAAAGATTTTGACTATGATTTTGAGATGTTATCTTCTGCTATTTTTTCTTCTGCTACTCTGGAGAAATTAAGCAAGGTGTTATGCTACTTGGTATCCTTCAGAAGTAGATAAAAATATAGTTGAGAAGAATTTTAATATCAAGCAACGCACGTGAGCTGCCAACTAAAATTACTTCAACTTTAAATAAAACTGCTGTTAAGAGAATCATCTGGTTTTAGCTCCACCAAAAGTTTACCTTGTTTGCCAAGTTTATCCTGACTGCAGAGACGGGATTTTGTCTTGGCTGCATCAGGTTGTATGAGCACGGGGCCGGCTTCCCCCTCGGTGACAGAGCCCGGCTTGCTCTGAGAAGGAGACTTGCCAGGGAAGTTCTCCTGCAGTAGAGCTGGACAGGGCTGAGACCTTCACCAGATGAGGGGCTGCTCAAAAGCAAGTGTTTGCCACCGTGCTGATGTCCAGGGGAGGCTGGAGGAGGAGTCTTGCCTGTGAGAGGGACCCACAGGACCCAAAAAAACAGTGATTTGGCACGTGCTCACAAACTCAAGCTTGATGTCTTTTGGCCAATGGTGGCTTTCAGGCTACTCCCCCACCTCTGCCCGAGTGCCTAGGCTATGAGTACCTCTCAATAGCATCATAGGTAATTAACTAAGCACAGTTTATTTAGAAGTAATTTTCTGTCTGGGGTTTCTTATTTTCCATCTCTTTTAGTTACCAGAGACTGGATGTCAAACCTCGACTCTAAAAACTGTCCAGGTTGAAACATCCGTGTCCGTCAGGTCAAGCTGCTGAGCTAGCAATGTAACACAATAGCCACTTGCTCACTGACCCCATCCTCCCCAAATAGGGGAGAGAATCAAAAGGGAAGGGAGAAACTTGGATTGAGATAAACGCAGTTTAATAAAATAACAAAATAACACTAATATACTACTACTACTAATATATACAAAATAGAAATATAAAATAAAAGGTACTCAATGGAATCCCTCACAAACTCCACCCACACCGAGCAGCCAGTCCCAGGCAGCAGCACCTGGTCCTGAACAGGTGATCCCAGAGAGAGAAGAGAGAAAAAGGCAGAAAGGCCCAGAGGCCCCTGCAAAATGGCACAATGGCAAAAAGCCAAACTAAAGAAAGCCCCGAACAGAACTGCCCTGAACAGGTCTCTGTCCCAGCTCTGACAAAGAGAGTGAAAGAGGGGAGAGGGAGAGGAGGAATGTGAGAGAAAGACCAGAAGATTCCGATTCTCCTTAAATATGAAACACGACGCTAATGGGATGGAATATTCTTATTGATCAGTCTGGATGTTAGTCAAGCCCTGCCCCATCCATGCCCTCCTTCCTCGATGCCTCACACCTGTGGGCAGAGCACTCAGAATGCCCTTGGCTCTCAGACCAGAGCAATTAAAAACGTTAACTCTGTGCTGGGGTGTTATCTCTTGCTCTCAAACTAAATTCAAACAACCGTGCTAGCTATGAAAAAGTAAGGTTTCTAACTGCATGAAGAAAAATAACTCGTTTTCAGTCAAACCAGCCCATACCCGCAGGAATTGAGAAATGCCACCAGCCAGCAGAGAAAAAGCCGCTGGTGAGCTGCCCCTCTCAGTGCCAATGGCCATTTCAGGCAGTGCCAGCAAGATGGCTGTGCCTGTGGGAGCAGGGACCAGGTTTGGGATGGGGGCTTGTACAGCCCTAGCTGTAGGGAAAGCTGCACCCCTAACCTGACTGGGGCTTGGGGGACATTGCCCGCTGGAAGTGAGTGTGTAACTCACAGAAATGCAGCAAAATATGATAACCAAAGAAGCAGAATTCACTTCCAAGCCCATGCCCAAATCTCTCCTCCACGAGGACGCAGCAGGGCCTGCTCCTGCTCCCCTCACCAGGGCTGCCACCTGCTCCATGCTTGCTCAGTCTATGCTTCTGATGGCACCAAATAAATGCAGGCTCGCAGCCAGTCTTTGTGTGAACTCAGCCTGGCGTGAGAGCTCTATGGCCACAATAGTAACTTTGTTTTGCAAATGCAGCTTTGCTGAGCATCCCTGCAGAATGGGATTGTGTCTGGTTACATTGCAGCTGACTTTGTTGACATCTGTTTTCTTTTAGAATATAATGCTCTACATCTAATAAAAAAAACTTCACCAGCTTGATAGCTTCCCTGAATGCCTGTTGCCCTATTTCTTACTGAGTCCTGAGGTCATCAACATCTAGCAGTATGGAAATCATCCTGTGTATCAAACTGGAATTGGGCTTCAATCTGTCGCGAACTATTATGTTAAGGAAAACTGATGTGGAATGTAAATATGCAGTAAAGAAACCTACATTGATGCCTGCCACAGTTTTAAAGACAAGCTTCTTCAACTCAAAAACATCATTCTGACAACTTCACGTTCGATTTTCAAACACATTCGTCTGCTTCTTTTAATTTAAAATCAAGTGTCTGTAAGTTGTTTTCAGAGTCTGGAGGCCGATGGCTCCTCTCCCCAGCCATGGTAAGCCAGCACCGCTCTTGGTGCTGCAGGCAGCTTCTCTGCTTGCCTCTGTTTGCAACATCAGCCCTGAGCAACCGAAACAAAGGCATGAAATATTAACAGGACAAAAAACACCGAGTATGCACAAAATTATATTGAACATCAAAATAAAACATGTTTTAAAATGAAAAAAAACAACAAACCTTGAACTCATTTTAGTACTTTCCCCCCAAACCTGATGTAATACAGAATGTTAAAAATCAGTGGGAAGCGTGGCTTGCAAGTTGGTTGTGCTGTCCAAGTCAAAAATGATGAGAGAAGAAACTTAAAATTCTCCAGTGATTATTATTTTTTTGTAACTCTGTTTCCTTTGAAAGAAAGAGTATGGAAAACAAATGGGAAACTTATTGAGCCTTATCTGATAATTTTCAAATGACTTAAAAGAATGCGCTCTGTCTTCTCTGCACCTGCTTGGGCTTTTCATTGAAGTTCAACATCTCCTTGAAGACTGAAAATGTCGTCGTCGTCGTCTTCTTCTTTCTTCTCCTTCTTCTTCTTTCTTCTTCTTTCTTCTTATTCTTTCTCTTCTTTCTTCTTCTTCTTCTATGTTCCATTTGCATATCAGATCTACAACTATGCAAATACTATAAGAGGCTCATTACTGTTACATATATAAATATTATAGTATTTTGATTCCAACAGACACAAGCACGGAAGATGTTGGATGGAAGTTGTGAATGCCGTGTTCTTTGCCCAATTCCAACTAGCAGCCTGAATTAGAAAAATGAACTACTCTCCAAAAAAGTCAAGACCAACTTTATATGGGTTTTAAATGCTGGTACAAAAATGGTATATTGACTCATGCTCAATTCATGATTGCCTGCCAGCATCTGCAGAAGGCAGGAGATACAAAAAGATGCAGAAATGGGAAGCTATTTTTTTTCTCTTTAGAAATGTTTATATATTTTAAAGTCAAATACAAATATTCTGCAGAAAACCTTTCAGAATTTTCTGGGTTTTTTGGTGTGTGGTTTTGGTTTTGTTTTGTTTTCATCAGGATCTCATTTGCCATGCCATGCACCTCCCGCACCCTGACCCACCAACTTGGTTTCCTGGCTTGACCTTGGGCCTCCTCTTCCACCACAGAGAGCTGTTGGTGGGTGAGGGCACAGCCCTGCACACCCTGGCTCCCACCCCCATGTGCCCCATCCCTCCCAGAGCAGCCACCTCTCTGCTGCTCCTGCAGCTGAGGACTCACTCGACTGACAGCAATGTTGTTTGGTTCAGAGCTGGTTGTTTGCCTCACCCCCCAAAAAGCTACAACTCAAGGTGATCCATAGAAACAAAATTAAATACTCAAGAGAGGTAATTTAGCCCTCCACACAGAGCAAAGTCAGAAACAACTGAGACGGGAATAGGGCACACCTTGAATCCTGCGTTCAGATTTGTTCCCCTCACGACAAGAAAGACAGTGAGGTGCTGGAGCGAGTTCAGAGAAGGGCAACGAAGGTGATGAGGGGTCTGAAGCACAAGTCTGATGAGGAGCAGCTGAGGGAACTGGGGCTGTTCAGCCTGGAGAAAAGGAGGCTGAGGGGAGACCTTATCGCTCTCTGCAACCACCTGAAAGGAGGTTGTAGCATGGAGGGGCTTGGTCTCTTCTCCTGAATCACCATCTCTGGAGGTGTTGAAGAGATGTGTAGTTGAGGCTCTTAGGGACATGATTTAGTGCTAAATCTAGGTTATGGTTGGACTCAATGATTTTCAAGGTCTCTTCCAACAAAAATGATCCTATGATTAAATGTGATTAGTTTAGGAATGTTGAATAAAAATGAAAACACTTCCACAGTTGAAGAGACTCAGTGTTGTTTCCTTTATTTATAACACTATCCTGCAATACAAACATTGAACTTGACTGTGTATTGAAAATGTTTAAGTTCCTTATTTAAAGATCAAATACCTAAGAAGAAAACACTTTGAAATGTATTATACAGGGTAAAAACACATAAAGTGGGTAAGACATACTTCCAATGACTTCTTATTTCTCCATAACTAAAGTGTTAAGTAACAGGTTTATTGCTCTATTCATCACAAACATCACCATGTAAAAAGAAGAACAAAAAGGCAATTCCAGAAAGTAATTAAGAGTTCTAAAAGAAAGAATTAAATACAACAGCTGTCTTGTATGATTATATGCTAAGTTTTCAAATTAATGACATTTTCACTGAGACACTTTACAGGTGAATATGATAATTTTTAACATTTTTATTATGCAAAAGAAGATAATGTAGAACTGCAAACTATATGCATCTCCCACAATAATATTGACTGAATCAAGGGAGACATATGAAATCTTAGCATGGTTTCATAAATCCAATGAAATCCCTTGATGTAGAAAAAATACCTTAAACATTAGGAAAAAAAGTTTAACCATACAGTACAAAAAAGTCTTATTGACTAAGGCTGAGATAGATTCTAACACTTTATGTGTTCTCTGTTTGCTAGTGCAATACTTGCTCTGTGACTGCTGATCCAGCAAAAATTCTCTATGAAGTTTCTTCACGTCCTTTGGGAAAACTTTCTCTTCATTAGCTTGAAAGGAAATCCTGCAAGTACTTGAGATCACCTACAGAAATCAACAGCATGCAAAAAGAATAGAAGTTAACTTAGTTTGGCCAAGAAGAAATGTGGTAAATAGGCTACACCTGATTTGTTTGAATTTAACAAAGTGTTTAATTCTGTGCAAAATGGAAACGATTAGGTGAATCACAGAAGCTGGAAATTAATTTAAGAACTGTGAGCTAGATGAAATGGCTGGCAAAACAGAGGAAGACAAAAAAACCTCAGGATGAACGAGAAGCACAGTGGAGACAGGTTATTAACTGGCTTTGGGTTGACTTTATATACTGTCTCCATGAATGACCAAGACAGGAGTGAACTAGTGGTATCTGGACTAATAGAAACAGGATAAAAAGCAATAGTACAAAATGCAAGTACCACACTTGGGGCCGAGTAGTGAGAGTGCCCTTAACAGAAGTCTCGGATGGCAATGACCAGTTGTTTTGTACATCACTCATGGAAAAAACACAGCGCACGTGAGCAAATTGTTCTGTGGCAGTCAGTCACTGTCCTGAGGGCATCAAGCATGGCATGTCCCAGAGACCCAGGGGAAACCTACACCTGGCAGCACGCTGTCCTGAAACCTCCCTGGGGACACTGGGGACCTTTTTGCTGCTTGCCCCTGCTCCCCTGAGAATGGGGTTGGGAGGGACCTCTGGAGATCATCTAGTCCAACTTACCTGCTAAAGCAGGTTCACCCAGAGCAGATCACACAGGAATGTGTCCAGGCGGGTTTTGAATGTCTCCAGAGAAGGAGACTCCACAGCCTCTCTGGGCAGCCTGTTCCAGTGCTCTGGCACCCTCAGAGTAGTTTCTCCTCATCTTCAGATGGAACCTCCTGCATTTCAGTCTGTGCCAATTGCTCCTCATCCTATTGTTGGGCACCACGGAAACCTGCTTGCAAACTGGAAGGAGGGAGCAGGTCAGCATAAAGAGGGAGGGAAGACCCAGAAAGCTCCTGCTTCCCAAGTCCACATCACATGGGAGGTGGTTGAAACCAGGGAACAAGGAGGGTGGGTTTGAACTAAAGGACACCCCTGGCACAGGAACAATTAATATATGTCCTGTAGTCCAAAGGAGATGAGCTTGAGAATGACTACACAGCAGAATATGTTGGTACCCAGCCTGCAGAGCTAGCTTTCTCCTGTGGCATCTAGAGGTGGAGCAAACAAAAAAACTCTTAATCAATCAATCAATCAATCAAGAGTTGTGGTTGATCACTACACTTTCACTACACATATTGGATTTTCTTGAAAACTTAAGCCATAACTGCTGAAAAAACACTGCTTCTATAAAAGCAGCCTATTAGGTGTGACAGGTCACAGCTAAGTGTTACTTGACATCATGGCTGATGAGAGAGACAGGTAACAGCTTTTTTGAAAAATCTAGTGGTTTTGGCTAATGTTTCAAAGTTCTTGAAGTTTATAGGCAGCTCTGTTTGAGAAGGAAAGCAAAAGTGGTATTGAGGGACTTCTTTTCTTGCCCATAGGGTAAGCCTGCAATCATCAGGGGGCAAATGTTGGCAACTCCTTTGTAAAACACATCTGAAATGTGATTTATTTTTTTTTAAGGTGGATAAGTTCCCTTTTAAAAATGATTTAGCTCCTTTTAAGAAGAGGAATTATGCTCTTGTGTCTAAGGTTCTTCTAAAGATATTCTTGTGCCACAAGACATAGAAAAGAAAGCAAACTACTACTGTCATGGAACTCTTAGCTATTTAATTTCTTGATGATGGTGTTTAGCTTTGTGCTATTGAGAATTTTTTTGTGCGTGTATTGTTCTATGATGTACCATGGTTCAAACAAAACCCCCAGACTTCCAAACACCAGCAGAGAAGAAGTGGTGTAGAACTTCATGCTTGAAAACAAAATGTAAATTCATGCTTTCTCTTGAGAAATGTTTACTGCCAGAATCTTGCTCAGCAGGCAGGAAAGAGCATTTAATATAAACTGAAGGATTTAAATGATGTCACTTTTCGAAACATCTTTTGGCATTACTATGAGGCTGTCTGACAGCGTTCCAGGGTGCTGTGCAGCTTGAGCACCAACAGAGATCTTCTTTTCCAGAAGTATAACAGTGCAATACTTTATTTTGTTTTTTGTTTTTTAACCTTGCTGGTGTCAGCATCAGTGAACACTTGGGAAGACACTTGTGTCCGGATACATCCAGCCTCCTTACTGCTGCATTGGTGATGGTGAAGCGGTGGAAGTCTTTGCAGCGGGGAGGAGACTGGCAGTGGAGCTCGTGAAAGGTCTCTGAGGTGCTGGAGCGAGCTCAGAGAAGGGCAATGAAGCTGGTGAGGGGTCTGGAGCACAAGTCTGATGAGGAGCAGCTGAGGGAACTGGGGCTGTTTAGCCTGAAGAAAAGGAGGCTGAGGGGAGACCTTATCACTCTCTGCAACCACCTGAAAGGAGGTTGTAGCATGAAGGGGCTTGGTCTCTTCTCCCAAGTAACAAGCGACAGGACAAGAGGAAATGGCCTCAAATTGTGCCAGGTGAGGTTCAGATTGGATATTAGAAAAAATATCCCCAGAAAGGGTTGTCAGGCATTGGAACAGGCTGCCCAGGGAAGCAGTGGAGTCACCATCTCTGTAGGGGTTTAAAAGATGTGTAGATGAGGTTCTTAGGGACATGTTTAGTGTCCGTGTTAACAGCTGGATTCTATGATCTTGAGGGTCTCTTCAAACCAGAATGATTCTGTGATTCTTGCCAAAGTGACATCATGGTGCTCATTCCTCCAAACCTGTAAGAAGCAAAACTAAAGCCCCTGGTCTGTGTCAGTGGACAGAGTGCTTCAGCTCAGCTGCTCCCAGCCTTGTCACAGTGACAGTGTTCACACATCTGTGCCAGCCTGCTCAAGAGGAACGAAGAGTCAAAGTCAAAGCCTTCTGCAGGTGTACAACACTTCTGGAAAGCCTACGGCTGGAGCCACAGCCATTTACTCTTCTTTAAAGCAATTTTTTTGTACCCTTGCAAAACCTTCCCTATTGTCTCATACTGACTCAGCTTCTTCACAAGCGTTTGCTGAGACACCTTAGTACATATCAGTTGTAAACCTAAGTGGACTAACTCAATTAATTTTCTCACTTTTTGCACCTTTAAAAGATGTCTACTGATCTTTCTCTTGCAAGAAAGACACCAGCTTCTTCCTGATATCCCATATATGCCTATATTTTTATTCTGTTATAGTTTTAGAGATTTTTAAATCTGCCTGGTAGACTTCCACGTCAGATCTACTGGTCTGAAATCTCCAGATCCCAGCAAAATTTTTAAGAACTGGTGTCAGAGTACTGACCTTGCATTTTTCCTGATTGCAGACTCAGATTAAAGTCAAAGATCACAGAATCATCAAACAGTTTGGGTTGGCAGGGACCTTCAAAGGTCATCTAATCCAACCCCCCTGCAATGAGCAGGGACATCTGCAACTCGATCAGGTTGCTGAGAGCCCCATCCAGCCTGGCCTTGGGATTTTTTCTCTTAGTTGAGAGTGCACAGCATGGGTCATAACATCCAGTTTACATTTCGGTCTTTTTTTAGAAGCTCTTCAGTGAATATTATCTGGTTCTGACAACACTTTCTTCTTTAAATTATTTGTCCATATGTGTTGCCATTTGGAAGGCTATGTACAGATGTCAGTGACATCAGAACACTACAACTGCATTTCCAAAAGGCACAAGAAAATCAGTTCAACATAGCTCAAAACAACTTATGCTAAGAACTAGAAAACACTCTTGAAATTCCTTGCAAAGACAGAATTTTGAGTCTGTGCCACGAGTCACTGGAGGGTAGAGTAATGTTTTGGGTTCACTTACTCTACTGTAAGCATTCACCATTCGCCACGTTGAGCTTTTCTTATGACAAGTTTCTGCAAAGACAGAATATAATGGAGGAAAGGAATAATTAAAAAAAAAAAAAGGGAAATGAGTTGTGACAACTACAGCTCTGTGGAGATTCTTTTGAAATGTATTTTTGTAGTTACGCGTGTTGAAGGAATCAGTGAAAAACACCTACATCTTGTCCTAGGTTTTGTTAACTTTGAGAAGGACTTCGACAGTATTAGCAGAAATACTACAAATTTACAAATCCTGTGTGGAAAAAACCCAACACTTAGAACCTTCAGAGATGCTAAACATATTGTAATCTCCAGTAGGAGCTAACTGGCCTGATGTTCCTCCTACAGCTCAAGAAGCATACGCATTTCTGTCATGCTGTTAAGTGCCATTGCTGATTTTTCTTCTGCAATGAACATCCAGCCAATTCCTCAAATTACAGTTTAAGCCTGGAGAGCTGACCTTTGCTGATGAAATCTGCATCCAAGGTACACTGGGCAAAAATATTTAGCAGAAGACCAATTATTTATTCAGAAGTGCTAAACAAAGGTCTAATATGAGATAAAAAACAAAGGCACTAGAAATGGACATGGCCTGACAATATCTGATTGTTTCAGAACCACTGAGAACTGGACATAAGTTTAATTTTCTGGATAGTATCTCTTGCTTTACCCGGTAATGTGGTATTGGGGTGAATAGGCTGGAGAAGTGCTATTTTTTTAAGAAATGTAAGTCTAACAATAACAGCATCAATGGCAAATCAAATCTATAACAGCATTGAACTAAAATTCCTGCTGGGAGTCACTGGAGAGATATAAGGCTATCTAACAGGAGTTTTATTTGTGGCTGCTTGAACTGTTTATATTAAAATCTCAGTCAAAATAAATAATGCAGAGGTCTTGGAACAGGCAGAACTAGACAGAGCAACACAAATAATATAGAGGAAAAAATTGTGTTGGCCAGGCTTTGAAAGGGCCAAATATTGAGCTTAGTCCAGCTCTGCCTTAGTAACCTCATGATGAAGGAAAGAAAGTTTGACACAGAAGGATCTTTCCTCGCATTGTACTGACTGCTGCAGAAAACAGAAAGACTGAAGAAGAACCCAAGAACTGATCCAGGACAGCCCAGCACTGGTGTTAAATAACATTTACCTGATGGCCTGAAAAGCATACGGTATTGACTTTCCTAGCTTAAACAAAATCTTTTGAAGTGTCACTGAAAATGGCTAATAGGGATTGATGGGAAATACCATTTACAATTTAGGAAGAGATTTATTATTTAATATAATAGTTTAATATAACCCAGGAAGAGACCTCTTGGAAGATGCTGGGCCAGAAAAAGACCACAAAGACTTGCTGGTATTTTAAAAGAATGTCACACAATATATAATAATCTAATTAAGAAAAAAAGCTGCTGCAAACTGTAAATTAGTTTAACCTGATGTTACACTTTTAACCTAAAGAAGGGAAAGGACTCAGCTCCAAATCAATATGCCCTTATTTCAATGCCTGTATGAAGGTGTCTATCCAGAGCAAGGTATGTAAGTTCTCCTTACAGTCAACAGAGCTCTGGGTTTGATGCATTCATCTCACCAGAAGCACCTACGCACAACTGAATTACTCTGGGGTTTCTGCCTCGTCTCCAGTGACTATTCCAGGAGAAACATACATGTCTTCTGTGTCACACTCACTTGTCCTGTGCAGATGTCTCAGACACTCTGGGGCACTTCAAAGAGCACTCGCTGTTTATATTTAGGCAACTGAACGGAGCGCATCACCGATACAGTCAGTAAAGCCTAGAGCTATGTAGAACACCCTGGAGTAAATGCCTACAGTCAGTTAGTTTAATAGCTATGTGGAGCTGCACTGACAATCACATGTTAATAGAACAGAATCTTTTCAGCTAGGAGGGACCTACAACAATCGCTTTGTCCAACTGTCCAACCACTTCAGGGCTGACCAAAAGTTAAACTGACAGGCTTGGGGCATCAACCACCTCTCTAGGAAGCTTGTTCCAGTGTTTGACTACTCAGTAATGTTTCATCATGTCCAGTCTATATGTGCTGTGACACAGCTTTGAACCATTCCATGTAACCCATCACCAGATCCCAGTGCGAAGAGCTCAGCACCTCCCTCTCTGCTTCCCCTCCTCAGGGAGCAATTGCCTGGGGAGCAATGAGATTGTCCCTTAGCTTCCTTTTCTCCAAGCTGCACAAAAAAGCACATGTAATCACCCAGATAAGGCATCTCAGGCTACAGCTGACCCTCACCCCAGGATGCCATTCATGTTAACAACTGTGGCAGTTACACTCCGAGATAGCACTTTCTGTGTTCTCTTGCCTCACCACATTGTTCCACACTCCCCAGCCCACATTCAGCGTGATGAAGACAACAAACTTCGGTGAGGGGCGCTCGGGGCGACACAGAATATTAGGGATTGGAAGGGACCTTGAAAGATCATCTAGTTCAATCCCCCTGCCGGAGCAGGAACACCCAGATGAGGTTACACAGGAATGTGTCCAGGTGGGTTTGAACGTCTCCAGAGCAGGAGACTCCACAACCCCCCTGGGCAGCCTGTTCCAGTGTTCTGACACCTTCACTGTGAAGAAGTTACTTCTAATATTTAAGTGGAACCTCCTGTGTTCCAGTTTGCACCCATTACCCCTTTCTTACCATTGGTTGTCACCAAGAAGAGCCTGGCTCCATCCTCCTTTACACATTTATAAACAGTAATGAGGTCACCCCTCAGTCTCCCCTTCTCCAAGCTAAGGAGACCCAGCTCTCTCAGCCTTTCCTCATAAGGGAGATGCTCCACCCCCTTCATCATCTTCGTGGCTCTGTGCTGGACTCTCTCAAGCAGTTCCCTGTCCTTCTGGAACTGACTACACCGCTCAGACCGTGCAATCCTAAGGCAGCCCCTTCCCGAGCCGCCCTCAGCGGGGGAACCAGCAGCGCCCCAGCCCTCCGCGCCCCAAGCCGCCCAGCAGCACGCACCGCACAGCCGGGCGCTCGCCCACCCCGCGAAGCGGGGCCCGGGGCCGCCTGCTCGGAGCCACAGCCCACGCGAGGCCCGGAGGC
Organism: Nesoenas mayeri; assembly: GCF_963082525.1. NCBI lineage: Eukaryota > Metazoa > Chordata > Aves > Columbiformes > Columbidae > Nesoenas > Nesoenas mayeri. Next base: position 150,248,336 of record NC_137541.1, on the reverse strand, counting down.
GGCCCGACCGTGCTCCTGAGCTGGTGCTTCATTTTCCCCTGTGCGGAAACGGCCGCGGCTGCTCCCCCAGCCACTCGCTCCCTCCGCGGCGGAGCACTATCAAGCCGCCGCCGGGCCGCAAGCCCACCGTGTGGCAAGCCCACCCTGTCGCTGCCGCAGGGCAACAGGAACCGGCTGGGCCGCAGCGAGCGGACAGCGGCCTCCAACGGCCGCCCCGCCCCAACGGCCCTCCCGGCGCGAGCCCCTCCGGTGGAGCAGCGCCCCCTGCCGGTTGGGCGGGGGGGAGGGAGGCGCTGAGGGAGCCGCGTAACGGACCCGGGCTATGAGGGGGCGGGGGGAGGTGAGCGCCGCGCGCCTCCGCCACAGCAGCGACACGTGACTCGCGCCGCGCGCTGCCCGTCCCCTCTTCCCCCCCCCCCCCGCCGCGACGAGGTTCCCCGCGAACAGGCAGCCAGAGGGCGGGGCGGAGGCGGGGCTGCGCGCAGCGCCGGCGCTTCCGGTTGGGCGGCGGGCGGGCCCGGGGGAGCGGTGAAGCGGCCGCTATTCGGCAGCGCGTCCCCCCCCGAGCCCCCTCCCCCTTTCCCCTTCCCCCACCTCCCCGCCCCTCGCACGGCCCGAGCCCGCCAGCGCTGCCGGCCCGGCCTGCTGCCGTCACCGCCGTTGGCGGGGGTGCGCCCGGCCCCTCCCCCCCGCCCGGCGCCCCGCCGCCGCCCTGGAGCTGCCTCAACGGTGAGTGCGGGCGGGGGGTTCCCTCCCGCCTCCGCCGCTGCCGCCGCCGGCGCACGCACACAGCGGCCGGCCGGGGCCCAGCCTGCTCTCCTCCCCCTGGGCACCGGGCCTGGGCCTTCCCCTTGTCCAGCCCCCGCCGCGGCGTCGCGCCCGGGGAGTGGGCGGCCGCTGGCGGGGGGGGGGGCGGGGGGGTCACACCGGCGGGCGGGGGAACAAAACCGGCGGCGCGTAAGTGGCGGCGCCGCGGCTGAGGAGGGCGGGCGGGAGAGAGAGGGGAGGCGGTGCGGGAATGAATGGGCGGGCGGCGAGGCCCCGGGGGGAGCGGCCGCGGGGGGCGGGCAGGGGCGAAGCTGCTGCCCTGGAAGAGCCTGGTCACCAGGTATCGCCCTCCCTGAAAGTTGAAGCAGTGGCCGGCAGAGCCAGGAGCAGGTGGAGCACGCTGTGAGTTCTGCTTTCCTGGTAGCGAAATGCTGCGGGACGCCTCGGGAAAAGGGAGTTTTGCCCGGGATGTATCCCCGACGGGGCTGTCCTGTTCACTCCTGGCAGGAATTGCCCGTGAGATCCATGAGGCAGATGCAGACCAAAGGCTCGAAACAAGTCACTGGGTTACATCTTCACATCGCTAGCGATGGAGTAAGCGAGTCGGCTATTAGTGGCGTTTTAGAGTTGACTTCTTGAACTGAAGGAGGCTCCTCTGCATTACTGCACTTTCTGGGGCTCTGGGAGGGCTGAGGGTGCAGCTGTTAGGAGGATTTGGTGCTCAGTTGTGCAGCGTGGAGCTTCATTAGTTGATAACAATTCAGCACTGTCAGAAGTAAGAGAGGTAACTGGGAGCTGGACTTGTACTGTTTATAAGTGAGGAATATAGAGACTTCAGGTTTCATGTTGCCCTTCCATAAGCTCCCCTTGAACTTCATTTGCTTTCAGGATGATGTGAATGGAATTCTTAGTCTGTTGTCACCAAGATTCACAACCTTTATTCACAGTTCCCAATTAGATTGTGTGCTCTAGTGGGTCCAGTGGCACTTTGTTAGCTCAGGTTCAGCACTGCAGAAATAAGGTTTCCGGGGCCATTTTTTGGAAGCTATGCACTATTGTGAACGTAGAGTTAGAAAGCCCTATCAGAAGTACATGGCATTAGTTTTTCCTACCCTGACTCTGTCATAGATAACATTGATATGACTTTGCAGTTTATAGTATTGTTAGATCTTGTATTAAGAACTAATGTTGCTGTGTAAACTTGTAATTCTCTTAGCAAAGGTGCAAATCTTGCAAGATAGCAGTTCTGTCCCCTTCGTGTTTCTTAAGTCATTGTATGTGCATCAAGTATTGTCAGTTTGCAACTTTGCTCTGACTTGAACCTTTCCTGGAGACATGGGACCACATGATACAACTGATTCCTGCCAGAACCTGGTGTCTCACATGTTCTCACAGTGTATCTCAGCTTCAGTGGCTGTTCAGGTCAGGGTGTTTGTGCTTTTTTAGGTGTGTAATTTTAAAGACATGGTTCAGTGATTGTTGCTGGGGCAGCTTAGCCCAAATAGGTGGGCTGGTAGCTGGGAGTTTGGTTGTGAGGACACAGTCGGATTCCTGTGGATGCTGCTGGGTTAGCAGGAGCTTAGTGCTGCCTGTCTTGTTTGCGGTGCGTTGGAAGCAGCCCCGTTACCTGCTGTTTGCAGTGTGGAGTGTCTGCTCTGCCACACTGTGGAGATGTTTGTGCGCAGCTTCCTCTGGGAGCTAAACTTCTGTTTCTTTTGTCAGTCACAACACAGGGATGTAGCTTCAGGAGAAGCATCATATTGCCACCAGACTGCCACTTACTTTTTGGCACTGCAAGAACATGTCATTTTTCCTGTTGCTTAAGACAGCAATAGTCTGCATCTGCTCCTGCTAGTAGAGGCAATGATGCAGCTGTATCCAGTTTACTTGTGCTAGGAACAAACTTTACCATCGAACCTCTTCATTGATAGAGGATATGGCTGAACTGTTTGCCTGCAAGAGAATTCCAAGGCTGATGAAAATGAACAGCTGTGCTGTGAGTGATATAGGGAATCCAGTGTGGTTACAGGGAATCTGAGAAAATGGAGGACTTTCTTTCTGAGGGCTTTCCCACCTGTGCTGGCATCATTGATGTGTGTTGCAAGTCCTCATTATCTGCTTATGTCTCACCAAGCTTGATTCCTTATCGAGAGGCAGAGATACATAGATCCTCCTGCCAATGAGACCCAGGACAGTCTGATTTTGAAGAATGATATGACAGACTACCTGTTGCTATGTTCTGAAATTCTATGTGTCATATTAAAAGCAACCTGTATTTTTCTGTGCTCACAAGCAGTCTAGATCTTTAGCTTTGAGCCCTTTGTTGCTTCCCTGTGGCACTGCCTCATGACTGTCATACTTTATCCTCTGGAGAGAGAAAGTGCAGAAATATATTAAATCTTGCAACACAATGTAGAATTTCAGGTTATTTTTAATAAACACATTCTACGTTAGTAGGTAGGTAGCTGTGGAATTTGAATGAGGTTGAGAAGTGGAGACATGTTGTTAGCTGCCAGAGTCAGTGTTGTGCCATCACCTGGCTGATTCTTTCTTAAACACAGGATCTCCTGCACATTTCTTTTCTGCCACTGGGAGGTTTTTGAGAGACTGTAGGAAGCATGACTTAATCTTCAGTGGGAACCTCAGGGATGATGGGATGTTCAGTCCAGGAACTGACTCTGAAGTGGCCATACACATGGCTTGGGAGGATATCGGGGGTCTGTTTGCTCTGTGCATTAGCTTAGCCCACTTCTGTTGCTCAGTCTAACATGAGCTCAGCAGAGGTTGCTGATGCTATTTCACTGCACTTTGTGGTTACCCTACAGTGTACATAGTGAACTAGAGAATTTGCCATTATCTCATTGCCTCTGACTTCTTGGGTACATTTTCTTTCTACCAGATCATGTCTTTAGCCTCTCAGATGCTGAGAACTAAGGAAGAAAAGTAGTGGTAGTTCTTCTTTTCTCAGATAGATACGGGTCCGCATTAACCAATTCTTTTCTTCTACTGTTTTTCTGTTCTTCCTGTGGTAGGGGAGATTATGGCCAGAACTGCAGGGTAGGGGACAGGAACTAGTGTAAGGATCTTCAGCATCTTTGTGGAGAGAGGGGAGAGCTAGTAGTAGGAACCTCTCTGTGTAGATTCTAGACATGCATGAAAGAAGAGGTGGCTCATGGAGCAGCAGTAGAGGCCGGTGATCCCACTGCTGAGGTCTCTGAGTCTCTTCAAGCAGTTTTTAACCTGAGTGGTGGCCATTGTCAGTTTAGGTCAGCAAAAACCTCTAGTCAAGCTGGGAGCTGAGTTGGTGCTGATGCTGTTACTGTTCCTGATACCTGTGGATATAGTGAGGTCGTAGACAGAAACACTGTTCAGATTCAGTGGAAATCTTCATGTCTCATGAAAAGTTTGGTTGAATTGTGGCTGCCTTAAGTTGAAGTTTAATGTTGCAAACTCTAGAATCTTGGTACTGCATCTTGAAGTGGAGACAGGATGCAAACACAGGACAAGCATAAATACTGGGCTTCGGGCTTCTGCTTCGGTTGTAATGTGTTCTAATTATACATAATTAGTTCTGTTTGGCTGTATCTATATTTGTTTTCTCAGAGTTACAGCCATGAAAAGTGAGAAAAGTAGGAGGGAATAGTGGCTGAGGAATGCGGTTTACTTCATGGTCCTAAATGTGGCATACAGCACGGCCTCAGCGACAGCCACAGTGGTGTGGCGCATCCTGTAACGGTGAGTTTGAGTAGGGGCAATGCTGAAGTGTCCTTGTTACAGCGCTCAATGCTGCAGAGCAGTTATCTGTACTTGGATGGATGGCAGCTTGTTTGTCTCTCCTTGGAGTTTTCAAGTAGACTTGAGAGATAGTCTAGTGGCCATCTCTCTTCTGCTGTCTTTCATGGGGGACCTGTCTCTCATGGCAACTTGATCCTCATTCTGAAATTTATACTTTTCAAGGGGCTCCAGATGACTAGAATGACGTTTGTATTTGGTAATCGGTCAAGTTCTCTGCAGTTCATGTGGGGCACCTTGCCACATTGATGGGACCAGTTATTTTCTGTACCATTTTTATGGGTTTGAGTTGGAGCAGTGCAGAGCTATGTCCCTTTGATGTCTGTAATAAAGCATTTATGCACAGGGAGTCTGGTCCATCTTTTTCAGTGTTGCCAAAAAGCTGGCGCTGAGCACAGATCCCATCACAGTTCGTGCAGGTCCAAAGCCACAGCGACCTGGTGACTAAACACATGGTTTCTAGCCTGGCTGGCTCTGCTGGCATGGGACTGTGTAGAAAACAATGACATGCTCTTCCTCAAACTTACACCCAACTAGGCAAGGCAGGATCCAGCACAAAACAAGTTCTGACACAGGAGCTGATGGCAAAGAGACATGTGAAGCAGGCAGTTGTCTGTGTGATAAACCTGAGTACAGCGGAGGGCGGTAATCAAAACTATGTAGAGACAGTGGCATTTGAGCTGAAAGAGAGAAAGGATCAGGAGGGATTGACAGGAAAATCTTATAGACTAGCTATTCACGTATGTGCTAAGTGAACCAGCAACATTTCAGAGTTTACTCTTCAGAATTTAAACTGGCAGCATGAGATAATAGTGGCTTAGCGCTGTTCAAGTTTGTTACTGGTCTCACAGTAACTGTTCTAAAACTAGGTTTACTATTCTATGGAGTCGTTGACTAAGGTGCTGTAATACCAAGGAGTTATCTTGTTTAGTAGCATGCCTCAATTAAGTAAAGAATTCAACAGAAAAGGCAGGTTTCTTCAGTGACTGCCAGCTACTGTGTGTTAAAGTTGCAAAATTAAAAATGGTGAGTGATGGCAGTGTGAGAGAAAGTACCAGAAACTCTTTAATATTACTTCCTATGCCAAAGGCTTGAATGTCAGCCTTTGGATGTCTGGAGATGAAAGTGAGGAGTTGCCTGTAACTTCTCCAGTTCCAGAATAACCTTATCAAAAACACTTAGCAGAAACTTGGACGATTTGTGGAAGGAAGCCAGGGACCTTTTCTCACTGTTACATTTGGAAAGAAAATGGAAATTTGTATCGTAAAGTAAGATAGGACTGAATGGGAGGTGGGGTGAAGTAGAGAGGAGTGAATAACAGAAGACTCCAGAAAGAGAAACAGGTGATGTGAAAAGGGAAATTATGAAGAGGGTAGAAGAGATTGTCTGGTAAACTTTGTTGTAAGCTGTAATAAATTCAGTTTGGAAAAGCCTTTTTAGGTTTTCTAGGTAAAAGAAAATTAACAATTCAGGATTACCACCAATTTCGGAAATGACAAATCCCCTTTCAGTTCTGGAAACGTGATTAGTGCGGTATGTCTTTATTGTCCTAATTATTTTCTGCTGTGATTTCTAAAAAACCCATAATCTTTAGCTCATATGATCAGTTCAGAATTTTTTGCTTTCAAATTGAAATCTTCCTTTCCTTCCATTGCCCCAAGGCCCCTAGCCAAAAAACAAACCCGAATTCTTAGACTTGTAAGTCTTTTGGAGTGTTAAAACATGACTGACTTGTTTTTCTTTAATTGACAAGTTGTTTGTTATTGCAGAGATACAGACCAATGAGCACTACTATTATTTTTCTGATCTGTTTTGATCTTTTACAGGAATATAAAGTTTGTTTTAAGATTTTGGACACTGAATGTTGTGTGGACCACATTTTGGTCCGTCTTTTGTATGGCTGGGAAACTACAACTTATACCCCAAATAGTTTTCCGATGGAGTATTTGCACAGCAGCGCAGTTCTCATGTGTAGCATGTGTAGCTGGCGTGCGGTTGGATGCTGTTCATTCGCCTCATAGATGTAAAACAGGATCTGTCTTAAAGCTCTGTCTGTGGTCCTGCTGTGCTTCCCAACTGGAAATCTACCTATTCCTTAGGTTGCTTAATGTGAAATCTGGGTGCGTAGTGCATGCTGAGTTGTTTCATGAGCAACTGAGCTGGTGAACCGTTATTTCTTAGGGATTTGTGCCCTCTGCTCCTCAGCCAGTCATCCTTTAGCAGCACGGCTAATAAACTTTCATTCTGTCCCTGCTTCAAGCTCAAAACAGCACACTGCTCTGATATTTCTAATTCCTTCTTTTTCCCTAATTACAAGCTGAATCAGACACTGCTTGTTCTTTAGGTTATAAGACTATTTGCATACTGACCATTCATGTACTGATTACAGGCTAAACAGATCTCATAACTGTTAAGTGAAAGATTCAGCTTTAGCCTCAGTGGAGACATTTCTTTCATTTTCTACGCAGTTCTTGATTTTCATTAAACTTGTAGAATTTTGAAATGAATTTGAATTGCTTTGTCCAATTTGGTTGGCATTGACTGTAGGGCAATGTGTTTGTGTAGGCCTCATTTCCATAAGAAACCAGGCTAAAAATGCTTTAGGAATAAATTAAGAAAACTTGATTTGGATGCATATTTTATAGATTAGTTGTGAGTCTATGTTTAGACGGGAAAACTAATGTTAAAATGACACAAAAACTTTGTATGCTGTGAAACAGTGTGTCTTACAAGACCCCCAAAATTAGGTTGATAGCTTAGCATAATAGTCATGTAACATCTGTTTAATTCAAACCTACAAGAAAAAAGCCCGTGCATTTCACATAAATGTCCAAATGTTCCTTTTCACCATAGAGATACTTCCCACATTTACGTGAAAATGACTTTCAGAATGTGGTTAGACTTGGCTTTCTGCTTATTGTAGTAGGTAATCTGGGTAAATTCTGTTGGAAATAGTGGAATCTGGCCAAATCATTAAAAATTATTTGCATTTCAGATGCTGCATTTCTTTTTTGTATGTGTTTTTTTAAGGTCTTGCAAAAACAATAATTTTGAGAGATTTCCATCTTTCCCTTTGGGGTGAGGCAAACCATGTTTTGAATACAGAGGGCTGTCAACTACACCAACTGGAAAAAAGAAGTCAGTGCTGTTGTTTTTAAACAGTATTTTGTTGTTATTAGAGCAGCGGATGAAATAATGGAACGGGAAAAATTCTTTTTGTAATGGGTAAAGTCTTTATGAGCAGCAGCTTTTGTTTTTCGTGTGATGAGTGAAAAGAAAACACTGTTTAACAGATGAAAACGGAGCCTAGGCTTTAGGCTGCTGTTTTTTTCCTGAATTTTTTTTTGTCTTGGTCAAAACCACCTAATTTGTTTTGAAATTTTATGCTGAATATGCACTTTTGAAATGGCTTTATCTCAGTGGCACTGTTTTGAAGCATAATACTTTTTGTCTTCAGTTTACATGTGTAACGTAAATAAAACCACTTCAAATCTGGGAAGAAAAGAGAACTGAGAAAGCAAGTCGCGTTTATAAAATTAACTTAGCTCTTCATCACCTGGGTTCTTTTTTATAACTTGCTTGCAGATTTTTTTTATTTTACAGAGCTTAGGCAGGCCTATTGTTAAATATAAGCTCTGTTTTTCAAGTTCTACTGATGTAAAATGATTTGCAGAAGTTGGAGAGATCCATGCTTTGATTTCTTTTTCAAGTAGTTAGTACCTGTGCAGATTATATGCTTTCTAAAATTGAGGAGAAAAAAAGCACATGTGGTTATTTGGAAATAACAAAGAGTTGAAATTAATGTTGACAACTGTACAGATGTGGTTTTTTTTTCCTTTATTGCAGGAACTGAAGCTTCCTCTTCTAAAGGTGCAGTGCTGTGAAAACTGTTACAGACTGTAGAAAAATGGACATGTTTCAGATACTACGTAAAACCACAGAGTGCTTAGAGTGTGATCACTGCAGCTTCAGAGGAACGGACTATGAGAACATACAAATTCATATGGGTACCATACACCCAGAGTATTGTGATGAAATGGATGCTGCTGGTTTGGGTAAACTTATATTTTATCAAAAAAGTGCAAAACTGTTTCACTGCCACAAGTGTTTCTTTACCAGCAAGATGTATTGCAACGTGTATTATCACATCACAGCACAACATGCAGCACCTGAGAAGTGGAATGGGGAGCGGAAAGAACAGGTAGAAGGAGATTCAGATTCCTCCAAAAAAAGTGTCACATCAGAGCCACAGAAACCTGCCCTTTCCCCAGAGTCGTGTAAAACTGCCCTTTCTCCTGAGCTCCCCAGATCAGAACCTCTTGTTTCCTCGAAGCTTCAGAAATCATCAGTGTCCCCAGAGCCCCAGAAGTTGTCTCAGGCAGCTTCCTCAGAGCCGGAGAAGTCAGCCCAGGCCATGTCCCCAGATCCAGAAAAGTCAGCCCAGGCCACATCTCCAGATCCAGAGAAGTTAGCCTCAGCCGTATCCTCAGACTCAGAGAAGACTTCTCCTGCTGAGTCCCCCGACCCACAGAAGCCGTCTCTTTCTGTGTCCCCTGACCCACAGAAACCGTCTCCTGCTGTGTCCCCTGACCTGCAGAAGCCAGGCCCGGCTGTGTCCCCAGAGCCCTGTCGGCATTCCCCAGCTGTGTCCCCTGAGCCCCGTCGCCATTCCCCGGCAATGTCTCCAGAGCCCCGTCGCCATTCCCCCGCTGTATCACCAGACCCCCGCCGCCACTCTCCCGCTGTCTCTCCGGAGGCCCGCAGATACTCCCCAGCTGTGTCACCAGAACCAAAGAAACCTACCCCAGCAGGATCCCCTGAACCACGGAGGTATGCCCCAGCTGGCTCTCCTGAGCCCCGGAGACATCCTTCTCAAATGCGTAGACCTGCTTCTGCTTCTTCTCCTGAAAGCCGGAGGCCAGCTCCTGCAGTTTCGCCAGAGTCATGGAGACCTGGTCCGACTGTTTCCCCTGAGCCCTGGAGATCCACACCTCACGAGGTGCAGAAGTCTTCCACGGTTTCTCCCTGGGCTCCAAAGCCTGCCGTGTCGGTGTCCGTAGAATCCCGGAGGTCTGCCCCTGAGTCCCGAAGGTCTGGCCCTGTTGGGTCACCAGAACCTAGGAGGCTTGTTTCTGACTCGTGGAAATCTACATCCTTTTCTGAATCCCAGAAGTCTACTCTTGTTTCTTCTGAGCCCTGGAAACCCATCTCATCTGTTTACCCTGAAGGCTGGAAACCAGTTCTGTCCCCTGACACGTGGAAGCATTCTCCCCCTGTTTCTCCTGAACTTCGAAAGTCTAGTCACACTGTTTCCTCTGACTCTTGGAAGCCTTCTTTCTTTCCTGAGGTCCGTAAGCCTGGTGCTTCGGTATCTCCTGAATCTTGGAAACTTTCTGAGTCCCGGAAATCTATGTATTTTTCTGAAACCCAGAAATCCACCTCCGCTGCTTCATCTGAGGTTCAGAAACGGGCTCATTTCCCTGAACCTCGGAAAAGAGCGCTGTTCCCAGAGTCTCGTAAATCTAATCCTGCTGTTTCTACTGATGTCCAGAAACGTGGTGTCTTTTCTGAGCCTCAGAATCAGGTGTCTACTTCTGCTGTTTCTATTGAAGGCCAAAAGCATGTCCTCTGTGCAGAAGCCCAGAAGTCAGCTCGTGTTTCTCCTGAAGCCCAGAAGCATGGCCTGTTTTCTGAAGCCCAGAAACTTGCTCCCATTTCCCCTGAAGTTCAGGAGCACACTTCCTTTCCAGAGTCTCAGAAATCTGCTTCTCCTGAAATTCAGAAACATGGCTTCTTTACTGAGTCCCAGAAACCTGCTCCTTCTGTTTCTCCTGAGACCCCCAGACAAGCTCTTTTTACTGACTCCCAGAAATCGGTTTCCCCTGATGTTCAGAAGCATGCTGTATTTTCTGAGATGCAGAAGCCTGCTGCTGCTTTATCCTCTGATGTCCAGAGACATGTTGAAACTACTGTACCTTCTGAAATCCAGAAGAACATCCTGTTTTCTGAGCCTCACAAGTCTGCTCCAGGTTTTTCCTCGGAGCCCCAGACACCTAGTGAGTCTGGTGAGAGTGACTTTCTTTCTCACAGTTTAGATGATCAGAAACCACTGGATGATTTATTCTCACATGATGAACAATCAATACTAGCCAAAGAATCACCGGAAGACTTGTTATATTCATGCCCAAAAAAGAAGCCCAAGAAGGAAAACCAGGAGAACTCAGATTCTGAGCTAAATAGCAGTGAGTGTGGAAAAACAGAGATGGACTCGATGGAGATAAAGGAGCAAGAATCCAACAGTGACCAAGAGCAGTATGATTTGGAGTCATCTGATTACGGCAAAGAGGGCAAAATAGATGCAGCTGCTCCCATGCAGCCACCATGTGTGCTGCAGTTCACCGAGGAGAAAGAGGCTTTCATCTCTGAGGAAGAAATAGCAAAATACATGAAACGTGGCAAGGGAAAGTATTATTGCAAAATTTGTTGCTGTCGTGCAATGAAAAAAGGTGCTGTCTTGCACCATTTAGTTAACAAACATAATGTTCAAAGCCCCTACAAGTGTAAAATATGTGGCAAAGCCTTTCTCTTGGAGTCTCTTCTTAAAAACCATGTTGCTGCTCATGGTCAAAGTTTATTGAAGTGTCCACGTTGTAATTTTGAATCAAATTTTCCCCGAGGCTTTAAGAAACATTTAACCCATTGCCAAAGCCGTCATAGTGATGATACACCTAAAAAACACTTGGACAGCCTTGAACCACTTGAAGAACAAATTTAATCTTTTTTCCTTGTACTAGAAAAGCTGGATTTACAGAAGTGTTCAAAAGTGATGCTGTATGTTAACCAAGTAGTTTAGCTGATCTGACAAGTCAGAAGATGCATGGTTTATTGTACTATGTTTAACTTGTCTTATAGCTGTGTTACAGAAATTATTTACTTTCGGGAGTAATTTTAAATACGTGTTCATGTCTTTGTATTACCCATTAGTAGAGTCATATTTTATTTTTCAGATGTACTATGTTTTTGAAACCAAAATGGATACAAATTAGTTTTGTAAAGATTTGTAAAACATACGGGCAATTAAGGACTGGACTGACAAGCAATCCATATATTCCTGTGAAGACTGAACCTGTTTTTTCACATTTGTTAAATGTCGTATTTTTCAAAATGTTTTTATCAAATTCTCAAAATCAAAATTCTCACCAAATGGAACGTGAATGAGCCAGGCAGGAGAAACCACCAATCCTTCTGGAGTAATTCTGCCCTGAGGTTGTAATTGAGTGTATAGTCATTGTTGGAAACTGATTGCACTCAATTCTCTGACTTACTTGTCTCAGACTTAGAAGCATCAAGGTACTTATTTTGTGATTTCGTATTTGGGCCATGTTTTAAGCATGTACTAATATACATTAAATTGATGGATTAATGTTGGACTATGTATAGCTCAACACTTTCTCTTGATGATTCAGATGTTTGTAACTTCAGAAAACCCCTAAATTTCTTGTATTTGGTGAAATGCTTTGTTTTAATGTTTTAACAATAAAAAGAAACCCAACCTGGCATTGGCCATTTTTCTGTATTTTTTCCACATCAAGAACAAAACCTTTCATGTTCAACATGCTGTCTTTTAAGGGTCCTTTGCAACGCGAGAGGCAAAATTTTAGTGGAGTTCTGAATACTTCAACTTTCCAGTCATCAGCCTGTGAAAGCAAGGTTAGTCTAGATTTCCTGCCTACTTCAGAAGAATGCATCAGATATAAATGAGGGAAAAGATGGAAACAAGGAGTTTGTGCACTGTTATTTAGCATGCTTGCTTTTGTGCTATTTGTATATTAACTGTTCAAAGCCCGTAAGTACTTTATAATTCAACAGGGTATAGATTTTATGTAGAGGTTACATAAGGAAACTTTCCCTCTCCTCAGGCTAAATTATGCCTAGACTTAAACTGCTGTAAATATATTGGCTTAGAATATAAAGGTGATAGTGTTATATAAATAATATATGTAAGCTCCTGAAGAGCTTCAGATTGATTTGATGGAAGCCTGCACCTGATACCTTCTGTGTTTCAAGAGGATTTCTGGAAGAAAGGGGAAAAGCTTTTAAAACATACACTTGATGATTTTTCAATGCTTCTTATTCAGAGCAAGCTTTCTTGCACAGTTCTCTCATACAGCCAAACCCCCTCTATGCCCCTGAGTCCAGTGCCCTTTGTTTCCTTCATGGGGTCTACACTGGAGTGCTAGAATTACTATTTATTTATTTATTTTTTTCTTTCTAGAAGTGACTATAGATAAATTCAAAAGAGAGAACTTGACTATTAAGGCTCTGCTAGCACACATACTTTGTATACAAGCTGCTTTTCTCCTCTGCTGTAATTTCTTCATTCTTGGCACAGTCATTTGGTTAAAAAGATGTCTTATGCTTTTTGAATAAAAGGAAGAAATCAAGGAAGGATTTGTTTGAATGGGAAGTGGTGCCACCTTTACAGTTCAGTGTTTCGCTACTGAAGGATATTTCTCACTCTGGACCAGCTAACTTGCTTGATTTCTGGGAATCCATTGTCATCAAGCCTGGATGCTGTTTCTCTACATATTTCTTTTGCTAATGGACTTGCTGATTCTTTACTCTTGATTTACAGCTGCCAAAGTGTACTGTGGAACTCTTGGAGAAGAACTTTGCAAGTCCTCATGATGGTGGGCACTGAGTTTCTTTGAATCCAGGTATGATGGGCACTTTCCAGATTCTCTTGGTACAGAATTTTACCAAACCTTGTGGAAGTTGAAGGACATTTCTGTGGTGTGTGTTGGTTTGTTTGTTTGTTTTTCTGTCCAGACGAAGTATTCTCTCACCATTCCCTTGTATCATGCTGATTTGAGATCTTTTAAGATGTGTAGGAGGATCTGCTGGAATCTGAACTGATTTAACTCATTTATCTGAGGATCTGTAAGACACCAAGTGACAGATCAGACTGTGGGTTTATTCTTTCCCTTTCAGAGGGCCGAGTATAGATGCTGGGGAGAAGGACGAATACTTCTGAACTCCTGAGTACAAACAGCGGTCATTCTTTATTGGCATGAGAAAGAAATGTGCAAGTGAAGCATTTCAGTATTTACCAGTGAAAGAATTTGCTTGAAATGTGCCTAATGCTATAATGTAGTCCTTGGATACTCTCAGTAGTTCAGTTGAAATTGTTGCTAATTTGCTTTCACGTGTATGAATATGAAGGAAATACAGAGGTTCTGCAATTTGCGGAAACTTTTATCAAAGCCCTCAGTGCTGGGCGCTGCCGTCTCACTCTTTCCTGTTCCTGAGCACAGGGACCCACTGGGGTCAGTCCTGTGTGGTTCTGACTTGAGGTTTCCTTTGGGGATGGTTTGGTTGGCAAACAGCAGGATCAGGCCAGGAGAGAGGAACAGAGAAAGTTACTGTACGGGTACTGCAGAAAACTGCAGTTCCTCCCCATCTGAACTCTGTGGGCTGTTCCTGCCTGAGAAAAATGAAATTACACACTGTAAATGTAAAGGAGACAGCTCTACCCCTTTTTCATCTCATCTTATGTTTTTATTTCTTTCCCCAAAGGCTGTTTATAGCCTCTGCTGAGAAATGTGGTAGACAACATATTTCCAAACACAATGTTCCAGTCTGTATCCATGTGTGCAATACAAACTTACCTTCAGTCTTTTTATTGCGAAAAAAGGATTAATAATTGTATGGACTGTCCAGTCGTGTTTTGAAAGTGCATTTTCAAAGGCATCCAACCAGTCAAATCAGAAGTCGTCTTCTGGAGGGAACTCGGATGGATTTTTCCACAAAGGCCATTTCTGTTACAGATTACAGCTTCTTCTCCTGTGATGTTTGGGAAGCGATTCTTGCAAGAATTATTAATGTCAGCAAAACATATTTTTTCATCTTTCGCCATACAGAAGAGTATCTTAAGTATCAGTCTTGGTGCATCAGTATGTTGCCTGAGCTCTAGATCAAAGAAACCATGTAGAATGTAACCACTGGAACGTGAACATTTATCTAATGTTAATGGTACTGCTTGTTCTTGTACTAATGACCCAATGAATTGTGGAAAAAAAAATGTTATTTATCAAACCTGAAGACCATTTATGATTTAATACTAATGTTCTAAATTAAGCATGTGCGTACTTCATAGTCCTCTATTCTGAGAAAAAGGCTGTAAATAAGTATTAAATTGTTGTTCATTTAGTAGAAGGCAAATCAAAGTTATATCAGCTTATTTTAGTTTTCAGACATACTTGACCAGGTATTTCTTCTGAGCTGTACAGTCAGAACGTTAGGTCTATTTTTGTTTTGGTTTGGTTTTTTTCCTCCTCACCAGAAAAAAAGTTCCCATTTCCACATCATGAAGAACTGAGTTCATCATTTTGTGATCAACTGAGGGCAATGTAACTGCAGCCTTTCTCTGGAGAGCCCTGGCCTCTCCTTTTTCCCAACACTGTGTTCTCACCAGTTTTTCCCCTGTGCACTTTGCTGTCACACAGAAACAGATTTTTTTGATTCTCTGTCACGGATGCTTATAGTGACTCTTCAAAGTGCACAACCTTCTGAAGCCCCAAACCTCACCTGCGTGATTTCTGAAAGAGAACCTAGTCTGCAAAAAAGTCTTTACTGTAAAAATATATATATATATATATATATATTTGAAACAGAATAATTTCCAAATGCCTGGGTTTATGCTTAAATGACGCATCTCATTGTGGTGCAGATGGGGTATTAACATCCAGAAGGGCAGAAGAAGTCAGCTAGGCCTGGATGTAAGGTGATAATTACATATTTCTTAGTGAAAGAGCATACAGACCCCCACGTGTAGCCCATGTGGACCAACATCTTCCTGTCTGGATGAGTCCTTCACCCCATGTCACCTCAGGTTCTGTCCGAGACAATGACACTGGGCAGCCTGGGACTTGTGTCAGCTGAGCCTTGGGCCTCCCTGTTGAATTAAATGGTTTCTGCATCATTGTGAGGCAAATCATCATGCATTAGAATGTTAAATGATATTCCTTAAACTTTAATATTTCACTTCACAAATACATTGCTTCAATGGGGATTAAACCCAACACTACAACTGCGGTATTTCACAGCTTTCCTCTTGTTTTTGGATGTTGTTTTGCTCTGTACCCAGTCTGGTGTCCACTATCACTCTTCTTCTGCTTCTGAAACAGCAACTTGGTTTCAAAGTCAGTATTAGAAATAATTGACAATATGGATTACTGCCTTCTCCTAAAGAAAATAATGGTTGTTGCTAACTGTGGGTTGGGGTTGACACAAACCCTTCAACAAACAAAATGTTCCTGGTATGCATGTGAGACAACTGTGTTGGATGGCAAACATTATGTGCGTGCAAATAAAGTGTGGCTTTGACTAGTGTTGTTTGTACAGATAGAGGAGATGGTTTTGTTACGGCTCTCTCTCGTGTCTGACTTCTGGAGATCTCTGAGCTAAAATAATTTTAAAACTGGAAACCAATCAGACTTTACCCCATTTTGAGTGTGCTAATCTCCGTGGTCTCAGCTGCAGCTGTACAAGAGCAAAGTGTTGGAAAAGGTTGGTGTGAAAATCCACACTCGTGTTGCAAGCTTTCGTGTACGTTTTAATGTACACAAGAGGAATTCTGGCTTCTCTTTGAATTGTCATATACAGATTTTTATAATGACTTGTTTAGTTCGGTGTGGATGCCATCGATTTAAAATGATCCTATACTCTGACGTTGCTGCTTGTGAATTACTATATTGTGCCATTCATTTTTTAGCCTCGTTATTAGAGTACAAGGTTATTTTAATTTGCTCTGGGTCCAGCAATGCATTTCTTGGGTAGGCAGTACCTGTGCTGCAGCTGCAAAGAAATTTGCCTGGGGATTGAGTTCACCAGCCTGTTCACAGAAACCCCGTCTGTGTGTTTTTATGCCAGGAAGCCGGGCAGGGAGCAGGGATGGTGCCACCTCCTAGATGGGGATCCCTGCTGGAGCCGGTGCTTTGCTCTTACGCTAACGAAAGGATTATAAAGCACGGTCAGGCTCTCTGGGTGGTGCTGTGTCCCACGCAGGGACATGTAGTGCTGCAGCCTCCCGTGGGATGTAGGACATAGGAGGTGGTTTGCAGGATGTGGGATGGAGGATGTGGGATGTAGCTACTGCCTGCAGCCTGACACCTTCTGCACTTCCACTCCACCAGGGCTGTGCGGCCCTTTGCCTCTGGACTTGGTTCACTGCTCCTTTAAGCTCTTTTAAGAACAACTGTAACATCTACCCAGATAAAAACGAAATGACAGACAGATGAGGATTCATAACAGTGTTGTCGCTTTGTGCATGTGACAACTATTCTGCCACTGAGATCTTGATTTCGTGCTACACCAGCTGCAGTTTTATCTCGTCACTTGCTGTTCCCCTGAACCCGGTCTTGGTGAAGTTATCCATTAGAGGGAGCTACAGAGCAATTTATGAGTAGTTCAGGCATCATTTTAAAACATGTTAAATACACTTAGGAAATACTAGTACTACTACTACTACATCAACAATAGGTGCAGAAATGGCTCTGGGTTTTTTTCCTTATTAATGTGAATTAGTTTTGGTCTTGCTTGGGCTGATTTCCTCCCCTCTGTACCCAGAGTCCTCTGTTTTAAAGCACTTGTTTATTTTTTTGGACATCCCTCCCTGCTGTGCAGCTATCCCATTCCCATAGCACATGCACTATTTGCAAGGATGTTTAAAATATTGATGTAATCTCCAAAAAATAATCACTCTTCTTGTCTAGGTCACTACTTCTCTCATCTGTACAAGAAAAAATGCTGATTGCAGAGGAGCCTGCCCTTCCCGTGGGGGTACTGGAGAGCTGGGCTGTAGTCAAAACCACCCAACACCAGCCTGAGCACAGGGACCTGTGCTGGGGATAAGCTCTGGAAGTGCAAAGAGGATTTAAGTAGAGCCCACAGCTGCTGGTGCACACAGCGACAGGGCTTAAAATCACAGACCTGTTGGCTGCCAGAAGCTGAGAGGTAAAGCAGGACTGTGAGCACTCCCCGCAGCTCCTCCTGCAACACGACTGGTGAAGGGACTTGAGCACAAGACTTATGGGGAGAGGCTGAGGGAGCTGGGGTTGTTTAGTCTGGAGAAGAGGAGGCTCAGAGGTGACCTCATCACTCTCTATAACTATCTGAAGGGAAGTTATAGCCAGGTGGGGATTGGTCTCTTCTCCCAGGCAGTCAGCAATAGGACAAGGGGGCATGGGCTTAAACTCTGCCAGGGGAAATTTAGACTGGATATTAGGAAGAAATTCTTTACAGAGAGAGTGGTCAGGCATTGGAACGGCCTGCCCAGGGAGGTGGTGGACTCGCCGTCCCTGGAGGTTTTTAAAGTGAGGTTGGACATGGCACTTAGTGCCATGATCTAGTAAACAGACTAGAGTTGGACCAAGGGTTGGACTCGATGATCTCTGAGGTCTTTTCCAACCCAGTCGATTCTGTGATTCTGTGTGATTCCTCACACAAGTTTTGCAGCTGCCCCCGCTGCTTTTGCCAAAGACCCCAGCACAGTTTCTCTCCCAAAGGTCACACAGGGAGAGTGCTGAGGGATCCACGGTCACACAGAAATGCATCGGAGGGAACCAGTGAGACAGTAAAGATGCACATGAGAAACCAAATCTAGACCCAGGTTGAGCTGTCCCAGGTGTGAGCAGAGAGGGGGCAGCCTCCAGGGGGGAAATCTGAAAATGCAAATCCAGGCAAAGCTGGCACTGCCATAGGAAATCTGCCTGTGAGACTGCGGTACCGCTGGCCCGCCTTCCCCTGCCCTGACCCTCACTGACAGCACTTTCTTGGCTATTGATGGGCAGCAAGACTGTGCCCCGAGACACTGTGCCCCGGGACACTGCCGGCAGCTGCAGCCTGCCCATCTGCAGTCAAATTGCCCCTTGAAATCCTCAGGAATTTTCCTTGAGTGAGGCCATGCTCTACTTGACATGCTGATGAGAAGGCTTTTTACAGGTATAAAATACAAACAGGCCCTGAAACTTCTGTCCTTTGTTATTTTACATTGATTCGCCATCATATGGGCTGGCTCCAGTGTTTTTTCTTGCTGCACTTGTTTCTCCAGGCAGTGATGAAACTGGGATAAGCCAAATGACCAGCTTGGCCTCGACATGGTTATAGTGTTGTTGAAAGTAGGGAGAAACACAAGTGTACTGCCTTGGCATGGGAATCTGAGACCTTTTTGCTTTATTTACAGTAAAAAACAATCAGAAAGGCCCAATTCCCACACTTTCAGACTTCTCTAGTGCACATCTACACTGAGGCATTGCACAAAACATCAGGAGAAAGAAGTCCAAAGACTTTTATAATTTGATCTTCTGAACTTGCCAGTGAGAAATCCTTTGAAATGTAACTTCCCACTGAAGAAACCAAGGTAAAGGTGCAGGGACATTTTAATTGTATTATAAATGGTCACCAAAGATGGTTACATCACTTGGAAGCAAATGCTGCTTTTCAATAATGATCTCCTGCTGCAACGTGAACTGACAAAATAAGTGTGATAAATGATTTTAGGCGGGACCTCTGGCAGAGCCTTTATTGTGTTTTTGAAGCAGTGGGGAAGGATTCAAATACCTATGCATTTACAACAGAATTGGAATAATTTATCTACTCTGGTTTATGTCAGTATGTTTACATCCAAATAGCTGAAATGAAGGTTCCAGTTTTGCTGATAAATAACATGGAAAACTAAACCACTGCCACTGGCTTGCACAGTAGAATTGACATTATTTTGCAGCAGCTGCATTCTTTACACTTAATGTAAACAAATGTAAAGGAACAGACGGGATCGCAGTGTTGGGGCGGGTTCCTAGGGTGGGAGGGCAGCTCAGTGCTGCAGACCCGCATCTCCCTGGCCGGGCTGCCGGTGCCGGAGCTCCCAGAGCTGCTGATGCCCTGAGCTGTGTCCTAGCCAGATTTCTTACAACTGGCTGTTTTATTGTTTGGGTATAAACTTGTTGCTGATTAGATGCAAATGGGTTTGTTTAATTTAAAAAAAAAAAAAAAAAGGACAGCTGATTCAACTCAAACTCTTTGGTTTATGGGAGAAAATGCCAAAGTTAATTAAGGTTACCATCTGTTTCATCAAAACACTTATTTTGTCAGTATATACTGCAGCAGGGGATCATTACTCAAAAATAGTATTTGCTTCCAAGCGATGTGACTGTCTTTGGTGGCTGCTTCTGGCAGCCAACAGGTCTGTGATTTATTTAAGCCCTGTCGCTGTGTGCACCAGCAGCTGTGGGCTGTACTTAAATCCTCTTTACACTTCCAGAGGTTATCCCCAGCACGGGTCCCTGCATCAAGCTGGCATTGGGTGGTTTCAGCTACAGCCCAGCTCTCCAGTACCCTTGCAGAAAGGGCAGGCTCCTCTGCAATCCCCTCAGCATTTTTTCTTATCAAGATAAGAGAAATAGTGACCTAGGAAACACAAGAATGACTTTTTTTTGTGGAGATTACATCAATATTTTAAACATCCTTGTAAATAATGCACGTGCTATGGGACTGGGATAACTGCACAGCAGGGAGGGATGTTCAAAAAAATAAACAAGGGCTTTAAAATAGAGGGCTCTGGTTACCCTGCTGAGGGAATCAGCCCAAGTAGGGCTTAAAGTAATTCGCCATAATAAAGAAAAAGCCTCAGAGCCATTTCTGCACCTATTGTTGATATATTATTATGCCATATGTGTACTATAACGTTTCAAACGATGCCTTCAAGCTGATTTACTAATAAATTGCTCTGTAGCTCCCTCTAATGGATAACTTCACCAAGTTTAGGGGAGCAGCAAACGTTAACGAGATAAAACGGCACTTAGTGTAGGACGAAATCAAGATCTTTGTGGCAGAATAGTTGTAATGTGCAAAGAACCACACCACTTATCAATCCCCATCCATCTGTCATTTCGTTTTTATCTGGGTAGATGTTACAGTTGTTCTTAAAAGAGCTTAAAGGAGCAGTGAACCAAGTCCAGAGGCAAAGGGCCGCACAGCCCTGGTGGAGTGGAAGTGCAGAAGGTGTCAGGCTGCAGGCAGTAGCTACATCCCACATCCTCCATCCCACATCCTGCAACCCACCTCCTGTGTCCCACATCCCATGGGAGGCTGCACCACTACATGTCCCTGTGTGGGACACAGCACCACCCAGAGAGCCTGACCGTGCTTTATAATCCTTTCGTTAGCGTAAGAGCAAAGCACCGGCTCCAGCAGGGATCCCCATCTAGGAGGTGGCACCATCCCTGCTCCCTGCCCGGCTTCCTGGCATAAAAACACACAGATGGGGTTTCTGTGAACAGGCTGGTGAACTCAACCCCCAGGCAAATTTCTTTGCAGCTGCAGCACAGGTACTGCCTACCCAAGAAAGCAAAGTGGGCAGCAAAGTAGACATGGGAAAAACTGGTGAGAACACAGTGCTGGGGAAAATGAGAGGCCAGGGCTCTCCAGAGAAAGGCTGCAGTTATATTGTCCAGAGATGGTCACAAAATGATGAACTCAGTTCTTCATAATGTGGAAATGGGAACATTTTCCCAAGGGGAGGAAAGGAGGAAGAAGAGAGGGAGAGGGGAAGGAAAAGAAAGAAAAGAGTAAAGAAAATTAGACGTAATATTTTGACTGTGCAGCTCAGAAGAAATACCTGGTCAAGTTTGTCTGAAAATAAAAATAACCTGATATTACTCTGATTTGCCTTCTACTAAATGAACAACAATTTAATACTTATTTTACAGCCTTTTTCTCAGAATAGAGGACTATGAAGTACGCACACACTTAATTTAGAACGTTAGTATTAAATCATAAATGGTCTTCAGGTTTGATAAATAACATTTTTTTTTCCACAATTCATTGGGTCATTAATACTAGAACAAGCAGTACCATTAACATTAGATAAATGTTCACGTTCCAGTGGTTACATTCTACGTGGTTTCTTTGATCTAGAGCTCAGGCAACATACTGATGCACCAAGACTGATACTTAAGATACTCTTCTGTATGGCGAAAGATGAAAAAATATTTTTTGCTGACATTAATAATTCTTGCAAGAATCGCTTCCCAAACATCATAGGAGAAGAAGCTGTAATCTGTAACAGAAATGGCCTTTGTGGCAAAATCCATCCGAGTTCCCTCCAGAAGACGACTTCTGATTTGACTGGTTGGATGCCTTTGAAAATGCACTTTCAAAACACGACTGGACAGTCCATACAATTATTAACCCTTTTTTCACAATTAAAAGGCTGAAGATAAGTTTGTATTGCACACATGGATACAGACTGGAACATTGTGTTTGGAAATATGTTGTCTACCACATTTCTCAGCAGAGGCTATAAACAGCCTTTGGGGAAAGAAATAAAAACATAAGATGAGATGAAAAAGGGGTAGAGCTGTCGTCTTTACATTTACAGTGTGTAATTTCATCTTTCTCAGGCAGGAACAGCCCACAGAGTTCAGATGGGGAGGAACTGCAGTTTTCTGCAGTACCCGTACAGTAACTTTCTCTGTTCCTCTCTCCTGGCCTGATCCTGCTGTTTGCCAACCAAACCATCCCCAAAGGAAACCTCAAGTCAGAACCACACAGGACTGACCCCAGCGGGTCCCTGTGCTCAGGAACAGGAAAGAGTGAGACGGCAGCGCCCAGCACTGAGGGCTTTGACAAACTGTGTGATTTAATACACAGTTCAGTTTCTGGAAACTGCAGGCCTCAGTGTTTGCTTTATACTTGAACGTATGAAATAACTTCAGTTGAAATCATTACTAATTTTATTTCAGAGGGTATCCAAGGACTACATTTTGGCATTAGGCACATTTCAAGCAAATTCTTTCACTGATAAATATTGAAATCTTTCACTTGCACATTTCTTTCACATGTCAAAAAAGAATGACCGCTGTTTGTACTCAGGAGTTCAGAAGTATTCGTCCTTCTCCTCAGCATCTATAGTATGTACTCTAGAAGAACCTTAATAGTCAACTGCTCTCTTTTGGATTTATCTATGGTCACTCCTAGAAGAAAAAAAGAAAATCTAGCACTCTAGCGTGGACCCCGTGAAAGGAAACGAAGGGCACTGGACTCAGGGGCATAGAGGGGGTTTCGTTCTGTGAGAGAGAACCCCACAAGAAAGCTTGCTCTGGATAGGGAGCACTGTGAAGTCACCACTTGTACAGCTTTACATGCTTTTCCCCTTCCTTCCAGAAATCCTCTTGAAACATACAAGGTATCAGGTGCAGGCTTCCATCAAATCAATCTGAAGCTCTGTAGTCGGAGCTTACATTTGTTATTATTGTTTACTTAACACTATCACCTTCATATTCTAAGCCAATATTTTTACAGCAGCTTAAGTCTGTGCATAATTTAGCCTGAGGAGAGTGAACGTTTCCTTGTGCAACCTCCACATAAAATCTATACTCCTGCTGAATTAGAAAGAACTTACGAATACCTCTATTGTCCGTTCCGGTGTTTAATAGCTTTCTGAAATTCATTCCAGCAATGAAGTACTTTAAAATTACATTACATTGTTCCCCTTAATGCAGACAACAGAGTGATGGTGTCTGCAATGACCTTATGATGCTCTTTATTTTAAAGCAAATATTGCTGTGGCTTTAATCACTTCAAGCTTAGGTCTGTGCAAAAGAAGCTTGCGTTATTTTTTTCCAGGGTCTTATTCAAGGAAGTCTCTGTGTATGTGTTGCTGTATGAGGCAAATTGCAAACATTAATGGCATCCTTTTTCCCCGTTATCTGCTTCCCACTACCTGACTATGATTTAATTCCCGCAACATTAATTATCAAAAAACCCTTGAAGAATACACAAAACCCAATAATTTATTTTAACAGGCAATCTGTATTATATGCACATTCACCAAAATTGTCGTTTGGCTGGCAAATGAGAACGTATCACTGACTGAATGTTTGTAATTTCCAAGCCTCAAAGGAACACATGAATTAGTGTGTACCAAATCCTGTGAATTCAAGGAAAATTCAATGGAGATTTAATCTGCTTCTGGAAGGAAAAATTCTTTGCTCTGCTTACTTCAAAGAGAAACAAAACCATCTTGTATTATTCTTAGTAAGAAGACTGTACTGCTACCACTCAATGTAGTGAAATGACTACACCTTGAAAATCTTGCTGCTTTTACATCTTGGAAAAATACTAACCTAATGGGAGTGATAAAGAATTAGGCAATAAGATTAGAAAGAGAGATTGTTCCTGAATCAGTCCATTAGGATTAACCAGGCTTTGTTCCATGGCAACCTAGCTAAGAATAATCATGACTGCAAATAGCGCTGTTCCAGTTTTCTTGGGTGGAGCACAGAGTGAAATCGCTGGTCTCCAAAAGCAGTCATTAATGTGTTTGGCCACTCTTAAATGTCACTGTGTCCGTACTTCAGCAATGCAGTTAGAGTTGGTTTTTTTTTACTGTCATATGTGGTGCATAAGGAGTTCAAAACCCTGTAGGCAAACTGAGTTCATGAGATCTCTTGTACTATTTTCCGATTATTTTTGGTGGGACATGATTTCAGACATTAGCAGCCGAGGCTGACAGTGTTGTCTCTGCCACCTGCCCTGGGTCACTGATGGAATATGGGGCATGAACAGAGTAAGTGAGAGATATGGGCTGGTGCATTGGTGGGTCCTCATGATAAACTGGTTCTCAGGAATGTGGATCTCTGTGAAGGAGAAATTCAAAACACCTTCTCTGTTCATTCGTGCTGCAGCACACACATACCTGGGCGCAGCTGAGGAAAGGAAGCATTACCCATGAGCAATTTGATTACATTGGTTTTGTCAAGGAAGAATCGTGACAATCTTTTAAGAATCATAAATCTTCCATTTCTTTATATTACTTGTTTTTATTATTCTGCTGTACCCTCCCCCTACCTCACCGTGCAACATATTTTATTTTAAATGCATCTACCTGTCTAATCTGTGCTTGGAAACTACGGTGCTTTCTAAATTCACCAATCTACGTTAGCATGAATCATTTTATGTATTTGATGGTGATGGCATAGTCATTTAAACAATTATGATGAACATGAGTTTAACCACTTCACTGCAGGCAACACAAAACTTCACAAGGTTCAGGTAGTATTTGTTTGTATATACAAAACCACTGCAAATACTCTGGTAAGAAAAAAAAAAAAACCAATAATTACTGGCTTATAGTTTAACGTGTATTTCCAAATGGTCACTAATTTCTCCTAAAGCCAGCCATGGCTCTAGAAGCAGGTGTGTGCAGGGACACCACTGCTCTTCACAGGTGCCACTCTTTGAGGGTCTTACTGGGGAAGATCATAGAATCATAGAATAGTTTGCATTGAAAGGACCTTCAAAGGTCATCTCGTCCAACCCCCCTGCAATGAGCAGGGACATCTGCAACTAGATCAGGTTGCTCAGGGCCCCGTTCAGCCTGGCCTGGAATGTCTCCAGGGATGGGGCACTGACCACCTCTCTGGGCAACCTGTTTCACCACCTTCACTGTAAAAAGTTTCTTCCTTGTGTCTATGCATTTGGGGCACTTTACCATCTCTCCTCCCCACAGCCTTGCTAGGGGTGTTAATGCAACAGACTCAGCTCTTCTGGGCACCTGGCAGCCTCTGTCTTTGGGGAGGCTGGCTGATGCTGAAAGCAGATGACATCTTGTTTGCCTTTAGCTGTCTGGCCTGAGCTTGTTGTCCAGGTTCCTCTGTTTGCTGGTGGACAGTGGTGGGTACCAGTAAGGGGTGGCTTGGTTGCTTTTGGGACAGGCTTTGGGAGTAGGTTGCTGTATCCTTCCCAAAACTCTGCCCTCCCTCCTTGAGCTGTGAAGGCATCCAGCCAAGACCTGACCCAAATGCGTAAGGAAGGAGGGGAGATGATTGCCAGCCAGTTATCTAAACACAGATTCATTGAGATAAAGCAATGTTTATTCATCTGAAGGGATGTGGAGTGCCAAAGAGGGCATGAGCAGAGTGAAGCCCATACATACATTTCCCCATTAGCTTTTGTTTCTCCCATTAAGTTGTGGTAAGATACTTTTGGTTTGGTTGTTGTTGCTCTCGAGTTGCTCTCAGTCTAGTTCAAAGAGTGACCTCTTTTTTATGAGTGTTTCTCCCAGGAGTCAACACCAGGTGGTGTTGACAATTCCCCTTACACACACACACAGACACACACACACAGACACACAGACACACACACACACGTGGTCTCCCACCTGTCTTTTTTTGGCAGGCCAGCACCTTTCAGGTTTGGGTCTCCTCTTTTATTCTAGTTCCAGATCTGGGTTCTTATCAGCCGGCCAGACATTCACCAGTGCATTCCCCAGCTCACGGCATCCCTGTTGTTTCACAATGGATTCCTGGTGTAGGCTGAACTCCACCTTGCCATGCCGTCATTGCTTTTGCCATTTTCTTTTTCTCTTCATAACTCGCCTCTGATTTAACTTCTAACAGCCACAGTGGATAATGGCAAACTCATAAAAATTACAGCATCTTTACAACATAATATTCGTCCCAGCTGCATTTGCCACATGGCCCTCAAATTCTTCAAACATACTGTTTCATTGAAGGTAATTCTGGAGTCTGTCTACTTTTAAAGTAGCTGGAAAAAATGAGCATACAATTTGCGCTTCTGGTTGTGTACAGCCCTGTGTGCCTTTGGGAATGCAGGGACTGATTTTGAAGGCTATGGCTGTGTAGAAAACATCTGTAAATCTTGTGGAGACATGACAGATAGTCTTTCTGGGGTGTGTCATTTGGAAACTTACAGGCAAGTTTGCAGAAAGCCTGTCTCAGTGATTCCAGTGTTCAGGCTATAGAGGTTTATCTGCTGCATGCACATGCAATGCATTGGGCACAGGCACAAGTTACAATGAAGGCCCTATCCCGTCTGAGACTTTCCTCAGGCAGTGTAGTAGCTCTAAGAGTGATACGTGTGTGGTCATGATACTGACATTCCCCTTTATTATCTGATTTTCTTGTCCTGGTAGAATCATAGAACCGTAGAATAGTTTGTGTTGGAAGGGTCATTTGAAGCTCATCTAGTCCAACCCCCTGCAATGAGCAGGGACATCTGCAACTAGATCAGGTTGCTCAGAGCCCTGTCCAGCCTGGCCTGGAATGTCTCCAGGGATGGGGCATCTACCACCTCTCTGGGCAACCTACGCCAGTGTTTCACCACCCTCAGTGTAAAGAATTTCCTTCTCATGTCCAGCCTGAATCTCCGCTCCTTTAGTTTAAAACCATTACCCCTTGTCCTGTCATAACAGGCCCTGCTAAAGAATCATTGTTCTGTGCCATACTTTTGCCGTGAAGAGGAGTATACATTGCTGACCAGCTGTGTTTTGATTCCACTCCCTGTCCCTACACTCTATCCTCGTGCATATACACCTCTCAGGATGGCTGCCAAATCAGCCAGTTGAGATTGAAATACTTTTTGAGATACTGGTTTAGGACATATTTTTGCAGGAACAACAAAGAAGAAAATACGACCTCTCTGGTGTCCTTTGGCTGGAGGCTAAAATGAAGTTTGTCGGTGGGAGAGAGGAGCAGATGCTCTGCAGGCCAGCGTTGGTGCTCGAGGCCATGCTCTGACACAAGCCAGGAGAGGCACGGCTACATGATGCAAACACACAGCCCTGGGTATCACACTCACGGCACTGGGATGAAACTGCAGCCTGAGGGACAAAGTACCCTCCGTGCCCACCGGCTGCTGAACACCTGCCCTGAGCAGCGGCTAGGACTGTCCTTGTGCCGCTTACCAAGAGCATTTGTTTTCCTTTGTATTAGTCTTGTTTGTTTGTTTATTTTTAGGCAAAATTAATACACACCCCTTCCCTAAATTACAAGAATTTATTCAATGCTTCCTGCTTTTTTTGCCAACCTCATAAAGAAAGTCTCCTTTTTAATGCTCTGCAGGAGAGCGCTCATACTTTTTCCAGAACTGATTTAATCTGTATACATTGAAGTTTGATATCCTGCAGATGTTTGGCTAAATTCTAATAAAACAGCCGGTGTGACCCACCGTGGGAATTTTATCATAATCCTCCCAAGGAAAAAAAAGTTAATCCCAAGAGTTGTATCATAGGTCAAACACAAACTGTCATACTTCCTCCTTGTTTTGAAAACACCTATCATCTTTATTTTTATATACAACAAATATATAAAAGCTTTTTTTGTCAGCAATTTGTCCATTTATTTATGTGCTGGTAGGGTAACTAATTATTACAAGTTCCACACACTGCTAATCTTGCCATAATGGTATTTCCAGTATGACAACTTTCATCTGCTGACTAAACAAGCACAGTCTTGCCTTTTCTCAGCGTCGATGTGAGTCAAAACCAAATCATTGGGATCTGAGGATCTCAGGCCTTGTCTGTACACGGGTTTTGCATCAATGCATTGGACAAGTTTAAGTTGAAGCGGTGCAGCCCCCAAGTGTGGGTGAAACTGCACTCTCATTAAAGCACTGATATCAGCACAGCTCATCAGAATAAATTGGTGTAACTGTGCTCAGTTTTGGGCTCCTCACTACAAAAAGAACATTGAAGTACTGGAGCGAGTTCAGAGAAGGGCAACGAAGCTGGTGAGGGGTCTGGAGCACAAGTCTGATGAGGAGCAACTGAGGGAACTGGGGCTGTTTGGCCTGAAGAAAAGGAGGCTGAGGGGAGACCTTATCGCTCTCTGCAACCACCTGAAAGGAGGTTGTAGCGTGGAGGGGGTTGGTCTCTTCTCCCAAGTAACAGGACTAGAGGAAATGGCCTCAACTTGTGCCAGGGGAGGTTTAGATTGGACATTAGGAAAAATTTATTCACGGAAAAGGTTGTCAGGCATTGGAACAGGCTGCCCAGGGAAGTGGTTGAGTCACCATCCCTGGAGGTGTTTAAAAGGCACGTAGTCAAGGTTCTTAGGGACATGGTTTAGTGACAGTGTTAGTTTAACCATTGGACTCAATGATCTTAAAGGTCTTTTCCAACAGAAATGATTCTATAATTCTGTTCAGTTCTAAGAAAGCAGTCCACACTAGAATAGCTGCACTGGAATACATGGACTCTCACTCCTAGTCTGGTTGATACAGTCCCACAATGTCCACCACTGTGCCAGTGTTCCTAGGACAGTTTTTCTGACAATATATGTGTGAGATTCTAGAAAGAGCTCATGGGATAAGAAATTGGACATCATACTGTTTACTAAGAAGGCGAGAGTTTTCCCTCTCTCTCCTTTCAGATCTGGGAATTAGGGGTCTGGACTCTGAGCCTACAATTGGTTATAGGGACCAACAAAACATGGGGAGGGTTCCCCTTTCATGTCACCTCCCACCAAATGACTGGGTGCAGGAAACATGCTCTTTGCCACATACTCGGTGCAGCAACTCTGCTTCTGACACAGAAGCTCATGCAAGGAGCTTGTCATGCAGAACCCTCATCACAGGACCGGACCTGGGGCAGTTCTGCTCTACCACATGCTCTGCTGCCTATGACGCATCTCCTGGATTGTGGGGGTTTTGTCTGTTCCTTTTTTTTTTCTGTTTTAGAGCCTGGTCACCATGTGCTGATGGTGTAGGTACACAATGTGTTTGCTTTGGCAATGGAAGCAGCTGAAGAATTTCCCACTTCATCCCCCAGGCCAGCTGCTTACCATGTCCCCCTTGCTTGTGCTGATACAACCGTTTGCATACGGGTAGTATAAGTCAGGTCAGAGAAATAATGAATGTTAAAAACTAAATTTCAACAAAAAAACTCACCCACGATTGCAAGGGGGACACTGACTTGTGGGACAGGAATGCACTAAAGAGAGCAAGCAATATTTTAAAGTATTATTACAAAGTCATTCATACAGGACTCTGGAAAAGAAGTATGGTACAGCCTGTGTTAGGGGCAAGGGGTTTAAAGCCACAAAAAATGTGAAAAGCAAGTGTTGAAATAAATAGAGCAAACAACTAAGATGACATTTGGAATTACACAAATGTGTTGTCATCCACTGTATCAAGTGTACTTCTTCAATCTGTCTAATCTAATACAGAGAGCAGCATGCATATCTAAAAAAAAAACTCTATCAAAACATTGCAGATACTCATCTTGCCCTGTGGAGATGATAAGGGAGGAGAGCAAACCAGGTATGACAGCTCCTGGAGCCATCATTGAATGCATGGTTAGAAGGCATTCACATTCCATTCTAATGAGAGTGGTAAAAACATGAGGAGAGAGAGGAGAGGAGAGGAGAGGAGAGGAGAGGAGAGGAGAGGAGAGGAGAGGAGAGGAGAGGAGAGGAGAGGAGAGGGTAGGTCTCAGTTAACAATTAAATCACATTAACATTGGAAGTTAGCTTCTTAAAGTGTTTTCTCTTTTTTTTAATTTTTTTTTTCCAGTCAAAATAGAGACCATGTGAGTTCAGCATGAAAAAACAAATAGAGGTGTAATAGCATTAAAGCTTCATTTTGCATGCTATATTTATTGGGAAAAGTGTGAACGCTTTTGTTGCCACCAACAAATTTAAAAGCCAGTCTTCCTTCAACCTGTTTTTTTTTGTCTCATAGCAAGCTGTTATGGTTAAAAAATCCTATCTCTTTCTAAACATACGCAGCACTAAGCCAAAAGACTTCCTGTATGAATTCTTGTTTGAAGAAGTAACTTTGACTCAAACTGAAAGTCTTTAGGCAACTCCCAGAGCTTATGTTTCGAAGGTGTTTGGACTAACTGGTTACAGAATTTCTTCCCTGACTGGTAATCGATGAACCCACATGGGTTTTGCTCCACTGCCCTGAAGTGCTATTGGCAAGGAAAGTGAGGTGTCGAGGTTTGATGTGACCCGCAGTGAGGATGGGAACCAAGCTGTCATCTGCTTTTAATGGTGACTCTCCAGGCCCTGGTTTGCCCACAGGGGAAGGAAAGAAGAGAGAGAACTTCAGGTTCTGCAGATGAGAAATCTTCCTTCTGTGACTAGAAACAATGCTGTCTGCTCTGTGACCCTTCAGTGTCTTCTCACTTGGATGCTAAGTTAAGCCAACAGATACATAATAAAGCTTCTGCCATATTTTAAGTGCTGTTTGGATGTAGTTTATACAATAACAGTTTCTAAAATGGCTTTGCTCTAAACAGGAGAGGCTTTAACATACATTTTCATCTCATACTAGGGAAAGATATCTGTGTAGGATTAGACAAGGAGACAGTGTTTGCATTTGAATTACTTTCTTTCCTTGAGTTTAAATCCTGGTTTAAAAGCACTGACTTCCCAAAAAACTTCTTGGTGTAATTTTCCCTGTCAATGCTGGAAATCCCATGAAATCACCAGTGATCCTATTTCATACGTTTGGGGATGAAGTCTTGAAGGAGTTTGTGAGTCATTTTGCCTGTGCATAGAAAGAAACCGCAAAACTGTCCCATCTCTCTTTGGCTTTGATGGGGGATGACTCCTGCCTCAGTGACAGAGCCTTTGCTCCTGCCCATCACACTCAGGCAGGTATGCCTGCACCGAGTCCAACTGTCTCCCTTCCCTTCCCTTCCCTTCCCTTCCCTTCCCTTCCCTTCCCTTCCCTTCCCTTCCCTTCCCTTCCCTTCCCTTCCCTTCCCTTCCCTTCCCTTCCCTTCCCTTCCCTTCCCTTCCCTTCCCTTCCCTTCCCTTCCCTTCCCTTCCCTTCCCTTCCCTTCCCTTTCTCTTTTTTCTCCCCCAACCTGCCCCACCATGTGGGCACCTCTTCCACCTGCCGAGTTGGGCTTTTAGTACCAAACATACTGTTCTCTTAAAATGCACTTCAATCTATTTTGGCAACTTTTGTCTATAGCCTGGAGGGAAATATTTAAAAACCCAACAAACAACAGATTTCAGCTGTTGACCTCAGCAGTTCTTAGGAACTGCATCATTTCCCCAACACTCGCAAAACAGTAACTAGAGGGTACGCAAGCTGGCCTGGCTCTCGGCCAGGGAGCTGGATCCTCTGCACATCTCTGCAATCATTCCAGTCCATTGCCACAAGCACCACAGGCAGTTTAACAAAAAGAAAAGAGAGAAAGAGAGAGAGAAAGAGAGAAAGAGAGAAAGAGAGAGAAAGAAAGAAAGAGAAGGAAAGAAGGAAGGAAGGAAGGAAGGAAGGAAGGAAGGAAGGAAGGAAGGAAGGAAGGAAGAAAGGAAGGAAGGAAGGAGGAAAGAAGGAAAGAAAGAAAGAGAAAGAAAGAAAGAAAGAAAGAAAGAAAGAAAGAAAGAAAGAAAAAGAAAAGAGATGTTAAAGATGCTTCAGTCTTTGCAATTGCATACAAAAGAGAAGCAAATGGCCTGTTGCTCTTTTGGGGAGTTAAGAATTTGCAGTACTGGGAGGTGAATAAGACCATTTTCTGGTAATCATTTCTGCACATTTCTACACATTTCTCCATTTCTGCTGTATCATACTTCTTTTCCAGAGTCCTGTATGAATGACTTTGTAATAATACTTTAAAATGGTGGTAATACTTTGAAAATGGTGGTAAGGTGGTGATTTTTTCCTGAGCTTCAGATCAAGCTATACTCCTGAGAGGGCTCTATGCTTCCCCTACCAAGTAGTTTGGCATTTCTGTGAGCTGATGGCCACAGGAAATGAAAATTCAGGTAGAGTGAAATACCAGCATACGTGAGGGGGAGACATGTTCCCCCCCAGCCATGTGAGTGATGAGTATTTTTGTGGATCCTGTCCTCTTCTTCTTGTGTGTTTACCCACACAACAAACTTGCTGGAATTAAAGTACATTAATAAAACAGAAAGCTTTTCTCATTGAATATTTTTAAAAAAGAGGCACAACTATGTCTTAACAAAAATGTATTATCTGCCATTAGAATACAGTGGGGCAACATTTGTTATGGAGGCAAAAGGAGCAATGTATTTACTCTTACTTCAACCACATGTAAGTTGACAACTTTCTTTTACAGTGCAACAGCCTGGTAGATTTTAGATGGACCTTTATGTTGCATTCCAGCCATCACAGCACAAGAATTACTAAATGACTAGTGTTGCTGCCCTTTTTTTCTGGGGGTAGGGCGGACAAGCACTTGTATCTCTTCACTCATAAGTTTAGGCTCCTTCCCCACTGCAGTGACAGGCACCCAAATCAGTGGAGATTTGGCACTGCTGTTCAACAGGGGTATGTCAGGGGGTGAGTTTTATCGATGTTTGGTGCCTGGTTCTCATTTAAGCAGCACTCCCAAGGGTCACCACTGGGACAGTCGTGCCAGCTCCTGCTGCAGAGAAGGCAGAAACAGGTAAGGGATCACACCAGACCACTGCTGTAAATGAGGTTGACTTTCCCTAAGTGTGTAACCTAAAACTGCCAAAGCCAATGGTACTTCAGCCCTTTGAAAACTTTATCATTAATTCCCAGTCCAATATTTTAGATAGTGGGCCAAAATCTGTTTGAGTTCCCTTGGTTGTTTTTTAGTTTCTCAGTTGCAAACATACCAATCTAGCTGTGCAGGGCAACATGCCAGGGATCAATCTTGTTTTCTCTCACCAGGACAGGTCAGTGGAGGAGGAAAATAAAATCAGAACTGGATGTATCTTACACATACCACTTTTTTCTGCAGGACTCTTTCAGTGCAGGTGGAGAGCAGGCAGTCCCTCCATGGGTAACACTCACCATCAGCTATGCAATAGTATCTTTTTTTCCTTATAGGGTCCCAAGCCCTATTTGTTGAATATTCCTCAAGTCTTTTTTGGAGGAGAAAATTATTTTCTTAGAATAATTTTCTACATGGATTATATCAACAACTATCTGATGACTTATGCAAGCCATGAAGTTGGCATCATCTCCACAGGAACTAAGACCTGTGTCAGGAGTGTCCATGTTGTGTGTGTTAATTATTTTGGATGTCCTACTAGACATGTTATGGATCCAGCATTTGGGTGCATTTGGCATTATTTGGCACTTTATCAAATCAAAGCCAGTAGCTCAAGGTAAACCTGATAGGCTGGGTTCTGTCTCAAATTCTTTCTGGAACTGAAAACACAGAAGAGAAAGGCTTCCTAGTCTCAGTTCCTCTGCCTTATACGCAGCATGGTCAGATGAAGGAACTGTATTTATAGAGAAGGACCTCCTCAGCACTAAGATGGACCAGAAAATAAAGGTAAAAGTTCTAACATGTCTTTGCAGACCATATGCAACATATATTTTTTTAGACATTTGTAAACTGGAATTAGGAAAAAGCACATTTCACATTAAACTGGAATTCCTTCCTCCTGAGCATGGTGACATTGCAACCTTTATGTATTTTTTTACTTTGAAAGCAACACTTCGTCCCTTGTTGTTATTCTGTAGTGCCTAATCTCCCACAGCTGACATGAAAAGAAACACCCTTCCCCCTCTGCCCAGAGTCCCTGATTAAATCAAACTGAAGTCAGAGAATGGAAAATTTCAGACCATCTGTTCAAAGTTTTAAACAATTGAAACTGAGGTATTTTTCTGGCCAGAGATACCAACCATATCTACAATAATAGGGTTTAGTTATGCTTCTTTAAACTGTGTTCTTCCCCCCTCCTCCCCCTCCAAACAAATGCGTTTGTGATCTAGATCTCCAAATGCACTGGAAAACACAAAACAAGCAAACACAAAAATCCCCTTCCTGCAAAGATGAACAGGGAGAAAATACTCTTCCAGAGTCAGAAACAAGGGTACTGTTCAGAGAGAAGACAGGCCATAGCTGCATACGCTTAACAAAAATGACCTTCACTCAGATGGCATGTGGGTTTGTTGCCACCCCTGGCAGCAGATTACTTTCATCCCCCATGCATAGCTCTTTAACAGGAGTATCTGTGGCTTCATTATGGTCTCAGAGGAGTTAACAGCACTGAGTCTCCAGGCCCTCATAAAGGAAAAAGAAAAAAAAGGTTGGATTTTTTTTTAATCTTTTGCGTTTTTTACATTTTTAACATATTTGTGGGTAATGCTGCATAGCAGGTGACCTGCAGGGGAGTACGTACTTTTAAATGCTTCTGGGGCTATCAACTCAGCAGCTTCGCCCTAGCAGTCAGCAAACCTCAAAACTCATTTCGCTCTGAGAAAATCTGCCAGGGTGAGGATGGTTCCCTAATTAACCACATCCTCAGTGTATCACCATTAGACAACACAAGGAAATGTGTTCACGGCTTGCTGCTTCATCAAGCTGCTGCCATGGTTCACTCCACATCGACTAGCGCTGGGAGAGCAGAAAAGCCCAGGCTGACAGCAGAGATGGGAAGGAGAGCATGATGCCCATAAGAGTCTTTTCCATGTGTTATCTCTCCCATCATTTTTCCACAGATGAAGATTTGCGCTGTGGTACCCCAAGAAGTCTGCCCTCCTGTTTCCTTCCAGAGCAGGAGATGTTTGTGCTGGAGTCAGATGCTTAAAGTGTGTGTGGTGAAAGGTGTGTTTCTGGAAGTTGGTGGCAATGGGAGCTGCCACCTCACAGTGGGGTTGGCTGGACACCAGTCTCTCTCTGGAGCAGTAATACCCAGTTCTCACCAAATCCTGCTCCTGGATACAGGAGAGCTCTTGATGAATTTTTTGCAGTCATAGGATTATTTGCCTAAAAGAAGAGAAGCTGGGGCATGGTGCCCCACTCTGAGCACTGCACATGCCACAACAATTAATTGTTCTTTGTGAGATTTACCATCTGAATGGTAGTGGTGTCCTCCCAGCCCAGGGCCTGGACTCCTTCTTTGGTTAGGTAACAGCATCTGCATGTAGGCATCTCCAGAAGACTTTTTATCTGTCTTGTTTCAGACACCCACCTCCGTACAGGAAGCCTAAGCAATCATTTTTGGATCAGATCATTGAGCTCCTAGAAAGCTGTACTTACGCAAGATGCATCCGCCCCTCTATATTCAGAAATAAATCTTGTATTTCTTTGGAGATGTGAAAGGAAGTTTATGTTCTGAAGCATCTCTGCATTTTCACTTTACCCCACTCCCTCTGGTATCATTCCCTGTCACCCACATGTAACCTGTCCACACTTGTAGCATCATGATTGATGACTCTGTGTATGTATGTGTGTGTGTGTGTGTGTGTATAGTTTCAGGATCTGTCATCTACCTGTTAAAAAAAGTGATGGGTGCATGAATTACTGGCAGTACAGCCTGGTGCTGTGAGATATTGCAGGGATTCAGAGTTATTTTTGCAGGCTGCACCGTATTTTATATTACATGTCTGCAACACTTTTCCTTACCACTGCAATATGTCATTAGATTTTCTTCCAAAGAATAGCCTCTTCTAGGTGGCTTCACTGGGCCTGTCTTCCTCTGCAAGCACACTCCCTAAGGAGGAAAAGCACTACTCACATAAGTCATGTACTTGGCAACTCCTCTCCCAGAAGGTATGTTGATCTTAAGGATTAGACTCAGTGCGTGGAAAAGTGCTGAGAGTTTCTCTCAGGAAGAAACAAGTCTGTTTTCTTCAGCCAGTGAGAGTTAGCATTCATTCCAGCAAGAAATATAGTTTTATCATTGAGCCCTAGTCACAGCATGCCAGTTAAATCCATACTAAAACTTGGCTCAGCTGTTCTTTGTCAGTAGTCCAGGCCCAGATGGCAAGGCCTTGAACTGACCTGCGTCAAGGGAAATACTGCTCTTTGATCTTCAGTACTGGCGAGCCCAGGCTCCTGCCAAGCTCCTCACCCCCAGCCTCTTTACCTACCACAGACAAGGCTGATCTGCTCTGCATTCAATTCTCCATCCTGCTTTGTCTGTCTTGATTCCAAGTAGCAAGTGATGGGACAAGAGGAAATGGCCTCAAGTTGTGCCAGGGAAGGTTCAGATTGGATATTAGGAAAAAACTGTTAATGGAAAGGGTTGTCAGGCATTGGAACAGGCTGCCCAGGGAAGCGGTTGAGTCACTATCCCTGGAGGTGTTTAAAAGACGTATAGATGGAGTCCTTAGGGACATGGTTTGCTAGAGTCAGGTTATGGTTTGACTCGATGATCTTGAGGATCTCTTCCAACCAGAATGATTCTATGACTGATCTACTCTTCTGAAAGGCTCCTTTTCCCTCCAAAGGGGTGTATTCTCTCCTGTGTCGGCATCACGTCTCAATGTTTAAAATATTGTTCTAAGTCCTTTGATATTAACCATGTGTACAATGTGCTGGAAGTGGGGTTTGGTTGTAATTCTTGTCCCACCAAAGAAATCCTGAGTGCTTTTTCTACCAGAAATGACCTGTGTTCATTTAGACTGTGCTGAGAACACAGACTAGGGTGAGAAACTTAGACCTGACAAGAGAGACCTTAAGGCATGGAGCTGACTATCCAGGGTGAGACAGGTAGACAAAACAGGCACTTGGCCTACTAGCTGTTTGGGAGGGTGGTGTTACACTAAAACAAACAGGGTTGTTTAAAAGCAGTTAAAAGCTACAGATTAAAATGCCTTTGATAACGGCAAGGTAGCCGTATGTGCCTACAAGGAAGACACACCCTGAGGAAGACAACCCTCAGCTCTGCTCTCCATCAAAGGGGAACCCATCATCTGTTACTGCTCCTCAAAAGTCTTCGCCTCCACTGAAACTGGTGGATATTTGCCTTTGTCAGTGCTGGAATCTCTGAAAAGTACAAACATCCTAAAAAGGGAGAGAAATATTTTCTCTTTATGTCTGGTTAGTGATATTAATATATGAGAAGTATTGTAGCTTTGAAATGTTGTGGGAGTTCCTTGCCATACATCAGCTTCACAAAGCAAGGAATTTGTCTAGTGCCAAAGCAGTCTGCCTTGCCATCCCAACTTTTAAGAAGCCGATGTCCTTAGTATTTGTTGTGTCTCTCTTGGGATGTCCTGTTTTTCTTCTCTTATGAATAAGCTAAGTCTGTTAAATAACATTAGTTCGTTATCGAACTTTCCATTCTTAGGAAAGGAGGGGCCTTTTTCCTCTTTCAGGACGTTTGTTCTGCTTCTGCGGGTTACTCATTTCCAGTATACTGGCAGGTAGCATAGGCAGCAGGGTTTAGCAACAGATTTTCTATATCTGAGTCACAGGATGTACTATGGCAAGAATATAATGTTGTTTACAAAGAATTTGTGTTTTCACTTTAGAACATACGCAATGTAAAAATTAGTGAAATAAAAAAGTGGTGATGTCCTACCTTTTTATTCACACAGAAAATGTGGCCAGAAGCTATCGATTTTTTTAAGAAAACATATGAAGCCTCTAATGCGTTTCATTAATTTCGTTTTTGCACCGCTAGTGACTTGTAAAATAGTACCTCCTAACTTCTGTAACCTTAATCCTCTTCTTTTTAACACAAATCAGTAAATAACCTGAGATGTAGTTCCCTGCTGCACAATTACATGGAACAGAAAACTACTGTGAGTGGGAATCGGTTTGAACCACCACTGCAGAAACATCTTTCCGTGTGAAAAGCTTGTCTCTTCTGCAAAGACTTCTCTCTCAGTC
Source organism: Nesoenas mayeri (assembly GCF_963082525.1). Classification (NCBI taxonomy): domain Eukaryota; kingdom Metazoa; phylum Chordata; class Aves; order Columbiformes; family Columbidae; genus Nesoenas; species Nesoenas mayeri. The sequence continues at coordinate 150,210,394 of NC_137541.1, read as the reverse complement.
TGTAGCCATGCCACTTGCTTGTGGAGGTGTCCAGCCATCAGCTGCAGTTCCGTTAAGCAAAGCTGGTCAGAACTCATCATCTTTGTGCTCTTCACCATCTCCTTTTGATCTGTTGCTGTCGGCAGTAGCCCAGGCTGGCTGGCAGCTGCTCAGGCTCCTGTCTGGGGGACATCTAAACCAGTATTTGAAGGATAGCTGACCCCACTTCCAGGCACAAGGGTCCCAGGTCTATGATCAGCTCCATGAAATGTGGGATGGTGATCCAGGGAAGGGCTGCAAAATAATATTTGTAACAATCATCCATGGAGCTACTCACCTATGTGAGTGAACAATAAAAAGAAGTAGCGGTAAGAGGCAAACCTTCAGACTTTGGCCCTTTTTTTTTGTGGTTGTAAATGCAAATCATTGTGGCACTGCTGCACAAATGATCTTCTGTGATCCTTTTCCTAAAAATGTTGAGGAGCACTGGAAAGAACACCTCTCGGTTTCTGTCATTTTTTTTCTATGCAAAGTGTAATTAAACAGTGTTTCATAAGGCATGTGTGTCTCTTCTGCATTGCAAATGTGACCCTCTGCAGCAGCAAGTGTGATAAACAAGGCAGGGTGGTTGTAGTCCCTGTCTGAGTGGTCCTGTTCATGAAGAGGAGCACTGAGACTTCTCCCCTTTCACTGAGAAATCCATTCTCTGCAGGCATCATCAAAGTGGCCTCCTGATCCTCCTTACAACCACTCCTCAAAATCATCCTTTGTCATGCCACCTAGCCTCATGTGTACCCACCAGCCGGCACAGTGGGCCAATGATGCTATTGCAAATTGCTCTGACTAGATTTGTCTCAGTGCTTGATCACTGTCTATCATCTGTTGTACTGCAATCAAACTGCAAAGGTCTGGGGCAGTGACTATCTCCTCCTTTTCTGTGTATCACTTAACCCAACGGGGTCTAGCTCATGATGAGAATATCGAGGATCTAAAGCTAAAAGAAGTAAAAAAAATATTGCAAAGAATTGAAATAAGAAAGTTAAACAAAGGAAATAATAACTACCCATATTTAGCATGTTATACATATTTTTAAACAGTTAGTAATGGAAAAGATCACCATCGGAATAATAATTGTTACTATTTTTGCCTTGCGTAGATCTTTTCATCTATGAATCTCTGAGCACGCTAATTAAAGACTTAGCACATATCCAAGTACAAATAATACCCATCTGGAAGGGATGGAATGCTCATGGAGAAGCAATCTAATGCCAACAATATCCTCATCTGACATTATCACTGCAGATCTGGGGTTAAGCTTCCATTTTTAATGACCTAGCAATCTTAGTATGATACAATTGGATGAAGTAGGTCCCCATCTACTGTTTGATAGATGGGTGAGCAGTCACCATCAGATCGTGGATGTGTGCGATGGGCATGTACCAACAAATCTGTGACTTCTGAAGAGACTCAGTCATTGGTTAGGAACGCCTGCATGCCACTCTGCTTAGCACTAGCAGTAAAGCTGGAATTCAGCTTCAGAGCTGAAGATGGCAACTTCCTTCTCGTTCTACCACTCATCATGTGTGGTAAAATATTTCCTTCCTCCAGTTTCTTATTGACAGCATAAAGATTTCAGCTTTCCCTTTGTGGGATGGCAACCGCCTCTTCTCTGCAGTAAACAGCAGAGCAATCAGTGTCAGTACCAAGCACACACCTTTTCCTTGGAGTCAGGCAGCCGCAGCAGTAGAAGACAGTCTTCTTGGTGGAAAGCAGCAAGCTTTTAAACTTTCACCATACGTTGTCTTACTAAAACTTCTACATGTGCTTAGATGACTTTTCACTTTGCCATGCGCCCACAGAGTCACAGAATGTTAGGGATTGGAAGGGATCTCAAAAGATCATCTAGTCCAGGGAGGGATAAAGGCAATAATTTCACACCCCTGCTCCCCACCCCATTTGACAGCAAGGTGAGTGGCTTCCATCTCTGTTTCAGAGGCCAGCTACCCATTTGCCAAATTCCCAGGGTCTAGCTGCTCTTCCCTTTTCACCGATTAACAAACTCCCAGTATTTCTTGGAGCAACTCTGAGTCAAGTTTGGGTTTGTGCCATGGACCCGTCACAAGGAGCCAGGCAGCCAAGTAGGTGAAAGGTGCCACAGTCACATTGAGCTGTATCCTTCAGTAGCTGTTTCTGTTGTAATTCCCTTTTTGTTCAGCCCGGAGCAGATGGTGGCTCAGAGCATCTTTGGGAGGGGGGCAAAAGCTTCCAGCAGCGAAGTCTGGAGCACTGAACCCAGCTCCTCACACATTCTTCCCCCTACCTAGCTGTGCTGGCCCAGGGGACTGTCTGCTCAGATGGCTACAGATGGAGTAGAAGGTCGAGGAGGAAAAGTGGCAGATGGTAGCTGAAGCTGGATCAAAACAGGAGACCTCACCTTTGTGCGACAAGCACTAACAGGAGCTGTTTTTTTTCTGGCTGTGTTTTGGCTGTCTGTGTTTAAAAAGTGTCCTTGTGCAGAGGACTTCATGGTTTTGTTTTTTTTTTTTTTTATTATTATTTAAAAAGTCCACAATTTTGTGCAATGGTTTTCCCATCTTACCTTGGTTGTGGATGTAAAGGGTCAAAACCAGACCATACGTTAAAATATTTGTGAATGTGAAGCTCAGGCCCCTTGATGCTGTTCTGCTGACCAGCTCTAATGCTTCAGCTGTGATGAATTCTTCCAAGGAGTGATCTGTCTTTCTTGCCACGTTTGCTGTGTGAACATGTCTGTGCAAGATGCTTAGTAAAAGCAATACAGCCTTTTCTGTGTCCCTCCTGCATTGACAGAAAGCTGGCAAAGCTGTGTGTAGCCCTTCCCAGGTTCACTTTTTGTGGCAATGCCAAGATGTTTTGCAAACACTGAATTGGCCAAGATAGCTGCTTTCATGTGCACTAAAATTCGCCCGTATAAAGTGCTGGGAGTGGATGAGCAAAAGAGTAGCAAGCAGGCCTGTGGGAACTGGTATATGCCCATGCAACACCATTCTTTATGCAGCTCAGGATACAATCCTCTTGTGCAAATCTGGTGGGATTTAGCAGAGGTGCTTGGTACCTATTGCCACCTGTTACTCTTTGTTTTTGCTTCTCCTGCTTTGACAAAAAAGATCGATTGGGCTAGAAGGCTGGTGTCAAGTTATTGGATAAGATAATAAAATATCAGACTTTTATCATTCAAATTTGCAGGCTTAGGATGAGGAAAAGCTAAATATGAGACCAATACACGACAGTAAAGCTTGCTAGCAGGACAAGAAAATGTGTCAGAGGTATCAAGCCTAGTTCTAAGACTTAGACCTTCCCTACTCAAATTGATTAGGCAGCTCTGTTGAGATCCATAAGCCCCTGTTTACTACTCTACCAGATGTGCCAGTGTCTACATTCTTGGCACAGGACTGAAGTGTCCTAGCTGCTCTGCAACAAGATCCCTGAAGAAGAGGAGATCTAGCCATGAAGTTTGCCAGGTGGGGGGAACTGAAACCCAAGCTGATCCAAGTCAAACTTCTACTTAATAGTTAATAGTTGACAGGGGACAATCTGTTTCTCCTGGCTTGCATCCTGATGATTAGGACCACTTCAAACATTTTCTATCTTTTCAATCTATTTTTATCTGGAGGAGGCTTCTCAGAGCATGCAGTATCTTGAGGAGAACAATGCTCAAGTAATTTGGACTGTATGTCTTGCTCCAAGTAGGAAGTAGTTTTGATAAGCTTTTCTAGTTCTATTTTGACAGCTGAGCTAGGAGCCACCTTGTTATGTGGCCTAGGAGAACGTGTGTTGGGGAAGGTCCCAGGCCCATCGGCAGAAGGCTTGGAGCAGGTAGACTCTGGTATATTGTGTCCTGCAGTGCCACATGTTTGGGTGAATGGTTATCTTCTGGGGCTCATATCATAGTAGAAATAAAAGAAACCTGGATGAGATGTTGCGATCTTAAACTATTAGCAAGGTTTTCTGAGGCTGTCTAGAGGAGTATGTAGCCAACATAGGGGATGAGGGTGTCTTTCCTTTGGGTTGGGACTCTGTCCCATTGTCACCTGTAGACGGAAGGAGCTACAGGGAGCCCCAAGACCTGCCCAGTTGCACAGGGTATGGCTTGCTTCACTGGAGGTAACTCTGCACTGGGGCAGGCACCCTCTGGAATCAGGTCAAGGAGGAGTGCTTTTGTCTTTTATAATGTTTGCACTAATTGCTTTTGTCATTTCATGGCTGGGAGGTGCACGTTCACCAGGTGCCAGCAACTGTAGGGCATTGGCATGCTTGTAACCAAAGGGGAAAACACTTGGGTCTCTCAAAGCAGTTTTGCAGGAAAGAAAGCAGTGATCCACCAAAATTTTGCTAAAATGACAGCAAAATATTAACTCTCAGAGGAAAGTTTAGGGGAGCTACTTCCTCAACAGCATTTTTGAGTGAAAACCAGGGAGAAAGGCCCGGAAGGGGGAACCCTCTTCCATTCACAGTGAGCCCTGCAGATTGGCAGGGGGTCAGCCTGCGGCACCCAGCCCTTGGTGGTGGTGGGGTGTCAGGGAAGGAGCCCACAGGCCCCATGGCCAGCCGAAACCTGGCCCAGCCTGCCATGGTGATCCTGGAGGCCCTGCTCACCCCCCCGACCAGGACCAGCCCCTGTGTTAAAACTGAAGGGCCTTTAAAGAGGCATAAAACTCTGTGTAAGTGCCCCTGAAAAACTTGGCGGTGCCCTTAGGGCTCATTGTAGTTTAGATGGGCAGTTGTGTTATTTTCCACTGCCATATTCTCCAGCTCATTTGTGGAAACTGAAGAGCCAGAAACAACCTGTCTGAAATCAGTTGTCTCCCAGCACATGGCTACAGATCTACAGTATGGGATCTTGCATCGCCATGGAAATTCAGAAATCTCTGACAGCTTAAATCTCACTGAGAAGGAAATGAAGTAGTGAAGAGTCACAAGACGGCAGGACGAAATTTATCTCTTCTGGATTTCCAGTGAAACAGACAGCTTCAGGCCAGGGTTAGAGCAATACAGATTGTAAGGGGCTCCTATCAGAGTGCCCTGCTGGCAGGGAGAAGTAATGTGTTGAGCAGCTACAGTGCATTGAAAATGTCTATCCTGCCCCTTGGAAAAACATGCCAGTTAAACATTAACACGGTTCCTTTGGCAGTAGCACAGGTCCCAGGATGGGGACAAGCACAGACAGATGATCAAAAATTTGTGTTTCTCTCACCTTTTACAGATCCAGAGTTACGTCCTGGCTCAATATTTCTCAGTCTGTACTTACCTCATAGTGTGAGAGCCCCTGCTATTTCTAACATAGTGATTTTAGGAAATAGTATTGCTGGTGGAGCACAGTGAAAGTGTGGGTAGACAGCACAGGCTCAATCTGTTGAGGAAGATGCTGCTGCGCCAGTCCCTTCTTTCCCAACCTGTCAAGTATTTGCTACATGCCCTTCTCTCAGATGAGTTATTTCGTTAAGATAGCAGAAAAATAACTCTACAAAGAAAAAGTGAATCACTGCTGGGTCTGTGGCAGGGAACGGGGTCCGTGCACTGAAGGGTCAGGCAAGGATGAGATTGTATGTTGGGGAAGAGCAGGGACGGGAAAGGCAAAAGGCAGGTCTCTCTCCTTTGGAAACGAGCTGTTGGATCAGGTAGGCTGTCTGGTCCAGCTGCACCCTTATTGCTCATAGCTTGCGTACAGCTGCCAAGCCCTGGCAGCACGGCAGGTCTCAGCCACAGCTCCATCCTTCAGGGAGGCAGGGCAGCGTAGCCAGGACAAGTTGCAGAAGCCATTGCAAGGTGGGTTTCACTGGGCTTCTGGCTTGGGTGAAGTTATGTGGCAATATAGGACAGCAGAAATATTAAAATAAAGCCAAGGGGAGAGGAATTGAAGAGGGAGGCTTTCCCCGGCTCCAGTAACAGTAGCCCCGCATCCTGCTTTGTTTACTGCATTGCCTCCCCAGTGCTGCTGGGATGAAGTGGTTTGCTTCGAAACCTTCTGGGGAAATGAAAATGAAAACCAGAACAGCAAGTTTGTTGCTGAAAGGCACCCAGTCTTGAGCTATACACATGCAGCGGAAAACGTGGTGTGCTAAGTTGGTGTTGAACATACTAGGCCAAAGACACGGTCCCAGCCCCATGGGGTCAGGAAGAGGGTGACACGGGATTTGTGCTGCCTCTAGGCTGGCTGTAGGAGATGATAGATGATGCAGCTTAAAGCTTCAGTGGCACAAACAGATGATACTAGATCTTCTATTAAAAAACCTAAAAAAACAAAACAAAACCCAAAGCCAAGGAAAAGCAAACAAACAAACACCTACTCCCCCCAAAAGAGACAACCCATTCCCCTCCAAAAAAACAAGAACAAAACCAAAAAAGCAACCCTGCCAGTACAACAAATTAGCTGTGAAAACTTGACTTGGCAGCAAAAGTTCACTGTAAGTCAGCACTTTACATTGTGTGGCTGCAGCAATTTTGACACAGGAGCCCTAATGCTGGATTTACTGCACTGTCAAATCATGGGCACAGGAAGGCGAATGCAAATGACCAAGCGAGGCACTTCAGGAACAGTGGCTGATAGAACTAAGTGTGCAGAAAAATACAAGTTCTGCTAGGTCTGGCAGTGCTCAGAGCTCCCAGCTCTATTGTAAGCACTCATCAGAGGAGATTAACAGCTTGTCAAGTCCAGTATCTACATGAAAAGCTGGGAAGAGGGAATATGAGAAATCACCTTTCCATATTCTGATTACATCTAATTTGGTGACTGACCATCTGTCTACTTTTTTTAGCTTCTTTTTGAAGTCTGTGGCATACGTACTAGCTTTCAAAATCACTTCCAGATGTAAAATTCTTTCAGATAACAATTCCTTTTTTCTTCTTTCACGTTAGATATTTAGGTGTAATGGGTATTGGCAAAACATGTTTTTTTTTCAAGTGTGCTGCATTCCATAATAAGAGTGCTGTGTCAGTCCTCTTGAGTCACGAGACCCAGTGCCTACAGTGTACACACTGACATCCAAAGTTTATGTTATGTTCCACACACTCCTCTGCACAAAATAATGGTCCCTTAAAAGAGCAGAAAACACAGCCAGCTCCTGGGGTAGTGTGCTCATGGTGGGGTGTGTAGGAATGAACTTTGTAAGAGGGAGGAACTGTGTGAGAAAGATGCTGGTGGTGTTCCTGATTACCAGGTTTTTCTAAATAGCCGGAGTGGTTTGTCCTGGAGTGTCAGACTTGCACAGTGACAAGAACTGAGTTCATGGAAAAATTTGAATAAGCAAACCACTAAATTCACATGGAATAACATGAGTTTGAATGTCTAAAATTCGTCTCCTGAGGATTTCTGGACAGCAAATTCCCATTTCTCTTTAAGTGACAGCAAAAATGCTTTGAAGCTAGCTCTGAAATGAACGCATTCCTAAAGACACCTCATCTCCTCTCACGTCCTTTTACTTTTTGGCTCAACTTTAGATAACATGCTGGAGCCATCCTTTCTATAAAACATATCATAAGCAGTATCTGCCTGCTGACATTCAGCTGTTATTGACATGAAGGATCTAAAATATTTCATTTTCTTTTATCAGAAAATTAAGAATCTCTGCATAAAATCAGCAGAAATAACAAAATCTTATCTGAAAGCAGGTCCTGGTTATTCGTTACCTGGAAGTGGAATAGCAAAGATAATGGATATTTTGAATCACAGATAGTTCAGAAAAAGATGAAAGGAAAAAATAAGTTTAAGTTTCATCAAAGCAGAAACCTTTCAGAAATGACTGGTGAAATCCAAAGGTTTGAGAAAAAGAATTTCAGAATAAGTGAAATACTTGGTTTGACCTAAAATACGTGATTACGTCTGCTTTGAGCATTGTCATTCATATTCAATTTACTAGAAAGTAAATTTCAAGGAAATACCAAAACAGAAAGCTGAAAAGAAATGCATTTAATTTTGAAAAAAAAAAAAGCAGAAGTGAAACAAATTTTCTTCAAAGAGGTTTTTTTTTTCCTGAATAGACAATTAAAACGCAGCACCGATTCACAAAATGTCATATCATCACTGAAACTCCTCTGAGAATGAATTCCCGCATTTGTGCATGTAAGTTGCTTTGCAGGTGAGGAGGGAGCAGGTGGGGGATGCAAACAGCTGTAAGGAGACAGCACTTGCAGGCCCTGCTGCCCATCTCCTCTGGTGATGGTCCTCAGGGGCTCCAGCCCTGGTCTGCTGGCAGGACTCTTAGAGAAAATGAATCTGGCTGGGGCTGCCAGCCTACACTGTACACAGATGGAGGTGTCTTGAGCCAGTGGAAGAAAATCAAAACCTCTTGTTCCAAAATGATTTTAATCTGGTGAGGGAGAGACCTCCAGGTGGATGTTAAAGCAAGCAGAAATTCATACTGACAGTGTAACCTATTGAGATTTCCTGTACCTATGGATTTAAGGAATCACCATTAGAACACTGATTTTTTGGTGACCCCCCGCCCTATTTGTGAGTGGCATCTGAGATGTGGCCCTGACTCAGGGGAAACTCCAGGGAGAAGGAGCCCCCCTTCTTTTGCATCACACCTTGAAGCACCAGCCTCTCTCCACTAAGAGAAGAGGAACTGAGAGCCTCAAGTCCATGCCCAGAGTGAATCTGCTAGGAAAACACGACTGCTGCCTTGGTATTGCAGCCTGGGTGCAGCTCTGATGCTCGCTGTGCAATTTCACCCCCCATTTTCAGACCTCTTTGTGTTTGACTTTGGATCCATGCTTCGGCTTGCTTCTCCTTCTTGATCTTTCTGGAATGCATATTCACTGTCTTTGCAAGACCATTATAAAACAGCTAATACAGAGGAGGGAATAAAAACATTTCTGCCCAAAATATATGAGACATTCCTACTCTTAAGGGCAGAATATCTGAGCTCTAAAACCTTATATGCACATGAACTGTACTGTCTTGTAATGGGTTAACCATCTTGATACGGAGATGCTTATTTCTGGAAAGAAGAATCCATCCGCAGAGCCACCTTTGCACTAATGTGATGGAAGGTGTGACCATAAGGTGTGTGTGGTGCTAAATCGAACAGTAAGGATAAAGCCTCATCTTTATATATAAGTCAGTGGAATCTTTCCAATCAGTGTGTTTTGGTAGCATGTCATTATTTGAAAGGGTATATTACTGCAATGTGGTGGTTGCTTGCTTTCTGGATATATCATGTCCTCTGTGGATTAACAAAAAAAAAAAAAAAAAAAAGAGTTTTGGCATAGGACAAAGCAAAGAAACAATAACTTCAAAACAAAACACAGAAATCCTTCTGGTGGCAATCACTCCACACAGTAGGAGGCTGATATTCAGCTAAAATAGTCTTCTGGTACAGCAGGTTCTGGCTAGCAAGGCTCCATTGTCATTTACAAGCAAGCATACTTAAGCGGTTAGGATGTCTTCATTCCATCTTGTTCTAATTTGGCTGATCTTGTGCTTTTTACTCTCTGAGCATGGTTAAGTGACCAACTGCTTCATTTACATGTTCAGTTACGCAATCATTTTTTTTTTTTTTAATCAGGCCACTATTTCATTAGTTGCTATTTGCCAAGTACTGCATTGGAAGCATTTGCTGGTCTCAGGAGAGGCGACGCTTCACTTGCCTTGGAAAGCAGAAGACAGAAGCCCTCACAGGCAGGAAAAGCTGGGCTAGATGGAAAATGCATTAGCATAAAGAAGACACATATTTAAGGCACACAAATTGTACTTGCAAAATATATCTGTGTGAATTCTGGCATTAAGAGAACTCCGGAAACCACAAAGAAAATAACGGCCACGAGCCTGGGGATGATAGTAAAAGAGGTTTAAACTAATCTATACTACACGGTGTTTAAGATGTGCCAAGAGCACGTGTAAGCACTGGGGTACACCTGCACCTGAGGAGTACTACCAGTTTGCCACTGCCAGCAGGGACAGTCCAGCCGCTCTCCATCAGCCCCAACACAGTCCCTCCAGCCCTGCTTGCAGCCACATAGCTTTGGCCCTTCTCTTGAACCACCTCTATCTCTTAGACTAGAATCGGTGAGACAATTCTCACCTGGCAGAAAATGCTCACCTGGTTTTTTTTTGGTCAGCACAGCAATTTCAATTGGTGCTTCATCCCATCAGAATAACACTGGAACCAGAGCTCAGAAGAGGTTGAGAGCTTTCACCTGGTGCGAGGGGGTTGGCAAAGGACTGGTACATCGGTGGCAAGGAGCACGTGGGCTGGCAGAGCTCTGTCATGTTGCAGCACCTGGGAGCTAATGTATGTTAGCTGGGCTGTATAGTTGTGTAACTCGAAGGAGTCTGTTCCTTGGCTGTAAGAGTCCATAATTTTTCTGCAGGATTCATAATGCCGCATTGTCTTTTTCTCAGTGGAGAGCTTCTGAGTACAGAGGAAAAAACAGTTAAGGGGCCCAGAGTATGTACCCGTTACAGTAAGAACCACGGGGCTTGAGTAGTTGGCAGGAACACTCTAGACAGTGTTAGAGAAAGCTATGCCTTTGGACTGAGAGTTATTCAAAGTTTGCCTTTTTTTTTTTTCTCCCCTCCCAGTTCCTGTGAATTTACAGTATCACCATTTCTCATCATGTCAACAAAGCAGCTTCAAACACCCAGGGTTTGTCCCTTCCACGAAAGCTCAAAAAGATAAATGACATGAAGACAATTAAAAGTCTTGCTCAGGTGCCATCCCATCAGTGTGGGCTGCTGCTGGCATAATGCATTTCTTTCTGCATAAGTGTTGCTCTTTTTGGGTTGGTATCAGCACACAGCCTATTCCTTAAAACACCACAACACCAGCTGCAGTTACTGCCTTGTGTGCTGCTGCCGTTCCAGCTTGACACTCACTGCTGGTAAACTGCAGTGTAGCCAAAACGCTGGGGTATATGCATGGGAAGGGACTTTCTGGAATCTGAGCAAAGCTTGTAAAGAGGACAGCTTAAAACTGCAAATGTATGTGGGAGATCTAGATTCTGTAGAAAAGATCGATTTGGGACTTTCAAAACAGTGAAGGATATTTAGCCATATATCTTTCATTAAATAGCATGAGGAAATCCCCATGTCCAGCTTGGAAAATTTTGATATAAACTGTTTAATTGCAGATGGCAGAGTCTTCTTGAGCAGTACTTGCTCCAGCTCTGACCCTTTTTAAATACCGAATTCATTAGAAAAGAATGAAAGAAAACAAATACAGAAAAACTCTTACACATAAAAAAGTGCTGAAGAATGGAATGCTTTCCATGGTGATTTAAAAAAACAAAACCAAAACCAACAACAACAATAAACCAAGTTCTTAAATTCAAACCAGCATTTAGGGGCTCTGACTGAAGGTTATCGTTATTGTTCATATTCTGGTAAAGCAGAAGCCAGTTGTACTAGAGTTTATCCACATAATTTAAAAGGGAGCTTTTATATAGCTTTACTAAGTTCTTTTATTGTTGTCTTAAACGTTTGACTACTTCTGGGTTGGTTTGTTTGTTTGGTTTGGGTTTGTATGTTTGTTTTGTTGAAGCAACAAAAATTTGGTAAGGAGGACTTAGTTCAACTTAAATTTTCACTGCTTGCTTTCTGACTAGATTCTTTTAAATCTTTTATGAGCAGAGGTTAGCTCGATGGGTTGTGAGCTTCGATTCCCATTCTTTGACAATCTGAGTTTGGGAGAAGCTCAATATAACTCTTGGAGTGAAAACTAGGGAGGTGTTAGTTTTCTGCTTAGTCATCTGGTTTTTGATCGATGTTCCTTTTCTTTCCCATTAATGACTGCTGAATAGCTTGCAAAGAATGTTGCAGGCGACCAGTCATCTAAGCTGCCAAGTGTTAATATTCCTCTGCAAACTGCCCAGTGTGAACATCAATGTCTATTTGTATAGAGTGCCTAACAGGTTATGCTGTTACATGAAGTGAGGAAACGAAGCTGTAGAATTCCTAGGAGAAGAGGAAAAAGGAATAGATTTGAAAAGAGATCCGATGAGAATGACTGCAGAATTTGAAACAAATTTACTTCAGCTTAACTAGTACAAGATCCATTGCCCTGTTACCCCTCCTCAAAGAACAGACTCCATATCCTCATGTGTGATCTTCCCAATACCTTTGGAGAAAACAAGAGCCAAATCCCTTTGTGGCTTTTGCTTCCTAAATACTTCCCACTGTCCAAGTGCTTTTATAAAATCCCTGATTGGCTGCCTTTGACCCTGAAGTGGAACTAAACTCCTCAAGCACCCAAGTCCTCAGCTGGACCACATAGAATCATAGAATCATTTTGGTTGGAAGAGACCCTTAAGATCATCAAGTCCAACCATAACCTCACTCTGGCACTAAACCATGTCCTTAAGAGCCTCATCCACACGTCTTTTAAACCCCTCCAGGGATGGTGACTCCACCACTTCCCTGGGCAGCCTGTTCCAAATGCCTGACAACCCTTTCTGCAAAGAACTTTTTCCTAATGCCCAGTGTCACCTCACAGGCTGTGGCAGCTTGGCTTTCAGTTGGGTTAGTGGGCTGAAGGGCCACACCCTGCGTACCTGGTCGGTCCTGTGTAAGAGGCTGTGGGTGCGGATATGTGGGAGTAGGATGGGGAAGGAACAGGGGGAATCAGTGTCTTTCCTCTGGAAGCCTGGTTTAGCCTGTATAGGTGTGACATCAAATGTGGTGTCAAGAATCGTGCATAAAGCCACCTCCAGGTGCTGGTTTGCTACTTTAGGGCTTTGCTGATGGCCAGGATCCCAAAATATCAAACTTTCTTCTTGAGTGTTTTAGCGTTTCCAAATCAAGGAAGGTACTTTTTGTCCTGGATTAAGAGCTCTTTAAGTGTTGAGGCATGGAGTACTTGGTGGCAGCTCACGAAGAGGCAGCTGGTTATTGTCACAGAGGTACCGGGCTTGTACATTAATATGGCTCTTTTGAAGCTATGTCTGTCTCAGTTTGCAATTATCAGAACATAATGAAAGAAATAAAAGTTGGTTCGAGTACTTTCTTGAAGTGATTCTGTAATCTGTGCACTAACGACTGGTCTGCTCTGCCATAGTTTGCTGTGACATGGTTTGTGGTGTGCCAATGATGGAGAACTCTGGCTCTCTATTGAGTAATTACCATAAAAATTTATGTTGGCTTAAAAGTACTTATGCTCAGAAAGCCCTTGTTGCTTCCTTTGACTAGAAAAAGACTAAAAGGAGTAACTGATAGTGTCATTTAACTTCTTGATGACTGTATTAATCCTGTAGATCCTGCGCAATGAAGATGCTAATACTGCTGCTGATAAAATATGAGTTGGCAAATGCACACCAGCACCAAATGTATTCCTGCTCTTGACATGAAGAACGTGTGGCTAAGGTTAATCATAAGGAAGTTCTAGTTAATCACAGCTCCGGAGTAAAGTAGAAGCAATGTACATAAATTAGTGTAATACAGAGCAATTTTCAGGAAAAAAAACCCCTAAAATTTTATTATTATCTGCCTGTGAGACTGCAATTTGTAATTTGCACTGTAATTCCATCAGCTGTCTTTTTCGCTTCTCTGCACAATCAGATACAGCGTCACTGTGTCATTAAAGAAACAATTATTCTAACAACAGAACTAATAAATGCCTTCTGTTAGATGCAGGATTGAGCCAGCAAACACAAACAGACCTTTAATGTCACCCACTCATTCATGAATTGCCACATTGTCATTGTAAGCCATGGGGTGGAGAAAAAAAAAACGAGACAGCTACAAAATGCAAAGTTATCCTTCATGGGAGTGAAAAAACTGCTGCTATTTAAAGACATTAGTCAAAACCTCTAAAATTAGCAAATATTTGAATCCCACGTAAGTTCCATATTTAAGATTGTAGGATGGAATATTTAATGAGGATTTGCTTGAACCTTTTAAAATGTTCGTTAAAATGTACATTATATTTCCTACTGATTCACAGTTTTCCTGTGTTAACTTGGACAACTCATATAGCATTTATGTAACTCTTATTTCCTCAGGCTTATGCATTTTGGGTATCTTTTTCAGCAGTATTTCCCATTCTTATATGGGAATTGGAAGCAATTTGGTAAGCATCTGTAGGGAATCTAGAGATGCTCTGTATGGGTAGGGGTAACACTGCTGTTATGACGAAACATAGGAACCTAAGTATCCTATAAAACTATTGCCTTTTTTTTTTCTTCACATTTCCCAAATCAAAAAGCAGATTATAAGGAGCAACAAGCTTAGTGAAATTTTTAACTAGTCCATAGTTAAAATTACACTGAAAAATAAGACTAAATTTCAAACTTTTTTTTTTTTTTAACAGAGATTTTTTTTCTGCAATTCTTTTGTAAATGTTAGTGTAGGAACACATAAATTAGAAGCTTTTCTGTAGAACTCATCATTATGGTAGCTAGGTATCAAACCCAAGATCTAAATGCAAGTTGTCAGCTAAAGCCTTGTGGTCAGCCTTGCAGTACACACTGATGTTCACATATATTCATTGATTAGGTTGGGTTTAAGATCCTTCCTAGGAATGTTAAATCAGTTTAGCCTGAATTAAATTGTGTTGTTTAAACAAGGTTTTAAGAATGTAGGTTTGAAGATTTAGGCTAACAATAGCCCTTTAATGCTATTTGAAATTTCATGAATGCCAAATGTTCTAGAAAATTTTTATATTAGCTGATCGGCTCCTATGAGAGTCATAGTGAGGTATGAGGGAAAAGTAGGAAAATATCTGGCCAAAAGTGGCATCCCTTTTATTTTTTTGTATGCGTTTACATATATTTGATCTATTTTAAATATATGATCCCTGCCTGGCTGCCACTATTTGAGTAGGCTACAAAGATTGTAGGGACAGTAGGTGAGGAGCTACAACCTTTCTTGTATTTGGACACTACCTGATATTATGGGATACCGACTGTGATTTAGCAATACCAAGCTACAGCCAGTAGTAGTAGCAATGTTGTCAGCAGAAGTTTTGAGAGCCTAATACATTTCCTCCACTCCCAATTAATCAAACTCCACTTCCTTGTTGTTTTGTTCAACCTCAAGTCAAAACAGCAGGTGAAACCTTCATGAGGCCATAAAAGACCATAGAAAGTCATCCTGGCAACAACAGCTCCATATCGTATGGTAATAATTCCTTTCTAAAAAGAAAGGCAATTATTGCTAGGGAAGAAAAGCAATATTCTCCAAGTAGTAATTCTTCATCACCAACTCACTAAAGTAAAATGCGTTTGCTATAGAGGTTGGTGGGATTTAAACCAGGCATTGGAAAAGGACCTCTGAAGAGCACTCATGTGGAAGAGGGAATACCAAAATAATTCAGTGATAAAAAAAAAAAAGGAGCTGTTTTCATGTACTACTTAGTCATTGTGTGTGCTGGCATGTTTGAGGTGGGTTACTTACTTTTTCCCTTCTCTTTACATCAGGCATTCAATTTGAAGGGTGTGTAGGGAAGTGAACTTTCAAAATGATGAGTCATCTGTAAAGTTACAATCTTCTAATAGGATGTGAGGCAAAGTTTTCCAGAATTTGGATTCATCTGCACGGGGATCAAATGGGACTCATCCACAAAAGAGGATGAGGTGGGCATTCAGGTTAGCCAGATCTCCCATTCAGGACCCCTTGTAAAAGGTACTAGTTTTGACACTGATAATGGAATAATCCATGGAATTCCTGTCAACTATGCTTAGCATTTCTTACACAAAGTGGTCTGTTATTCACAGCATTGCCTTTAAGCTACACATTCCTAAAACAATTCAGGAGAAAGTGTGGTCTTTTTCTACATTTGCCTACTAAATCTAAGTGCTCTTGTCTATGTTATAATTAGAATGCTGTATGTAGAGACCTTTATAATCAACGCAATGTTTGTTCTTCCACTCTTGAAGTTTAAAGTGGAAGGGGAAAGCTTACGTTTAGTTTCTCCATTTAATTCTTAATAAAGAGATCTCTTCACTTGAAGAGTGATGTATAGATCACTCTGAGATGTATAGATCTATTAATCTATATTTGTGCAATTCAAGCTATTGAAAAACAGGAAAAGAAAAAAAAAATAGAGTGAAGTAGCCAGAAAAGAAGGGGATGGGTGCAGAAGAGGTGAATGAAGATGCACAGCACCACACTTCTGAGATCTCTGTGCTTTGTCAAGCACCATCAGCAAGACATTTTCATAGCAGGTCTTTGCTACCTAGTGGAAAACCAGTTGCTCTCTTTTCAGCCAGGGTGTTCTGGTCTAGAATGAATCCTATTTTAATTTAGAATTCTTCAAGTTTTTATTTGTTCTGACAGGTTAAATCTTAAACTTTGCTACAATGCAAAAAATAATTACTGTCATTCTGTACAACTGGTAGATCACAGATTAAAAAGCACAGTCAGTGTGGGTAGCAGAAGCCTCTGTTTATCTGCACTAGCCCATTTTCAGACATGACTTCAGACAAATATACTCTAGATCAGGGAAAAGGTATGGGTTTTCTCATCTTGTTTAAGCCGCACAAATATAAACAGTGGAGAAAGTCTACAACCACCTTTCTCTTGCATACACACACACCTTTGAGAGCTGCCCAGCACTTTACTGATGTGGGCACTGTGGAGTGATGCCATTGCTGAAGGTGTACATCTTCCAGGTCAAACACAGATTACCTGTTTATTTGCTGTTTTGCATTTTTGTGATGAATTTAAGGAAGGGATTTGTTTTAAAATATGGAAGACTTTGGACCTTTGTGGACAAGAGTGTTTTCAGTTGGACTCTTTTTTTTCTTTTAGTGGTCTCTTCTGAGGATCACTTTGCTTATCCCAGAAACAAAAAATTTGCTAAGAGGAAGTTGAGATTGCTGCAGGAACTTGAAACAAACTTTAGAAGGTAAAAAAAATTCAGGTTAAAACGCAAAAGCCTAATACTTCCATCACTCTGACAGCTATCAGTGACATACTATACAGCTCTAAGAACATATACTTTTTGGGATATAGTATGGTGAGCTATTACCCATTTTGCAATGAAAAAACATCCTTAACAAATGATATATCTTGAGAACAGATAGAATAATTTTGCAGCAACCCCTCTGCAGTAGTTTGCCGCAGCAGCTGTTCAGTGTTGATCCAACTGATTTCTATCAGTGGCTGAAGATTAATAACATACTCTAATTAGCCACATCTGCTATACAAGGTATTTGGCACCACTTAAATGGAAAAGTCTCCTAAGCACTCCAGTTTCATCCATAGCTCAGCTCATGAAAGTATAACCTGTATAAACACCACAGGCAGATGAAATGATGTAGCATCTCTGTGACATCTCCACGCTGAGGGAAGAACTGCCAGCAGCTTCAAAAGGCTGCGGATTTACCAGTGCTACAGCCCCCACCGTGCAGCTGCAGACTGCACGGGGTGGCAGCTACAGCACCTGCGGTCTGTTCCCCCACAGCCCATCTGTGACTGATGGGGAAGTTTCGAGAGGCAGAAGAGAGAGGTTGGTAGCGAACAGTCCTATTGTGGGAGGCAGCTGAACCAGCAGGAGCTTCCTGCATCCCTTTGATTATAGTCTCGCAAACTGCCACAGAGTTACTTCTGTAAGATATACCCATAGTAAGGTAATATGCGATAGGTATCGAGGAAAAGAAATAGCAAATATAAATGTCATTATATATTCAGGTGTTACAAACATATTTATGGGACTTCGAGGCTTTATGTCATGCAGGTTTATGTCCAGTGAACAGAGAACATCTTCATTGCCCGCATAGTTAATTTACACTAGTAACAGGGACAGCATCTCCTTAGTATGAACTGTCCCAAAGGACTTCTGTGCCCCAACAAATGCTGCAGACAACCTTTATCTCTTTAAAAGCAAAACCCACCAGACTCAGCTTCAGAAAGAGGTATCCATTATTTATGTCCACTCTGCCACCAGTTTCTCAGGCCCTCTAAGGAACTGCCAAGTGAAATATCTCACAGAGCTCAACAGCCAGCTTGCAAAAGTGAAAGGCCTCAAGTTTCAGGGGAAAAATGCTGGGGAAATACCCACTGTTTCAGCTAAAGCTAGCTCTAGATACAGCCCAAGCAACCAAATTATTCTGGAGATTAGAAACATTTAACTTTCCAAAATGTCTCTTAATGGACAAGGACTGATGCAAGGATGCATTCCATAGGCTGGCTGCTTTAGACTGGAAGCAGTAAGCTTCAGCGATTTACCTGCATTGATGCACAGACACGTGTGGACACAGATCTGCTGACTTACATCATCACCTCTTGATAGTCCTACCATCGGTTTGCAAAATGCCTTTTAATGAAATAAGGGCATGTTAAAATAGATTAATACGACTTGCTGGCTTCATGTCATGCTTCCCAGTAATCTAGGGGAGGAGCCAGTTCACAGCTATCTGTACTGATGGGTAGGTGCCTCTGAACTACAGTGGTTCATTTGGCACGACTAATCTAGCTGAAAGAACACAAAATGCATTTGCACCTTGACTCAAGTATTACATGCTTTTAAGGTAACTCTTCCACATGCCACTACCAGCTTAACTCCTTGAGAAAACCCCAGATGGTTTCTTCAGGTTTTACCACAGGAGATGAAATACCTCACCTGTAACAGTTTTATTAAAAACAAACAAAGCTTGGTAGCTTGGCTCATTTTTTCCAATAATGTATGTATATTAGGACACATCAGTACTAATTTTGGCTAAACTGAAAAATGATACAAGATAAATGCTGGAACAGCTGCAAAATGAGAAGACGAGATGTTTCGTTATAACAAAATTGGAAATTCAAAATCATGTGCTCAATTTTTTCTGACAAACCGTTCATAATTTAACACAAACTGAAAAGCTTGTCCTTCTCCCAAACCCTAATGTTAATCTCAGATGTCTTCCTTCTCCCAACACTCAGTTGAAGACACGAAAAAATGACAGTATGTACCTTTTTTTTTTTTTCTTCAACTCCAACAAGGAAACAAAATGCATGACTAAACTACATTTTTTCTGGATGAAGTCTCCACAGTTTAATCTAATGTCTTCAGGTCCATATGCATGCCATACAACTTCAGGCATACTAAGTTAGGATTGTAGTCCCCTTACTCCTGCTTTCTAGCTAATGGAAAATCACATTAGCAACGCAATGCTGAAGGGCTTCTCTCCCAGTGAGAAGCCTAAAGTGGGACCAATCTGATACACCAGGACTCTCCTGCAACAGCTGTAGCTACATTCAACACAAGAGTTGTTTATGCTTTTGCAAACAGTACTAGCTACATTAAGACATGTTGGTAAGAGGACTAAGATACTTAACATCAGACACTGATTTATATTTGAGCCCTCGGCAAGCCATCTCTCTCAATTGTTGTTCTGTAGGAGAAGGGATATATGTTTAGATACAATTTTCTAAACAACTAGGCAAGCCACTGCATGATCAGCAAGGCTCATGGAGATCGCTGTCTCCCCCATGACCTCAGTTGCCTCCCCCATACCCCCACTCTCCTCTAAGCTTCCAGGAACACTTCCCCCTCACTCCTCCTCTCACCCATGACCCCAAACTACTGATTTGGGGTTGCCTGGGTTGGAGATGCACGCATCCTGATCCACCAGCACAGTAAACGCCAAGCCTTTTTTTCAGCATAAGCACAGATCTGGATGTCTCTCAGACGAGTTACTGGCAGCATGAGGTTTACCAGTTTTAACATATATTTTGGTAAAGCAATAGCTTCAAAAAACATTTAGATAGACCAAATCCCACAGCCTCGCAATGAAATGAAACTTGCCTTTAGAGAAGCCGACAGCTGTAGTTGAGACACATTACAAAAAGCCTTAATCCTAAACCTTTTTTAATTAGGTATTGACCTCTACATAGTGAACAAAACTAGTATTAGTCTTCCCAGAGTCAGAGATATTTAGCTGCACAGAAATAAGGTCAGGATGCTATTTTAAGTTAAGCAATGCCACTCTCCCAGGCCCTTATTTAGACATACTTTTCTACAAAAAGAAAAAAAAAAAAGGATGCATCTTCATTTACTTTGACATGAGCTATTAGAGTAACTGCCAAAGAAAAAAGTTACCGTCTTGCAAACAACTCAACTGTATTTTTTCCGTGTCTCAGAGTGTTACGCGATACCAGACATCTTAAAGATTAAAAGAAAAGACAAAATGGTGCATAGTCTTAACAGACCATATGCAAGCAGCACCTAAGTATGTAGCATACAGAAGTAAATTCAAGCATAAACAATTCATGGGCTCTTTTTATTTCAGTAAAACTAAAGCTTACAGATGCTTAACTCATAACCATTCAGAAAGACACCCATAGAAAGTTGTATTAATAAAAACTGACAGGCTTACAGGCCTCTAAAATATTTAAAACATAAGATACGATATATCAAATGTTTACATTACAGCCTTGCTGCCTTACATACCATCATAAAAACCAAACACATTCAATGACTTCAAGCGTACCATTAAAAAGACACCAGTAAGTGCTCCAGTTTTCTGTACCATACAACTTTATTTCAAATTCACATCTCTCTAGGCAATGTATCCAAAATATTTGACTCAAGAGTACCTTTAAACTGTAAATAATCTGAAACAGGGCATCGAGCCTTTCCTGTCTCCAAACAAAACTCAAGTTTTTGCTCATGTTATAAAAAGTAACCATGTGGAATGTGACAAGTCATAATGTGAAATCAAAGTGCTTTAGTCCCATAGCGCAGACACTAGTGGTTATCTAGCTATTCGTCAGTGTATCTCAAACACTAGAGATGTTTGCTCTGTTGCACATCACCTTGCAAAGACTTTTGGACCATTACAGTGAAATTTCATTAACTGACAGCTGAACAGTATGAGTGGAACAACAGTTTCACTTCGATACTTCAAATAAGGAGTTATAAATGAGGCATCTTTTTACCATTTTTCAAGTTCTCTTAGTAATTACACAAGTTCTACTGCATTATGCATGATAAAACTATGTTCCAGTTACTCTTTTAAAATCCAAAGTGTGCTATATTCCAAATCCCAAAGCGTCAAAACCCTCACGTTATTTACCCAGGCCCCAACAGCGATCTAAGACTCAGTGTTTTTGTGCAATTCTTTGCTGTTTGCATGTGAAGAGCTAAACACTTTACCCAACAGTTCATATGAAACAACTATAAACACCCAAAGCAGAAAGTTACTTTAATAAGGTTTGGACATAGGTAGTTGCATGGAATACATGCTCAACTCAGATGTACCATGCTGAAGAGGGCTCATGTTGCAAGTGTTCAGCCAGAAAACTTCCTTTCTACAGATGCCTAAAAAGCTATTTATCTTCCAGAATGAAGGCAGTTTAAGACTTAAGTGTTTAATTATCTTCTCTGTTACAAAATAATTAGCTCTACAGTATAATGTGTATGATTCCCCCCACCCCTTTCAGAAACCCCTTTGTGGTACAAGTTTACATCTTAAACAGGAAGGGCTGAGGGAAAATTTCTGGTCCTGTCCCAGAGATATAAAGACAAGGTGCTTTGCAAGACTGATTTTATCCATCACATTTGTGGCAACCAACCCCAAATGAAGGCACATGAAATCTATAATAATACAGCTTATAAATTATAAACTAAAGCTGAACCTCTGTATAATTTCTAGTCTTTTTGCACAAAAGGAATGACCAGCACCTATGCAGAGATTCAACATGTAATGTTTCTCAGAAATAGTTAAACGTTGCCTGCATGTCTATGCAAATGCTGTCATTTATTAGGTTTTGACACAAAGAGTAGAAATTGGTAGTTTATCTGCATGGGAAGTCCAAAAGCAATAAATGGCTAGCACTCCCTTCCCCTGTTGCTACATAAACTGTAAGCCATCAGCAACAGCTACAGACAGCCGTTGCCTTGAAAGTGCACAACTCCCAGCAGCAGTTTCCCTGTGAGGTGTTCTAGAGCTTGCGGCATGCATTTAATCAGTGTCTCAAATGTGGATTTTAACATGTCAAAGCCTATCTACTTTTGGTTAGTTACTGGCCAGACATGCACACGCATTCTGAGGAAGCCAACTCAAAACATGCTTGGACAAAAGTTGCACTGAAATTGGCTGTACCTGAACTAAGCACAGATGAGCTTCTACCTTGAGCAGCATTCAGGATCCAGGGGCAGCTCAATACCTCATTCCTAAGGAAAGCCGAGTCTGGATACAAATCTGCCTCCTAGATTTCACTGGAATCACTACCTTTAAAGCAGAGAAACAATATTCAAGGTTTCCGAAAGCTTTAGCAGGCGGATAGGCTCATCAATCAGATTAAGACTTACTTTGTCGTTAAACAACAGTTCAAACGCTTGTTATCACTCCTCTAGAAAAACAAGTTTAAAAGAACTCAAACACCATTGCCATCACTTAACTATGTCACTATACTGCTTTCACTCAGGATGATAACAAGGATAGAGTTTCAGAGTTATGGTTATTCACTTTGTATGTAAAATCACACACTCCTTTTTTTGTTGTTTTCTTTTTTTGTTTTCCTCTCCCTTTCTGCACAGAGTCATTTGAAGGGATTGGCACACAAATTACACGTGAACACAGACATGTCTATTACATTACATTACAGGACCATATTAGAGTTTCATGAAGATTTCATGCAATGGTGTCTGTGCTCTTTTCTAAAGGAGAATGACTTTCACAGGTAACACATACAACACAATTTTCTTATTATAATGCAGTGAGTAACACAAACAACATTAACAAGAATTGACCAGACTTAATAACTGGAACTGCACTAGGTCTGGCACTTGAGAATTCACAGTGATTAAAATAAAATTGCTTTGCCTAAGACAAAATATCAGATACCAAATATATAAAAAGACTCTTTGCTTCCATTACCTTGGATTAGTATTCTAACAGCAACACGCAAGCTCTGTAGTACCTCAGACAGCAGAGACTTCTGCGCATGATTCACTTTATTAATTG
This sequence comes from Nesoenas mayeri, assembly GCF_963082525.1. NCBI lineage: Eukaryota > Metazoa > Chordata > Aves > Columbiformes > Columbidae > Nesoenas > Nesoenas mayeri. The sequence continues at coordinate 150,187,549 of NC_137541.1, read as the reverse complement.
TTTGCAGTGCAATCGAGTTTTTTTTAATGTATATATTCACTATGTCAAATCAGGCAATTTTCAGAGAATAAAGTCAACATAGGCTGAAGTCTTTGCTGGATTGAAACTTGGATTCTGACAGGAAACGGTTATCTACAACATCCCATTTTGGGTACCCAACTCCACACTGTGCCAGGTGGTATTGCTGTTAAAGAGAAACTTAAAGGTATATTTGCATATTACTGAGGAATTATTCTTACATAGCAAGTTGTTTGTAAGTGATTTATAGTACCAGTTGATAACATAAGAGTAGAACGTTTGCACTTTTCTTTCCCCTCTCAACTCGCTACTCCTAGTAGATTCACTAACACGGGTTTCTGATCCCGCAGCCTGCCTTCAGAGAGAAAGGAGCACAGCTTTCAAACACCCCGGTGTTTCTCAATGCACTCGCTGCCTCTCATTTCAGCACCCAGGGCCCAGCTGAAGCAGCTGCTCTTGGGAGCTACAAGCCTCCAGAGCTCCGCTGATGCACTGGGCTCGCTGACCCCACTCAACTGAGTTAAAGCAACATGCTCAGGACATATTTCCCTGGAGTGCATGAGTCTAGATGAGCATCCACTTGCACCTGCCTCACCTTGCACGCTACACCCTAGGACACTTTGGTCCGCGCGCCCACCTCCCAGACCTCCCACTCTCTGGCCTTATCCAAACACATTGGACTTCGGCCTGAGCCTGAATGATGCTTTCAGAGATTTCTCCTCATGCTCTTCTTCCTCAGTGTCACCGCGAAAGGAGGGCGTGTTGTGGATGATCTGAGTCCTGAAGCGGATCTTATTAAGCCGAGGCTTCATCCGCCCGCTGCTGGAGGCTTTTCTGGTAATCTCCTTGCCCTTGCCCGGCACCGCTGCCCCCTCGGTACCCTCAGCTTCCTCCCCGGTGCTGTGATGGTGATGGTGGAGTCGGTAGCTCATGAGGTTGGAGGGCAACACCTTGGAGAGCCTCCAGCGCCCGCTCCCATTGCCGGCAGCCCCTTCCTCCTCCTCCTCTTCCTCCAGGGCCCCCACCAGGCTCCGCATGTCCCCTGAGGTGCCCTGGTGCAGGTACTGCGCAGCCTTGCGCCCGCTGTAGTCGCGGATGTCCACGTCGGCGTCGTAGGCGCCCACCAGTAGCTTCACCACTTCGGCGTGGCCGTGCATGGCTGCGATGTGCAGGGCGGTGTGCCCGCCGCTGGTGCGGGCGTTGATGTCCACGGGCAGCTGGTGCCGCTGGGCAAAGTTGACCAGCGTGGCCAGCAGCTCCTGCCGCCCGTGCTTGGCGGCCCAGTGCAGCACCGTGAAGCCGGTGATGAAGTCCCGCTTGCAGAGCAGCGCCGGCTCACAGCTTAGCAGCCCTTCCAGGCTCTCCCACCGCCCGTCCGAGGCCGACAGCATCCAGGCGTGCTCCAGGGGGTCCAGAGCCACGGCGCCGGTGGTGCTCCCGTCCTCCTCGGCGGAGGACGAGGCCACCGAGGCGCTGTCCGAGTCGCCGCCGCCGCCACGGCCGCGGGCTCCCCCCGGGAGGGCTCCGCGCTTCAGCTGGGGCGAGCCGCCCCGCGCCGCCTCCCGCAGGCTCCTGCGGCCGCCGCCCTGCGCCGCGGCCCCGGGGGCGCCCTCCGCCGCCCCCGGCTCCTCCGCCGGCGGAGGCCGCCCCGGGCCCGCCGCTACCGCAGCCCCCTCGCCGGCTCCGCCGCGCCCGGGCGGCGGCCCCCGCCGGGAGCCTCTCCGCTGGCCTCCGCCCGCCGCCGGGCTCGGCCGGGGCGGCTCACGCCGGCGCTCGGCGAGCTGAGGGCGGCTGCCGGCATCCTCGCCCGGCGGCGGCTCCTCCGCGCTCGCCCGCGGGGAGGGCGGCGGGCTCGGCCGTTCCGCGCCGTCCCCCACCGCCGCCGCCTCCTCTTCGCCGGGGCTCAGGGCGGCGGCAGGGGTCTCCGGGGCGCAGTACCGGCGGCGGAGGTGCACGTACTTGACGCCGGTGCCGGGCTCCTGGCGCACGGTGGCCACGGCGTTGACCACCTCCTTGAAGCGCTGGCGGGCGGCGGTGCGGCGATCGGGCTCTGAGGGGTTGAGCCAGTCCCGGAAATGCTCCAGCAACTCCGCGTTGCGCGCCCGCCCGCCCCGCTCCGCCAGGAACCGCACCACCGACTCCTGCTGCAGCTCCGCCGGCTCCGCCATCACCGCCCCTACCCCATCGCGTCGCGCCGCCGCTCCTCCCGCTGCTGCTGCTGCTGCTGCGGGCGCGGCGGAGCCGCTGCCTGCCCGAGCCCCTCCTCCCGGCGGCGGCATGCCCGGCAATCAGTGCCGCCCCGGCAATCACTGCCGCGCCGCCGGCCCCGCCGCGCCACCCTCCGGCCGGGAGGGGCCCGCGCGGCCGCCTCGCGCCACGCGCTGCTGCCTCAGCGGCGGCAGCGGCCCGGCCGCCGCACCCCCGCCCCGCTCCTCCCCGCCCCCGTGGGGCCGCCGCGGCCCCGCCCGGCAGTGGCGCCGCCTGTGCCCGGCGGCCGGCAGCGCCCCGTCACGGCCGCCGGTGGGTGCGCGCCCTCTCCCCTCGGCGGCAGCGCCCCCCCCCCGCCTCGCCAGGCGGGGCTATGGCCGCTTCCCATAGCGGTTGGCAGCCGGTAAGTCCCCTCCGCGGTGCGGGAGCGGGGAACTCCGCCGGCCGTTAGCCGTTAACCGCTGCTGTGCTGGGGGCACCTGGTGGCAGGTGTCACCCCGGCGCGGCGCAGGTGACGGGTCCGGCAGCACCGGCACCAGAAGGAGAACGCCGCGGGCGGTTACACCGTGCGGAGAGGTGGCGGTGCCGCTTGTGCCAAGCTGCCCCCGCTAAGGGCGGCCGGGGGTTGTCCCGGGGTCCCTGCCGGAGCGGCCGGCGGGGTGGCGTGGGGGAACGGGGGTGCGGGGCTGCGGCCAGCGGGAGAAGTAAAGCCTCCGCCTGCCATTTAGTTCCTGGAGTTGCCACGCTTTAAAAAAAAACCTTACTGAAATATTTTGTTTTCAGATATTGCCCTTCTTAGAGCTCCCATAGCGTATCATGTTTTGAAGTTATAAGTTGAATCTTGGCTATTAGGACTACGAAGTTGGTGAAGGGTTTGGAGAAGAAGCCATATGAGGAGCAGCTAAAGTCACTTGGGTTGTTCAGCCTGGAGGAGACTGAGGGGAGACCTCATGGCAGCTACAGCTTCCTCACAAGGGGAGGAGGAGGGGCAGGCGCTGATCTCTTCTCTTTAGTGACCAGTGACAGAACCCAAGGGAATGTCAGGAAGATGTGCCAGGGAAGATTTAGGTTGGACATTAGGAAAAGGTTCTTCCCACAGAGGGTGGTGGAGCACAGGAACAGGCTCCCCAGAGAGGTGTCACGGCCCCAAGCCTGACAGTGTTCAAGAAGAAACTGGACAACACCCTGAGACACATGGTGTGAACTGTGGGGTTGTCATATGCAGGGACAGGAGTTGGACTCGATGATCCTTGTGGGTCCCTTCCAACTGAGCGCATTCTATGACTCTATGATTCTACTGAAGAAATTCTTATGCATAGCGGCAAAGCTGTCAGCTTTATGCTTTTGAAGACATTGAACCCATCCACATGTTAGTGCTGGAACATTAGTTCCCCTTTTGTACACAAAATAAATCGATTCATTTGTGACTTGAGTTTTGTTCCGTGTTTTACATCTCAGTGATGCAAAGCACAGATGGGTTCTAGAAATAACATGGAGGGAGAGGAATTTTTAGAAAAGTCTTCCACCCTAGCTGTGTAGTTAGCTGCTTTTGCGAGAAGGTAAAGTACGTGTATCTGGTGATTCTTGGCTCATTCCTGCCACCATGCTGTTACTCCTCAGTTATGCTGGTGGAGCTGTGTGTGAAGCTGACCCGTGAACTGAAAAAATGGAAGATGACTGTTGGTCTTGTGAAGTTTCCCTTCCTTGGAGTGATGGTCATCCGGGGCAATGTTTTGCTCTGGTTCTCAATGGAACACCTGAGGGAGCGCATGGGAGTGGGAGCAGAAGCAGGAGGGGCTGCTTTGAGGTTGTGTCTTGAAAGAGTTATCTGTTGGACCATTGCTGGAACCATCACAGGCCAAACTCAGGCTGAGACTGAAAGGACTTCATTTATCTTCCCCCACTTGCTTATGTCTTGACTGCTGAGGACACCTTGATTTCTTCTCGAGGCTTCCACTCAGAGACCTCCATTTCACACATACTGTCTTTAAGGCCTGTATGAATCCTTTGCAACTGCAGTATAAGGTAGCGCAATGCATTAATTTTATACAAGCTTTCTCTTTTCATCCATGTTTATATGTATGTAGTGAGGGGGAGTGTCAATACTTCACAGGCTGGGTCTTGTGGGAAGCTGGAAAAATGTCAAGAGAAGAAAACTCGAGAGCCAAAGCATGAGAAACAATACAAAATGATTTTGCCAGTTAATGTTCGTGTGAAGAGTGTGGAAGGATGCAGTAAATCTGCAAAAGTGAGTGAAAGTGGGATTGAGAGTCCACTAAGCAGATAGATTTGGTAAGGGAAGAAAGGGAAAGACATACATGGAAAACTTCACAGAGAATACCATAAAAACAGACGTATAACATAGTTCTGTAGTGGACGAAGGTGATTTTGTATTAGGTTTATATATGTAAAAGGTGAAAATGATGTGAATGTAATGCTGTAAAATATATTTATAATTACATCAAATAATATTTCATAGTTTAACACATGCTGTCTAGTGTTTCTTACTACGTTCTAAGAAAGAATGTAGTTGTTCAGTTGTTTTGCAAAAGAGATGTAAAATCACTCTCAGAATGCAGTCTGTCCTGTAAATCTGTTTACAATTAGACTGCAGGAAGTCCGAGATGCAAGTACTTCTGCTTTTTGAAAATACAACTTCTGGGGAAGTTCTGGCAGCCCCTATACAACAGCTCAGAGTGCTCGTAACTGATTAATTAAAAAGGAGGAAAAAAACCTCCTTATTGCAGTGAAAGAGGCCTTGTGATAGCAACCACCACGCTCGCATTCAAGACCAGCATCGCTTTCTCATTTGGACAAGGAACATCAGCAACAAGGGGCTGATGTGGTCAAGGGTGAAGAATGACTTGCTGCTCTTCAGGAAACACAGTGCTAAAGCTGCAACAAGCACAGCTGAGCAAGCAGAGCCAGAGAGGTACAAATCCTCCAAAAGTGACTACGATTGTCGTATCAGTACTGATAACAGTATTTTTCTTTGTCAAGGTCATCTCAGAGCGCTGCACCAGAATTCCATTTCTTTGTTTTTTCTTCCTTGAAAACACACAGGTCAAGAGAGGCCTTTCTGTACGGACCACAAGACCTAACGCTTTCTTCTGTGTAGCAGTAGCTGATCAGTCTCATCTGAACCAGTGCTGTTGTCACCCCTTGCCTAGCACGTGGAGTACTGACTGTGAGGAACTGGTTTCTTCTCTGTCATCAAGTCTTGATTGCCCACCTTCTGCCTCTTGCCACATTAATCCATAGACAGTAATGGAGGAAAAGCACTACATGTGCTCGATGTTCAAGTTGCTTAAATGCCTTTTGGTGGAGAGGCCTTAGTGGCATTTACAAATGAATATGCTGCTGTCTTTGAAATCACCTCATCACAACTGGAGATCTAGCAGTCTCTTGCTTGTGTTTTTGTTCCTAAATACCTCAAAATACAGGAAAAAATGTAACTTTTTTTTTTTTTTTTAACTTTCAAGGTGTCTCCATGTATATATGTATGAAAGGAATCTTGTGGTGACCTATAGTTTAAGGCAACTTCAGCTGTCTTGTGTGTTGAAGTGGGCTAGAAAAGGAAAATAGTTGGTGCACCAGAATGCCATGTCCTTTGAAAGAGATGAGGGAAGAAACCTGGGCTTCACCTATTTGGACCAATCCTGAAAACTTGTCTACTGTTTCTGTCAGACTGAACAAATTACCTGATGACTGTGAGTGAAATTGTCACATAAATTTTCATTGAATTGTCTTTTGGCCAAAACTTTCTCTTTTCTACACACCTTTTGGGCCAAATGTCTTGTTCCATACTTGACTCTTGTGTGTTGCTTTTTATTTTACAGAAGAAACTGATGTATTCCATGTAATTCCATGTAATTTTTGAAAGATGTCCTTTCTTACTCTGCATCTTCATGGACTTATCAGTCTTTGTATTTTTTCTGCCTCCTCCTCCCATATTTTCTGTTCACTTCTGTGTTATTTTGCTTAAGTTTCCTTTCTCTTCCCTCTACTTAGCCCATCTGTTCTCTGTCTCTCACACGTATACCAACATCAAGAGGTGTCAATGGTATGCATGCCTACACCACACATCTACATTTTACATTTTGACTACCCAAAAACTGAAAGTGTTTTTCTAGTATCTTCCAAAATCCGTTTAGTTTCCTACTTACCTCATGTGTGAGGGGGCAATAGCAACATTGATATTTACAGGATTAAGTGTAACTTTGCTTAGTAGGAAAGACTGTAAGAGAGTAATGCACTTTGTTATTGTAAGATTAATATAGATTTTCTGGTTTAATGAATGTCCTCACCAGTTGGTGACAGTGGACAACTTGGGGCTCTGAAAGAGTCACATTTGGAGCACCCATGAGCACATTAACCTGTTGTCATCTGTCCTCGTGGCTGACGCCCAGGCATCCTCCCGAGGGCCTCAGCGCAGCCACCTGGGCCTGGCAGGACCCTCACCCCCTGCCCTAGCACAGGAACATCGATTGTTTTTGTTCTTCAGGTTTTGGAGGGAAAATTTCGGTCCTCTCTACAAGCCGAGTGGTGAGCTAGTTATTTGCCTGGACTACAAGTCTGGTTCTGCAGGAGGCTTGTGTAGAGAGATGCATGTAGTCTGAGACCCAGCTTTGCTGTGGAAAGGCCGCTGTTGTGCGGTTGTAGTCTGAAATAGGTGGCAAATTGAAAAGATAACTGACTTTTTGTTTCTGCAAGAAAAAAACTATTTTTAAATATTACTTCTGTCTCAGGGATGGTTGTTCTTTGCACGCTGTTTTTAATGGGCAAGAGGACTTTATATAAACCAATATTACTGATTAACTGAATTTTCAGAAATCCAGATGCAGTTCTGTGAAAGCTACTCTACCAACCCTTTAAAAAAGTGGGGAGGGAAGGAATGAGATGTGATTTAGACCATCTCAATCTATCTAAATGTTGTGCTATTTTGATAAAACTATGAGTTCTGAGAAGGCAGTGTGGAACTGGAAGTATTTACAGGAATATTACAGTTCTTGTAGCATTTAGATTATGAGCTTTGAATTATTAACTGAATAAGTTTGAGATGCTGTCTTCAAGCATAGTTTAGCTGCTCCATCTAACGGATACTAATCTGAAAAGACTGTCTAGGGTGGTGACTTAATTGGTTTCAGTATGGTTTATGTTTCTTGATTTTTGAGTTGTCACTATTTTTCTAAACTGGCGATGCAATAGTAACTTGTTTTTCTACTGGATGCTGTATTATTTCTTTGAAAAGTACTAAGAATGCAGGCATCCTGTGGTCAGTTTTGGGGATTTAATTTCTCTGTATTTGATAGACCACAGCAGAATGAAGCTGTATGAGGTGCTGGCATTGAGGGAGAGGCACATGATGCCCTTGGAAAAATTCAGAAGGAAAAACACAGGCTATTGCCTTTTCTGTTAAGAGAATGTGCAAACTGATGTCAGATGGAACAGGTTCACGAAGTAATTCTTCCGTAAGAAGGTGAAGGGAGACAAGTCTCCAAATGAGAACAAGTAGCTCTGAGTCACGTAGCATTTTTTGCACGGAGAACAGAAGTATAAACATGCAAGAATTTTGACTTCTAAATCAGTGAGACTGAAGCTGCCTCAAGTTGAGCTGCACGATATTTCTTTAAAGTTTTGTAGTCTAAATTAAGAGCTTTTATTGCAGCATTTTTGGTGAAGCTGATTCCTGAAGACTCCGTTGTGTCTTAGGACAACTGTCTGAACAATTCAATAGCGGTTAAAATCCTTAGACAAAGTATATATATGTTTTAAATAGAAATAGATTCCGCATTTTTTTCTTCCAGAAATCTCATATTTACTGTGATCAAGCCAACTCTGTCCATTTTCTTGAAATATATGGACTATGTTTCTGTACTGTTTCTCTGTAAAAATATTTTCCGACATTCTGAATTATCTCTATCCTTCCATTTGCCCATCTTCTCTTTAAAACCAGAACTTTAGGACAAGACATTAAAACATGTTCTCATGAATCATATTAATAAATATTATTTCTGCTTGAAATTCTTGTTCTCCCCTATCCTGTGTGTTCTCCTGCTGACATTCTCATTGTTGGGTCATACTCAGCCATGTGAGTTTTTGAGGTTTTGAGGAGTGGTGATTAGTTTTTTTGGTTTACTGTGTTATTACCTCTGACAGAAAGAGTGATCTTGTGGTTAAGGTGACATGTGGGGTCAGTGAGATTCATGTTCCTGCTCTCTTAGTCTTTCCATTTGTTGTCTCAACTAATACCTTTGTGTCATCTCTGCATGCACAAAGTGAAGATGATGTATTTCTTCCCTCCCTCAGGACAGCGCTGATGAAAGTTGTGCACAAAACACCGTTTTTCTATTTGAGAAGTTCTTCTAAGTACCAAGTTCTATAATCTGTTTTTACAATTCACCAGGACTTTCCTGTCTTGTGTCAACTTTTTGGCTTGTGTCTGAAATGACTTAGAACTTGCCGTGTACTTTTATATGGAAAAATTTTTTAATTTTTACTCATAACTGTGTAGTGTAATTAAGTTATTTAATGAAGAAAAATGAAATATGCTGTCTTAAGATAGCAGCAAATTTGAGATGTATCAGAATATCTTGGTGATTGCATAAATATTTAATGCAGAAATTGTTACTCTCTTCCCTGACTGCAATACATATCCATAAGAAGCATCTTTGGGAGAAACTTAGAAATAAATTAACTGTCTTGGACATCTGATACAATTTTTTAAGTAGTGATACAGCCGTATGTCTGTTGAGTTACAAGCATAACCTTAGCTTTCTAAGCAAAGCACAGAGAAGGCATCATGTTTTGCATGGTTATTACTTCTCATTGTCCTCTATTTCACACAGAAATTTAGGCAAATTTTCAGTGATAAACAACTAATATAACAGTGGAAGAACTAATCATTGTTGATTTTCATTTTCAGAAACTATAAACTCCTGAGTTTAATTGCTGAATAGTAATTAATCTCTTCATTTAGAAAATGAATTAGTGGTATTCGTGGCTATGAGGGCTGGAGTCGCCTGTGCCTGCCCTTAGCTTTGTACAGCAAATACAGCTGGAATACCAATTTCCTCAGCTAAATGATTTTTAATCCTAACACAGTTTCTTGTGGGTGACGTGATGGTTAGTCTGATGACCTCTGGAAATGGTCAGTATGGTTGTAGGTATTGGTGGTTTCTCCACTGAAATCCAAGTGGACTGGAAGGAAATAAAGTTCTTTTTGCTACTTTTCTTTTTCTTGTGGAGTAACATGGCTGTGCAGGGTAGCCCAGCACAGTTTGGATTTAGGCTGGTGACACGAAGATGAAAAGTCTCCTTTGTGCAGTTATGGTCAGGCTCTTGTGCTGGCTTTTGGTGTGGAGGCTTAATGTTTTGTTTTAGAACTGTCTTACATTGGTGGCGTGAATGTCAGACTGTGTAAGTATAGTTGTTAGATGTGCTGCCACTCTCTCTCAGATACACCTGTCTATAAATGGACAGGATACTGACAATTTTCAGTGTTAGTAGGTCGAGAGAGGTTCTCCTTCCCCTCTACTCTGCCCTGGTGAGACCACATCTGGAATATTGTTTCCAGTTCTGGGCCCCTCAGTTCAAGAAGGACAGGGAACTGCTGGAGAGAGTCCAGCGCAGAGACACGAAGATGAAGGGGGTGGAGCATCTCCCTTATGAGGAAAGGCTGAGGGAGCTGGGTCTCTTTAGCTTGGAGAAGAGGAGACTGAGGGGTGACCTCATTAATGTTTATAAATATGTAAAGAGTGAGTGTCACGAGGATGGAGCCAGGCTCTCTCACAACCAGTGCTAAGACAAGGGGCAATGGGTGCAAACTGGAACACATGAGGTTTCACTTAAATTTGAGAAGAAACTTCTTCACAGTGACGGGGGGTTGTGGAGTCTCCTCTGGAGACATTCAAAATCCGCCTGGACACATTCCTGTGTAACCTCATCTGGGTGTTCCTGCTCCAGTAGGGGGATTGGACTGGATGATCTTTCAAGGTCCCTTCCAATCCCTAAAGTTCTGTGATTCTGTGATTTCTAAGAGTAAACGAATTGTGATCTTTTCTGTCTACAGTTTTTGGTTTGCATTTTCAGTTGGACTTATCTGCTTTATTTTGTTGATATTTCATGTGTATTTGTATTTTTTTTTTCCAAAACATGGACTTCACTTTGATCCTGTAAACAGTCCCGTAAATTTGTATGTTTTCTCAAATAATGGAATAAAGTTGACAGATCTTTATTCAGACTTTTCTTGGTTCAATGTAAATCATAAGGAATGAGTTCTAGATTACTAGTACAGTTCCTTTGTTACCATTACTAAATGCTTTGCCACTCACTTCACTAACATATTTTTAAATAATTTTTCTGTAGCAATATGATGGCTATCGAACTTTATCCTTGTCTGGGCATGTTGGTTTTGCTAGTTTACCTGATCAACTGGTTAAAAAATCCATCAAGCAGGGCTTCTGCTTCAACATCCTTTGCATTGGTAAGTAGTATCTGGGCTATTTAAGGCTTTAGTAGTATACCTGTCCTTAGGAAGTGACTGAAATTTAAATCTAGTTGCATTATTGAACTCTTTCTTTAATGTTAAGCATGAACTATAATTCTGCCCCTTCCCCCAACTTTACTTATTTGTATCCATTGTTTGGTTTTATATTTACTATTTTCATAAACAATATGAAGACCAAAAATGTTGAAAATGGATGCCATGCATTTATTAATGGCCTCAAGTTGTGCCAGGGGAGGCTTTGATTGGATATTAGGAAAAAATTATTCTCGGAAAGTGTTGTCAGGCATTGGAACAGGCTGCCCAGGGAAGTGGTGGAGTCACCAGCCCTGGAGGTGTTTAAAAGATGCTTAAACAAGATACTTAAGGACATGGTTTAGTGCTAGAGTTACGTTAGGTTATGGTTGGACTTGATGATCCTGAGGGTCACTTCCAACTGAAACGATTCTATGGTTCTATGATTCTGTTGATTTATGGACAGCTTTCTGGATTCTTTTGAGTAAACTGGGCTACACTCTTGTTTTTACTGCAACAAAGAGCTTCAGATGAAAAATTCCTAAAATTCCAAGGTGGTGTTAATGAAGTATTTCTGTACTTACAAATGTTTGCTCAAGTATTTTACTGTTATTCATGAAGTGCCTGTGTTGGGCCCCATGATTTCACAGCTAGTTGTTTAGCTTTTTAAAATCTGTAGGGAATTAATTCACACCTTTAAAGAAACCAAAGTGTCAAGAGACTGTTTCGCTTATTACTCATTAGTAGGTAACTCTTTCTTATCTGTAGGATGAAAAAATTAACTAAAAGATATTTAGTGCTCTGAGAAATCAGTTGACAAGTTTTGGTGTAAATTCGTTGAGTTGTGATAACACATTCTGTGTTTAGTAGGTACTTATTTGATGTGCAAAATGCCTTCCCCAACCCTTCTGTTTAACTTTAGGGGAAACTGGGAGTGGGAAATCAACCTTGATAAGCAGTTTGTTTAACACCGATTTTGATGACCCTGTGTCAACGCATTTTCTGCCAAGTGTACGACTTAGAGCTCAGACTTACAAACTCCAGGAAAGTAATGTTCATTTGAAGCTGACCATTGTAAATACAGTGGGATTTGGTGACCAGATGAACAAAGAAGATAAGTAAGTGTCCTCTTGTTGCTCTGGTATGCAGAAGTTTTGATCAACAATTGCAAGTTGATTTTTCTTTGGGCCTTGTAGTAAATATTTGACTTATATATGTTCCAAATATTTGTTTAACTGTTTTCTCTGTATGCTGTAGTAAACATGATTTTCTTGGGCAGTGGTGCCCAGCAGTAGGATGAGGGGCAATGGGCACAGACAGACAGAGGAGGTTCCGTCTGAATGTGAGGAGAAAATTCTTTACTTTGAGGGTGCCAGAGCACTGGAACAGGCTGCCCAGAGAGGCTGTGGAGTCTCCTTCTCTGGAGACGTTCAAAACCCACTTGGACACATTCCTGTGTGATCTGCTCTGGGTGAACCTGCTTTAGCAGGTGGGTTGGACTAGATGATCTCCAGAGGTCCCTTCCAATCCCAACCATTCTGTGATCCCTGAGCAGGGGCAAGCAGCAAAAAGATCCCCAGTGTCCCCAGGGAGGTCTCAGGATGGCGTGCTGCCAGGTGATTCTGAGATTCTGTGATTCTTCTCATATAGGAAATTATTTGAAAAATCAGATTAACTCTGCCCCTTTCTTAATGATATAATCTTTTATAAATGTACGTCAATGAAATGTGCAATAGTGACTAGAGTTTCTTTTGGGGTGGAGGAAGGCAGAGAGAAGGGTAATGAAACAATCAAACAGGTTATAAGGTACTGTAGATTATATAGGCTAGATCTATAGGATTTTAAACAATATTATTGGAACATATTTAAGATGTTAAACTGGAAGGAGCAGCATGTGGATTACTGAGGACCTTTGTTTTTTATGTTGGACAGCTTAATCAAAAGTTGTAGAGGTACCACACTGTTGTCTTTCAGAATGTTTTTTGAGTCTTTGCTTTTATGAATTGAAGGTTTTAAAATATTGAACTGTCTCAGCAGATTTTGTTTATTTCACCTTAATTGTAAAGAATTTTAGCAATCCTTTGTGCTACATGAGCAGTAATTACAATAATGGTGGTAATTACAAACGAAGGTTAGAGAGTCACATTAAGATTATCATGACAGCTATGCCTTATGACATGACTGGAAAACAGCTACAGCTAGTGACTTGGATGAATGAGGTGCAAGTAGATATTAGTATAGATAGCAGAGGTTTTGATGTGTGGGATAGAATCTGCCTTTTAGTCCTTCTTTTAATTTTGTGCATAGCAATTACTTCTGGATTTTGATAGCATTTGGTCTGGTTTGTAAACTTTGTGTAGCAGCAGAAATGTAAGGGTATGCTGCTTGTACATGTGGCAACGCTTTGTGTCAGAAAGTGGATTATAATCTGGTTTTAAGAAGGATAAAGTATACTTAAACAGTATTTACTGCAAATCAGATTTACTTTATTCTCTTATATTCCTCCTTTTCAATTTTTGTCTATTGTTTAAGAGCTCTCACATGTACAGTACTGCATCTTCAGAAGATAAAGGAGGTCCTATTTCTTGGTACTGGTAATTGCATGTTCTTTCTTTGCTTGTATTGTCCCTAAGAGTTTCTTGTATCTTCCTTGTATCTAAGAGTTCTGCTGTGACACAGCTTGATTACCAAAATTTATAAAACGTCACTTAGGAGAATTTGTTATAATCATAACTAACTTTATGTAGCTTTTTTCACTACTAGTAGCTAGGATATATTTTATCTGTATCAGGTGCACAATTTGTTTTTGAGTAGCCTTTCACAAATTAAGATTACTTTGTACATTTAAGTTTCTGCTGTACTGGCTAGACACTTGGGCAGCCTTTTGACATGTAAAGCAAAAATCCACAAACAATACAAGAGGAATTCCTTTTTTACTTTGGCTCTATTTAGGAGTAGCTAATCTCTGGTTGTTAAATTTTATTTCTTACAGCTATCGGCCAATAGTGGATTATATAGATGCACAATTTGAAGCCTATCTCCAGGAAGAACTGGAAGTTAAACGTTCTTTATTTTGCTACCATGATACTCGTATCCATGTCTGCCTCTATTTCATTTCACCTACAGGCCATTCCCTAAAAAGCCTAGATTTGTTAACCATGAAAAGATTAGACAGCAAGGTAAGACTTCGGAACAGAGTTCTAAGAATTTGTCTTTAGTTTCTGAAGCATCTTGCAGCTTGTAGATCCTCCACCTCCTTTCAGTTCTATATCAGGTGGTTGGGTTTTGGGATGTTTTTTTTGGTACCAGTATACTTAAGTTCGGAATAAACTGGTTCCACAAGTAGCTTGCAGTTCATCACCTGTTTATTTACAAATCAAAATGAGAGACACATCTGTCGAGTGGTACAAAAAGAAGGACAACGAGGTTTCAAAAAAATTAGAACCACACCAAATTTACTTTACTAAACTACTAACATCTTATTGTGATTGGATAGGGTACCTTTCATGAGTGCGGTAATATTTATAATGAAACTTGTTTCTAGTTCATTATCGAGTCTTGAGACTGCTGGAAATTTGGCAAAGAAAGAGCTTCGCAGCAATGTGAAGATCTTTGTTACAGATAACCGAAGAGGCAAGGGCCACGAAGGGAACACCCTGCCAGCATGGCTTTTTCGAAGATAGGCTGCATTAGTGTTTTAAACTTCGCATCTTGATTTGTTTTGAAAGCTTAAAAATAGCAATTTCTTGTGTGATTATTTTCACTTTCTAAATTCTTACATTTCTTCCTGTGTGAACTGGATGAAGCTAAATGTTTAACCCGTTTTACGAAACCTTAGATCGTTTTGGTTCAATTCGTTGCAATTTTGAGAAACTGGAAAACCGAAACATGTTTGCCGTTCCTCTAGCCCTTTCCTTTGTGCTTTACTAGAGCATCTCCTGCTAAATTTTCTTTCTGCATTTACTTGTTTGTGAGATGTTTCTTCAAGATAATGAGGATCAAATCAGCTGTCTATTCCACATTTGCGATTGCTGAGTACATTTGGTATTTTTGTAATTTTGTTTGTGAATGTATTTTGAGCTTTCTCAATAGCACAGAGCAAGTGAGGGGGAGGTATGATGGGACAAAGATAGGGGAGAACAGGATCACTTCTTTCTGCTAGGCGTTTGCTTTACGCCAGATTAAAATGTTAGTGAAATGACTCTGTAATACATACTGATAGCTAAAAGATACTTGATAGCAGAAAACGGGACAGTTTCATGGAGCATATTGTTCCATTCAGAGTTTCAAGCTGGAGATTGCGTTAAACCACAAAAATACTTGGTTTCTAGGTTGTGCCCTCTCTTTACTGAACTCCTTTTAAAACACTGTTTCTCCCAAAAGAAAAGGAAATGGGAGTCCCAGCATCCTGAGAAAATATTTTTCCATCCGGATGAAAGGAAATTAATTCTGCTTTGGGGAATTTTAACTTCTAGCCACCTACTCTAAGTATTTTTGGTTCTGCTTTGGCTCAGAGAGAACATGAATGGCAGGTAACTGTTGTTTTATCCTTTGCAGTGACCTCTACTTTCAGATCTTACTACAGAAATACGCATACACACATACACACACACACACAAAATGTACTTTAACTGTAGTTTTATTTCCATCTCATTGTGGAACATGTTTGTGATGCTTTTAGTACTGAATTCTCCTGGTGGCAGTTCAGAACTTGGGATTTCTCAGGATGCAGGTGTCCCTGGACATGTTCCCTGAGTACATGATTCCATAAAGAAAAGGTGGTAAAGCAATATGCCTACATCTAGTGTGTAAGTTTCTGTCAAAAGTTGTCTTCAGTTTCTTCCTGTGTCCACCAGAGTGTACACTGTTAGCCTTTCGTTATGGTCTGCTTGGTATACAACAAGAGCAGGTTACACAGCTCAGAGACAAAGAGGATTCTTGGAATAGAATAGGGTCATCCTATGTTGTCTTTTTATTCATGGTAGAAAAAAGCAAGCATATCTGAGCACAATTAATTTTTCTTTACAGCTTATAAATTGGATGACTAGCTAAGAATTTGGCATCTATCTTTTAGACATTGGAAAATCCTGTGGTTTTGCTTAGGACTGAATCACTACAGACCAGGTTTCTTTCAGAGATTAAGGGAATCTTCTGTATGATTTATTGCTAGGAACTACTGATTATTCATCTAATGCAACTGTATTTTTAAGTCATTCTTGTCAAATTATATACAGATTACTGTTAAGTCAGGAAATGACATGTACCTTGTGGGGTTTGAGCGTTGTTTTTTTTTTCTTCAAAAAGAATTTTTGGAAATTTTGGTACTGATTTGTAGAGATACACATTAAATGAGCCTGCAAGATATCAACCAATAATAATTTCAAGTATACTTTTTTTTTTCCTTTTTTATAGCATAAAGGGGCAACAGATGTTTTCATGTTGCTATAAGGTGTTACATGAAAATCTTAGAGTAATGGCGTATTTTCTAATGGGAGGAGAAGTGACACTGCATTTCAGGGAGAAAGCTGATCAGAGGCCTGAATTTGGTGCTGGCAAACATAGAAGTGATGTGGATGGATAAAGTTTATCCTGGTGACTTTATATGGTCAGTCTGCATTGTTACTGAATGAGACAGTCTCAGCTGCTTCTTCCCATTGTGCATGATTAAGTATTTTGGCCAGCCAGTTCCCTGGATGAGGGAGCTGATTTAAACTGAAAGCTGAAGATATTTGCTTGGTTAGGGAACTGATCAAGCTGAAAAGTGATGTGTCTCCTTGGACAGCTGCACAGATTTTAGTTCTACCCAGCAATGAGCAGCTGCAGACAAGGGGAAGGGCAGGACCATTGGCTTTATAGCAAGTGTAGACATTTACATGGGATTAAATCAATTCTGTATTAATGGCCGATAGCTTTGTAGGAAAAGTCGTTTTTGGAATTGGTGGGAGTTGTAGCTGTGGAAGGGATCGGGAAGGAGTCGGTTTCTGAGGGAGTAGTAGGCAGAGCAGGGAGCAGTGGGACTTGGGGCACATCTGTATGTGATCCAAATCAGCACAATTTAAGTCTCTTGTTAGTACAAATCTGTGATTTCAATTAGTGTTATTCTTGGATGGAAGTACTGACATATTAATTTTCAAGTAATCCTTAGGTGCTGCAAGCAGAAACTAATTTTGTTGAAAAGATTAAGCAAAGAGTACTTTTTTTTTGGTGGCTTATATAAAGCCAAAGTAGTATTGCTTTTAAATTTTAATACAATGGTTGTGATTTAACATTAATTTTGATATCTGTAATCACAGTTTCTGGTGATTTTCCTTTTCTTTTGTTACTGGTCTCCTCAGTAGTCTTTCTCTGCTATTCGTTAACTAAGAAATTCTCTCCTAATTAACAAGTGCTTGAAAAACTTTGATGTTGAAAAGACCAAGTAAGGGTTAATGTAATTCTAAGGACTCTGTGTTCCATCCATTTTTAAAGCTATATGATAGAAAACCTAGATCAGTGTCCCTCAGCTGATTTGATTGAAACTGTGTATTACTCCTAGCTGTAATAGATTGTTTATATAATCGTCAATTAACTCAGTTATAAAAAAAATTCTAGCATTTTATTTGCTTTTAGATATTTTACCCCATATGTGCTTAGATTGTGCATGCTACACAATTAAGGACTATCACGAGGTAATCTTAGAAGACGTACTTTGGAGCTGGCATGCTTGTTTTTTCATTTGGACATTTTGCTTAAGAGAGAATACTTACTTAACAAAGTAAGTTTTGAATCCATTCTAGAAATTCCATGTGTAGGCATTTCCACTCAGACAGAATATTCAGAAAAGTAAGAAGAATGTGTGTGGGTTTCCCCCTCCCGCCCCTTCCTTTTTGCATCTATGATCAAGGAACTGTAAAATCCTTGTCTTCTGAAATCTGGAAGAATTATTTGTATTGTACTTTCAAAATATTTGGACGTTGGCATTAATTCTTTGTATCTAGTTCTGGAAAATGGGAGTGGTGATAGTATTTTTAAGAAAAAATCGGCATCTACTACCTTCCTAAGTTACTGTTGTAACTATTTTAGGAAATGGGGCAGTTTACCTTAGTAGAACTAAATTTTGAGTTCTGACTAATTAGTGTGCAGACTGGTAAGCAAGATTTTTCAGTCTTTGTTAGTCCTCTGCTTGCAACAGATACCTGAGAAACTCTTTGCTGCAGTGCTGAGGTGAACAAAATGTTGTAGCTGAAAGGAACCCAAGGAAGAGGCTTGGGGTAGGCGGGGTTTAGTAGCCAGGTTCCTTTTCTTTGTTTATTTAAACTGTCAGCTTTCATTTAACACCTGAACAATGTCTCCCAGTGCTGTAAATTAAAACAATTATTTTTTTAGCAGAGAGGTAAATACTGAATGTAATTTAGTTAATAAGTAGGCGTTGCTGTTCTTTTGAGTACTTCACTGCATGAGACCACTTTCCTTGTTCTTTTCTCAGAATCAATTAATGTTAAGGGAGTATATTAAATAATCTGTTCTTATTTTGTTAAATGATGCCAGTGAATGTATTTTTCATGTTTTATGAAGCTTGGTTATCAATTGATGGAAAAATTTGGATGGCGGGGGAAGTTTTAAAGAGCTTATCACCAAACAATATAATTTCTAAAATATGTCAACTCCAAGTTGAAGTCCTACACCTTTCATATAATTTGTATCATTAATAGGTGAACATTATACCAATTATAGGAAAAGCAGACAGCATTTCTAAAACTGAACTACAGAAATTCAAGAACAAAATAATGAATGAATTAATTAATAATGACATCCAGATATACCAGTTTCCAACTGATGATGAAACTGTTTCTGAAATTAATACCATCATGAATGTAAGTAAATGACAAAACCATTGCTATTTCAGTACTAAAGCATCACCCTCTAATGCTGATTCATGCCTGTTTATTTTTGTTTATTTATTTTTCTTTTTCCTTAAAAAGCTTTTTTGTTTGTTTTTCCCCTGCTCCAAATCTTCCTGTCCCTCTGTTGTTGGCACCACTTGTTTTAGGAGGCTTTTTCGTTCCTGGCTCAGCAGCAGAATAGAGGTTCTCCCTCATAAATACTTCTTTTAATTTCTGTATAATTAATATATAATTACTAACATAGATGGACAGATTGGCTTTGCTCTTTTCCTCAGCAAACACTACCTTACATCTGTTAAGGAAGACATTCAAGTGCTTGTTTCCCCAGTTTTCTCTGGTCTTTATGACAGCAAGTCTTCCATCTGCTTTTTCCTTTTATTCAATACATTCATTTGAAATGAGGACAATTTTTTCTGGGGATTAAGAAGTCAGATAAAATTCTAGCTTTTTTACTGTTGTCCTTTCATATCCTCCCAGGAGCATCTGCCAGCTTCAACTAAGCTTGTGAAGCTACACATCGTTGCTTTGAGTGCTCTGTCTGTATTTGCTGTTCATGTGTATATATGTTTGTAAATGTACATGAACATACGTTTGCATGTACTGGGGTGCACTGGAGTGTATGGCTCTGCCCTCCCCACGTCTGTCCCTTGTGCCAGGGAGTGAGGTGCTGCCATTCTGTAACAGGTCCTTCTGCTGGGGGGAAAGGTGCTGGGCTCTTACCTTTTTTGTGCTCTGCTGGTGGTTTATTTTCCAGTTAATGATGTATTTTTTTATTCAGTAGTGAGTCAGCATGCAGTCAGTCCCAAGGCAGTGTTTCTGGCCATTTGGCCAAGCCCACAGCAATAACCATACCTCAGGTTCAAACCTGTGATTGCCTCATGGCTGTTACTGGGGTTATGAACTTGCTGAATGCCCATCAGAGGGATGTGTTTTAGAGCAGCTTTTGATTTACTGCTGATACTCGTCCTAATGCAGCTCGGGATGTAGTCGGCTTCCTTTGCCACTGTGGCAAATGTGCTGAATCAGGCCCAACCTATTCTCCACCAGGAACCCCACGTCTTTTTCTGTAAAGTGACTTTCCGGACAGTTGTCCCCCAGCATGTACTGGACCATGGGGTTATTCCTCCTGTCATGCAGGACTTGACATTGTTCTTGTTTGAACTTCATGAGATTCCTGTTGGCCTGTTTCTACAGCCTGTTGAGGTTCCTCTGAATTGGCAGGTCTATCAGCCACTCCTCCCAGTTTTGCTCTTGTAGCTTGACGTTTTTATCAGTAGTTAGACTAGCTACTGAACTTGTCAAAGTAATTCTTTGTTTGAAACTGCCTGTTGGCTTTTCCTGAAATGGTGTTATTTTCCCATAATTTGTTTCTGAAGTGTTTGCTTTTCAGTTCTGGCTTAAGAACGCTGAGACAGAAAACTGTGTTGGTGTGACTCTTACAGGGGCATTTGCCGTTTGCTGTAGTAGGAAGTATGGAAGAGGTGAAAATTGGAAACAAAATGGTGAGAGCTCGTCAGTATCCTTGGGGCATTGTACAAGGTAAATGGATTCTCGAAGGTATTTTTACAAGATTTTTCTTTTACTATTGAAGTATAAAATTCACCAGTACTAAAAGGGGCTGGTATTATCAACTGATGCCATATTGATTGTATTTTGGATCAACAATTTAAGGAGTATAGCAATTGATACTTGAAGTGTGCACTAACTGGTAGTTTCATCAGCACTGATGCATCTCTGGAATCGAGGAATATGTAG
Organism: Nesoenas mayeri; assembly: GCF_963082525.1. Classification (NCBI taxonomy): domain Eukaryota; kingdom Metazoa; phylum Chordata; class Aves; order Columbiformes; family Columbidae; genus Nesoenas; species Nesoenas mayeri. The sequence continues at coordinate 150,167,164 of NC_137541.1, read as the reverse complement.
TTTTTGAGTAGATAAGTATAGTTTCAGTGTCTCCACCAATGCCAAATTTCAAAGTTTTATGATTATCAGTAAAGAAGGGGGGAAAAAGAGAAAAATTTATAATTGTTCAACTTGAATGGGCAATCGGGACGTGTTGGAACATATTCCCCAGTACTTAGAATTAGCGCTTCAGTGTGTTTACTAGAAATTATAAGCAAGTATAAAAAGTGTAAGAAACAATGAGATACCCTTTCCTGGAAGTATAATTAGTAGACAAAATAAATAAATCTCAATGCTGTTTAAAATACCATTTGACAATTTTGCTACTTGCACATAATAATAAAATCTTCCTCTTTTCATGGATTAGTGGAAAATGAGAACCACTGTGACTTTGTAAAGCTTCGCAAGATGCTTATTTGTACAAATATGGAAGACTTAAGAGAGCAGACTCATGTACGCCATTATGAGTTGTACAGGCGCTGCAGACTGGAGGAGATGGGCTTCAGAGACATTGAGAACAGAACAGTCAGGTAAAGGACTTTATGTGCAGCACTTGCTTTCAGCATCCATTCGCTTCACATTTGACCCAATATAGAGCTGGGTTCATACATAGAATAGGTTTTCTAAGAGGGAAAGATTTTATTTTTTTTTTAATCAGAGTAAGTATGTAGCTGTTCATTCAGTTATCTTCATGGAGAAGTATATGGGATTATATGAGCTTTGCTTTTAAAGGCATACAAGCTAGTTGTATTTCTGAAATGTTTCTCTTTTAGAGTAAACCTGGGGATTTTAATTTTTGTCATGGAGAATGTCAGTTTTCTTTAGGTACATATACTATTATGCTTTAAAAATGATTTTCCTTATTTATGAGTATGCTGGTTTACTTTCTCTCTTAGCAATGTCTGTTTCTGAACAATGGTTTGGTTGGACTTGAAGTTCAGATTGGTTCAACTGCTGGCTTCCCACATTACCTGTCATAATAACAACTGTCTAGCCTTTTCGGGTCAAGAAATCTCTTCCTAGACTGTAGGCAGTTGACAGAATATTCCAAAGGAAAGTCAAGCAAAGAGTTAGAGACACTTAGTTGTTTCATGTAGTAAACCTGCTTTTTGCAGGAGGTATTTACAATTTCTGTATCCAGTTCATTTAATCTTTTTATTTCCAATTCTGTCTTCTCCCTCTTCCAACTTCCTTTGGTCATGTTATGCACGGGACTGTATTTTTTTTAAGTGGTTAGAATCCCACTGGGGAAAAACTGATGCTTCAGGAGTTGTTCAAGCCTTCATGGTTTAGCCAAGTGCTATTATTGCATAGACATGGTGGGAAATACTGACTTAGACAAGACATGAAAACAAAATATGACTTTGCATTAAAAACAGCTTCTAGTGCTTTGAACTCACTGGTTTGTTTCCTTCTTGTTTTACTTAATGATCAGATTGTCTTTTTATGATGTTTTATGGCGTTTTATGATACCATAAAAAGGGAAGAATATTTAGAGGATCAGTATGTAATGTAATTAGCAGACTAATATAGCCATATCCATAAGGCATGAGTGTCAAACTTGTTTTCACTGGGTAACTACTCCTACATTTATACAGTCCTAAAATTAAATTCAGCCCTTTGAAGGCAACTGCGAAGCTGATGTGGGCCCCCAGTGAAAATGAGTTTGACACCCCTGACATAAGGTGTTTTATGAACCCACTGAGAAAACAATAAAAAGTGACATCCCTAGTAGTGTAATAGAAAACGTCTCTTTCCATAGAGGAAGGTCAGTGCTTCCCATTTTGCAGACTTGTAAAGTTAAATATCTTTCATAATATGGACTATCCTTTTCTTCTAGGCAAAAATGTGTTACTAAATTGTGATCCTCTTTGTCTGTAAACATCTTTACAATACATACACTTGTGGTGCTTTCCATGTAAGAGACGGAACCTGACACACCAATATGATGTTCACAGAGTTCAGTTTATTGTCCGATCGGGCTAGCTTCATACCAAAGCTGCCCTGTCCACGCGCCTTGCAACAATGTGATTGGTTACAACACGTGCTATACAATAACGTGATAGGCTGCATGCACTGTCCACACACTCTGCATGCGCGTGTCGACGATTGCTCATTGGTTGGTTACTTTTTTATAGGGTTCCTTTTGTTTCTTTTGTCTCTGGCTTTACCTCTCAGCCAGGCTGGTGACAACTCCATCCCCCCAGGTGGGGAGCTCTGCCACTACACACTTGGATTCTAAGATCTGTAGTTTTAAAGTACAGTTGATATTGCATAGCAGTATATGACTGATGATTAAAATGGCATGCTACTTGTGTAAATAATGATCAAAGTGCATGTTGAGAAGTCATATTTTGTGCCTGTGATGTAGCTGTCTACATACTAAATTGGGTAATCGGAATTGGGTTATTTTATGTAAATTTAGAAAATTTCTGCTAGACTTGAATAATTGAACATTGACACTAGAGTAGCTAACACACCCTGCCTTTTGGCATGTCGTAAAAAAGCTGCCTGTGAAGTTCCTGTACCACTCTTCTGGATTTAAAAGTACAACAGTAGTTTATTCATCCAAAATTTTATGCAACTGTAAAGCAAAACCAGTAATTCTTGGATTTTCAGATATCTTGTGAGATAGGTCATGGGCAGACCTAAAGGCTTTTCACTAAAGGCTTTTCAGAACTAAAGGCGTTCACTCTTACATGTGAAAGAACCTTTTGTCAAGCTTTATTTTTTATGGGAGACTGGAAAGACGTGGGTTCAGCACATAGCAAAAATACATTTTCATCTTTATTATTAGTTGCGAGGATGGAAAATAAAGATAGCAGTAGTCTGAAGTAACTGTCTTATGTACAATTTAAAAAATCCCTATTCCCTAGTCCTATATTTTTTGTGAATTTGTGTCATAATAACTTTTTCGTTTGTTTACTTGCAATCACATTCTAAAAAATAACTTTTCATTAACCAGATTTCCAGAGAAAATGAAGTTTACATAATCAATCTGTTAGTCTCTCTCTAATAACTTAGGAACAAACTCTCCATTTTCAAACTGCAGTAAAGGTTTGGATGCTTCCAGGGTGGGTTTACAGGGGTAGTGTTCTCACTGCAGGAAAAGCAGAAGACCTCTGCTCCTACCAGTTGTTGGGCAGCCAGTGTGCATTTGTTGTCAGTAAATCATTACCTCTGGATGAAGTACTGTCTTTTGAAACTCCTGGGAGCTTGGCAGTGCTGCAGTAGGATGAGAAGGTCATGGCTCATTTGGAAGTAGCTAAGGCATCAGTGTACCATGCAAGTACTCACAATAAGTAAATAATATTTAGGAAGTATTAGGGACCCTAACTATATAGTTAAAAAGGTGTAAAAATGCTAGCAGGGCTTTAGGTATTACAGTCATTGAGATAATAGAAGATAAAATCATCCATCGGAATTTGGGTTATTCTGTTGCTTTCAGGAGACCTGGTTTATATTGGCATTTTATCAAACTGTTATTTATGTAAATTGGATAGCAACAATTAGCATAACATAAATTAATAGGTAATTGGGAACTTAATAAATCTCATTCATATACCTTGCAAAAGCAATATACAAAACTTTTTAATGAAGAAATCAGTTTCATAGTGGGATGTCATACCAAAAGGTCATGAGAATTATAGTCATGTATATACCATTTCAGATTAAAACTCAACATGTGGTAAACCACTTTAAAAATGAAGGATCCACCATATAGTGCTTCAGGGAATACGTGGATTACCATGTAAGACTAAACTTAGTCATATGGGTATAATTTGGTTTCCAAGCCATGAAAAGCAGCCAGTCAGGAATGGGCTTGGAAAGTCTGCAATGGCAACATTTGTATAATGAAGTCAATGGATAGCAGAGTATTTGGGGGGTAGTTTATGTATTTTATGCAGTATCTGTTGGATGTAAATCCAGGAAGGGCTTTTATTATCATCTTTTTAATACTTCAAATTAGGTTCTGCATTTCTTTGTTGTTGAAAAGATAGACATTTTTTATGTGGATGATACAGTCCTGTGCCCATTAGGAACAGGAGTTCCTAGTTCCAGGTCAGTCTCAGCAAGAGATAATTGATGGGATGTCCTGAATGGAAGAACTGAGGATTGTTGAAAACAGAAATCTAGACATGAAGAGTGCTTCCAGCCAAACAGACTTTTATATATATATATATATATATTTATATATATATATATATATATGTCTAGTAAGCTTAGATGTTTGCAAGAGAGGAGAGGATTACTACTGTTTTGAAGTTGGACATTTTGTAGATCCTTTTTCCACTCTAAGCTATGTTGTTGCTTAAGGGAACATTATTGTTTTGAAATAAGAAAACTAATAGGCAAGACTGATATTCAGGCTGTATGCTTGCGTATTTGGATTCTCTGACGTTAATCATTCGCTTGTTTAGTTGTTTTTCCGTGATTGTATTTACAATTTGTTCTTCATCATAATTGCAGTTAAACATAATTGTAACATAAACATCTCAGTTTCTCAGTATGTGGGCAGTCACATATTCCATGCTTTATTCTTCCCAGAAACGGCTGTTCAGACCTTGCACTTCTTGAGCAAAAACATTTATTTTTTAGTCTATTTTGAGGATGATGACAGAAAAACAGGAAGGATTCAATAATGTGAATAAGTTTACATGTAGAGGCATGTTGATATGACTGTGGTTGTCTTTACTAAGAAAGGAAACCTAGTATCTGAAAAGCTATATAGGCTTCTTCCTCAAGAAGTCACTTGGGAATGGAGTTCATCTGACTGACTGCAGACCTTTGTATTTGAGCTAAATATTTTAACCTCCTAATAGCAAGACTGAACCACATGCAGAACACCTGTTTTTCATGACTTCACTTGGAAAATGGTAATTATTTAGATCTCTCACATCCTTAATGTTGCTTAATATCAATGTAGGTAGTTCATTGAGTCAAGGGACCATGCTAAAAATACCTGCCACTAGTTAACTTTTAAATTCTTTCTGTTTTGTGATACACCTTCATTGATAGTGGAATGTTATGCAAAAAGTTGCAAGTGAAGTTTTCAAATTTGAAAGGTTTTTCAAATTTAAATGGACAAACTGTAAAATATTGAGTAAATATCTGTGTTCAAAGTGCACAAACATTGTGTTCCATTGGGAGTTTAATTCACTTCAGTCAGAATCTTTATTTATGAATATAACATGTTTGATTTGCATATTTATATTTAGGCTTCCATGTTCTGAGTCTTATACAGATGGAGAAACTATATGTCACAGCTGTGCTTCTGAGGAAAGGTAGGTGATAGTGCTGTTATGAGGAATGTAATGAATTAGTAAGATGTAGACTTTCTTCACAATCCTTTCCCTTCCACCAAAACCTCAACAAGAATACATGATTGTAATAATTATCTTTAACATAGCAAGTTTACAAGTGGTTTTGTACAGAGTATAACATTCTAGAGGTCCAACCCAGAGGAATGAGAGAACCTGTGAGTTTGATTTTCATAATATGCTATATGAGAAGCAGTGAAACCAGTCTTCAGGTAAAAAAAGTGTTTTACTGTGAACAATGGATGCAGTAATGTTGAAAGGATTTGCTTAAGATCTGTTGAACTATTTTCCCCTCCTCCTCAAACCTCCCTAAAGCCAAAGACTGTTTGGATAGTTATATTACTAATATGCCAAATACAGAAGAAGAGAGTTTGTTTCAGTTTTGTCTTTGTGATTTCCAGACCAATTCAGTCTAGGGGGTAGGGGGAATTTAAAAACCATGCTTTTCTTTCTTCTCTTCCTTATACATGTAATGTGATTACTTGGTAAATCAGTGTCTGCAAAGCTGATCTTTTACTCATTTCAAGACAAAATCACTTTTACCTGATAAACTAGCTTAGGTTGTGTCTAAAGGTGTCCACATAATGAAATGAAGGCACTATTGCCCATGTTAGCTTAGTCTAGCACTTGCTCTAGTGTCTTTTTTTGCAGTCAAAGGCAGCATGTCAGCAAGCAGAACTGACACAGGGCCCAGGAGTGGGTGTAGTGAGGTTGCTAGCACTTGAAAAACCTGTGCTGTAGCTTTACTGGTGTTACATATGCTGTCTATAATTAAAGATAGTGTGAATTAATATACCTATGTGAAAATCATGCCCTCACATACGATAGATAAAATTTTAGGATGACCTAAGTTACTTCATAGATGAGAAAAAACTATCCCCCCCCAAAAAAAAACCAACCAACCAACCAAAACCAAAACAACAACCAAACAAAAACCAAAAAAACGTGGTTTTTCTGAATTTCTTTTGTTGCAATGTACTGCTCAAATCAGAGTGGGAAATGTGCTCTGACCTTGAGATCTTACAAACATTAAGTTTGTATGTGCCATTTCAAGGTAATTCTTCTCACTCTTTAGATTATATTTTCAATACAAATAAGAAATTTTAGGATTGGGAAACTGTCCGGTCATTGCGAATTTAAATACAGAAGAGAGGTTTTAAATCTTACTGTTGCTCTAAATAGTTTTTAGATATCTTTTTTTCATAAGTCTTTCCATTTATAAACTGTTGAAATAGAATCAGTAAAAGATGAGACAGAAACGGCTACAAAACTGTTTATGTGCATTAAAAATATAAAGCAAATTTAAATATTTTATAGATTTATTTTACATTGGAGTGGAAGGCATGAGATACCTGGCAAAGGACAGTAACTCATGATAGCTGAGAAGGGCTGACTAGTCAGCCCTTAAGAAGTGTTCGAAGAGATGAATGGTGTAAGAGAATAGTCCCAGAATAAAGAGCTAGATACATTATCTATGTTTTGATCTGCTCGTAAGCCATGTCCTACAAGATACTGGACAGATACTTTTGTTTCTGTAATAACCATTAGCACAGCTCTGATCGGGCAGTTTTGCCTCTCTGGAATGTTGTGACTTAGAGAATTTGTGTTAAGTGTTTTGTTGGAAGCACTTGTGTTGTTATGCAGGAATGCTTTTCAAAGGTAGAGAGTACTTTGGTGTATGACATAAATCTGTGTACAAGCTCTGTGCCTTTTTCCCTCAAAAGCAGAACTTCTCCTGCCAGCACTGAGTGATAGCAGTAGTAGTATAAACCCTGAAAATGTCCGACTTCTAGTACTATGTGAAAAAATTACCAGCATATCTTAATTTGCTATGACATGCTTCGATATGAAGGAAATTTCTGAATTTCAAGTAGCTCTTGTTTAGAGGGAAAAAATTGCCTTGTGTACTGAAACCTCTAGTAGAGTAACCTTTAAAAATCTTTGTAAAGGGAGGCATAGATTTAAAAGTAATGTTTTAATTACTTGCTGTTCTGTTTTGTTGCCAAATGTTTGGTCAATGATCTGAACTAATTTACACTTCCAATATAATTTCAAATACAAGTGTTGTATGTATGCAGTATAGTAGCTTCTGGGGGAGAGGATTCAGGAAAAAACAAGCAGTGTTGAGGTTTTGGCTGATGCATGTTAGAAAGTAACCTTATCTTTTGAATGCTGAATTACTTAAGAAATTGTATTTAGTCTGTATTAATGTAACTCAGCCGTATTTAAATTTTGACATTATATAAAGAGAGTGCTATATATTTTGAGGGTTCTGTTGTTTTCCTTTTCGTATAGGAATGATCAATTAGTTAGTTTGTTAATGCTCCAGATGCATTGTTTTTGTAATGTCCTATTTTAAGACTGGAGTTTCACAATGCGTAGATTTTAGGGAATTTTTCTAGCAATTTCAGTGTCTTATTAATAAGTAACTTAAAGAAAAGGGTTATGCATGTTGGAGGCAGAAAGTTACAACTCAAGTTGTTCAGTACATGAGATTCCTAAAATGCTGTATTTACTTTGAAATGTAAATTGCTCAGGACCTGTTAGCATAAATAATTACACTCAGGGTTGTTTACTTCAATAAAAATTCAGAAAGGTAAGATCTTTTTTCTGTTTAGGTTTGTTGTGTGGTTTTTTTGTGTTTTGTTTTTTTTTTTTTTTTTTTTTAATGGGGGGCTGTAGAAATTAATATTTCAGATGACTATTACTTGTTTAAATAAAGTTCCAGATTCTTGTTTTTCCACATTGAATAAAGCAGCATTCTGGAGACTTGCTTACGTTTTTGGACTTCAGTCGACAGGAAGCCATTGAAACACAGAGGCATGAGTTCCACCTTGAACTGCAAAGGAAGGAGGAGGAGATAAGACAAGAGCTTGCGCAGAGATTGAAGGAGAAAGACGCAATATTGAAAGAAGCAAAGCAACAGGTAAGCATGCCTGTCTGTCTTGAGTTTGTTTGCTGCCATTTGGAACAGTTAAGTTCTTAGCAAAATCACAGCTAGTTGATATTTATAATTTCCTAATATTTTGAGGGCAGTGATGCTTAAAATCAAAAGCAGATTGATTACACAGATTGATTGGATTAGCAGATTCATTAGACACAAGCAAATGAGAACAAGTCTGATGAGGAGCAGCTGAGGGAACTGAGGGTGTTTAGCCTGGAGAAAAGGAGGCTGAGGGGAGACCTTATCGCTCTCTGCAACCACCTGAAAGGAGGTTGTAGCATGGAGGGGCTTGGTCTCCTAAGTAACAGGACTAGAAGATATGGCTTCAGCTTGTGCCAGGGTAGGTTTAGGTTGGATATTAGGAAAAAATTATTCCCAGAAAGTGTTGTCAGGCATTGGAACAGGCTGCCCAGGGAAGTGGTGGAGTCACCATCTGTGGACGTGTTTAAAAGACTAGTAGTTGTGGTACTTCGGGACATGGTTTAGTGGTGGACTGAGCAGTGTTAGGGCTATGGTTGCACTCTATGATCTTAAAGGTCTTTTCCAACTAAATGATTCTATAAATGGCAGCCTTTTTTTTGCTGTTTTTTTTTCTTCTTTTGGAAGGAGGGAGCTTGTGGTCTAAACCAGGGGTGTCAAACTCATTCTCATGGGGGGCCACATCAGCCTCATGGTCCTTCAAAGTGCCGAATGTAATTTTAGGACTGTGTAAATGTAGGAGTAGTTACAGTTACAACCGCGAGGCTGATGTAGCCCCCAGTGAAAATAAGTTTGACACCCCTGGTCTAAAGGCTTTTGTGGATAGTTGGGACAAGTCAATAGAGTAGGAGGTGATATGGTGAAGTAAGAAAGTGATGAATATAATGGTTGCATGTTTCTTTGTCTTCTCTAGCTGTATGCTGAGAAGCATAGGTATGCCACAGCAGCACCATAGGTGTTTTTCATGCATAGGTTCCTCTGTAAAAAACAAGATTTCACGAAAAAATCCTCTAGGTTGTTTTTCAGCCTAAGAGACTGGGGCATGTGTGTTTGTTTGACCTCCAGGTTCAGTTATTAAATATAAGCTTAGCCTTCACATTGAGAAGTTTGAAAGTGGGAAGGGGGGATGCTGTTTTTATTTTGTTTTTAAAGTCTCATCTGTTCCCAGCTGCCTTAAGAATATTGAGAGATGAGGAACATTTCTTGAATTTGTTACTGAAGATTTAGTCCTATCAAGCTGTACTGGCAAAACAGGTTATTCTCATCTACTTTCTGCACAACTCTATCATGATCATGCATATTTATTTTCAAACACTGGTCTAATTGAAATTGGAAACCTGTGTATATTTATTAATATTCTCTTCTGTACCTCAGTCTCCCAGCAAAGATGTAGCAGTTTTTGCCAGAAGTTCAGATGCATGTTTTAAATAAGAAGGCACCTTAAGACTTTGTTTTCTGAATCTGTTAAGTCCTCCATGTGAAGAAAAAAAAATCAGATTCAGTCCTTCTCAGTGTGAGGTTATCCAACTGGAAGAATATTTGGCCTTGTTCAAAGTAGATTCGGCAAGGCCTTACATATTATCCGTGGTACTCCTTGACGTTTTTCTTGTGTGATTTAGATGCGGTGGTTTGTGAGCTCTGCATATTGCAATTGAATTACGGATATTGGTTTTCCCAGTTCCTAATGTGGGAAAGTGATCATGCAGTCACTCCTAAAGAACATTTGTCACATGCTATTGCAGCTCGTTCTCTGAGAAGTGTGTGTATCTGGAAACTAAAGATAAACAGGATTTTCTGTTGTACTGAAGATTGCTTTCACAGCCTTCATTTAGAGGAAGCTCACGGGTGCAGTGTGCAGCATTATTACTCCCGAGACTTACGGTTGCTTAGGACCTGCCTCTTTCTACCCTGAATGTTTTTATTGACATACCTGGTTTTGCAATGGATCTGGTTCACTGCTGCAATGAAATAAATAAATTGTACACCACATATACAAAACCTGACAGCTTTACTGTGCAGAACAGGCATACTGTTACATTTATAATTGTTGTTATTTCTTAGTCCCTTCTTTGCAAAAGATGGAAATAAATCTCTCTGATTTCGATACCAGTATAGCTGCACTCAGATTGAGTTACAGCAGAACAGATGGATACAGAAGCAGGATTCGAGGAGAGTTTGTGTGCGGGGAGATGGGAGGTGAGGAGAGGTGGAGGGAAGTACCCTTTGGTTATCATGTGCGATTTCACAGTAGGTTTAAACTGGTCAAAATGCATCTGGAGAGTAAAATCCATTAATATGGAAAAAGAACAATCAAATAATAGTTACTGCAGAAAAGCAGTTAACTTCCTGCAGCCCACAAGAAACTCCTCCAACCAGACTTCTTGCATGTATACATATTAATATGTAAATGTAATCAATATACATATTAATATATATATGTGAAGACACATACCTATGTAACTATGGTATGTACAATTACTTCCCCCCTTGGTTTTAGGGAAGTAGATTCTACTTGGCAGATCCTGATTTAATCCTTCTGTTGGCAAGTGTTTCCTTTCTAAAGGCCTCCTTATTTTTGATCTAATAAAGATTAGTGAAATCTAATAATGTTTAAGTGCCTTCCATGGTTTCCACCTGTACTTTCTGTGTAGTAGCCTGGCTTCTATGAGAACAATCTGATATGAATGATTATTTTGCTGGATTGCTTTGTTTTAGGCCTATCAGTTTGGGGAAATAATTGCAGTTTCTTATGACTTCTAACACAAGGCGAGGTAGGTTTTGCTGTTCAGTTGCAGAGGGTTTTTGAATTGTAATACCACCATCTGGTGTTACTAGTTGGAAATACTATTTTTTTATGCGTTTTTAAATAGTTACAGACTGAATTTGAACATCGTATGCTAATGCTTAAAGAAGCAAGACTGAAATTAGAGGAAATGGAAAAAGGCTTAGAAGATGAAATAGCTATGTTTATTCATAAGAAAGCTAATGCTGAATTACTCCAATCACAAGCGACTTTGTCTACCCCTACTCTTAGTTTGAAGAGAGACAAGGACCGCAAAAAGTAAGTGCTGATGCTAGTCATCGGAGGCAACAATAAAGAAATTCTTTACATATCACTTTTATAACGCAAATTTCAGTAATCTTTTCTAAAAGATATGAACTTGCTTCTATTCTGTTACGTGATAAAAAGACAGGAGTGTGTAAAATTCCCTTAAAATACCCTCTTGCTTGGATTTACTTTCAGAGTAACTGCAGTGTGTTCTATGAGCATTCTTCCTTTTTTTTTGTTTGTTTTTCCCTGAAGGAACCAAGGTTTTCGATTTGGAATCCTGTGCTTTGATGTCAGAGATGAAGAAATTGCGAATGTTCACGAACTGAGCGAGAGGGAGAGGGAGAAGTTAGAGAGGGAGAGAAATTCACTCAGAGAATTCCAGGAATAGGATTTGATTGCAGCACTCAGGTTTTGAATGTAGGATATGTTAGTTTTTTGAAGCAGTTTGCTGCTGTCCCATAATACTACATGTGTTTTCCTAGAGCAGATTTTTGTGATGAGAGATGGAAAAAATTGTCTGTAAAATTACACCGAGTGCAGAATGTGACCTGATAAACAAACATTTCACTTTCTTCCCTCCCACCCACTTCTTCCTTTCTCCAATCCCAAAATAAAAGCTCGAATAAATTGTGAAATTTCAGAAATGTATTGAAAAGTAGTCTCCAGAATAGCATGCCCAACTTCTTTGAATATAAGCATTGAATTAAATGTTCATCTATATACATTAAATTAAATTGAATTAAATTTTTTTCTCCTCCAAAACCAGAAGTCAATTCATTTATTAATTTTATTTCCTGATTGGTTACAGCTTTACTGCAGATGATAACATTTTGTTGATTGATATCTTAACAGAATCACAGAATGTCAGGGATTGGAAGGGACCTTGAAAGATCATCTAGTCCAATCCCCCTGCTGGAGCAGGAACACCTAGATGAGGTTACACAGGAACGTGTCCAGGCGGGGTTTGAATGTCTTCAGAGTAGGAGACTCCACAACCCCCCTGGGCAGCCTGTTCCAGTGTCTGTCACCCTCACTGAGAAGAAGTTTCTTCTCATATTTAAGTGGAACCTTCTGTGTTCCAGTTTGCACCCACTGCCCCTTGTCCTATCATTGGTTGTCACCGAGAAGAGCCTGGCTCCATCCTCCTGACACTCACCCTTTACATATTATAAACATTAATAAGGTCACCCCTCAGTCTCCTCTTCTCCAAACTAAAGAGATCCAGCTCCCTCAGTCTACTGATACAGCACTGTGTAGTATCTTACTGCAGTTGGAAGCAGATTTTTGGTACAGAAATTACGCATAACTGCTAGATAATGAAAAACTGTACAAGTTGCATGAGTGCATGTATTTCAACAAATATCATCAAGACAGCGTTGACATTTTGGGAATGTATGCTAGCAACATCCTTGTGTTCCCAAAATTCATTGCATTTCTAGTAATGTTACCGAGTTCCTTTTCCTAGACTCCCCTTTTTCTGGATTTACTTATGAAAGTGGAATTCTTGGTAGTAGAATTATTGTAATTATCTGCATTACTATGAGTAACTCTCAACTTCAGAAAATGTTCAGACTTGTTTTCTCTGTTTTAGCTTTATTTCTTCAGAGTATGTTAACAGTTTATATGCTTGCTTTTGCTTTTCAGTTTGAACTTTGCATAATACTGATGACAGAAGAAACAATACTGATAATTTCTCTTGAGGAAGCAATAATTCACAGTGTGCTTTTGGAGGCATAGGAGTTGCAGTTTCTTATTAAAGCATTTGGAAAATATCACTTGTTGCTGCATGATGCAAAAGGAATTTTGAAGTGTGATCTGTACACATACACTGCGGTGATTACTGCCATTGCCATCACAGACTTTGTGTTATGAGTCTGCTTTAATACACTCTTGCCTTACATATGTGTGGCCAACGTGCCTTTGTTGTAAGTGCATTGTACCAAAGAAAATGTCCTTGCCACAAACAGCTGCATTCATAAGATGAATGCTGTAGTACAAAAGTATTCAGTGAATATATCCACTATAACCTTTCAAAAGAGTTTTCTTCATATGGTATGGTATGGTATATTAGTCTACTAAATATTATTTAATATAACTGTTGATATAATTCAACTGTTTACTGGTTTTGCTGACAGATTTAGTTTTTGGTTTCTATGTACAAGCACTGTCTTAAATTTCAGAGATGGTCTTTCTGTCTTGAGATATTGTGGCACTGCTGCACTCTTGGATGATAGTTTATCTGACATTGCTAACTTAATATGGAAAGTACCTATAAGTTTTTGATGCTTGTGACTATGGTGTTTAGTTACAGCAGAGGCTGACCTTTTCAAAAGCTATTAACTAAAAGAGCTTCAGATTAAAACAGGATTTAAATGCTTTTTGTATTTCAAATAGCCATGATAACTAACAAGAAACTACATGAGATGCAGTTCTCTGAAGCTATTTTGTGCGACTCTTTAAAAATGAAATATGAACTTGACAGAAATAAAATACATTGGTTTTGCTTAAGTGTTTCTGGTGTTCTTCCTCTCCCTCCCATGTTATTAAAAAAAAGGAGTAAGATTTCACATTAATTTGAAAAATATGAATATTTTGCATCCATTTTAAATGTCTTAAGTAATTTATTGATGGGAAAAAATAGGTTATTTATGCATACTGTGCCAGAAAGGCAATACGACTTGTGATATACTTGTCATATATGACTGTACTTATCATGGAATCAAGTTGGAAGGATCCATGCAGATGAGTCCAACTCCCTGCTCCTTGCAGGACTACGTAAAACTAAACCATATGACCAAGAGCATCTTCCAGACACTCCTTAAACTCTGACAGGCTGGTGCTGTAACCACTGCCCTCGGGAACCTGTTCCAGTGACCAACCTCACCTCCTATTTTACTCATCCAGTGATGCATATCATAGAAGATTGTTTTCCACCAATTCTGTAGAAATGGGAAGGAAGAGATGTTAAGATATATAAGCCCTTCATTGACCAGGAAAGGGTCGACCTGCTAATTCCATCAGCTCTGCAGGCACAGAGGCTGTAACATGGGAGGGAAGGGTCAAGAGGAGGCACTCATTTAGCCCACAGGTTCAGCCAGCATGTAACTGACTGAGAAAAGGAGATGTGCCAGGGCCAGGCCCCATGTTTGCTGTCTGTTTGCTCCTTCCTGAGCAAAACGTAGCTTGATGGAGGACTGTGGTTTTGGTTTGTACCGTTGATGGGGCTATTTGCATCTTTTTGATCAAAAACAAGGGACATACCCTTCTTGAAGGAAGTAACAACCAAATGAAAAAACAAATACCATTTTTAAAAATTGGCTGGTAGATTTGGAAGTGTTACCAAGTGATGATCTTGAGCAGAATGTAACTACACTTGAGTGATGTGTACTGTCAGCACCCAGTTATCCCTGTTGGGGTTATCCCAGCTGCTGATGTTGGTTAGCACAAGTACAGCTCTTCATGAGCATTACAAAACTGCATCAAAAGACAGATTTAGCTGTCTGTAGTGTGACTGCTTTGCTGAGGACAAATCCTGAGGAGGTTAAGTACTGTGTGACCTACATAGCTCTGTGCCTGGCCAGTCCTGGAGGATGTGCTGTGTTTTGACAGCTGGGAATCATGAATAGTACCGTACAGATAGCACATGTCCTGGTCAGAATGGGTTTATGTTCATTTGCACGTGTTGGCCTTGCAGGACCCAGCAGCAAAACGAAACTGGTGCAGGTGCCTGTTGCAGGTCTTTGCAACAGGGGTAACAATCAAAGGGAGTTTGTTCAGTTGTAGCACAGAAGGGGAGAGCTGATGGGTTTATATATATATATATATATTTTTTTTTTTTTTTAAGTTTTTTTTTTTGGTGATATTTATTAAAGCAGTGCAGAGTCATATGCAAGTATGGGAAATTCCATAGTTATTCTGTTCACCTAAAGATGAGATCTCAGATAAGCACACAAGTGGACATCATAGCCTGACAGTCAAATGGAGTTCAAAGAATTATAAAGGAACAACTAACAATATCTCCTGAAAGCAGAGAATTAATAACGGCAGTAAATAAAAATGTGTATGCCTCACTGTACCTTTATCTTACCTATGTGCTTTTTAGCTGAACACTTCTGAGAGGTTTATCCTGCAGATGAAATGGTTTCAGGACCGTTTATTAAGGTCTCTTTATTCTTATGGTACCTTCTACAGGTGACTACTGCGAGATTATTTATGCCCTTTGTGAGTCTGAAGCCTTTACCCTTTTAGATCCTTTCCTTAGGATACTTTCCACATATTTTTTTGTATATTTATTCTTAACTATGTCTTTAAAATTACTTTTCCATGAAAAGACACAGCTAGGATGCATGAGTGGTTTTATCTTAAATCTCCTACTACTAACAGTATAGCATTGCCTACATATTTGGTGTCTGAAACATATTTAGATTTGCATTGTGAAATTAGGTAGAGAATATACTGGACTTCGAAAATTAAGAATGTGTGGACATTGGAAGCATGGACAAGCAACATGGGAGGACTACAGAGATGCTCTTCACCACTGAAAGAAAAGAAAATCCACGTGTCCAAAGCTCGATTAGAATTCAGGCTGGCCAGCACTGCGAAGGACAGCAAAAAGGGCTTTTAAAAATATGTTAGCAGCAAATGCAGGCTCAGAGATAACATTGGTCCGTTGCTTGATGAGGTTGGTCACCTCACAAAACAGAATTGTATACAAAGTAGAAATATTTAATGCCTTATTTGCCCCTGTCTCCTACAGCAGTGATGGGCCCTGGGGCCCTCAGAGCCCTGTGTTGACAAACAGTGACTGGGGGGATGATAAACTCCCAGCTGACCCCAAACTTGTTCAAGACTTGCTACTACAACTAAATGTGTGCAAAACTATGGGACCTAATGGGATTCATCCCAGGGTACTGAAAGAGCTGGCTGATGTAATCACAGGACTTCTCTCCATTATTTTTCAACTGTCTTGGGAGTCTGGAGAGGTCCCAGTCAGCTGGAAGTTGGCAAATGTTATCCCAGTTTTCAAGAAGGGTAAGAAGAAAGACCCTGGTAATTACAGGCCTGTCAGTCTCACTTCAGTGCCTGGTAAAATTACAGAGAAGGTTATTCTGGGAGTTATTGAAAAATGCTTGAGAGACAACGCAGTCATTGGTCATAGACAGCACGGGTTCATGAGGGGAAAGTCCTGCTTAACTAACTTAATTTCCTTTTATGACAACATCCCCCATCCAGTTGACAAAGGGAAGCTAGTAGTTGCATTTATTTATTAATCTTATCTATATCTATCTATATCTATCTATTTATTTATTTTTAGCAAAACCTTTAGTACTGTCTTTCACAGTATCCTTCTGGACACCATGTCCAGCGCACAGCTGGACAAGTCCACGATACATTGGGTGAACAACTGGCTGACAGGTTGAGCTCAAAGAGTTATAGTAAATGGGGTTACATCAGGCTGGCAGACAGTCACCAGTGGGGTTCTCCAGGGCTCCGTTTTATGGCCAGTTCTCTTCAAGGTTTTTGTAAATGATCTGGAAGCAGGAATCGAATGTACATTAATTAAGTTTGCCGATGATACTAAGTTAGGAGGAGCTGTGGACTCAGTCCCTCTAGGGTAGAGAGGCCTTACAGAGAAATCTGGATACACTAGAGAGCGGGGCAGTCACCAATTATATGACATTTAACAAGACCAAATGCCAGATTCTTCACCAAGGATGGAGTAATCCTGGTTATATGTACAAATTAGGGGATAAGAGTTGGAAAGAGATCTGAGGGTTTGGGTTGATGACCAGTTGAATATGAGTCAAAAGGGCATCAAGCACAACATCGCCAGCTGGGCGAGGGAGGTGATTGTCCCTCTCTCTGCACTGCCCTGGTGCGGCCCCACCTGGAGCACTGTCTGCAGTTTTGGGCACCACAGTATAAAAAGGACCTCAAACTACTAGAGTGTGTACAGAAGAGGGTGACCAAGATGGTGAAAGGCCTTGCAGGACAGACTTACGATGAGTGACTCAGGTCACTTGGCTTGTTCAGCTTGGAAAAGAAAAGGCTGAGGAGCCTTCTCATCACAGTCTACAGCTTCCTCACAGGGGGAAGTGAAGAGGGGGTGCTGATCTCCTCTGGTGATCAGCGATGGGACATGAGGAAATAGAGTCAGTCTGCCATCAGAGAAAGTTCAGATTGAACATGAGGAAAAGGTTCTTCACTGAAAGGGTGGTTGGTCACTGGAACAGGCTCCCCAGGGCAGTGGTCACGGCACCAACCTGTCAGAGTTCAAGGAATGTCTGGACAATGCTCCTAGTCGTATGGTTTGGTTTTAGGTAGTCCTGTGAGGAGCAGGGAGCTGGACTTGATGTTCTCTATGGGTCCCTTCTAGCTAGAGGTATTCTTTGATTCTATGATTTTAACTCACAGAAACATGAGCCTCTTCTGTAACAGCAACAACATTGTCTCTACATAGAAAATACTCTAAAGAAAAATGACTGATTTTTCAAGACCTTTGTGAAGATCTGTGTAATTCGCATTCAGTATATCGCTGCAAAAAGTAATTTAGAGTAATTCATGGACAGGTAAATTACCTAACTGTATTTTTATAAAGTGCAGAGTCATCTACCTCTCCTTGTTTTCTTTGCTAAGTATATTTTTAAAAATCTAGACCCTAGCATCAAGCCAGCAAGGCACTGATGTAACAGCTAAGTATAGATACTTGGAGGGCTTTAAACCAGAAAAAATACTTCATCGGGGTTTCCACTAGAGTGCGCTCGAAGAACACGGCTTTCGCTTTTTTGGGGACAGGACCGTGGCACCGAGCAGCTGTGACACTGGCCCTAAACAGCCCTCTCCAGCTGAACCTGCTTTTATCAGCGGGTTGGAGGAGGTGGTCTCCAGAAGCCCCTTCCAAAGTCAGCGATTCAATAATCCTGTAGCTCATTTACCGTGAGCATTATTTTTTTTTAAAATAGAATAGAATATTAATCTATTTTCTGTAGAAGCAAAGCTGTAAGCACAGGAGGCAGTACAAAACTGAGTACAGTGTGAGCTCCGAGCTCATGTGGTTGGTTGAATCTGCTAATACATTAAACTGCTGAAACCACTCTTTATAATTTGGAAACTTAAGAATACAAACAAATCTAATTCTGATAAAAAAAAATTTAAATACTTCCCAGAAATGTCTAGGAAAATAACATATTTTTGTTATTGGGAAGTACTACCAAGATGTGTCAGGGTGGTTTCTGGGTAATCATCCTGTAAACTTCCAGCTTTCTGAAAAAGAGTATTATGGAGCTGCACAAATGTCTTTTGCAATCAGATCTTTAAGTATCTCTTTGTTCTTGGGGTGCCTGCACTTGCAATCCGTAAGTAATCATCTCTCTCAGCCCTTTTATGTATCACTGTTTACAAGCATAATTTTTATAAACAAGGAACCCACCAAACTAATGGTTTCAGAATTAAATTCTGTCTTCCAGCAGAAATTTGCCTTTCTCTGATTTTGATATCTAAGTGTGTAGGATTTGGATATATTCCTATTTTTATATATACAAATCCATATTTTTTATAACTATATATACAGAGAGATATAAGTCACTGTTACTTGTCTAGATATCTATATATGGATATATAGATCACTTACAAGAAGTGCCACAGTTACCTGGGAGTGGTCCTTAGGCTGTGCAATCCCTGATCAATTCAAGACAGTATTTTAGTGCTTAACACTTGGTCTTGATGCCTGCTGGCAGGTCATGCATTCCCTTGAGATGGGAGTAGGAAATCTTTACTACCCCATTAGCCTGCACCCTTTGGGAGGGGCTGATCCTTCCCACTGAGGAGAACCTGCAAGGCAGAGCTCTCAGCACCCGTGAGATTTTACTCCTCTGTCCCCAGAGGGTGCAAACGTGGAGCTAGTCCTTCCTCCTCAGGAGGATATTAACTCCTCCACCCAAAGCTTAGAATCACAGAATGTCAGGGATTGGAAGGGGCCTTGAAAGATCATCCAGTCCAGTCCCCCCGCTGGAGCAGGAACACCCAGATAGGAAGGTGTTCAGGCGGGTTTTGAATGTCTCCAGAGAAGGAGACTCCACAACCTCCCTGGGCAGCCTGTTCCAGTGCTCTGGCACCCTCACTGAGAAGAAGTTTCTTCTCATATTCAAGTGGAACCTCTTGTGTTCCAGTTTGCACCCATTGCCCCTTGTCCTATCATTGGTTGTCACTGAGAAGAGCCTGGCTCCATCCTCATGACACTCACCCTTCACATATTTGTAAACATTAATAAGGTCACCCCTCAGTCTCCTCTTCTCCAAGCTAAAGAGACCCAGCTCCCTCCGCCTTTCCTCATAAGGGAGGTGCTCCACTCCCTTAATCATCTTCATTGTCCTGCGCTGGACTCTCTCCAGCAGTTCCCTGTCCTTCTTGAACTGAGGGGCCCAGAACTGGACACAATATTCCAGATGTGGTCTCACCAGGGCAGAGTAGAGGGGAAGGAAAACCTCTCTTTATCTACTAACCACCCCCCTTCTAATACACCCCAGGATGCCATTGGCCTTCCTGGCCACAAGGGCACAGTGCTGGATCATGGTCATCCTGCTGTCCACCAGGACTCCCAGGTCCCTTTGCCCTACGCTGCTCTCTAACAGGTCATTCCCCAACTTATACTGGAACCTGGGGTTGTTCCTGCCCAGATGCAGGACTCTGCACTTGCCCTTGTCATATTTCAGCCTTCTGGCCTGTCAGCCACTCCTCCCAGCTTGGTGTCATCAGCAAACTTGCTGACAGTGCATTCTAGTCCCTCACCCAAGTCAATGAATATATTGAATAGTACTGGTCCCAGCACCGACCCTTGAGGCACTCCACTAGATACAGTCCTCCAACTTGACTCTGCCCCATTGACCACAACTCTCCGGCTTCTTTCCTTCAGCCAGTTCCCAGTCCACCTCACTAACCAATCGTCCAGACCACACTTCCTCAGTTCAGCAGCGAGGATGCCGTGAAAAAAGCAGAGACTCTGGCAGCCATCACCCCTTTGGAGGGAAAGAGAAGTGGCATGTTCCAAAGGTGGTTAAGGGGTAGATGAGAGGGTGCTGATATTTGCTTAGATTTGACTAGATTCTTCATGGCTTCTGCTTACAGGAGATTTCTTGAGATAATGGTTATTTGGTTAGTTTTGGGAATGCCAGAAATGGAGCTCCATTCTCCCTCTCCCTCTTAGAATCATAGAGTCGTAGAATCGCAGAATCATAGAATAATGGAATCAGACAATGTCCTGACCTGGAAGGGACCCACAAGGATCACTGAGTCCAACTCCTGTCCCTGCACAGGACAACCCCACGGTTCACACCATGTGTCTGAGGGCCTTGTCCAGTCTCTTCTTGAACACTGTCAGGTTTGGGGCTGTGACACCTCCCTGAGGAGCCTGTTCCTGTGCTCCACCACCCTCTGGGGGAATAACCTTTTCCTAATACGTGTGGTAAGCATGGAGTGTGGCTCAGCAATGCCAAATCATGGGTTGGGGAAGGAGGGGGTTTACAGTCTCACAACATTTATAACATTTATTGTGATTTTTTTAAAGAAGTCTAAGTTCTGCACATCTGTGGCTGCAAGAGTTTCAACTTGTGGTGTTGTTGTGAGAGGGAATTCTAAATCTCATCAGATAAAACCTTGGCAAGCTGTCAGAAGGCTACCCACATAGCTCAGAAACAGGTATAGAGTTTAAAATAGTGACATTAAGGCACTCTTCTGCTCTTAAGAAATTGGATATGCAGTCTTTGGGCTTGGCAGTGTAAAAATACTTGGTCCTTTTAGCCGTCTGGGGAAACACGACGATCCCGGTGCGTTTTGGTAGAGCCATCTGAGCTGTCTGACGAGGTGTGTGAGCAGCCAGAGAGATGAGACGTGCAGAACTCTGTCACAACCTTTCCTCTAAGGTTTGTTAGCCTCCCGTCACGCTGTTAAAGACTCATTTTACTTGCAAGCTCCAGTGAAGCATTCTTACTAGCTGCCATCTAAAAACACAGCAGGCAGTGCTGATGAGCTGTGCTGAGGAATACAAAACACCAGCTCTGTTTTATGACTGTGTTCGCAGTAGATGAATGACATCCAAGCTTTGCCCCAAGGTCAAACCATTCTATAACCTAATAATTTAAAACGTGCAAGTGCACAATGCAAATGCCTGTATGTGAGAAATAATTTCATTGTCTGTCTTGACGGAGTTTCAGATTGGAGCGTGTGTTTTGTCTTTTCCTCATGTTTCTCAAGGGAAAAAATCTCTCAGGCAAGTCAGAATATCTTCTGACTGCTTCTCAATCTTCAATGTATTTATTCTCACAAAATGCATTAAGAAGTGGAAGATACTGCTTGCATTTACAGTTGGAAAATGAGACCCACAGCGGGTAGTGCTCCAGTTTTGAAGCACAATTAGATTTTTCCTGTTTGCACCCACTCAGTGAAAATGAGCTGTGGAAGTAAATCCATCATATCTTTTAATATGTGGTTATGGTCACACAGGAAACCTGTGGTGGGCTAGGTCCTTGGGCTGACATCCTTCCCTGGTACCATGCACTAGCATGTGCTCCCCGAAATTATACACAGTTCTCAAACCTGCTGTTGTTTTGGCTGATTAATAAAACAGGAGATTTTGTGAAGAGTGGTCTATGGAAGGAGGAAGATGATGCAATCTGAATTCTGACTGCTTTGAATTAGATTTACATTAGACCTTTGTCTCCCTAAACCTAGAATTTAAATGCCGTATGATATTGCTTCTGTATTACCCAGCCAATCAGGTTTGCACTCATGTACGTGTTTAATGTCTCCAAAGCCGTACTGGGTTTCCTGAAGCAACATGGTCCAAAGCATGGACCTGAAGTGCCTGTGATTGTATCCTCATCAGAGGAGAGACTTCCCTTGAGTTGTCAGTCCATCTTGCAGACATTTTTCAGCTTTATTTAGATATAAAAATTTGCATTGATCCTGAAAGAAAAAAATGAGCAAATTCATGTCAAATTTTACTTAATGCTTCAGTATGGATGCTGTTATTTGTACTAAAAGAAACTATTTCAACAGGAGATGAGGAAGTCCTATCTCAGAGAGTCCCTAGCCTGGTGGACTAGATAATTGCTTGAAAGGTGAGAAAGCTCGTTTCAAATCGCTGCTCCAAGTCAGGCAGAGCAAGAAGCTGGGTTTAAAACTTCTCACACTCTGAAATGATTTATGAATGTATTTCCTGTAGTTTCTTATGAGGCAGGATGCTGAGCGATGATGCTCTTTGGGAGGGCAGGTGTTTACATGTGATGATCGGGAGGCTCTGGAGTCATCGGGAGGGGAAAAATAAAAGAAGAAGAAAACCCAACCCTCCAACAAACTCCATCCCACACTTCCCTTTCCAGGTAGGTGGCACGCTGGCCCTGGGAGCTGGCGCTTGTCAGGGAGCCCTTTGCAGCCTCCTGCTTTCATCCAATCTCAGGCTCATCTCTGACCCCACTGGTCTGGCTTTGGCGGAGGCTGAGCCAGTTTCTAACCAAATGGGCAGGATCTAGGCAGAAACTCCTTTCCGCTTGAGCATGCAGACAAAGACTGAGTGTGTATTTAGGTGGCTGAAGAAAAGGAGACAACCAAGCCATCTGACTGACAGAATCCTGCAACAGAGCAGTGTGGCTTCCCCAGGGCAGCACGGGCAGGTGGGGCGGGAGGAAAGGCTCAAAACCCGTTCATCTCCCTCATAAATCTGTGCTGGGAAGATCTGTGTCTAGCCTGGATTCTCTGCCTGAAAAAATATTTAGGGCAAATGTGAGACGTATCACTTTGGGACACTGCAGTTCAGTAAGCCAAGGTTTAAAGATTACCAGCAACACTGGTGCTCCGTTTCAGTGATTTTTGAAGAAAAGAGGAAGATCCTGATTAAACGTTGCATGCTATTTATCTTGGCATCCAAGGAAGTACTAATCCTAATATTCTAGTGGGGCTGGAAGCAGCTTAGTTTATGAATCCAGTCATTGAAAATACAGTCACAGAAACTACAGATCATAATAACCCGAGGGCACTGTGAAATGTGATTATGGTAGATGGAGCAGCAGATTTTCCCAATAAGGTCTTGCATGCCAATAATATGTTTTGAATACATGGTACTTTGCCTGTGAGGTCAGGAGTGATCCTCAGGAGTTTTACTGAATGATAGAATGGAGTTTGTATATTGGCTGAGCTTATTGGATCGATAAGTAGAGATCCTGCATTGCAAACTGTATATTAACTGTTGCTACAAACAGCTGGCTGAGGTTGCTGTCACTGTAAGTAGGCAAATAAAGGAATTACAGCCTAGTATGCTCATTGCTAAAGGCCATGTTTCAAAATTTGCCTGGATAGGGTGTATAAAAAACCCTGTACAATCCCATGTGCTTTTAAAAAATGATTTACAGCTTTAAAATGATTGTAAAACGCACGAAGATAAACGTCACGTCTCCAGACGTAACACCTGAAGCAGTAAATTCCCTGCCTTCTAACAGAAAGACAAAACCTCCATGCAGAAGTATTAACTTCAGTTTCTGGGACCTGCCTTGCACGCCCTGGGAGGCTGTGGGTGCGCTGGTGAGTCTGAGTGGTTGGGAATAACAAATAGTTCCTGGTTGTTATGAAATGAAGTTAAAAAGTACTGAAAATGGCAAGCAGCCCATCTTCTGTAGAGGAATTTACAGATGTGTGTGCTTTCCAATAAATTCATTTTGCCCTGGCCAGTATTCAGTCAAGTTTTAAACAGAATGACTACGAAATTATCCCTTATCTCATGACAATACCAAATGTAAGAGGAACACAGGTCAAAGTGTCCTCTGAGTGCATGATTATGGTGTTATCCTTAATTTGCTCAGCTTCAATAGCTGAAACCCACTTATGACTTAAATTTACTAAAAATATTCTTCAAATAAAATGTTTTGCTGTAGATGCATAGAAAAAAAAAATGATGTGAGGCCAGGGACTTAGGTTTTATGAAACACCAGCTCTTTTTGCAAGAAAGAATATTGCCATTTTCTGGGAAATTTAATTTATTGAAAATTAGGAAGGAAAGGTATATTGTGGTTGCTGTGAATTTGGCTTTCTCTGGATCTTCTCTTTACTACTTTTTTTTTGGTGTATTTCTTCTCTTTGTATTTTAGAGCCTATTTCAGTCTAGTTTATGGAGGGTGCCAGCAAGAGGTGCTAAATAACCATCTCAGAGTGGCTGCAACTCCTGGAGTTGTGTTCTGCTGCAAGCGAAAAATTACGTTTAAGCACAAAACCAAACACCCATGCAAAGAAAAGTTGTGAAAGCCTCACTTTATAAAGCCAAAATAAAAGGAGCATCAGGATTTTGCTCCTCAGAAGCAATTGGGCCGGTAAATCCTGGGGCAGTTGGAACCCCGTGCGAGTGCATTTGCAGGAAGGATCCATCAGTGTGAGATGTGAAAGGTCCCCTCGGCTGGTGGGGACGAGGGCTGTGGTGTGAGTGACCCAGGGGACAGACAGCAGAACTGCTGGCATGGAAGCAGTGAGAATCTTGACCTTCCACAAATGGGGAGTTTCATATATTGTACTTGAAAGCTCAGATGTTGAAAAGGGAAACTCTGGAGATTTTTCTGTCTTGCCTTAGTTGTCAAATATGTGAGAGATCTTTTTGATTTAGACCAGTTTAATGGTATGTTTTCTCACTGTGCACATTTTATTTTCTTTTAATTCTAGACATAACAGCATATCCTTCCTCTTTCATGTTAGCCACTTGCTCACTAAATCTTCTGGTGAAGGTTTTCAGCCTCAAAGCTGAAAATGTGCATTACCTAAGTCCAAAAGAATGCTCTTCGGTAATATACTCGGTGGTTTACATCCCCAAAACACCCTTCAAAGTAAAAACTGCGCAGCTGATGTCCTTGCCCTGGTGTGTTGATACCGGAGCTGGAAGGCCAGTTGGCTCTACCAGGCATGGTGCAGATGCTCGCTGCTTCCTCGTGTGATGCTCTGTAGTGGTGTCTTGAGATGGGTTTGGAATGAGTTCGAAGTAGAGATTGAAGCTGCAGATATAACCAGGTAAAAGCTGAAAAAGGTGAAAGCTTGCTCTCTTTCACACATGCACATTCATTCTTCCTCTCTCACTTGCAGGCTTATTTTAGCTCTTGCTTTCTGAGTATCTCCCTCATGAAGTATCTGTGGGTTTGGTTCTTTTCCCCAGGTACGTTGGCTTGCACCTTCTGCAGGTTAAACTTCATGGTTATTCTTTGTACAGGATTTGTAAACTTTTCAGGTCCTGTTGTATTATTTTTCTGTCCTCACTTGAGATTGCAGCACTTCCCAGCTCCTTCTTGGCTCCAAAAGCAACATGATATTTTCTATAAAGACTAAGAAGAAGAAATCAGCCTGACATCAACTTGGTTATCTGCCAGGATATGTGCTCCTGACCAGACCACGCTTCTGCTATACACCCTGAAGCACTGAAGCAGTGACACGTTGGTGGTGTGCCTTGCCTCACAGCCAAGGGTGTGAGGTCATGCCTTGTGCTCCTGTCAATGAGGACAGCACAGCTGGCTCAGCTGTGAGCAGATGGGTGGTCGTTCAGGCTGGGGCCATCTGTGCGTCACTGGTGTTAAAATCTGGATTAGCCCTGCTGGACCTGCAAGGACCATGGGGACCCACGACCCTTCCTGACCGAGCCTGAAAGCCTGATGCAATGGGGAGACAGCTCTACTGGAGCTGCTGGTGTCAGAGAGACCTTTTAGTCTTTCAGTGGTGCTTAGAGGTTTTGTACTAGCAGTATGACATTTATTTAGTGGCGTGGTGGTGACCTGGTCAGGGACACTTATCAGGAAGCCGACATGCTTACAATGTGAAAAAGTAAGGAGCTGTAGCTTGGGAGGAGAGGGCAGACCCAGTGGTCCTGAACTTGGGACTTGAAACTTCTTCCTTACTCTTCCCTGGCATTTGCTCAGGCCCAGAGGTCTCTGCCTGTCCACATTCAGCCCTGAAACAAGGATGGTGTTTCCCTGTGGCCAAGAGTGCTGGAAAATAACCTTTCTGAGCATAATATGAGCAGCTATCAAAGACTCAAATTTTGTCATTTTGTAAGACACAGGATAGGCATGGTAATTACTGTCAGGACTAGGGCTCACTTTAGGCTTGCACAAAATTTGAGTAGGAGATAAGAGCCAGGACTGTGTGCGTTTACATGGGTGAGTCTGTGCATATACATTTGTGCTGAGGCTCTTCATTTCAGAAGTAAAGCACATCTTGCTGGATGCGTAAAGTATGCTAATTCCCCAAATGGCAGATTAGAGCAGGAAGAGCACTCATCTAGTGTTATTCTACCCTTGTATTTTCACAAGGGCTGCATAAATATATTAGCAGCCAGGAGCTCTTTTGCACTTGTTGCTGTCGGATGTGCTTGTCCTCTTTGTGTCTGTACAGCTTCACAGGTCCTGTGGTGTTAGAAGGATGGACAGCAGATATTTAGCTTCAGGGCTACAAGGGCTGGAGGACAGCAGTGGGCTGGGGTTGGCTGGGGGTGAACATCTGCATTACACTTCTGCTCCCCTGGGTGTTAGTGCCGGGGGGATTTCACTGCCAGAGCAGTCGGGCAGCCGTATTGATGACTGTCCCAAGGGAGGGATGGAGAAGTCTCACCACATACCACTGAGGCCACCCATTTCCACTTGCCCTGTCTGGGATTTTTGCTTACTCTGCCATTTACTTTTCCTTCCTCTTTCCTGCTGCCCCCTCTTACAGCTTTACTGCAGCCTCTCTGTGCTGGCTGGGGTTGTCTCAAGAGATTTAAGGAAGGAATCAGACCAGCTTGGCCAAGAGCAGCTACAGCGAAAGGAGATGAAATAACCCCCAAGTCTTGGTGTCTCAAGGGCACCCGCAAGGATTGTTTGGTCCAAGCTTGCTTTGTGAAGGACCCCAGCCCCAAGATGCTGCAGTGAGGGGGAAAGCAGAAATGCTCTTGGAGACCCCCCCAGCACCAGTTTGGTTCTCTGGTTATGCAGGTGAGGGGGGATAAATGCTCTGGATGCAGGTGGTGTCAGCCCTTGTTGCGGACTGCAGAAAGCCACACTCATGGCCACAACAAAGGTCTTCCTCACAAGAAAAATTGACCTATCCAGAACTAGGTTGCAAATTGTACTAGGTTAAAAATATGAGAAATACTTTCATAAATGAAAGTCAGTACTGTAGCAGATAACTTCTGAAAACCTGAGGTAAAAAAATGAGTTACACTTGTTAGGATGAGATGGAGATTTAAGTGAGACATTAAAGAAGTGTGTTCTGAGTAATATATTGGACTTAATATAATTTTATGAAATCAGAGGCAGGCCTGGCACCATGCTTTCCTTTACTTTGCTACTACGTCATATGAACATTTGATATTATCAGCAGAGGGAAAAGAGTGGTCACCAAGGCTCCTTTTTAAAATTCATATTATCACAGTTTGGCCCAAGGAAAGGTGACGGCTTAAAGGGGCTAACATTGAGCCTGAAATCCATCTAAATAGAAAATAGACAGGTTTTACATCCACAGACATATTACTGGCACTGCTATCCAGCACCCCAGAAACAGAGTCGTGTAAATTACAGCACTCTGCTCAGTGAAGATGGTAGTTTTAGACTCGCTACAAAGGTATTCTGTGTTACACTCCTCTTAAAGACATTATTTTAGGGTCTCCTCAGTTAAGCCCATGCTGCCACGTTACCTACTATACAATGACAGAGAGACGCGGTGTGAAAACAAAGAAAAACTCTAATCTGCTTCGAGCCGTAATGAAACTAAATTTTGCCTTAACTGCATTCGGTTCTTCTGCCATCTCCATCTCATGCCAGAGGCCTTTTTTCCTAATTGAAAATGATAGCTCCCTGGGTGCCGTGGAGTCATGTGGCAGCCTTTTATTGCCGGGCGGATTATGTGCCCGCTATATTTCACACACCGCCTGGAGAAATGCGGCAGATTTTGTTGATATGAGGGACAGTCCCTCATCGGGTTTTGTTCTCAGTGCAGCTCATTTTCAACTTTATGAACATCTGGGATGTGGTAGGAAGGCTTCGGTACAAAAATTAGTAGAGACCTCAGGAAGAAAATACCCCGTTGCTTGGATTACAGGGATGTGCATGTGTGTGCTTCTACTATTTTAGTAAAGGAAAATCTGGGAGCAAAAAAGAATCCCCTGAATTTGCTTTACGATGAAGAAGTTGAAAAAAGAAAATTCATCTGTCTTCAAAAAGGTTATTTTAGTCTATCAGCCCAAGGAGATTAATGAAAGAACAAAAACTAATAGAGTTTTGAAACTAAGTCGACTTTAGAAAGCAAGATATGGCTAATGACAAAATAAATCTCATTGTAAGCATTTACCAAGAGTGGCTTATGACTAATGAGGTAGTGGGTGGGTGTCACTTTCTGAGCTGTGGCCGTGCCTCAGCGAGGGTGGGCCAGCAGCTCCCTTGTGCCCTGGTCACCCATCGAGATCGCATCCTGCCATCCCGGCAGGGCTGCACTGAGCAGGGGGGATGCGGTGCCAAGCAGGGGGGACAAAGTGCTGAGCAGGGGGGATAAAGTGTGTCCTGGTTTTGTTAAAAACAAGTTTCTCTTTTAGTGATT
The DNA here is from genome assembly GCF_963082525.1 of Nesoenas mayeri. NCBI lineage: Eukaryota > Metazoa > Chordata > Aves > Columbiformes > Columbidae > Nesoenas > Nesoenas mayeri. Next base: position 150,138,303 of record NC_137541.1, on the reverse strand, counting down.
TTGCCTGTCAGCTAAAGCCTTCATATTAACTGCATTTTCCTGGAGAACCAGACACATGTTTTGGTAAACCTAGCAATGGAATGCAAACTTATTGATAAGCATGGATGGACATCTCGCAAGAGGGGCGACAAGAAACAAGTGGCCAAGAAACTGACCAACTGTGTATAACATTCCATTCACGTGAATACTTCATATAAAAGTGGGAGATCACTTTTTGCCTTTTCCCTTCTGCTTATGGCCGACATTAGGAGAGGACCTTGCGAGTCGTCCCTGCGAACTGAGGCCTAGTGACAGACTGAATCCAGCTCCGGTTGGCTGCAGAGTCCAATCCAGGACTTTGGGTGCCGGCTCTGCAGTTGCTGAGACTTTCAGGATTGGTTTTGTACATTTTGTATTATTTTCTCTGTTCTTATTAGTAGCATTAGTAAAACATCTTTAATTTTTCCAACTCTCTTCTCTCTGTCCTTCTTTCCCTCCCGATCGCCTCTCCTGAGTTGGAAGGGGGGAGAGGAAGGGGCAAGAGGGGGAAATGGGGGCGAGAGGGGGTTAACAATACATCTGCCAGGGTTTTATTGTCACCCCGCAATCTAAACCCTCGACAAAGTGCTGAGCACCACGGGCAGCAGGGTTGCAGGACAAAGCTGTGCTGTTGCAAGCCTCACTGGCACTGCATTCAGCAGGATGCTGCACTGGGGGGGTTCCAGAGTGCAATTTGCTTTGCCCACTGCTGAAAAGAGTGGTCTTTTCTGCATAATAGAAGATGCTCTGCATCTGTTTGAATCTCAAGTAATTGGTGAGAAAATAAGGTGAGCTGGGTAGCTCCTCCCTCAAGCTACAGCCACTCTGAGGATGGCCGTCACCTGCATCTCACCCCCTGGCCCAGGAAGGGCTTGGACACCGGCATTTAGCTGTCCTAATTTCGGACTGAGCTGCCCCTCAGGATCACCTGGATCAGTACTAGCAAGTCTGCAGCAAAAGCTAAGTGTCTGCTCCAAGGCTGCCCAGGGGGTCTCAAACCCTGACTGCATTGTACCCCGCTGCTGCCCAGGTGGACATGGAGAGGGAAAAGGCCACGTATTTAATAGATGAGGCCCATCTAAGTGCTCCTGGGCATGGATTGAAGTACTACAGGCTGCTCCAGCCCTGCCTTCTGGTGCTGACCCTCCGGCATTGCCTGCCAGCGCTGCTGGGGTGGTGGCAGCTGCTGCCCCACCAGCCACTCAAGTGTCCAGCAATGTCTGATCATTTCAGGCACCAGCCAACATTGAGGTGGTGATAAGATTCTCCACATCATTGGGATAAACTCCTGGGCTGCTGGCCCCGCTCCTAGCACAGTGGTGACCCCTGGGACAGGGGATGTGGAGCCTGGGAGGTGCCTCAGACACCTGTCGTCTCTTTGCTTCGTATAAATAACCAAACACTCGCTGGAGCTGCAACTGGTGACCTGATCCTCCCCGCCCCAGTTACCCTCCCTCGCTTTCTTGTGCTCTCTTCCTCTCAGCTAATTAATATTTATTTAGGCAAAGTGAAGCAGTGCTTTTAACAAATTGTCTTGGGCAAAATTTAGCATTAATTGGTTATGTGTTTCTAGTGCACTTTGCTGTCCTCTGCTTAGAGTAAAATGGATGGAGGTGCAATATTTGCAATGGCTCTTTATATTGAGCTGTGGGAAATGCTTCAGGAATACATTCTTCTGCCTTCAAATCTGAATGAACACTGCCCTATTTAATGAGAGCCTCTTCTATGAGGACTGGAGAGTTGAAGGAAGGAGAACTTCATTTTTTACTTCTTTTTCCTTTTGAAGTGCCTGTTGCAGAGTCCTCTGACATTAATAGAAAGTCTGGGCATTGGATCATTTCTTAAATGAATCCTAGTGCTGCATCTCCAAACTGGTGGGAGGTCACCAGAGGAAATCCAGAGGCTGCCAGAGGACCATGCCCTTCAGACACGGGAGTCATTTGCAGCTCAGAGCTCAGGGCGGCTTCCTTAAAGTTCCCTTCCTTAAAGGCTGTTGCTTTACAGGTGATGTCTGAAACTCTTGCAACGCAACCCCCTCTGTTGGAAGCACAGGTAGCCCTGGACCAGCTTAAATAGCATCAAGTAAAATGGCATGCAGTACTGTGGCATGGAAAGGGCTCAGCAAGAATGCCTGGCTACTAAAGTAGTGATAGTGATATGTAAAAATAGATATGTATATACATATATATATATCTGTGTGTTTTGTGTGTATATAAAGATATATTTGTCACATTAGTGAAGGTGACATTCATCATGTGCAACTTGTGCAGCCACCTGCGCTGACGGCTGCCGCTCGCCACTGGTGAAAGCAGTAACCACTGGCTTTCCTCAACTTACCTCACCAGAGCTCCAGGTTAGCAACCATGTCATCGAGGATCTTTAAAAATCACCTGCTGTATTTTCTAATGACAGTAAATTAAACAGGAATTCGTGAATGGGCTGAGTTTGCAAAATTGTCCTTAGTCCTTCTTCTCCCATGGTGCAGGGGATGCCCTGGCTGGTCACCAAAGGTCTCAGTCACAGCAAGAGAGCTGGTAGGTGAAACCAAAATCCCAGCTGTCCCCTGAACAGTGGGCAGAGCCCTCCTGGTTTGGGCTATAATCTCCAATGGTTGACTTTCCTTCCTAAAAGTCTGGATTACCACAGCTGTCCCTGGTGCAATTCACTTACCTTTGAATGTCCTTTTACTCATAGATTTGGATGAGTTATTTGGCCACTCTACACCAAATGGTCTGAGGGCCCTACAATTTATACATACACAGCTTGTGTCGCTTTTACAGATCTGTTGCTTTTTTCCTGCCTAGCAGAGCTTCACTTGCATTTTTCTGCATGAGACATATTTAAAATGGAATATAAAAATAACACATTAATCCTTTCCTTCCTCTGCCTCCCTGATGAGCAAAGCTGTTGGAGTAAACTCAAACCCATTCCTTAATTTATAGAGAAATGCAGAAGCCTAAATCAAGCTTCGGGAAGATTACAGTATCACAGTATCACAGTATGTTTGGGATTGGAAGAGACCTCAAAAGATCATCTAGTCCAATCCCCCTGCTGGAGCAGGAACGTCTGGGTGAGGTCGCACAGGAACATCTCCAGGTGGGTCTTGAATGTCTCCAGAGAAGGAGACTCCACAACCCCCCTGGGCAGCCTGTTCCAGTGCTCTGGCACCCTCACTGAGAAGAAGTTTTTTCTCAAATTTAAGTGGAACCTCTTGTGTTCCAGCTTGATCCCATTGCCCCTTGTCCTATCATTGTTTGCCACCGAGAAGAGCCTGGCTCCATCCTCGTGGCACTCACCCTTTATGTATTTATAAACATTAATAAGGTCACCCCTCAGTCTCCTTTTCTCCAAACTAAAGAGACCCAGCTCCCTCAGCCTTTCCTCATAAGGGAGATGCTCCACTCCCTTCATCATCTTCGTTGCCCTACACTGGACCCTCTCCAGCAGTTCCCTGTCCTTCTTGAACTGAGGGGCCCAGAACTGGACACAATATTCCAGATGTGGTCTCACCAGGGTGGAGTAGAGGGGAAGGAGGACCTCTCTCGATCTACTAACCACCCCCCTAGATTGCAAACCTCCAGTGGAAAAGCTTCGGGGACACCAATTCTGCAAACTGCTGAAAGCTTTGAGTTGTCAACCCCCGCCCCGAGCTGCCGCAGACACCTCTTCCCTCCAGCAAAAGACTCAGGAAAACTATTGCTTGACCTGTGGGAAATACCAGGTGGTACAAACACCAGCGCAGATCTCATGCCCGCGTGGGCAGCTGCTGCCGACACCAACCCCAATGCGCTGCCCCCACTGCGTAGTGCCCTGGTACCCACCCCAGAACTCGGCACCGGAGCGTGGAGCAACGTGCCAGAGCAACATGCCGAGCAGCTTTGAAGGCTTTGCGCTTTTGCAGTAGCTTTTTTTATAACCAACCAACCAAGTGGCACAAAAGCTTCTCTATATCCAAGCTCAGGCAACCCCCAGTATGTGGCGGCCTCTCGGGAAGCCCCTGGTGTTGGTATTTCATTTTTCAGCTATGTCCTGTAAATGCTCCTGTGTAAGAGCGTTGGAGACACCTGGGCTGTGCTGCTGCGTGTAAACCTGCTAATCTAACAAGAGAAATAGGCCAGGAGAGCAACAAATGTTTTTCTGCCTCTCCAAGGCACCGCGATGTGTTTCATCAGAGGAGAACAAGCTGGGAGCAATAGACATAACAGGATTAAAATGGTGGCTGCTGCTCTGTCATTTTCCACGCTAGCCCGGGTGCCTGAGAATTGCTGAAATATGGCTGAAATGCTGCTGTGCTACATCTTGTTTAAAAAAGTGATTTGTTAAAAGAAAACCCACGCTGAATAAGTGAGTCTGGCCCATTAAAATAATATGTAAACACTGGCCCCACAGTTTAAGCATCACACATTTTGATAGCCTTTAGGAACTGAAAGGCAATTCTCACCCTTCTCTGCATTATCATATAACCTCATCAGAAGATAAACAGCCTCCTTACCCCCAAACATTTTGCAATTTGCATTTAGATTGTTCGGTGCCAATGTTCAGGATGAGATACTTCCCAGCTCTGTCAAACAAAACCTGACTGTCATTTAGCAGAATGGCAGTCAATTTATGTTTCCATTAATGCAGAATCCCCGGCAATTATCTGGGGAGGGGAGGGGGGAAACCTTAACAAATTGCCCCCTTGTCTGCTAGGCTGATTCTCCAGTGGGCAGCTGGAGGGCAAATTTGACATATCCATGAGGAAGAGCAAGTGAATGCCTTTCTGCTATTGCTGGGGAGAAAGGAGAGGCGTGGGGGGCAGCTCACAGACCCCCTGGCTGTGCAGCATCACACAGGGGAGTGGAGGCAGCGGTGAAGTGGGGCAGGTTCCCTACAGCTGGGTCAGGGATGGCGATGGGGACATGTCAGACTTCAACTCTCAGCCTGAGAACCAGAGCCCCAGAGGGTTTCCTCAGGGCTGGTATGGTGTGTGTCCCCTCAGCATATGGAGATGCGCTGCCAGGCGCTGCCCTGTCCGTGTGGTCCCCTGGGCCGTGCCTGTGCCCTCCTTGGGGACTCTGCCCCTAATGCTCATTGTGGTCTTGCTTGGCCAGGTGGGACGGCAAAGGACATGCCCTCCTGGCAACACAACTGCCCTCCACTGCTGCCACGCGCACCCCAAAACTTCACTCCTGGGGGCTTGCAAGCACTGACATGACTGGCATCAGATTTAACAAGCTCTTGTGCAGATGGGAAATGCAAATTTGATAAATTTTCCTTCTCTGACAGTAAGGTGAAGACACTGCTCCCTTCCCTCTTGTCTTATTGGCCTCATTTCTCCTCTGCCTCATCACTTAGTGATGCTCCCCATCACTGCTGAGCTACCCATAGGGAGCCCATGAGCAGCAGTATCCTTGCCACTGAAGGCAGCTCCCCCATCTCTCACCCCAATCTTGCACTGGGGCACTCCAGTGCTTTCCCCAGCTGCACAGTGCTGACAATACCAGCCAACTCCGAGGTTTCCCCAGCATGACATTTCCACAAGGATACTCAATCCTAATTAAAAATCCCACCCCCGCTTTCCAATGCCCTCACTGAGAGGGGTGTGCAGGTACCAACAGTGCAGCCCTCAGCTGCCCTCCTTGCTTGTGGGTTTTTCCACACACACACGTACACACGCACACAGGAGGTTGCAAAACCTGTAATCCTGCATGCAAGACTGTTTCTTTTGCCTTTGCAAAAATACCACGTCATGTCTTGACTGATGCAAAAGAGCTGTTTGTGTTGGAAACACCTTTCAGGGTCTTCCTTGCCAAATCGGCGGGATGCCAACTTTCCCTGGAGCTGCAGGGGTCTCCGTGGGGTGGGAGTAAAGAAGAGAGGCAAGTGGGCATGAGCTCACCTGCATTTGAGCTGTACCTATAAACACAGGGGGGATGCTCAGTGTGCTGCTGGGAAGGGTGGAGGGCCAAGAGGACCCCCGCAGTGCAAGCCCCTTGGTGGCCTGGATTGTGGTTCCTCGGCAGCAGCACAGGGCAGGTGGTGCTCCTCGGTGGCTGAGCAAAATTGAGTTGTTTCCTGAAGGGAGGGGAGGCACCCGCACCCACCCCAGTAATTGGAAATACATCTGTGACTGCTTGGAAAGTTATTTTTGCCACATGAAAGGCTGGGACGCGAGGACAGGGCCTTCTCCAGACTGTATCACCTCTTGGCTTCCCTGCTCATACAGATCATTTATTTGGTTTGGCACTGACTAGCCAAGCTGTGTAGCTGCCAGGTCCACCATGTTATAAGGAGCTGCTGATGTCAGGAAGAGCTTTTGGCTGCAGGAAAACCCTGCAGATGTTGGCCAGGTGGTTCTGCTCTCCACGAGCATTTAGGAATAGTCAAGCCATGTAACAGTTTTAGGATGATTATTTTGCTTTTGAAACATGACTGGGATTCCTGTCAGGCGCTGGAGCGGGAGCAAAGCGCAGTGTGCGGTGTGAAGGCTGGGCGAGGTGTGCGGTATGTGCTGGCGGCACAGGCTGGAGAGGTGCCAGAGGAGCAGGACCTGATGAAGCATGGAGAGGACCAGCACTCCAGACCAGTTTGGAAATACCTGGCAGGCTCCTCTGTGCAGCGTTTTGCACCATGCTACTTGTTAGGCAGGGTAACCAATGAGGTCGAGCAAAGGGAGAGGTGCTGCATGCCCACGTTCAAACTCTTGTGGTTTCCATACTTCAGAATTTTGACTCAAGATCCAGCTGAGGCAAAGAGGCACTCACATCACCGTGCTGGAGCAGTGGCTGCCTGCAGCAAGCCCATGGTGAACATGCTCTGGTTCCTCCCTGCTCTATGCACTCCCAGCTGGGGCAATGGATGTCCGCCTGCAGGTGCCTCTTCCTCAAAGGCATGTCCCAGCTGGATCAAGACAAACCCATCCAAACCCAGAGCAAACTCCCCCTCCAGATGCTCTGCACAGTGCTGCTGAATGGGAAGCTCAGGCCACATGCAAAAATGGGCGTATGCCCCTCAGCTGGGTTCAGGGGGTGTTTGCACAGGGTGCAACCTGCTCCTTCTTTCATAGTACATAGGAGGGATTCCTCTGCCCAAAAACCTGCTCAACCCACCAGGTGACCTCAGAGCAGCCCTGAAGCCCGCTGGCAGGATTAGAGGCTGCTGTTTTCCTCGCAAACACTTCTGCTGCCTCATCCCCTCTCAGCCTCTCTGCCACAGCCTTGACCTCACCACCTTAGTCCCTCTCCCTGGCCTGTCCTCACCCTCTTTCTCTGGACTCACACACCTTTTCTCCACAGGTAATCTGTTAACTTCTCAAGATTTTGATGAATCCCAGATCTGCCAAAAGAATAACCAGAAAGAGATTCTGACTTCTGCTCAGGCATCTCTTACCTTTGACTGATCTTTATTTATGGGGGAATCACTACTGAATGCAAAGATGTAGCGTCTGCTCAAAAAAAGCAGAGTTTGCAGAGTTGTCCTCACTGTTTTCTTTGCGAACCTCAGAGCTATTTACATTGCTTCTTCGCTTTGCCGTCTAATAGAGAGAGAAACCTCGGTCAAGTTGTCTTAATGTTTATTTTATTTAAAGAATCAGAAACACAGTCATTGTAGTTCATTTGTACTCATATCTGCCAACATTTCCTAAATCACGTTAACATTCATGTATAACAAAAACATTTTCTGAGCTGTGCAAAGTTCAAAGGAATTGTTCAATTACTTGAACTCATTTCTAGAAGAGCAAACCTGCCATTTTACAAACTGAGGCCACTAGAAGGAGTCTTTTCTTTCCCCATCCCCATTACAGGAAATGCAGATGCCCCCTCCTCCCCCTTTCCCTGGTATGACAGATACAAATGAGACCACAGTACGAGTCGAACCTCTCTCAGTCCAGGACTTTCCGAATGGCACTGGGTCACGTTTTCGTGTCACTGAGCTGTATTAAGTTCTGCACTTGTGCTCCTGGCATGGAAGTGAGTTGTCCAAGAAGATTTACTCAGTAACCCAAACTGTGATGATGAGCAATAAACAGGGGCCAGAAACAGCTGTTATCAAAATAGAAACACACTCTCCCCCAAATATTTTTTCTTGCAGGAGGTATGACTGGAAGCATTGTCATCCATTAAAAAACCCCATCATTCTCCCTGCAATATATATTTTAAAGCACTGATTTCATAACACGACATCTGCCTGTTTTCCTTGATTTTTCACACACCAATTTTTGTCCTGTTAGAGTTAAGCATGAAAAGGTGGAAATCTGGAACCATTTTAGATCTGGCTAAACACAATAGGCAGCAAGCAAGCCGTCATCCTGTTTCATTTTTCTGAGTGTAGTAAATACACCCAGGGAACAGAATTTTAAGAGAGTTTTAACCACTGTGAGTTGTCAGAAGAAAATCTCCTCATCTCTGACAGATCTAACCCATAATTTTTATTGGGATCGATAACATGCATTGTGGCCTTGCTGACTCGCTAACTGTGCAGTTTGCTGTTTGAGGTGCAGTAACACCAGTTCTGATCTGGACCAAATAAGTGGACAGATGTGGCTCTAGTCTCAAGCAAGTCTTTCCAGAAGATGTTTCTTCAGTCTCTTATTGGTTATGAAAAGGCAATTTCCTCTCAACAGTAACTAAACTTTTAGTGGCTGACTCATTACAATCTGGAATACGAACAAATGCGGCAACGTTAAGTATAAAAAGAAACACCCTGAAAATGATGCTTCCCTGTTTGAAGGTGCTATACTTGGCCACGGACTGTGTTTCTGGAATCGCTTTGTTACATGTGACAGCACGAAAAAACTTATTTTACAGAGAACAAAGTCACGGAGCTGAACTTAAAACGGGAACGCTCACTTACATGGGTTTTGATGTGTACTAGCATACACGGCTTGAATGAAAACAAAACTTACACCTTCGCCTATGAAATACCGGTAACGCAGTAATGATGTTCACCCACTGGGCCTCTTCCTTTTAATAAGATCATCTCCAGGTTACAGTGCCTCCGACACGCTTTTAAACGACCACCACATGTGGGCTCTGGCAAACAGCCAGCCGCTGGCAAAGGCAAGGTAGGGATACAGCTACGAAAACCCTTTCATCACGTTTCATTCCTCAGGAGCTGATGTCTTTTTAAATACTCTCACAATTGCATTGTGGATTTTTTTTTTTTCTCCTCATTCTGCTTCATATGAATAACTGGCTAAACTCCCTTTACATTTATTGCACCTTTAAGTCCCTGGTAGATGGAAGCTTATATTGCCTGATATGGTTTGTATTGTAGCTTGACCACGTTAAGAAATCAAACAGTCTCCAGAACTATACATTTCTACAGTAAGAAATCACATTTCGATAATGCTAATTACAGCTGTCGCAGATCAGCTCTCGTCTCCGCGATGCAACGACAGAGGAAAACTCCACGGTCCCTGCATGTGCTAGAACCTGCAGTGTTCTTCTTATTGCCATGAAAAAGTAAATTAAAACGACTCCTCTGGGAATTGCTTCCAATTCTGGAGTAATTATCACTCTCCAGACAGAACGGCGCGCTTCAGCGTGGATCTTCAGCCACTCTAAATACGTAGGAGAGAGCGAGCGCGTGTATGTTGCACAGACACGCTCCTCCAGGTATATTTATCACTGACCAGGCGGCTTTTTCTCTTTTCCTCTATGAAGCACGAACAGGCAGTCTGATCTTGATCTTCAGGTAAGTTTCTAATTTTGTATGTTGAATGCAAATCCTGTTGCAGCCTCTCTGTTTAACCAAACCAAATCTTTACCAATTAAAAAAAATAGCACCAGATGTATGAAAAAGAGGAAATGTCTGATCTAGTAGGAATATATATATAAAGTAGAGCAATTCTTACAGTAAAAAGGTACGTCATACAAAAAAGCAATGGAAAGTGACACTGAAGGACAAAAATCCATGCTGCATATAGTAAGGGCAGAAGACAGGCAAAAGGGATTCTGTTCAAATAACCACAGTTTAATGATGGAGCTGTACTCCCTCCAGGACCTCCCCGACAGCAGTGCCGGGACACCAGATGGTTTGGGACTCTGAGCACTAACACGCTCAATGACAAACTTGTGCAGCATATCTTTGAGGTATATAGAAAGCATGACATTAACATTTTGGACTCGTCGTTCTTCCTTGCATGACGATGCACCAATCTTCAGCTGGGGTTTTCTCTACCCTCCCCTCCCTATTTTTCCCTTGGGTAAAACGAAATCCCAGTTTAAGAGCTTCCTAGCACACCTCCTTGAAATCTCAAATCCATCTTGCATAGGCCAGTAATAAGAACACTGCAGCTCTGACAAATAAGTTACAGCAATATAACAACTTTCGTCTTAATTGTTTTTTTTTTTTTTTAAAGATATCTTCTCAATAATTTACACAAAGGGTTAACAGCCAGAGTTTAGGTTACGTACAGTCCAGACGGGCGTCCTTTCAGTCTGTGATTCCAGGTGGAAGGCACTACTTCAACATACCACGGTATGCACCACACGCAGTCTCAGGAGCACAACGGGGCACTGCGTCCCCAGAGCTGTAGACTGAAGGGCCTGGGGGGAGTCTTTGGAAAATAAAAATGGCAGTGGTTATCAGTCCAGTTTCCCTTTGCTGTCTCTTCTTGTGCTATGCAGTTTCCCCTGAAAGCTCCTCCAGTTGAGAGAGCGGCGAGCCGTCCTCAGAAGCTCTCGACAAAGCTCCCGGGGAACAGGCCCGTCCTGCCGTTCCTCTGCAACGTCCCTTTGTACCAGCCGTCCTCCCGTTTCTTGTGCACAAACACAATGTCACCCTCCTTCAGTTCAATCTCAGCCTCGCTCTGCGGCGGGTATGGGACCACGACGCGGTACCTTTGGAGACAAAAATGCAAAGACCAGGTCAGACAGTGGTTGAGCCTGTGCCGAATGGGAGCAGCCAGGCACCGTGTGTCCAGCAGACTCTACTGGGCAAGACATTCAGCTGGTCTTACACTGTCCCGAGCCCACACCTTCGGGAAAGGGCTGTGTAAGTAGACAGGATGGCTGTCAGGAAGGAAATCACCCCCCCAAAATCCCATGGAGGGCACCTCAGTGGTTCCTCTGCAAGCTGCCATTGACTGCTGAGGTCCTTTCCCTATTTCTGGTGCTGACCTGTAAAGCCAGACCTAGAAGCTGGCGCTGCTTTCAGGCTCCTTTCCCTCGGAGTGCTAATGATGTGTCAGGGCTGGCAGCAGCCTGGAACCCCACATCGCATCAGCCTGCTCTGGGAAAGAAAAGGGAGGCAGGTTTCCTCCTCCTTTCCTGCTCCCAATGCTTGGGCAAGTTCCTCAGGAGTGGCCTCTGAGGCTCCTGCAAGCTCACAGCCTGTACAGGACAAACTTTAGGACATGGGAAGCTTTTGTTTATTAAAAAAACTGTCTGGGTGTTGACTCACAATCAGTCATCTCACCTCTCCCTCCCTGCCTTCCCGTGAATCAGAAATCTTGAGGAAAAATACCTTTGGAAACACCAATAAGTGACATTACAAAATGGTTGTATCTGATGCACCTATGTTTTCTACTAAAACTCAGTATGACTGAGGCATCTCTGGCCAGCTTGACTGGAGCCTCTGTGGGGACGCACTCTGGAACCAGCCCATGAAAGGTATCATCAGATACTGGGTCTACTCGAGGTGGTCCCTGCTCCTGGTTGCATGTTGAGCCAGGGACTCAGCTCCTTTCTCCTGGTGCTTCATCTGCCTCTGCAGTAACATGTTACATTCAGTACTGTACCTGCTCCATCTGAAAATGAGGTTTGCAATGGTCTCACCAACTGTGATATCTGCAGAGGTCAGCTAAAGCCATTCACATTTTTCTTCTTATTACACGCCTTCGGAACACACTTTAGGTCCCTCAAATGTGGGAAAGGGAAGCTAAACCGGAGGGGTTTGAAATGGCTTGGGAAGCACTCTCCACACGAAGAGGGAGCCCTTGTCCTTAACCATTCACAAGGCTCTCCAGGAACTTAGTTTTCGAGTGTCACTTCATTTTAATGAAGTAATGACAGGTCTGATCCTGATAGAGCTATTCTGTACTCAGGCTTATCAGCAGGCATCCTCCTGAGAGCACAGACAGGGCCCTTTTACATTGGTGCACTTCTGTCCAGAGCAGGGAATATGTTTCTGCTGCACTGTTGTTTTTCTTCAGCACATGTACTTTCGCAGTCATCTGGCATTTGGTTAACAATCAATAACTGTCTTGCTAATTGCAAATTAATGAATATATTAAGATAGTTAAAAGATGCCAATTGATTACCTAAAGGCCCTTCTCCTGAGGATTAATATTTCCACAACCACTACATGGCCACTGATGCCTCAGTCATGTTTTTTAAAAGGTAAGTATTTATTTAAAATAATATCCTGTCCTCAAGGACTAAGTCCAATGTTCCCTGAGGCTCTGGAGCACTCCCTGGGGCCATTTCCAGTGAGATGGTACCGAAGCAATGGACCCTCCAGTGACAGTCACCAATTTTCTTTGCAGATGTTGCTTAGCTACCTAGTGACTGCAGTTCTGGAACTAGGGACTTCACCTGGACATGACAGTGAAAATTCTAGCTTTGGCTCCATGTTTGGAAATCTCTACAGCCAAACACCCCGTTACTTGGAAAAGCATTTAACTCCATTTGGAGTGAGATTCTGCTCTAAAATGTGACTACAGCCTTTTTGTCTTGCCACAGCAACACTGTCATTTGGAAAAAATATGTGCTGGTCTTCTTTGTCCATTGGTCAGTAAATCTAGTTGTCCCTTCCTCTGTGGAAAAACAAATAATAGAGGTTGAAATGTGTGCTGCTGGCTGGTTGCAGGAATATGGTCTATCACACTATAATCTCTGCAACTGCTACACTTATATTATGAAGCTTTGCCAATTACAGCCATTATGCAAATGAATGCACACATTATTTCAAACACTTTGCTGCAGTGTTGATTAATTAAATTATCAGAGTGGAACAATTGTAGCTAAGATGATGCCAAGTTTCAGATCTTGTAACGCTATGCACAATCACAAAGCACTGGAGCTCTACACCAGCATCTCAGGAGGCTTTGAGAAAGAAGAGGATCAGACCTCAACAGCAGCCAGGTGGTGCAGAGCTACTCACGGGCCCTTTTGGCAGATCAGGAGACAGAAACAAAGAAAAAAGTGGCGTCTTGGGCAGGGTTGCCCCAAAGACCCATCTGGGACTGCCAACACCTCATCCTTTTAAAGCCAGACTACATCCTAAGAGTGAGGAGCTGCTAGTCCCTAAATGGTTCACATGAAGAGGGAGGTGACCACACTCAACAGGAATGTGCCCATCGTCATAAAAGGGGTTCAACACAGCATCTCCTTAGAGATTTAGAAAAATAAATCTCAGTTGCTGCATAACTAAATGAAGTACTTTTTTTCCCATTTAAGGAAAACCCAAATGCAATGGCTTAAATTTAATTAACTATGGTACCTCATAGGATAGCACCAAAGTGTTTTTGATACAATAATGAAATCTGAGATAAGAACGACCTTACAAATTGGTTAAGAAATCTTTTGTGAGAGACAGAGAAAGATGGTCTGCTTTTTCCCTTGAGAGGCTTTTGAAGCAGGGCCTGGGAGAGGCAGCCCGCTTCCAAAACCCCTCCAGAGAAAGCAGAGCATCTTTTTCCATCAGCCATGCCACCCCTCCAGACCTCCAGGTGGCATCTCAGCCTAGTTTATCCTCTGGAAATGAATTGCAAATACTTATATTAGTCATATTTTTGGCAGAAAAGATCTCTTCTTTTCCCTCATCCCTCACTCCCAAAAAGGCAGTGCCGTATAGTTCTATTTATATCCCCCCTTTTCATTTCCCCTTTTGTCCATCCCCTCTTTGAGAAGCTACTACAAAACTGCAGATTTTCTTACACCAAACTGCTTCCTGGCATTTTAAATGGATCTCAGAGTGATTTCAATTTTGTCCGTGTCATATAACACCTCTAAATTACCAGCTTCTAAAAATGCTAATCAGCTGGGCAACAATTGTGATGACAAGTGTGGCAACCACCCCTGCCTATTTTTAACAATGTTTGGTATTTTCTGTTGTAAATCCTACTTCTGCATAGTTGTAATTCTGCCTAATGTTAACCATTTTGGCCCAAACTCTCCACAGTGGCTGACTGTGTCAGGCTGAGGGTTCCACATTCAGCCCAAATGGTCTCATCACCTCCAGGAATAATGTGAGGGTTTTTGCAGAAGCAGCAGGATCCAGGTGAGGAGCTTCCACAAAATGTTTTTGGGAGCAAAGACCTGTTCTGTGGCCCCACTGGTCTGTCAAGGATGGTGTTCCTTCAGAAAATGACCCCTTCTCAGCCAGGTGAAAAGCATTCAAACCACCCCAAAATGGCACATGCTTAGTATAACCTTATATGAGCACTGAAGGTAAAATTTCTGCTGGTTCATGCTCCAAGGTGTCCTAGCTCTGCAGGACCTCAGAGGCTGCATTTTTCTTCCTTTCCTAGCAATGAGCTCCTCTCATGTTTTTCTCCCAGGGCACAAACTTGATGTTGGACCTCCCCAGTGCTGGCTGCTGTGGCATCTTTTGGTTGGGCACTTCATCCCTGGAGGGGACTGTCCAGTATGGGCTGTGGCCTGGGGAAGGTCCTTGGTGCCCAAGAGAAAATACATGAGGAGAGGCTGTGGGTAGTCTCAGCAAGGACAGGGGACGGCGTTTGCCTGGGCCAGGGAGATGGAGAGCGGCGTAAGATGAGGGAGAGGGTGGAGGGGGAGGGAGGCTGATGGGAGAAAAACTGGGAGCTGAGGGAGAAATGGGACCTTGATGAAAACTGTAAGCCCGGAGAGAAGGTGTGGGTATGGTTGCTGAGGGCAGCAGCTGTGCTGAGATGAGTCTGCAAGAATGAAGAGACTTGGTTGGAGGGAGCCTGGGGCTGGGACATGACATCCCACAGGGCAGGAGGCTGCACAGGTAGAGGCTGGCACTAGGGCTAAGGGTGGAACACGGACCCTGGCAGCAATTAACTCACTGAGAGCTGGGAATGGGCCCACCATCCCTGTCCCTCTGCTGTCAGCAAAGACCTAAGAATCCCACTGTCTTCACAACACTAGTCCTTGAAGTCAAAAGAAACACCTCTCCCACGCAAGTCTCCCTTTGCTACCACTGGTGAACATCTGAAAGGTGCAGCTGAGACTCCTAACCCCAAACAGGTGTTACATGATGGAAGTTCTGGTTTGGTTTTTTTTTTTCTCCTTTAAAAAAAAGCACCCTGACTAAAAATGTCATGTATGTAGATACATAAAGACATCCACTACCTTAACAGAACAGGAATGTTTCACACCCCTGAATATGAGATGAAGAAACAGGCAACTAAAACTGCCCATGATTTCACTTTTTCTCGTGTGCAATACAATCTTTCATTACATGATTGCACTATATTTTCCCCATAAAATCTGCATAGGATGCCTGCCTCAGTGCACAAGTTGTCCCACTCTGGACGTGAGTCAAGGCTCTGACGTGGAGGAGATATGTGGCTGCCAAAGCCACCTCATCTTTCACAGAAGCTGGAGGATGTCTAGTGGGTGACCACAGTGAAACTCACTGAGTAGCGCAGGTGTGGGGAGAGTGGCTTCTCTGACTCCTCCAGCTGCAAAGCCTCGTGCCACACTTTCCACAGAGTGAGACTCATCTCATGCACCCCACCTGCGTAAGAGTCAGTTGTCTGGTCTACGTTACTCATGCAAAGCTCACTGTCAGCATGCACAGTTTTGATCAGAAATGATCAGTAATTAACAGCTGGGCCCAGTCCTGGACACAGGAAAGAAAAATCCAACGAAATACTGAATATCTGCTTAATGAGCAAATACATGCATCCAGGACACTGGTGGAGCTACAGAAACTTGAGAAAACAGATGTAACAGGTATAACCTCCAATATGATCCTATTTAGAGTGCTTGAGTTTGGATACTTAATGCAGGTTTCAGTTCGTCAAAGTATCACACGCCCATGACAGGTTTCAGAAGTCCAGTCCTGTGACTCCAGCAGGTCCCTTGTGTGTTAGCAATAAGCAGTTAGTTCTGTTTGGGGATAGATAATTGGTGACAATGAAGCATCTAGCCCAGTTAACCACTGCTCTTGTTTACCAGTGGAGCTTTAGTTCTTCATCCTTTTTTCTGGCAGACTGCAGAGACTTGCACAGCACCTCTGCTCACTACAAGCCAGGACCTGCTTCACCATGTTCCAGTGTCTGAACCAGCAGCCTTAGAAGGACAAATCTCTGTCAGATCTTTTAACCTCCTGCTGGAAATATTGCAGGAGTCAATTTCTGAGATGGTTAGTTTTGCCTTCTCGGTCCTAAGGCAGGTATTCCTAGTCAGAGGAGCACTTAACCATGTGCGTACATGTCACTGTTCAGTCAGAACTTACTCCTGGGTTCATTTTTCTGGTATCACGTTCCAGGCAAGAAAAAAATCCCTTCCTCCGCTTTCCCTCCTGGCAAAGAAGAGATACGTGCACAGCAAAATTGAAGTCAATGGGCATTAAGCACATGCTT
Source organism: Nesoenas mayeri (assembly GCF_963082525.1). Lineage (NCBI taxonomy): Eukaryota > Metazoa > Chordata > Aves > Columbiformes > Columbidae > Nesoenas > Nesoenas mayeri. The sequence goes on along the minus strand of NC_137541.1, from coordinate 150,121,781 downwards.
GAATGCTTCCTTGAATTGGGAGCTCAGTTTCTAATGTGGCAGTGATTTGTAGAAAGGATACATGGAAACACAAAGGGGTCTATTTTAAAGGTCAAACTCGCTGCTCCCGTCTTATTCTGCAGCACGGTTGTGGTTACAGCTTGCTTGAGGGCTCCATGAAAACCACAGAAACATGGCACAGATATGCTAGTCGTGACAGTACGTCTGGGTACGACCGCTTTATCAGAATATAACATGGCAGAATTAGTGCCGGTTACTATAAAAGACTCAACAACGCGTGACATGTTTTACTCAGGTTTGCATCTGGGAACAGTGCCAGGCAGTGGGGGGAATGTGACTCACACACACACACACACACATGCACGCTCAGCTCTCCTGTTTTGCTTCATGTACAGTCATATTTTCTGGAAGCGGGTGGCAAGGGAAGTATTTTGCTTTGGCACAGCTAGGCAGACAGCACACCCCTCTCCCACGTGAACCAACAGCATTGGTGGGATGTGGGCAAGTCTCTGGCCCAGGGCCTGCCTCACGACAGCACATCCCTGTGCTGGTCCTGTTTCTTGCACCAGCAGAAACTGGACAGAGCAGGAGGTGTAAAAGAGTGTGTGGGGCACATGCAGCCTGGTGGGATATTCACTTGACAGTCAATCACTGCAACACGAAGTGACAAGGACACCACCTGGGAAATTTCTCCACTCTGCTGCTCAGACTGCTGGATGCTTTATGGCAGAGAGCAGCTGAAGGGAGGTGGTTTTATAAACGGATAGTGGGAAACTACACCCAGAAGGCAGAGATGGGTACTAACTATCCCAGAAAGCTGGTTAAATGTCAAGGCTAAATGACAGGATTGCTAGGAAAAATTTCCTTTCCAATCCAGCCATCCATAACTACATTTTGGAAATATCAAGCAGCATAAGAGAAATAACTGTTCTCACTCTCCACATGTACAAAAAATGAATGAGAGCATAAGCATTAGCAGCATCTCCGAGAGGGCGAACCTCACTTCACCTTCCCATCTGACTGGCTGCAACTCCTATGAAAGGCTGCGCTGCCAGGCAGCGGAACAAGCAATTCTCCCCTTAAATCCTGAGCGTCAAGCTGCCAGCAACCACAGCCTTTTAATGCACCCCTGATGTGGCTAGTGGCACGACTGCTGGGGTTTGATCAGTAGCCTGGATGTGGCTAGTGCTGGAGCTGCAAGCCAACCTCTGTGGGAGAAGGAACGGTGCTCTGCTGCCTGCGTGAGCCTCATTTCCAATGCCGTAAATATTAAAGAATGTGCTACTTCTTCCAACCTTTCAGTGCTCTGTCTCTGTGCGCACAGATGGGCGTTGGGAGACAGAAAGCCAAGTACAGCTAAGTGCACTGAAATGCTTTGCAGCTTTTTAAAATTTCATCCATCCAGCATCTGAATCTGTTTATCTAACCTTTTTTTTTCTTTCTTTTCTTTTTTTTCTTTCTTCCCCCCCCCCCCCCGCCTTCTCTTCCCCTTTCTTTCTCAGAGAATTGCTCCTACTGTGGGGATGAAATGCACTAAAATGCAAGCAAGCAAAATATGGAGCTGAGTGACGCTGAATGCAAGTTCCTCCATTGCCAGATGTGAAAAGAACAAGTGGCTTGAAAAACATGATTTGTTCTTTAAAAAAATATAATTTGGGACTTCTGAGCAATTTGGTGATTTAATGAGCACAGATGGAGGTGGGATGAATTTCTAGGAGACAAGTGTTTAATGTATCTGCTCAGATTATTCCAGGACTAAACATTATCCTGCCTAGTGCACGAAGGTAATTAATATTTCCCATTATGGGCATGAAATAACCCATATGATCAGTTAAGGAATGCAGATACACCAGTGATATGAAAGTTAATTCATAAATCAATTAGAGAATTTTGCCTGCTGTGTATAATTAGGGTTACTTCAATTATAGCTTATTTTTGGATTTAAGACTCAGGAATCAAAATGCTTAAAATCACAGTAAGTTCCTTACCACCATGTACTACAATTGGAAGTACTTACTCAGTTTTTGCAGTCTAAATCTATTTACTCCTGATTCCAGCACAGCTGAGCAGACACAGCTAACTCATGTCCCTCTGGTTCTATTCTGCCACTTAAAATTGTCACTATTTGGCGTATTAAATAATGTGTCTGGACTACTCTACAGTAAAGCTTCGAGAGCAGCACCGCAACAGCCAGCTCTGGAGATGTCAGGGGATGTTCTTCCCGGCTTCTTTTCATGGCTACATTTAACTAAAGGTGAAGCATTCTACTGATTTAGTTACATTGGTGCTAAATCTGGTTTATATTGATTTAGCTTTTCTTATAGCATTAATCTAAACTGATGTAGACCAAATTAAGTGCGCCTAAATAGGGATTGGTTTTTCACTCCTTTTACTAAATTGCTTTTTCATGGATTTTAAGGACAAGAGACTACTGTGATAGTCTGCTCTCGCTGCCTTCATTACAATGCTGAAGGACTTGCCTGTATTTATTTCTGCTTCAAGTCTAATAGCTGTGCTTGAACAACAGCATCTCTTTCAGACAAAATGCTTGATCTAGAGTAAAAATATTCCCATGTCTATGCTGTCTGCAGCCTCTTACAGACGGTTACCAAGCCTTTTCTAAGCCTGCTATTTAGCAGGTGTACCAGAGCTCCTTGTATCACTCACTACAATTATATTGTTTTAAATCTTTCATTGTCTCTATGATGTGTTTCTGAGGCCATTCCACTTTGCCTCAGATTTGGCTCTTCTGAAATACACTGTTACTCTGTGTTCTCCTTACCAATGTGCTGAATTAGCTCTGTACAAACAGGTCTGCCCTCCTCATGACCTACCTCCCACTTCAGTCCTCAGTTCTGCAACAGCAAAGACTTTATGTTGACAGTGCAGGTCCAAAACCCAAATAATCTTCTAGTGATTTCAGATATGAAGTTAGAGTTGATGCCAGTGAATCAGTTTTCAATCCACTTAGGATCTGCTGTGTTGGTTGTGTAAAGTTTACTCAGCAAGAGATTTTATGGTAACAAACCAGATGCCTTAGAGTAGTTTAAATAAATTACAGTGTCGTTGTTACCTTCCCAACCAAATTTCAACCCGCATTCAGTAAAACATTGTGTAAGGTATGAACTTTCCTGTAGTATCCCTTATTGTGTGTGCATCATCTGCTCGATGACCCCACTTGCATTCAGGGTCCAGAGACTTCCCTTCAGCCTCTTTCATACACTCAGACAAAAATAGTTTCTTTCAAATTTCTGGAACTTTACTATTGTCCCAAAATTGTTTTAAATATCAACTCCAGAGAGTTTCCTAGACTGCTTTTTGAAAACCCTCTGATGCTTTTGTAAAAAGCATGTTCTCCTCAATCACTTTTTGAGAGGCGAGCGTTTCAATAGCATCATATCAGTGCATTATCTGTTCCCTTCCCAGTCCTCAAACTTTTCTTGTAGAAAATATTTACCTGAAGCCAATATGACTCTGCACATGGAGACCTAGCTCTTTTCTGTACCTGTTTCCAGGCAGTTATCTCTCTCTCCATCTACTTTTGTATTTTGGTGTTCCTACTCTACTCTTTTTGGGTTTGCAAGGTCAGTTACTGTAAGGTACCAACCAAGGTGTGGAGCAGGCTGCTGAAATGAACTCCAGAATCACTGGTACATTCTTCTGTAGAAATGAGACACACTTTTGGCAATGGGCCACTGAAGATGGCACTACCTGTAAATATCCTAAATTAGGAGAAGTTGAAATAGTCTTTTGTATTGCAGAACAGGCCAAAAATGGCCTTGGTGAGCAAACACATCACCCCTGTTGGCCCCAAGCAGGAAGCACCAGATAACAACTCCATAAGTTTATTAAAACATGGGAATCCCACTTAAAAAGTGGCTTTTGCCAACAGCATTTACACCCTCTGGGCTGCAAAAGCACTGCTGTCCTCCATATTTAGAGCAGGGCTGTACAGTGTCACAGACAGATGCTGCTCATCGCTTTTTTTAATCAATGAACATTAAACCTGCACTGTGTGTCAAATGATTTTCAGTGGGCAGATGCATGTAAGCCCTGTCTTCCTAAAAGACAGCTGATCCACCTACAGTCAATCCACAGAGAAGCAAAACTGCAACAACCTATGAGCAAGTTAAACTTGCAGCCCGCCTCCAAATGCTCCCTGAGGATGCAGGTGACCTGGGCAGACACACAGCTTACCTTTCCCGGGGCAAAGGCTTGGGCTCTGGCCGAATAGCTGCCATGGAAGAGAGGGGCTGCCTGGCAGGAGAAGGGATGGAAAAATTCAAATCCAAGGAGCCAGTTTTCCTGTGCAGAGGTTCCAGCCCCATGGCTCCCTGCATTTCACTCTCGATAGGGCACGAGCCGGCTCTGCCGTGGCTGGAGAGGGAGGAGAGCTCGGGTCCCACAGCCCCTTGCAGGACTCCGATGGCTGCCTGGGGGTCGTGGGTCGGGGACACAGACGGTGGGGATCGCGACTTCTTTTTTGTTGATGCACCTGCCAGAAGTTTCAGCAGCCCGCTCTTCTTCTCCTTCTGCAAAGGAACCAAATGAAATATGGGCGGTGAGCAGACATACCAACTCCCTTTCTTTTTCTTTTGGAAAATCTCGGCATGTGTGGCAAAACTGCCATGACTAGAGGCAGAGCCAAGCAGAGCTTGAGCTTTTGGTAATAAAGATCCTACAAAAATCCCTCCCCATCCAACAGGGTTTCAACTCGTTCAGCAGAGTAAGGACTTAACATACTACAAAGATTATCTCAGTTTTCAAGTCCATCCAGGCAGTCATGGTGCGCCTCTTAAAAGAAAAAGTGCAGTTACAGTGTGACAGCAAAGGTACAAACTTCCCATGCAGAGAAAGCGGCAACTGAGTGCTGCCCTCTCTCTTCCAGGAGAATCCCAATAGAGAAACTCCTCAAAAGTAACAAGTCAGGCCCTATGGCTAAAAACCTCTTCTGGGAAGCACGAGGGTCTGAGGAGAGGTGTCAGATCCCAGCCTATAGCAAGAGAAGCACTCGTCATCACTGCCTTGTTTGCCACCTGATGCAGATTTACGGTCGGGAGAATGGGCACAAGACATGGGTACAATGGTTTAATAGCTCTTTCCATAACATGCTCCCCATCATATCCTGCATCACACACCTGTACCTATTCACATCTCCCTTCCACAAGTGGGTCACTTCTCCTTGTGTGTTAAGGTAGAGGTATCACTTTTATGTTTGAAGATAGACCACAGAATTCACAATTGGCAATTGCAGTGGCAGGGCATGGGAGATTTCAAAGGGAGTTTCTGATACAGAGGGATGAAAACAAGAAAACAACATCCTTTCAATTAATGTGAAAACAAAAGAAAACAGTTCAGCCTGCAATACTGAAGAAACACATCTGACCTTGTGGGTTTTATAGCAGTGTGAGAAATCCTGCTGCACACTGACCTCAAGTATACACAAATATCAAATATTAGGTCCTTCAGCTATAAAGCTTTTTGGGTAGCAGGACTGCGTGCAGAAACCGGCCATCCTCCCGTGCACGCTGCACAGCACTAGGCTAGAGCTGCAAATAGCAATTCCCTTTTTTTTTTCCCAATGACACAAGAAGTTCTGCAAAAGGTCTGTTAGATTTCTTCCTCTTCTGTCAGAAGTGTAAGCCATTACCCGAGACTTTCTTCAGAGACTCAGGGCTGTGAAGTTTAGCTATGTTTGATAATTTGTTCTATAATAGCATCCCACGGGATTAAAACTAACCCAGCAACTGCAAAATGTATGGAACAGAGACTATCTCTCTGTCTTTAAGCAGGAACACTCTTTGGAAATACAAGCCAGTAATTTATTTATACTCTGTAGACAAAACGTCCCATGCAAGGTTTAAAATGATGCTCTTTTATGTGCTGACTGCTGAAGTAATTTCTCAAAGCAGCTTTAAAGAATAAAAGGGCTACAATAAAATAAATATAACCTTTTAGAAGATGCTTGGATTTACTACAGTAAATGTACTTGGAGTGTCTGATATCTCTGCTCTAAAAGTTCTTGTTTGCACTCTTTAGCTGTCACAGAGTGGTAAGAAAACAGAAATACCTTAGATGTTAAGACATGGAAGAGCTAAGATGAAGCATAGTTGTTATTACAAAGTCCATTAACTTTTGAGGAGTAGAGTCTGAACTACTCTTCAAGATCCCAGTCTCCTGCATACCATGGGTTCCAACTATATCCTCTGTTTAAAAGGGCATTTGTCACTTACAGGATGAAAGGATCCATCCTGCCAAGATGTTCATTCGGGCAGAATCCATGGAAGCTGAGGGAAGCTGGCCATATGGCACCATCAGGTCAAAAATACTAAATAAATTCCCCTGGAAACAATAAAAAAGCAAACCCAATGCCCCTGAAAAATGTCTTCTTTCCCTGATGGGAAAGGACAGTTGGGGGAAGTGTGGCAGGTGTGCATGGTGGAATTCACCTGAAGCATCAGAAAAATAATTCAGTGTTTTCCTCATTCACTAATTAAGAAATATCTCTGCTGTCACCATTATACCAAATTTTAAAGCTCTTCATAAAATCACAAAACTCTCCTTTCCCTGTGGTGCACTGAAACAATAGCTCTAATGATCCCAATATGCGTACTATGTCAATATGCATTTGAAGGTGTCTAAAGGTCAGTGACAGAACACAATGGCCATTGTGGGGCTCCGGAGAAATGGCTATTGTGCAGCAGTGAGCACTTTGAGCCTCTTTAATTGGCGGCTTTGCACATGCAAAGTAACTATGTGAACTAAAGCCCTGTATAATGAACAATTAATATTCCAATGTGGTAGCAGGTTTTCTAATTTTTGCTTCTAATTTAAATACCTTGGCAAATTTTCACTAGAAAAACCTTGTGTGACTTAGACCATTTAAGGCACAGAAGCAAAAATCTTTGGAAAGGAGGAGATGCATATATTCGCACTCATCTGTACATTAAAAACCAGATGAGTCTGACAGTCATTCAGTTTTGTTTACATGGTTAGCCCTGGCATAAATTTCTACACTCAAGCTACTACCCCTCAGACAACAGAGAGCTACAATGAACTTGCTGATGTACGCTTTGTTCTACTCTAACAAAAGGAAAAACAAAGAATTGATTTTTAACCCTTCTTAGTCTATTGAGCATTTCACTAAACTTTTGAGACTAAGATCTGTGTTCTCTAGAGAGAAAAGATGACTTACTCCAATTGTTAAGCCTAGTCCTGCTAGTCAAAGCCCGAGAAGTTCCATCCTCCCCATCGTGGCCTTGGGCAAGATATTTAGAGGTGAACTGATCCTAAACCAGTTCGGGTGCCTGGAGATCAGACATTACATCCAGCTCTTGCTCCCTTTGAATCTGGCAAACATTCTCAGCCTTCTGGTATCACACTGCCAGATCCTCTGCCGACGCCGCTCAGAGCACTTCCAGCAAAACAAGGACTGTCAGGAGCTGATAATTTACTGCGATGTCTCTCGTGAGAAACAGATTGGGTTTGAACCTCCTATGATCAGCAGTTCAACCTAAACCCCTTCACGTTCCCTCTCCACATTTGTAAAATGGGACTAAGTTAAAACTCCTCCTTGTGCCACGGGAATTCATTAATGACTCCAGTGTTACAAAGCTGTACATTTCTTTGAGAGTAACTGGTCCTTTTCCATGGCTTTAATATTAAAACAAAACAAAAAAAGGTTTGCAATGGGATGTTAGCATGCAGTCCCAGTAGTGATTTATTGCAAATGTCCAAGTATTATGAATTCATTTAATATTTAGTATAATAGCAGCCATCCTTCACAAGAAATTAATTTAATATTTATATGGCTGTCCAAGACAGTCCTTTCTTCAGCAGTTTCACTGTAAATCAATGGAGCATTGCTGGGTATAAATGCTGTAGAGAAATCCATACCGATTGGTTACAGACTCTGTGGTTTTGAAAAGAGATAAGACGTTTATGGAGGACATATCTGATGACTTTCAGGAATGAAGTTTTTGAATTGAAAAAAAAGATGGTTTACTTTTTCCATTCACAGATGGCTGTTTTATTGTCTTCTAGGAAATCTGTAATCTACTGAAACAGCTGTGTAATTATTGAGTTTTCTTTGTCTAGTAGCTACATTTCCAATTGACTGCAAACGGTGTTTGACGTCGCTGCCTCCTGAACCTGCCAAGGTCAGACCTTCCCATCTGTGTTGATGGATGGATTCACAGTATGGACAGCACTTCTCCCATCTCCTGGTTACTGCCCACATGTTTAACTGAATTTAAATCGTCACCTTTGTGTTGCTCAGGTTTTATTCTAGGAAGTTCAGAGTCAATACTTCCAAACCATGAATTTCACAAGGATAAACACTTTGTTAAAAATCAAAAAAACAAAAAACAAAACCAAAAGTCTGAAATTAGCTCTTTTAAATAAACTCCAAGCTCTTTCTAGTTAAGAAAAAAAAGGACTGTAAATATAGACAGTATAGGCAGGTCAGAATTTCTTGCTTCTCTAGCAAAGACTATGCTTGAGACTTCTTCCCTACAGTGCAGCACAAAGGAATCTCAGTGGAAAACAGTCTCTGGCAGCCCAAGGATGGGATGGGCAGTATCTCTGTGACCCTGAAGCAGACACCTGGGGAAGCCAGCACTTGGGCAGGTGTGAGTTTCCCTCAATATGTCGCTGTGGGAACATTTGGAACAGTGAATACAGTCTGAGCTTAAGAACTCACAAAGGACTTGATCAAAATTGAAATCTCAGATATGTAAATGTTGAAATATTTTGCTTCACAGTAATTGGGGATGATTTTTCCCCTCATTAATAACCCCACTTGAAGATAATAACTAGCTCTTCTTTCAGCTTCAGAGATGAGATGAGCACAGAATGAAGCTACTTCATTGATGACTGAGTGATAACGGAGTCCCCTGTCTGCAAAGTAATAATCATGCCATAATCTAAATATCAATTATAGGTACTGGCTATAGTAATACAGTTGTTTGTTTTTTTTTTTTTTAAACCATCCTCATCAACAGAAAATTCTAGTTTAGTTTTCTTCATCTGCAGCTCCTAATACTTAATTTCCTACCTATCCAGGCTCATTAAACAAATGAGGAAACCTTACTGCAGCTGACAGAAAAACTGGCTCCAGCCATTGAAATGAGGTAATTTCTCATGCGACACCAGTTACATCAACAGATAAGAGATCCAGAGGGAGAAAAAAGGTTTCATTTAAAAATGAAGAAAAGAGCAACAAAACTGATTAAATGCTGCCCTGAGCCCTAGAGAACAAATGAGGAACTCATCCATCAGTCAGTACCCCCAAACCACCACTTTTATTGCTTGTTTAACTTGGTTAGTACTTGTTTCAGTAAATTGAGGTTAGTGTCTGCAGAATAGTGCCTTTTTATTCTAATGCCAACTTGGCTACTGGTGAGTGATGCTCGCATTGAAAGAGTAGGTGGTATTTTGGATTATGTCTTTCATGAAAAAAGCTATTTGGGTTTTTAAAATCTGTACAGTTATTTGACTTGAGATTTTGATAATTATTTTAAAAGCACAAGAAACAAGCCAGCATGATCTCAGAGGAAAGCTTCAGGTCTGGGATGTCTTTGGAAATGTATTTATCATTTGCAGTTTGCCGCTATTTCTCATTAGGCATAGATGACATAATGAACAAGACAACAGTAATTACTCACTATACATTTACTTCTGATTTTGGGGAAAGACTGGTTTTGTATCATATCTTGTGTGGAAATCCTTGCCAAAGATTTAGTTTTTAATGGAGACAACTGCTTCTGGCCAGAAGTTCATTATTGTAATCTCAGTATACAAGTTACATGCCAAGGAACAAAAAGGATTTTAGGATCACAACATCATTAGCTTTAAAATCCCGGTGATAGTAACATGCACACATCCGTGAACGAACATATTAGACATATAGTCACTAATCTGAAGATAACTAGTATTAAAGCCAGGAGAATATAAGTAAAATGTTTTGCAGCTAGACCCGACTGGGAATTTCAAATGTTTTGAATACAAAACTGAGAAGAGGAAATTAGTGTTCAAGTCCCAGTACAGCAAAGCACACAGGCACCTCATCATGTGCTTTTGTTGAACTGGGGCGGATGCAAGACTCTAGAGATTGCTAAAAGAGATAAAGAGGGAATCTAAAGATATATTTGAATATTCAATTTAGATAGAACATTAGATCTTTCAAACACTGGAACAAAGTTAAAGGCTAGCTCGAAGGGCAAAAGAAGTGGAAGAGGAAGCAGAGAGTCTCAGATATCAGGGAGCTTCCTAGAGGCAGCTGAGTTCGTAACAGGCAGAAGGTAAAAGGAACCCTAACACGATTAATGGTAAATGAGGGACAGATTATCTGCTACACAGATATCGACTTATTTCTGTGTTCAATGGAGAGAGAAGCTGATGAATGGGTAGTTTTGTACTTCATTGCTTTTTCTGGTCTGGTATGTAGTGAGCAGGTGATAATTATGAAAAGGATGGAAAGTTGTTAAGACACACAACTTACTCCATGCCCAAATAACAGTTTTCAGTGACATTTTTTAGTGGAACAGGTGAAACAGAGCATCAGGGAACTGAAAACTACTGCTGTGATGAAATAACTCAAAACTGTGTACTGGTAAAGTGAAACACAAGGACAAGACCAAAGAAGGTGATGAAACCATGGTTCTCATGAAGACCTTGGAAACATTTCCACTTATTTCCAAGCAGCCACTATTTCTAGAACTAGGCTCAGATGGATGTGTTTTAGTCCTGATTGTAGTCCATCTCTTCCTTTGAAGTGTGAGCAATGTCTTTGGGGACACAAAGGAAGGAAGGAAGGAGGCACGATATCCTTGTATATATTTGACATTCAGCTCTCTTCTTCACTTAGCAGTCCACTGGATGTTTGATTATCCTAAAACGAGTAAGGGAACTCCAGCACAAAGCACTGAGATCTCCCCTTCTCTGCTCCACCCTTCTGCCCCTGCACAGCATTTACAGAGAGGTGTAAAGCATACATATTCCCCCATCTCATTTGGGGATAAAACTCAATCAAGGAGTTTTATGCAAGTGCTTCAAGGGTAGGATGCCCAAACATGAACAAGAGTTCCTTCTCAGTCATATAAGACATCCTCATCCTTTATTTCTGGAAGTAAAGCTTGGCACCCTGCAGAGATGGGTACATGTTGTGAATACCAAGTGGTATACCAAGTGGTATACCAAGTGAATACCAAGCAGGTAACTTCCTCAGAGTGAAAAAAACAAGATTCAAGTCACCCTTCCCTTACCAGTATCTCCTGCTGGCTGAGACACCTGCTCTACTTGTCAGGTTTTGTGAATTCCATTTTCTAGGCACTGAATTCTAACCCCACATTATATGAGAATGATGAATTCCAGTACAAAGCCAGAGGCTTAAAGATAATAAACCTCCATATTCAGAAAAAGTTAATGGCCATTGTGAAACTGGCCAAAAAGTGAATGCAGTGTGCACTGTGTGAATACAAATCCCAAGTATTTCCATGCTACTATCGACTCCAAACTGCCTATTTCACACACAAAGGGAGTACCTCCTAAACCCTGACACTCAGTAGTGTCAAAAAGAAGGGAGAAGATAGGGAATTGTTAGCAAAGGTCTGGAGAAAGAAGTAAAAGCCATCTGTAGAAAACAGTGCTGTAGGAAGCCCTGCCATGCCCACCTTACTGAACTCTGTGTTCTCTTCTGGCTGCCTCAGCTGGAATAGGATGTTGTAGAACTATGAACAGCACAGAGAAGGGCAGTGAGGACCATGAGAGGTGTGGAACAACTCCTGTATATTGGAGATGCCCATCTGGAAAGCAGACAACTAACAGGAAATATGATAGTGGCCTACAAAATCCCTGCCTGCACAGAGAACATAATTTGGGAACAGATTGGTTATTTCCCACAATATAAGAACTAGGGAGAACCTAGTGAGGTTATCAAGCAAATGGTCAAAACTAAAAAATAAGAAGCACTTTTTCACACAACACGTAATTAAACGGAGACTTGCTGCACGCAGTATTGTGGAAGCCAAAAGTATGAACAGGTTCAAAGAGGATTAGACAAGTTAATGGAGAACAGATCTAGTGAGGACTATTAAAATAACAGTATGAATCCAACCTCTGCTTTGGGAAGTCCCAACAGGTACATGAAACAGCACTTACAGCATACACAGGGAGACTCCACCTTGCTACAAAGAGATAATAAAAACATTGAGAATGATTGCTGTGACAAAAAAAAAAAGGCGGCTATCTGGGCAAGAGCATAGGAAACAGGACGAAGCCAGGAATGAGCCCTCCCATGTGCCCTCCCAGCTTTGGGAAATCAGCTGTTCAGAGACTTCCTCAGCTGCAGGGGTCTGAGAGAGGGCAAAAGGCCGGATGCAGTGTCAGCCAAGTAAGAGACACAAAAGGTTGGGAACTGTAACCCCGGAGCACTTTCACAGCCCTGCAACTGCTATTTGGATTCCTCATCTCCATCTCTGCTGTGCAAAACATTGTGGATCAAGGGCTGCAGCACTCGCCCTGCAACAAGGAGCCACAAAATTGCTGGTGATGGGTCTGACAAGGCCCTATTGCTTCCCGGAGCCCAATCTGCTTCCTAACCTGGTGTTGCACCGCCTTGGTAGATACCAAGGGCTTCCTCGGAGCTACCATGAGGGTCTCCTACATAACGTTACACCATGTCTCGAAGAGCCACCCTGAACTGAAGCCCACCAAATGTTAAGCCTTTATTTTAATACAAATCAAATATGACTAGGTGACTTAGGCAACTGTGATAGATTAAATATACTTTGCCGACAATTAAATTGAAACACCTGGACAGAGAATGAGCATTCTTCTGAAACTTTAAATTAATTTATTCAAACTAGAGGAGAACCTATCACAGCTTTACTGACAGCACAGGATTCTGAAATTAGAAGAGCTTATATGAATACATTTACTGTTAGACAAACTACTTAGAATTAGTGTTTTTAAATGAGATGATTTAGACTGACTGCTTAGCTTGCTGCACCTTGTTTCTCATAAGGAAGTGAAAAGGATTTATTGGTCCTGGGGAGCACTGGGACCAACACTCACATTCTGCAGAAAGTCAGAGCAAGCTCAGTCATTCAACACCTGAATGAAAAAGAATCAATGACAGAAGTCAGGATGTGCTTTGATACACTCTGTTCTTAGGTGTAGTTAGTTCTGGCTCTCCCCATTCACAAGGGATGGATCTAATTTCAGAAGCAAACATTGGATGGTCTTGCTTTGTAATCTTATTAAATGACAGGCAAATGAGACTTGTATTTTTATGGAAAGCAGAAACATGTAGGTAAAGTTTTGGATTAGTGGAGGTCATCTTGTCCCTTGTTGCTGATGTATCTATTCCCACTTGGCTGATATTGTTGCAGCTGCTGTGCCACCTCAGGCTGTAATTTCAGCACTTCCAACAAACTAAATGGCATTGGGCTGGGCTGCGCTCAGAGGGAAGATTACTTGTAAAAATTCAGGCATCACAGGAGGTATATTCTTCTCTCAAAATCAATTCCCCATGGAAGAAAAAAAGAGCTGTCTGTGGACAATGAAAAATTGCCAGGATTTGCGCGTACTAGACACATTACAGTGAAATCATTCCTACAAACAACTCATCAGTTCATAAAAGATGCGTTTAGCTAGAGACTGAGGAGTCAGATGAGACTGACAGAATGTAACATACCCTTTTGGACTGTGGCCTAGAGGTGAAAAAAGCAGAAGCTCAGGGAACATATTTCTGAAAATTAGCTGGGCTGTGAGCTGCTGCTGCGGTAGCCTGGACTGATGCGGGGTAGGAATGAGCAGGGCCTTGATGGTTCTCAGATGGTCTGACATTGCAGATGCAGGTCCTTGATACCATCAAAGCCATGGGCATGAAAATTTCTCTCTCTCTGAAGGCTGCCCTGCAGTTTTGGCAGCCCCCACAGCATCAAATCTGGGCATGCAAAAAATGATTCCTAATATATTTCATGCATTAAAAAAAATCAGGTCTTGCCCCTGCTCCCCCCTGCCCTCATGAGAGTGTGTCTCAAACTAGGCAAGCGATGCTTTATTAGCAACAAGAAAAGAAATACCAAAACGCACAAGCCATTGGCTTCTTTTGGGGTGGAAGGGGAAGTTCAGCCTCTCAGCATCCATGGAGGTGCAGGGAGTCCCAGGTTCTTTGTGTCCCAGGTGCTCTGTATCCGTGGGCACCGCGGGTCTGGCTGCACCCAGCAGCACCTCACTGGGACAGAGCTGTTGCTCAGCACACTGAGGTGCCATCGATTATTAAGGTGTATAAGCTTTGCAGGTAAAGCAGCTGAGGTTTCTACAACATCATCTGTCAGCTGTGCTACAGGTATTTTCAGTCCTACTATGTTTCCAAGTGATGCCTTGTTAATTACTTCTGGGACACGCTGTGGTGGCTGAAGTCCTTTTCTCTTATATGGGCCAATTGGTCATGTATGCTCTTTAAAAAATGAAGAGAGAATCCCAGAATGATTTTAAAAGATTGTAAAGTAAGTGGCTGTCAGTGTCAGAGGAATGCCCAGTCATGTAAAAGACAATTTCTTTGATAAATTGACCAAGGCACTGTGGCTTTTCAAATGTCACGACACTTGGACTGTAATTACTAGTAAGCTTTTCAATAGCTAAAGGTTTGCTAGAAGCTACTTAAGCCCTGGCAGCATTTGTAATAAAAGCATTCTGTCTTTAGCAAAAATCACATTTCATCTCCTTTCCTTGTTTCATCTTTTTGTTACTTAAAAATTAAAAATGGTTCTATCAAAGACGATTTGCTAAAAAAACCTCCCAATATCCTTACACTAAACTCAGGTCTTTAGGAGTATAAAATTCCCCCTTCTTAAATTAAAGAGCTGAACAAGAAGGATCGTCAATGAAAAACAGAGCTAACCAAAGGGAACAACCAGGGTATAAAAAGGGAAGGGGAGTCAATAGCACTATGGCTTTTTTTCCTTTTGCACTAAGCCTGGTTTTACATTGCAACCCTATCCCTCTATTCCATCTTCCCTTCCTTTGTCTGTTTTACGCTCTTCTTTTTCCCTGACACATGACCTACTGATATGACCATATAATTAAATGCAATTGAGTTGCACTGATTTAACTAATTACCACCTGTCACGTGTGCCACCTAAGCCAATGTTCTCCATTTCCTCATCCTACCCCAGCCGTGAGACAAAACACGTTACCTCGAAAGTCAGGCTTAAGTTGACTTGGGTAACCCAAGATGTCCAAGGGCAAGCTTTACACCAAAGCTGGTAGTACGATAATTTCAGTGGTGTGACCAGCGAGCACCATCTCATGCGCATTACACACATAGTCACATCTGTAACCTCAAGAGCTCTCTGGACATGAATTTTTTGCTTCTCTGGAGCATGCTAGCAATGAGACAGTGACATCTGGTCAGTGTTTTCACATGTGACTACTGCAGAAATAATTAGCAATGACAACACACGCACAGCATATTCCTCTTTGCTAGCCAGTTGACTGATGCAGAAGAGGCCAGTGTGACCTGAAACAAGAGGTGGATCCTGCCATCTAACAGCAAGAAATGCTCAGTTTTAACACAGAAGCTCAAAACGCCTCTGTGAAGAAGTTGGTCACATATACCTCACATCTGAATATGACGGAAACTATATAAAGATAAAATCACTACTGCACTGGAGCAGAAATTACATTTTTGTCAAAACAGTCCATCTCTGAGCCCAACTACCATAGACAAATATGAAAAGCCAGATATCAGTGCAAGAAGATTTCCCCTTGACCACATTGATTGATTGACTGATGGCCTGTATACACTGATAGTCTTATTTATTTTCATTTTAGAAAAAACGTGTGGGTAAACATGGACTTAGAATTGTCTCATCTTCAATTTGATCATGGCTGATTGGAATGTCTCTGCCTATAAAGATAACAGAATTTTAGTCCATTAGTTAAGCAATCATGACTTCTATACAAGCTCATGTACTATGATTACTCTGCTGTATCTGAAAATCTCCCCACAGTAGAACTTGCAATATCATTAATTTCTTGCCCAAGTTTGTTCTTTCAGCTTCTTCCTGCTAGGATAGCAATGTGTGTGTTTGAGGGGTCCCTTGCAGTCTTGCACTCTCTCTCTTTTTAACCTAGGAGCCTACCTGTAAGAACTCAAACTGCAGATAACCAGATGCTGCCAGTTGCTTTGCAATGTTTTCCAGTTAATGATGTTCTGTCAAACCAAGAGGATGTTTCAAGTAGATATCAACTGGGCTTGTCTCATTCCCAGTGCTAGTCCATCTTTTCATTAATTCCTTGGTAGGTGAACTAGAGAGGGCACTTCTAAAACCAGCAGTGAGCAGTGGAAGGTGTACTGGTTTTAGCTAGGACACAGTTAATTTTCTTTGTAGTAGCTCATGTGGTGCTATGTTTTGGATTTGTGACAACATAAGGGTAATAACACACCTTGTTTTAGGTATTGCTGAGCAGGGCTTGCACAGCATCAAGGGCTTTTCTGTTTCTCATGCTGCCCGACCAGTGAGTAGTCTGGGGGTGTACGAGAAGCTGGGAGGGGTCACAGCTGGGACAGCTGAGTCCAACTGACCAAAGGGATGTTCCAGACCATATAATGTCATGCTCAGCAATAAAAGGTGGGGGAAGAAGAAGAAAGGGGGGACATTAGGAGTGATGGAGTTTGTCTTCCTAAGTAACCATTACATGTGATGGAGCCTGGCTTTCCTGGAGATGGCTGAACACCTCCCTGCCCATGGGCAGTAGTGAGTGAATCCCTTGTTTTGCCTTGCTTGCCTGCGCAGCTTTTGCTTTACCTGTTAAACTGTCTTTATCCCAGCCTATGAGTTTCCTTACTTTTACCCTTCCTATAATCAGAGGCCTAGAAAGCATTACCTGTGAAGAAAGACTGGGAATTGGGCTCAGAGAGGCTGAGAGAATTCTTGAGGACTGAACACATTATTAGTTCTCTAATACATGGAAGGCTGTCAGGAGAAAACTGATCGGTTGTTCACCTGGAGCAGGACACGAAGAAGCAAGATTCATTTGTAACCATGAAAGATTCAGGAGGGATAATAAGGAATTTTCTGGCGCTAGTAATATGAATAGATTGCTTAGAGAGGTTGTGGAATGATCTTAACTGAATGATTTTAAGAAAAGCTAGACAGACATCTGTGGCGGGTAGTCGATATATAACTGACTTTCTCATGGCTGATGAAAGGAAACCCATCCCAGGCCTGCGTGGCCACCATCCTTCCTACCTTCTCTGTGCCACTTTCTCTGCTGGCCAGCTGTATCTCTCAGCCAGGTTGCATCTAAGCCTGCCAACTAGGAGTATCTGGCTTAGATATAAAACCTGTCCAGAAATATTTTAAAAAGTTGGAAAATCATTTCTCTCTTTTATGTCCTGATCAAAGCCTGGCTTATGCATTTCCCTTGCCACAGCAGGCACTGCTGTGTTGATAGGATCTGCCTGCCCGACCTCTCCCCTTTTCTATCTCAAAACTTAAGATATGAAGAATAACATGATGCTGAACAGGAGGGAATAGAAATCTCTGAAGTCATCAAAAAAGCCGGCTAGTTCCATTTTAAAATACACCAGTTCTGAACCGATCGTGAATTGGGATTAAAAACTACAGTACAGGAAATCTACTTTACTGCAAAATAAGTTGGCCATGGACTCACATTAAATTACTTTTCTCCCTGGGGCGTCTGGTGATGAAGCCCAATGCCAGTCTGCTGCTAGTGTGGTGAATACAGTGAGCTGTGAGGGAGGGTTAATATTTCAGCTTCTGTAGTCTTAACTTGCAGAAACATAACAGTGAATAACAAGCAAACAAAATACACGCAAAAAAGCAAAGCAACAGGTTGACTTCTGCCTTTATAATGAATTGTTTTTTGAAAGGTTGACTGCTTGACGCCTTCTATTAATTGATTACAGGCAGCCTGCAGACATAGTGTCTGAAAAACAACTTTTGCATGGTGTACTTTCTGAATACCTGAGACTGATCTTTTCTCCAGAGGGCATAATCAGAACATTTTTTTAAGTCCTTCAGAGACCAGTACTGACTCCATGTCTTGACTTGATCTGAAAGGGAATTGCTAGATGCTTGAGACATTCAGTGAAAAGAATAACAACCCAGACTGACTTCAAGGTGGCTTAACCATTTGGCAAAAGAAAAGCTGAGGGTTTGTGAATCTTTCTGCTGCTACTGTAAAAGGAAAAATAAACAGAAATGTACAAAATAAGATAAATATCCCTTTGCTATAAGCTGGTTATGCCTTCGAGTTACATGGTAAAAACAGAAACGCCGCAGGTATCTGTTGTCTGTTATAATCGTGCTGTTCCTATAGTACCGACGTTTGTCAGAAACTGCAATTTCATTTAGTTTATGTAATTCTTCTAACAGAGCTTAGTGAAGTACTTCTGCATTGGCACTAGGTATTTTAACCCACCTATTATGCTTAAAAATAGAGAAAAGCATGGAAAAATACCGGTACCTGTGTGAACAAAAAAATAACGTGGGCACTGAAAGGGTATAGCCAGTTTTCACAGGAGAGTTCAAACTTTGTCTACACAAAACAACTGCATTGGCACTTGAGATACTTGTATCTTGGTGGTTTAAGACGTAATGGCTTGTGAATTCATAGTTGGAAAACCCCTGAGGAAAAAAATTTAGTCCTGGACATGTGGGAAGCCAAGATGCCACCAACTCTGACATATTGCAAGTTGTTTCATCATTTTCAACGCATCCAGTGTCTTCCTGTGTTTTTCTTCTGGAATGGTTTCATTCTGCATGTCTTCCCCCCTGGGAGTGGTGGGGCAGTGGCAGCTCGATGCCAGCTCTGTGTGTTACTGCTCCAAGGCAGAAATTGGAGGACAGGGACATGCACAGCATGTGCATTCTGATTTTTTTTCTTTTTTTTTAACCTTTGCATGGGAATTGGGAGCTTGATGTTATGAGGGATCAAACCACATTCTCCAGGATCAGGGCAGGGAGAGGGCAGAAGCTGTGATGGGATGCTCAGCTGCAGAGTTCTGCTCTCTAGGGGGGGGAATTGGCCCCTACGATCCCTCAACAGCCGGAATGTGTCAATGTCTCCCATCGATACCACAAGGGCGCTTACATTTCACCCGCCTAATCCAAGGAGATGCTTACCATCCCCTCCCACAGCCTGGCCCCATCCAGCCATCTGGTCCTACGTGATTCCTTCTGCAGAGAGGGGAATGCCATGGGAACGCCAGCGCCGGGATGCTCACACGCAGACACGCACACGCATTCGCGCACACACACGCCTCCAGTCTTCTGCTTCCAGCGCTCCCTTGCATGCTCTTTCTGTTGGCAGTTCCACTGTCTTCCCCAGGCAGCGCTAAGGATTTAGTAAAAGCCCGTGGGTCCCCTGTGTTACAAAATTAGGTCTCTACAGGTGCCAGAAGAATGCTGTGCCTTGGCATCCAAACAGCTTCGTCTCTGGTTAGTAGATAAACTGAATTTCCTCTTGAAGCTAAAGCACTCTTCAGCTTCTCTTCCCCTGGATCTGCTTCCCCTTATGGCTGCAGAATACAACACAGAACCACTCGAAACGCTGTTAGAGAAATCCACTGCGGACACTTGAGAAATCCTGTGACAGGCCTATGAGGCAGATAAGCAGAGGCGGGGGGAGAGGAAAGGGAAGAGGAATAGCTTTCGGAGATTGCTTGGCAGCAAAGTCAATGCTTGAAGTATCTGTGGGGAGTTTGAAAGCATTTCCTAACATCAAAAATGCGAAGAAGAAAAAGAAATTTTGATCAATGGCTTATTGCCCTTGATCTAGGCAAAAGAATCCTAGCCAGTCAGAAATAACAGAAATCTGTTTTATTGTAAAGCTGAAGTTTTCTATGTTTTGACAGCTGGGGCTCATGCTTTTGGCTGGGTTATTTGCCAGCCTTAAAATATACATCAGCAAGTTGCCAGGTCTTTGTCCTTTCAAATTGAACTCTAATGATGAAGGAGAAGGTGCTGGAGAGATTTTAAGCACGAGTTCTCTGCCTTAAAACATAACTTTGTGGCCTGAATTCACATGACCAGAAAAAGAGATTTCTACTCCCTGGCCAAGTTTCTGGTGAATCACTTGCTGGTCACAGAGCCAAGATTCACTTTCTGGAGCATGGGAAGCAGTGGATCATTTGTGATGAAGACAGCCCCTTTGCCTTTGTTGAGAGGAAATGGATTAACAGTATGCATTCTGTGCACGAGTCTTGAGTGAACTGTACTAAAGTATTCCAGATTAAAGCATTTATACTGAGGAACAAACTGTAACACATGTTCAACTGAAAAATCAAATCTGACTCCAAAAAGGATCAGTGAAATATTGGTGCTAGTGGTCCCAGTATCGACACAGATATCTTAGAGAGTACCCAAGCAAATTAGTGTTATCTTTTTCACAGAGTTACAGAATGGTTGGGGTTGGAAGGGACCTCTGGAGATTATCTAGTCCAACCCACCTCCTAAAGCAGGTTCACCTAGAGCAGATTGCACTGGAATGTGTCCAGGGGGGTTTTGAATGTCTCCAAAGAAGAAGACTCCATAGCCTTTCTGGGCAGCCTTGTTCCAGTGCTATCAACTTCAAAGTAAGGAAGTTTCTCTTCATATTCAGACAGAAGTTCCTGTGTTTCAGTTTGTGCCCACTGCCCCTTATCCTGTCTGGCCCCATCACCTTGACACTCGCCTCTAAGGTATTTATAAGAAAAAATAAGATTCCTCTCTCAGCCTTCTCCAGGCTAAACAGACCCAGCTGTCTCTGTCTTTCCTTGTAAGAAAGATGCCTCAGTCCCTTAATCATCTTTGTAGGCTCCACTGGACTCTCTCCAGTAATTCCTTGTCCTTCTTGAACTGGGGAGCCCAGAACTGGACACAATACTCCAGATGTGGCCTCACCAGGGCAGAGTGAAGTGGGACAATAATGTCTCTCGACATAGCCAATCTTCCTAACACCCCAGGATACCACTGGCCTTCTTGGCTGCAAGGACACAGTGCTGGTTCATGATTAACTTGTTGTCCACCAGGACTTCCAGGTCCTTCTCTGCAGGGCTGCTTTTGAGCAGGTCAATCCCCAACCTGTACTGGTACATGAGGTTATTCCTCCTTAGGTGCAGGACCCTACACTTGCTTTTGTTGAACTTCACTGGGTTCCTCTCCACTCAACTCTCCAACCTGTCCAGGTCTTGCTGAATGGCAGCACAGCCTTCTGGTATATCAGCCACTCCTCCCAGTTTTGTATCATCAGCAAACCTGCTGGGGGTACACTCTGTCACTTCATCCAGGTCATTGATGGACAGGTTGAACAAGACTAGACCCAGTACTGACCCCTGGGAAACACCACCAGCTACAGGCCTCCAACTAGACTCTGCGGCACTGATCACAACCTTTTGAGCTTAGGCGTTCAGCCAGTTCTCCATTCATCTAACTGTTCACGAATCGAACCCACACTTCCTGAGCTTATGTATGACAATGTTATGCGAGACAGTGTCAAAAGCCATGCTGAAGTCAAGGTAGACAACATCCACTGCTTTCCCCTCATCTACCCAGACAGTCATCACAGAAGGGTATCAGATTGGTCAAGCATAATTTCCCCTTGTTGAATCCATGTTGATTATTGATAATCTTCTTTTCCTCCACATGCTTAGAGATGACATCCAGAATGAGTTGTTCCATCACCATTCCAGGGATGGAGGTGAGGCTAACTGACAAACCTTTCAATTACTATTGCAATGCTGCTTCCTCTTAATGTTTTCTAATGTGTTGATACACTTATTATAAGAATTCAAACCAGGCTTTTCTGCTCTTGTGCAATTTGTTCATTCCGATGTCTTGCACTGCTTTCATTTAGTCAGTTGTTACCATTCAATTTCATACCTGTACAACTTAGGGGCTTCCTTAGGTGAACTAGTTACAAAGTGAAAAATATTAAATCATTTAATATCTGGTAGGAAGACTGAATTCTTCTTCCAAATATTCAGGATCAGTCACATTGACTTTGTATCTGAAAATTCTACTGTCATCAACTCTGTCCTTAGCTTCCTTTACTTGTCCCAGGGTGGCCACTATTTTTGTCATGTCATTTTCAAAGTCCTTGCAAGTGCTCAACACTTCAGTTTTGAGACTGTTCTTCCATTTTCTGGATAAGGAATTAAATTCCTCTAGTGGATATAAAGTAATAACAAACCCTTTTCACTCAGGGGCAAGTTAATATGAGTAGAAATTGCAACAGAGAGACTACCATTTAGTAAGTGAAAACTGAAGGTGTGCTACTGTGTAGGATTAGGTCCTTCAGGCAGGTCCAGTTCTACCAAGTGACAGCTTAAACAGACAGCTGTAATGTGAACTGAAGACAAAGAGCAACTCAGAGTTTACAAAGCCAAATTTTCCAAGGGCCTTTGAATTAGTCTCCAACCCAATGTAAAGTGAGGGTGGGTGACTAAGCATGCAGGTGGCAGGTCTGCACTGATGGACATTGCCTGGTGGGATCAGGCAGCGGGCTGCAAATTAGGGGAAGGCAGAGGAAGGCACTGGCAGAAAGGAGGAATGGTGGAGAGGGAGGTCTCTCTGGTCATGTCTATACTGGCACACAAAATGAGGCCAGGATTAAGCATCAAACCCTGGTCCACATCCACTAACCATTGTGGGTTTGGCTTATATCAACTAGCAGTCTCCTATGGCAACATACAGGCGCATTTAGGTTCTCAATGAGCAGTCTGGATGCATTCACTCTATTTTGGGTGGAGAATAAAACTTAGAAGTGTGGATGCAAGTCATGCAGGGTCACTTGCAGGGCCAGAAAACAGGCCTTGGCTTGTTCTGCTTCGCAATGTAGTCCTTACACCAGGAGCATGCCAAACATACTATATCATTTGAAGGATGCAGCTATTTTAAGCAGAAGGACTGATATTTGAGAAAGTGAGTGACACTGGTGAGAACAGACAGATGTTTAATGATTCAGTCTTCACATGCAAAACTGTTGTTGCACTTTCAAAATCATTTTCTGAAGATGCGTCTCTTGTTATCCTAACATCAGTAAACAGCGGCCCAGTGTGTTTTCCCATTTGTTGTGACTTGCTTATTCAGATCCTCTATATATTGCAGGGACACAGTTACTAAATTTAAAGCTGCACACACATTTGCTCTCTCAGCGCACTTGTAAGAAACATTGAATTTTACATTGCCAGCTTTCAAATATTTCTATATAGTGTGGCTAGGTAAAACAGTAAGGAATTGGTCTAGCTCTGTGATGAATTAATGGCTTGCTCACTAGTGCAATCTCCTATTCTCCTCTTTAGCAGATATTGGGCCAGACATTTTGGAAGAGTTTAATCAAAATCCTCATCAAAAGCCGAATGAGTGAATTTTAAAGAAAGCTTAATTACAGTGGTCAAACCACCCAGCATGATTTTCTTGATTTGATTAACGTAATGAGGAGCACATTTAATGAGAAATGCATTAATTCATTCAAACAAGTGGTTTTATCAGAGGTATTAAGCACGGTCTCAGATTATATACAGCAGAAACTATTATAGTGAAAATTGACTGAGGTCAAAGCAGTAGTCATGCCATAATTACAAGCTCTCAGCTGTAATCTAACAGTTGAACTTGGGCAGTGCTCAGCATGACTGAAAAAGCACAGTTCCCATTTAAAAAAGCCCCCAAAACATAGGGTTTTCTGCCATTCCACAGCTGGGATCTCCATCCCTCTCTTTCAGATGTTAAGAAGATTCAGGAACTGGGATTGAATTCTCTGGGTTTCAGTTGGTAACACATCCAGTCATTATTATCAAATGATGAAGTGAGAGCTCAAAGGACCCCTGATACCACCCTCCACCCCTGAAGGAAACAGAGTGTTGTCCATTTGATCTGTTTTACCTCCCTTCTGTCACTGTGGTATCTTTGGGACGCTTCTGTGGAACAGAGTGACTTTGGGGAACAATTATTATTTTCCTTCTGTAGATGGAAACCTCCTTCTTGGAAAAGAAGAAAAATTTGCCTCAAGCAGGAAATATTTCAGAAAAAAAAAAAAAAAAAAAAAAGAGAGAGAGTCTCCTTTACATCTTGCTCTCTTCAGCTGCCTTCCTTAGATAAATTTCAGTCCTTACATTCTTTTTTTCCTGTTTCAGGACCCCTCCCCATAAGTTTTACGCAGCACCCTTTACCTCCACCCTCCCCACTGGCACCCCTTCTGTGGTGTACTCTGCCATATCTCCTTCCAGCTGCTAATGCTCTTCTCTCTCCTGCGCCGCCCTGACCACCGTTACCTCTTTGACTCTGCCATGCTCCTTTGCCTTTATTCAGTTCCCAGCTTGTTATTCCTGTACTGTCTGCGCTACCTCTATGTGAGCCACCTTTCCTGCTGCTTTGTGCTGAGTCCCTATAGCACCAAAACATCTTTGATTTTCAAGTGCTCTGCTCCTTAGCCTGCTCGTCTGCCTGAGCACTTTTCCAGCACAGTTGCATGGTGGACTTAAGCACTATCTATTGCTCAGTCTTTCATCAGCTGCCATGAGCAGCTGGGAAAGGAGAACAACTTCGAAACTGTTCCCTAAGTGGACAGGAGCTGAGAATTGGAGCACGAGCCCAGTTGCAGATAGGATCATCTGGGGGCAAACACATGCCAACAACTAAAAACACAAGTAAAAAAAAAAATTTCTTCACAGAAAGTGTTGTCAGGCATTTGGAACAGGCTGCCCAGGGAAGTGGTGGAGTCAGCATCCCTGGAGGGGTTTAAAAGATGTACTGATGAGCTTCTTAGAGACATGGTTTAGTGGCAGTGTTAAGTCGGACTTCATGATCTCGAGGATCTCTTCCAACCAAAATGATACTATGATTCTGTTATAACTGAAGGCTGGTGTGGTGGCCATATTTTACCTCCTGAGTAAGTCAGCAGGAGTATGAGAGTAAGACACTAGTATTAGGGTGCCTAAATGAATATAGGTGCCAATGTTCACCTTCAGGTTTGGAAGTCTGGATCAAGACCTTCAAGAAATAAGCTGAAGTAGAGAACTAGACATGTCAAAAAATAGACCTAAGGATGTACTTGCTATTTTAATACAAGATGAGCAAGAGAAACATTCCTGCTGAGCTAAAAACCATAATACTTAGGATTATTTCTGTCAATTGCCTTTAAACCAGAACGAAATAAGAGTAAAGATTATAATCAGAGTTCCTTGATTTTAGAGGAATCTTGGGATGTGCCTATATCTGACTGCTGCACACCAGCAGGTACCCATGATATCGGCATAAAAAGATTTGCATAGAGGAAAGCATCAACAGTGACAACCTCACTGGTAAACTCAGTAAGGCTGTTCCCAAGGTAAAGACAATTCCACCTTGGAACAAGCAACCCAAATACTAACAGCATATATAGACCCGCTACAGCAGCTGCCCCTTGATGTCACATTTGGTATCCTTGAGAGGAATCTAGGTGGGAAATCATAAAACATAAATTGGTAGAAGATCATATCTGAAAATACTCTTTCCCACTATCTCCCAGCCTAGCCTTCAAGCAGTCAACCAACCTTGCTAAACTTATTATCTGAAGAAAATTTCCCGAGGACCAATATATCTGACTGCACCAGTGATAAATGCAAAAATTGCAGTTTATCTCCATGCCCCCAAAAGTAACATGTTCTACAACAGAACTGTGAAAACCAATGGATCCTCAGCATGTCCATCCCCAAATGCAAACTACTTCTTCCTAGATACCATGTGCCCTCTGTACCACAGTGAACTCACACTGACAATCAGTGTGTGAGAGAAAAACTTGATTAATAATGAGAGAATGTTTCCCCAAACAGCCATTCTCCCTCTGATCATTCAGCCTCCATCTTCAAGGGAATTCTGCAAAAGAACCTGGAAAGACTAACATGGGATTAAAATTAATAATCTGATGGGATACCAAATAGTTGATTCCAACAATAATCTTAATTTTATGGCACATTACAATTTACCTGAGATATGACTTGCTAATCTTAGATTCTCAGGAGATAATTACCTGTGCATTTCTTCCATCCTGTGTTCAGTAGAGCTGAAGATATTATTACTGCTCCTCTTACTAACATCCTCTATGGTCCTTTCATCTCAAAGTACCTGTCTGATTAATATAATGAGACCGATCTCAGATAAATAACTCCCGATATTTGCTTATCTGGCAGTTTCTACCTATGTCCCTGCTTCTGTATTTTGCACCTCGGTCTGATATCTGTACTGATAATAGATATTGTCTCTCTCCACACATACTCTTTCTGAGTGTTATACCTGTTCCCCATTTAGGAAAAAACCCACCCAACGAGCCTCTGCTTTGGAAATATAACACATGGTTCCAGATATGGCTCCAGTTCTGACTCACAGATTCCTTTTTGAATAGTTATATGACTTTTAGTCTGGCATTATCCCTGGTCTCAACTGCTCAAGGAAATATTTGGGTTTATGCAAAGACTAGGAGCACAACTTAACTGGCCAAACTTTAGTCACTACGTCTAAAGGGAAAGGAAGCATCATTAACTGAGTTCTATCAAAAATGAAAGCAAAATATGACATTGAAAAGATTCAGAGATATATTGTTCAACACAGGGCAGTTGTGCACCACTCAGTCCTGTCAGAGATGAAAATTTTTATTGCCACTTCTCTCTGATACTTCCCAGCTACTGAATTGGTCTTTGGCAATGCTCATTGCAACGATGAAGTAAAATTTATTATTTGCTTCTCCCTTTCAACCCTGGGGCTCAATCGCCCCGTAACTTTACTTCTGTGCATCCCAATCCAGTAACTTAAAGCTGTAAGAGCTTGGGAAAGGTTAACCAGTATCATAGGAAGGGTCTTAACATAATTTTGCCTAAGAAATGTCATTATGCAGTCCCACATGAATTAAAATATATGGACCTATAGGATTGCATGATATGTTTTAGGAAGTGTTAAATAAGCCACTACACAAAGCTCTAAGGTAATGTGCAGATTTTCCTCCTTTTGTCAAATAACATACACACTACGGAGATAACCCTCAGCACTGATAAATGGGAACTGCTAGCACAATGTAAACACTTGGTGAAAGCAAAATATCTGCCAAGAACCAAAAAAAGGCTGTGTGCTTAAAGCAGCTCTCCACGCTGGCTTTCCTGAGCAAGGTGCCCAAGGGAGGGGCACTCAGCTACTGATCGCACTGCTGGCTCCTAAGAGATCAAACCTACAGCACATCGTACCCACATCCCAGCGAGCCATATTTAACTCCCTTGTCCCAGTTTGGCTGTGCCACTGCAACAAAAGTTTCTGCAAGAAACTGAGATGTTTCTGGAATGGTAAAACAGCTTCTGCTGCTCATGAGCCAGTGTTTTACGGTGCCTGTGGCACCTGCCCCCGAGGCTGGCACAACCATCAGCTTCTTCCACACAGCAAGGCAGAGGGCTTCTGACATGGCCATCTCGTTTTGATGACCAAGAGGTCACTATAAGATCTTTCTTCACCACTGCTAATTTGCAGATCTAGGCCCCGATCATTGGAAGAAACACACAAATTCAGCCCATTAGCCATTCGGTTTCATCTCCCACATGCAAGCAGGTAACGAGAGAGCAGCATTGGGGATGGTGAGGAAGGAAGGATGAAAGGTGAAAATAATGAGGGACGAGGATGCCCAAGCTGGCAGGTGATGGAAACCAGATTCTGTCCTCCTGTGTGGCCACAGGGTGCCTCATCAACAGCTCCATGGGATGGGGAGCATGGGGCATGGTGGGGATGCAATACCCTTACCTTTTCATTCTTCCTCTCCTCAGCCTTGCCGGCGGGGCCAGGGGTGACAGGGCCACCCAGGGGCCCGCCGCCCGCCTCGCCGTTGAGGTGGGCTGCGCTGACGTTGGGCGGGGTGATGGCGGCCGCGGCGGAAGTGAGGGGAATGAGGGGCCGGGCCCCTGGGGCGGGCGGCTGGTGGCCGTGCTGCGGGGAGATGGCGGGGTGAGGCCGGATGGCTGCTGCTGGCAGGCGGGAGGGTGAGCTGGGAGTTCGCAGGGGCGAGACCGTGGCGGTGGGTCGCTCCGGGGCTGGCACTGGAGGGTGAGCTGTGGAGGGAGGACAAAGCGTGGTTAAGCCCCTTATGCACTGCCAGACCTGGCCCTTCAGTGGCCATCGCTGCCATGAGGTGCCAGGGCGTGACAGAAAACTGAAGTCTTAGCCCCAGGATATCTCAGCCTGCAAGTGTTTTTTGGTTAAATCCTAGAAATCGCTCTCCTGGCTGTGAAACACCTGTCTGCAGTCACCGAAATGGATGGTCCTCTCTAGTGATGTGACTGGGGAACAGCCTCACCATCCCTGCCCATGCCTGGCAATAAATAAAATGCCTGTTGTGTTTTTAAAACACCGTATCTTGTTTCAGCTGAGCTGTTTTCTGAATCTCCAGTACACTCTCCTAACCTGATAGGTTTTGGAGCAATGCAACATGGGACCTAAAGGGTTAGCCCAGATGACCCATGCCAACCTCACAGGCAGCAATTACAAAGGAAGGTCTCTTGTTTCAGCCCTGACAAAATGATCAACAGTACATCACTGTGCTGCACAAGATAAATTAAGCAGAAATCCACCAGAGGGTTTCTGAGCTCAGCCTTGCCTCTGCCAGCAAAGTCCCTGAGGGGCTATGCAGTATCTTTTAGCCTTGCTGCCCTTGCTGAGCAAACCCTGCTGACAAGCTCTAGGAACCAGGAATTAGTGCTTGTCTATTTAATGGTGACCACGACACACTGCAGGGGTCACATCTTCAGTAATTCAGAAGCCTGTTGCCCGGCCCCATGTTGCAAAAAGCGTGACAAAACTCCAGGTCCATTTCCACAATGATGTTGCCCCTGACTTCCACGCTAGTTGATTGCTTAGCTGTAACCTACCTACAGCTCCACTTCAAGTACATATAGACCTGAAGCCAAGTCTACACTCAGACATTCCCTCACTTAAATGATTTAATAGTAGGACTGCCTGGAAAATGCCCATTTCACAAATGATCTCAAGATTTCATAATCTGGTTTAGTTCTGCCTCTGTGCAAAATCTGAAGCTTTGAACATTTTTCTCAGTACAACCTACTCACCCACCCCACAACAGCCTATATTCTGGTCAGAGCTTTCACCTGGTATGTGAAAACATAAGATCCCATCACTGCACTGTTGTCCTCTATGGAGAACAGCTCTGGGCAGATGCCTGTTTCCTTTGCAACCTGAGCCAGGACAGCTTCATGGCTGAAGTCTGGTTGAGTTACATCCAGTCCTCATAAAAGAGCTTTGAGTCCAACAAATCAGCTTTTCTTTGACCAAGAAGCATTTTTCTGGAAAATTTCTGACCCACTCTGATCTGGGGTTTTCTTACAAATTCCTCTGAACGATAGATATGAGCTGGAGTTCATCCAATCTATAACTAAAGAACAATCTAGAACAACACAAACAATTTTTTTTCTGTTTATGTGGTTAACAGCAGCACCCATTACCAGGGATTGAAATGATGAATGTCATTAATCATACTCACTACTCCAACTGAGCACTCCTGCCAGGAGGGAATTTCTTCCCCCAGTCTTTTGCCCTATTATCCAAAGCATACATCATGGGCCAGTGACCATCAGATTAGCACCTCCAAAGTTTACGTGATTCTCCCTCATGGTAACTCCTTGACTCTATAACATCTCTTTTTATCAATGTTGCTTATAGCAAATCAATCAAACTATCATTAACTAGTCTTGAACTTGATGTGTTTTTACCATGTAGCATGAGGAAGGGCCTAAAAGTTGTTACAGATGCCTCCAAGACTATATTTGCTGTTAGTTATGATTCCCCCCTCTCTGGATTACCAAGAACATATATTGGAAAGTGCAATTCCTTTCCAGAGAGCCAGACAAGGCACCACTGGTTATCTTGAAGTGATTATCTCTGTCTGATTTCTCCACTTGGAACCGGTGTGATGAGCAACCGCTGCTGCCAGAAATCTCATTTTCTGACATGGTTAAGCTTGTAGGGTCAAATTTTTGAACTATTGGTTGTAGGAAGCAATGTCTTTTCTAAATTTAGAGGAAAAGCACAATAATGGAATTTCACTGCAGGTACCTGGATGTTGAAGACTGATTTGATAATCATATGAGGTACATTACTTCTTTCATATAGGACTTAGTGTTTCCAGACACGACGGAAACAGAAAACATGAGAAACAGTAAAATAAATAGCCTGAGAAAAATCAACTCTGAGCAGAGCTCTCACTTTATATTCTGTAATTTAATCTGCTTACTGTTACAACGTATGCCTTTGCTCTGAGATCTCTGGATCTGGACTGTGCTGCATCAAACATGCTATTAATTAGCAATGCTCACTGAAGGCTATTTTTGTTCTAGACCACTCATATTTCATTTTGGGTGTACTCCTACATTAGTGGCCTTGTGCAAAAATGATTTGTTACTTGTGCATATTGCAAGCCAACAGAAACGTGACTTGAATAGTGTGCCAGCTTGCCTCTCCTGGAAAGCTTTCCCAAAAGTCAGTGTTCCTTGCCGTGTCCTGCAGGACTAAAAAGGCCTTTTGAAGACTCTTGTCCACAGGATACTTCTGAGGACATCTATTATGGAGAAAAATACTGACAATCATGAAAAATTTCCTTTATTTATCCTGGTAAAAGCTTATTTAATTAAAACAACAATCTCATGAACCTTCTGGAAGGGCTGGAGAACTCCCCGCTTAGGATGTTTTGGAGCAGCTCTGTGGTGCCTGGATTACCCTGCCTGCCAGCTCCTTGTTACTTTAAGATATCAGAGTGATCTGGAGGAGCAACCTTAAATCAGAGTAGCTGCTGGAGGTATAGCTCTGCAGTTTTGTGGAATGAAGGTGTGGGGCACCTTCTGAACTAGACAAAAGGAGGATAAATCCATTATTCTGTGGTGTGACATGGATGCTGTGTGAAGTCCTACCACTGTTTGTTGAGCAGAGGAGCTTGCACTGTTCAAGATTCAGATTTACACATATTTGATTACAGATTCGCATGTATTTGATTACATTTTCTTCCCTTGGGTCTGGACTGCATAGGGGGTGAGATTAGACCGTCACAATGGTGTCTTCTGGCTTCAAAACATGTAAATCCATGACTTACACTGAAGTGTATTTCTCATGTGTGCCTGCTCTGTTTGGTATCTAAGACCTCAGTTTTCAGCAGTCACAGTCCTTACTGATCTGCCTTTGTAAACACAATGGCTCATATCCCTCTAAAATATCAGAAACAAAATGTTTTAAATTTTGCTATAAAGTTCCACCACAGGATTTACTTTCACTTTATTCAACATCAGAGCTGTTTAACATCAGGGAAAGGGCAATAAATTGTACTCTAGAAAATTGTGCTGTACATCAGAAAGGCAACCTAGAAAGAACAGAGCCCCCCTGATGTGAGAAGCTCTTATTCTTATTTCAAAAAGGTGGCAGTATTTTTCAGATCTTTTGCTTTATCACTAACACTGGGTCCTGTTCTGCCTAATAAATACCTTTCATCCCTGGAGCCCAATGAAATGCTTCTTAATTTTGAGTCGTGTATTACTCGCCCTGCGATAAGAGCAGTGTTTTTCCATCAGCAAGCCAACCGGACTCAGAACCGTTAATCTACTCAGTATGCAGGGTGCTTGCTTTCACTCAGATAAATTGTATAAATATTTGTAAACACTATAATCTATTTCAGCTGTAGCAACAGAACAATCTGATAACCACAACGTGGTTCCCAGAGATCAATACAAGTCCATAAATATTACAAGCAAATAAAATATACTCTATTCCACGTTGACTGAGCTGTGACTAAAACGAGAAAGAAAGCTGTGAGGACGGTCAGCTTTGAGAGGCTTGTGCTAGAGGGGTAGGATATCAATCCTGTTGGCACAGGGCGAGAGGCACGTACCCATTTGCATGGCGTTGCGGGTCTGGCTGCCTGGCTGCTGGGCTGAGTACCTCAAGCAGTTATTCAGCTGTGGAGAGGCTGCCTGTAGCTGGGGATGCGTCTGAGGAGCAGTGATGGGAACAACGGGTCTGACAGCCGTGGTGGCATTGGTGTGACTGGCCCCAATGGGGTGGATGGATCCTGGGGCTCCTTTCATTGCTGGAGCTCCCCCAGCTCCGCAGTTCCTGGGCTGCCCGGCTCCCACTGGCACCCTGCATGGAGACAAGGGACAGCGTGAGTGTGCAGCAGAGACCCTGACACCATGCTGATAAGCACCCCCAGTTACTCGGGGGGTTCAACATGATACCTTCTCAGGTCTTACAGTTAAACCAAGAATATATATTTATCTTTATAGGACACAGACATAGGTATGCTGGATGACATTTTCATCCCTTTAGCCTATGGGAAGAATTACAAGGTAAAAACGGAAAAGATAGTTTTTCTCATAATTTTTTTGTTTCTTAAGCTACATTTGTGTTTGAATAATTTCTAGCAAAATCACAAGTCTAAATTCAGAAGAAAATAATATCTTCCAAATGCCATTTTGTGTGCCAGAGGCTATTTTACAGGCACTAACTGAGTGATAATTAAAACAGATTCTGAGATATTTTCTCAGGACCAAACCTGCACACAGACCCACGGGGAGAAAAAAGATGGATAACACTGGATCCATGTGTGGCTGTTGAAGGGGACCGCAAAGGAGCAGACTTGGCAGGGCTTGGCCTGTCTGAGCACTTACCCTACTGATGTAACCAAGCTTAGGCTTGCTAAGGAAATGCAAAAGGAAAGGGAATGCAGCTGACCTTACCGAAAAGGTAAACCAAAAAATAATCAGCCCTTCTTTCACTGCTCAAACTGTGTGCACAGTTTGAATTTCGTCTGAGTGGCTGAGGAGACCTCAGAGAGAAGGAACAAGGTTCTTTCTCCTATGCAAGGATTTCAGCCTAGGGCAGGTCTTAGTCCTTTTACCACAGAGCTAGAAATTCTCTGACCAGGGCACGAAGACAGTAGGACACCAATGGACAAACTCAGCTGCTGCTCAGCAGCTCTTTCTCTGAGTTTCTTACTCAAGTCCCTGACTTATTTCCTACCCCAGCAGTAGATGCCATGAAACAGAGGGATAATTTTGTGCTGTTCTCTCCTGGGCTGCTCCATGTGCCAAGGTCCTCCTTCAGGAAAGTACATCACAGGGGATATGATGTAGAATAAAGTATGACGGAGGAAATGGAAATCAGGCAGTACAGGGGGTTAGCAAGGGAGGAGAGGGTGAGACAAGGGAGATTGGCAGAACTTCAGGGGCTCCAAAATTGTTGTATGGGAACACAAAGAGCAGAAAGGAGGAATATGCTCAACAATGTGATCTGATTCAGAGGACAAGAAAGACAGAAGAACCACCCCTAAGGAAAGAGTGCAAAGGGGAAGAGCCAAAAGAGTGGCATTCTGATAGAACAAAACATAGGCTGGAAGATATGGTCCAAAAGTGCCAAAGATAGCTGTCACCTCTGCCCAGTCCTCCCTGCCCCTAAAATCACAGGAGGAAAAATAACACTGTGGTGACATTGATATGATTTGTCACACAAGGTTTGCCTGCATTACATTTTGCTAAATGATTTTTTTTATTATTTTTTTTTCCATCAGCCTCCAGGTAGCAAAAAGCTGGGAATCCCACCAGATGGAAATCTTGACTGTCTGTCATCTGCTGTGAAGAGCTGGCAGAGTAGCAGCAAATTTCAGCTGGAGCTGGCTTGGCCATCTGCACTAGAGTGAGTCTGCCAGAAAAGCACTTCTAATAGTCTCCTGAAAGCTGCGTTCAGGCAAACATGCACTCTGACAGGTACAGAAACTATCTGTGGCTCCCACAGAGCTGGTTAGATGCTGGATGTGGCAAATTTTCTCTGCTGCCATGTGTCTGTCTCTCCATCTAAAAGGTCTTGTTCTTTTTCCACTGTGCTTTGCTCACACATGTGATTTGGCAGCTTATAAATCTATTTCAGTGTTATTAAATTCATGGACAACTTCTCTTTCTTGGGTTTTGTAGGGAGTGGCAGAAAAACATGCATTAATCTAATCCCCTGCTTTGCTGTCAAAAGGGAACAAAGTAAGTTGAAAGTGCAGCAAATAGGAGATTTTGTTGCTATCACATTTTTCTTGCTGTTCTCACTGAGGGTGATTTACACAGGAACTTACTAGCTCACAGGATCGTAAATATAATCATAAAGCTGCTTTTGGGCTTTGTGGAAAGCACTTTTGCCCTTTAGCACTTCTCTCTGTCTTGTTCGAGCTGTGACATGCTGCATTTAATAAAGTCTTGCTGATTCAGATCACCAACACTTCAGCACAAATTTCTTTACTAATTAAGAGCTGAAGAGGCAAGAAGTGAAGGCAGCCAAGGGGCTCTATAAAATCAGGTAAATACATTTAGGTTGATGAACAGTGAAGACCTCAAGAATTAACATGGGATTTTTTTTGACTGAAATGCAATATTAGGACTGTCAGCAGGCTTAGTTATTGTCTTCTAATCTGCTCTCAACTTTCGGTCTTGCTCAGACCACATATTACAAATTTGACACAAACTGAAGATGGAACAAACCTGCATCAATTTTTCCAGATCAACACTTTCTGAGTTGCGAGGTGCCTTTCTCTGGGGAGGAGTGAAAGATGGTGGAGACTGTGTGCATGTGGGAGGAGAGACTGAGAGCACATGAGGAGGAGTGAGTTCCATTTGCAAACCCACAGTTGCTTTAAAGGAGTTATGGGTGTACACACGGCAACATTCACCTGCAAGGAGCACATAGGGCAAAACAGTCTAGGACACACTGATGAACTTTCTCCTCAGCTTTGCAGACTATCTCAGAGTGGGCTATATATCAGAAACATCCTTTGATTTGGTGTTGTCCAATAACAAACTCAGAGAAATGGCATTCCTTCCCCAAAATGCTATTCTTTCCTCTTCTGCTCTTCTGCGACTGAGACAGAGGTAGATAAAATCCAGCCATTTACTGAACTCTCCTACCGCTTCTGAATTTTAATGGTTCAAACATTGGTTCTGATCCAAATGATCCAAGTCCTTTGATTTAAGAAAAACAAAATCTACAAGATGAGCTACTGAAAAGCAAGACAAGAGAATTCCTTATTTTGTTTATCCAGTAGTTTTATAACAATAAATAAATCATTAGCCAATAGGTTTTTAATGATTGTAAAACTTTTACAATCGTAAAACCCATCAAACTTTTACAATCGTAAAACCCATCAGACTTTTTAAAGTCAGAGGTTGTAAGTGCCATCTTCTAACACGGCTAGTGAGGTCTTCTAAGAACATGGATAACTCCAGTGCCACAACCATCAAATTTCATTACTCAAGTCTGCAATGCCAACAGAAAATTTCTGTTTTTAGCATCCTCCAGGGTCAGAATCCCTCCCAGTCCCAGCTCAGGCATATCCACCTTGGCCAGTGGTCCTCACCTGGAAACAGGAGTCACGTAGTTGCCTGGGAAGACGCCGGACATTCCACTCCTCAGAGACGTCCCCTTGAACCAGCCATCCTGGCACTTCTCAATGACCCGGTACATCTCACCTTTGCGGAGCTCCAGCTCATCATTCTTCTGAGGCTTGTAGGCGTACAGGGCTAGGTAGCTGCAGGAGGAGGTCACACCAGAAGAAAGCACACAGCTGAGGTCAACTACTGTCTGTCCCACTTTGCCTCCAACCCCGCAGAGCAGAAAGCGAGCAGAAACACTGCTCAGAAATGGTGGTTAAAAAAGGACATCATCACAGCACACCAAACATGGAGCGGCACAGACAAGGTCAACTGGATGCTAAGAAAATACAGGAATAACTAACCAGATTAAAGTCAGGAAGTAATTTAGAAATTATTACGACACACTTCTTGCCAGGGCATAACCATAGCAAAACACTGCCACAAAGCAGGACTGACTCTAAGAATTTAGCAGCCGTTTCACAAGGACAAGGCAATTACTGAGCCAGAGTAACCAGGATGTGAATGGGAAGGCTTTTCATAGAGAGATTCTTGTTGAAAAATTAAGAATGATTGCTTGCACTTTGGGCAATAATGGAAACTTGGGATTGGATAGCAAGAATGCACACACAGAACACCACTTTCTTTGTAAATTTTTTTTTTTGTACTGTCACCTTTCTACAAATGCAAAGAAGGGATCTCTGGTAATTCTAGATCAAGGTTGTACCTTTTTTTTTTGTGTGTGTGTGTGTTTATTTTGTTGTTGTTTCATTTGTTTGTTTGTTTTAAAAATATGTTTATTTTTTATTTGTGCTTTACGGGCAGTGCAGGGATATTAGAACAAATGGTGAAACACTTACAGAAAGCACATTCACACTACAAAGTGCAGCAGAATGCTCTTTGGCTTGGGGGTGGATGAGAAGAGGCTTGCTGCCTACCTTAAAGCAGTGAACTAGAGAAATAATGAAAACTATAACCATTGTGATTGTAGACTTGTAGCCAATAAAGATGATACATGGCTTTTTACTTGTGCTCTCCAGGAAATACAACTGAGGAATAAATCCTGTTAGTTTTTCTGATTCTACTCTTTTATGGTACCAGTAGATTTCTTTATTTTTATTCTGAAGGCAGTAAATAAACAGCAGTAATGAGCAGAATATGAAATATTCCGTAACACGTCCTTGGGGCATGCTTAGGCTGATGTGCATGACCACATTTACCATGTGCACAGGGTACAAAGACCTAATCAGAAACAGTATTTCATAAGTCAACAGATGGGAGAAACCATCCTGCACATCCTTTGCTTAGCTTATATAATCAGGTGATCCTGTGCAGGTCTGTAGCTGTTCTCCTGGTGGGAAACATAAGGCTACTTATGAACTGAATAACATTAAAATGCATCACCCTGACATGAAATAAGGTTGCATGCTTCAGTGCTGATTCTTCAGGACAGTGCTCTGCTAAGCCGTAACAAAAAGTGCCAAAATTGTATCACTTGAGGAATCAGAAAGTGTGGCTCTGACTACTTTTAAAGTTGCTGCTTACACAGGGCTGATATTCAGAAGCTATATGTAAAGCGAGGAGTCAAGGACAGAGCATTTTTGATAGACTTACTTAGCTCTTTCCCCAAGGGACTACAGGTAACAATGCAATTTACTGGTTGAGACACTGGAAGAAGGTGCAAAGAAAATTACCCTGAGTGGATCTTTCCCTTACAGCTATCTCCAGCTCTCCTACTAGTTTCTCTCTGTTCCTTCCTGCAAACTCCCCCAACTCAGCCTCCAGTATGCCTGAATAAACAATATCACAGAGGCCAGAGCACCTTCCAGAGAGAGTATCAATCCCTTGCGAAGACTAAAAGAAGGTATACAACAGCCCAGCCTGGACTCCGTGATAAAACCGAGCGATCTCTGTATTGCTAAACTGATGCAAACTTGTATGTGAGAACCACACAGTGTGACCCTGGGACGATGGAGGTGATCAGTGCTTTCTTCATGGACCGGTGACCCCACCACCAACGTGGGGCAGTGAGGATGCCCACAGTTGGGGTTTCCTCTATCAGCCTGCAAAGAGACAGGGCTTCTCCACACGCAGCGACAGGCCCAGCCTGGGCCTGCTGCCTGGCCATGGCTGGCATGCCCACCCCCTGGGGACAGGCACGTGCTGGCAGAGATGGGGCTGTAGGAGAGCTGGCAGGATGCCTGCTGTCACATATGGCTGAAAACAATGTGAGTGCAGGCAGCTTCCCTCCTAGAAAGTGTTTCTGGGCTTTTCCTCTGGCAAGGGATCCAGGCTAGTGGTCCCATTTGCTGAGGATGATTTTGCCTTAAGCCGAAGCCTTCGGTCTCAGACACCTTTCACCGTTCTCTAGATTTTCAGCAAACTCTCTACAACTGGGAAGAAAGTGTTAAATCAACAATCTGAAATATTGCAAAATGTAATAGCAAGTTATTCTGGGCGATGTGAAACAGTGAGGCTAAGGGTTAGGGAACAGGACCTAGAAGAAGCCAAAATGTTTATAAAAAGTTCCCTAAAAAAGGCCTAAGGGAGAAGGTAGCTCGTGTTCTTGGCCTTGGGGAGCTGCCTCTGTCTCTACTTATAATGCAGAAGCCCCAGGGCTCTGTCTAGTGTTGTACATCCACAGTTCTGCTACAACTTTCAGATAATGCTTCCTCTTTGACTGGAACTTGGCTCGCAAATGCAAAATGACAGACTGGATTACGAGGCTCCTTCACCAGGGAGATGACAGGCGAAGCATGGGAGGGAGAAGGGGAGGCTTGCTGAGGCATGGAGGCAGAGACATTGCCAGAGAACTGGAAAATGTCCTGATTCAGCAACTAAATATTGGAAATACTGCCAGTTACTTCTTCCTAGCCTGGGCAACGTTTGAAGTAAATTTGTAGCCCGCTATGTGCCACACAGGCTGCACAGGGTGATCACAGGGTGATGATCAGACCTCTCTGTGGGGCAGTGATGTGTGGTACCCCTCAGCTATGAAGATCTCA
Source organism: Nesoenas mayeri (assembly GCF_963082525.1). Taxonomy (NCBI): domain Eukaryota; kingdom Metazoa; phylum Chordata; class Aves; order Columbiformes; family Columbidae; genus Nesoenas; species Nesoenas mayeri. Next base: position 150,083,351 of record NC_137541.1, on the reverse strand, counting down.
CCTTAGTAGCCAAGAACAAATTTGTTTTGTTTCTGTTCCAACTCCTCTATTTTCCTTAAAGCAGGTTTGCTATGTTAGTTTAGGATTTTGCTTGTGTATTCAGATCTTGTTTTACCCATATCACAAACCTCTAAAATACCGGTGTGCATATGTGTGTGTGTCTATACAGTTCTGCTGCTTTCACAAGGTATAGGTGATAAGAGGAAAGGGTTCAGTAGTTTAACTAGACAGGTACCAGATCAACCAACCAGGCTAGAAGAGATTTCTTTTGATGAAGTCTACTCTTTTTCTTCTATATCTAGTCAACCTTCTGTTATTCTACATTCTATTTAATAAGCCCATATGCCCATGATATGAAGTTCATTCATTGCATTTTTATGGCACTGAAAAAATGCAATTGAGTTATTTTTTCTGGTTAATGATGAATGTATCAGATGTTTCATCGCAAGGGACTACACCTTTTTAAGAGCTTTAAATGGAGGAAGAAGATTTTATCTAGTTAAGAGGCATTCTGTTTGTTCCACAGTGATGCGTGCAGATGTAATAAATATACCTGGAGTCTAAAAGGGTTCACAGAGAAAGGGGGAAGTCTTGCCTTTCTTTATTCATTTTTCAATTTCAGCAGAGGCTGGGTCATGTATGAAATGGCGATCTCCCTCAGAATGTTCCTGAGATGGGATTCAGGCTCCCAGATTTCAAACACACACACACACACAATTGGAAAGAAAGGGTATGGAGTGACTGAGATGAGCTGCTTACATATTGAGGGGGAGCTGCACCTTCGGTGGTGTTCCCTGATCTCCAATTATTGCACTTGTCCTGGGACCAGCTACTGTGGCTGCTCCAATTGAAGAGGAATCCTGAAAGTACACAAAGAAGAACATACAAAGATTAACATGAAGTCTACCGTTTCCTAAAGTGCTACGAGGTGAAGGCACAGAAGAAAAAAATCACATCTTTATTCAATTCCCAGACTTTCTAACTTCATGGTACTGCATTAAAAAAGATATATTTTAGCTTTCCACATTCCAAAAATACATTTCTGATGTAAGAGATATTAGGTTATTAACAGCATTTCCATGTACCTGTCAGAGAAATTCAGTTGTACCTTGCATGCAGATCTTAAAAGCTTTAGAATGCAAAACTACTTGACTGCTTTGTAAAATCAGCTCAACATGTACATCTCTGCAATCGTACTTGCTTTTTTAAAGGTAACTCTTTGCCTTCAAAAGCTTGTTTTAAAATTTTTATTCTTTTGGTTAATGGTTACCGATCTGTGGACAAGATACTATTAAATTCTCAAAATGTAGTCTCATCTCTGTATACTGTTTTTATACTGAATATTCTCTTCCTTAAGAAAAAGGTGACAACACAACCCAAAACAGAGTACCTCTGAATGGAGAAAGTAGGAGTCCACTTCACTTTGACCACAGCAAATAAATCCTTGCTCTCATACAGAGAACAGGGCAGATCTTTTTCAGCTATTAATGTTGAAGGCCATTCTAAACGTAATTGTTAGTTTTTCAAAGCCTAGTGCTCAGCAGAAGTATGCAGGGCAAACTCTTTTAAGCTGTCTCACCAAAGTCCCCATTTATCTATGTCAAAAAGGAATCCTGACTGGAAACTTCTCCTGAAGTAATGTGAAGGTCTGTAGCAACAGATTTTGCTGCAAAGACAGGGCAGAGCTGGGCTCATGAGACTTGTAATGGTTGTGCTGGTTTGACTGAAAGAGAGTTAATTTTCTTCATGCAGTTAGAAACATTTATTTTTCATAGCTAGCATGGTCATTGTTCGGATTTAGTTTGAGAACAAGAAGATAACACCCCGGGAAAAAGTTAAACTTTTAAACAGTTGTATGGGAGCCAAGGACATTCTGAGTGCTCTGCCCACAGGTGTGAGGCAGCTGGGAATTGGGGCATGGATGGGGCAGAACTTGGCTGACATCCAGACTGATCAATAAGAATATCCCATGCCATTAGCATCATGTTTCATATTTAAGGAGAGTCAGGATCTTCCAGCTAGTTGGGAGTTGGGACAGACAGGGATGGAGACCTGTTCTGGTTCTGCTCTGTTTCAGTGGAGTCCTGTTTGGGAGTTTCTTTAGTTTGGCCTTTTGCCATCCTGCTGTTTTGCAGAGGCCTCTGGGCCTTTCTGCTGTTTTTCACTCTTCTCTCTCTGGGTTCTGCCTTTTGGGACCAGGTGCTGCTGCCTGGGACTGGCTGCTCGGTGTGGATGGAGCTCGTGAGGAATTGCACTGAATATCTTTTATTTTATATTCTATTTCCATTTTATGCATATTACTATCAGTGGCAGTATATTAGTTTTACATTGTTATTTTATTAAAATGTGTTTATATCAGTGCACAAGTTTATCCCTTCCCTTTTGATTCTCTCCCCTATTTGGGGCTGGGAGGTGGGGAGTGAGTGAGTGGGTATCGTGGTTATATTGCTAGCTCAGGTTAAACCACAACAATGGTTCACTTGAGAAAAAGACTTTATTAGTAAGTCCAACCAAATGCTGTATGCACGTCCATATGCAGAATGGCTCTACAAAGTAGGATCCAAAGTTTATGCAGAAATTGCAGGTTCAGACAGAGCCTGTTACATACAACAAAGATTTTGAGCAGTTCACAGAGCTCCAGTGCAGCTTTTCTGGCTCCAAATGCTATCTTAACAAATAGTAAATATTGATTTATTTTGGGAACAGAAACGCAGGGACAATTTTTGCACTTACAAATGACACTGAATTAAACCAAGACACATATTGCAACTTAATTAATGGATTTCAAGGTCATCTCATTCCGAAGAAGCCCACATAATTATTACAGTGTCATGTCTTGATATTGCACTGCTAATCTATATTGCTTTGCTGTGTATTAACACAATATCATTGGGAAATCATGCAGCAAAGTATGAAGACACTGCTCTGTGATTCCATCCATGGTTTCTGGCAACAAGCAGCAAGCTGCCTCCTCTCTCACCGACATCTACGCTCAATCATGAAGTTGTAGTGACAAGTACATCTCCTTTTTCTCATTATTTCCTCTCACTTTTTGGCTGCTTGCTCAAACAAGGAAGGTTCCCAGCAGCTCTTAGTTCTATGTGTAAAAGTAAGCATTCTTTCCAGTTCTGTGACTAAGGCTTAATTAATCCTGCCTGTCACATCAGCGAGATAACATCAACTTACAGAAAAAAACACCAGCCCACGCAAAAATGTAGGGATAGTTGGGGAATGCTCCTTCATTTGTTATTTTGAGCTGGTTAATGGCATTAGGGATTGTAGAAGATGCTGGGCAGGGAGACCTGGCAGCTGCCTCACGCAAAAGGTAAGTGAGAAATCGTCTACTTCAAACTTTTTCATGTTGTGCCACCAGTATATGCCTGCTCTGAGCTAGAGAAAGTGTCTCCAACAAAACAGATTGGTCCCCACCCTTTTCTTGTAGCACAAAACACTTTGTTTTTTACCTCATGAAAAAACGGAGCTGAGTGAACAGCCTCAGGGTTCAACTGTAAAGGCAGGGAAGATCACAGCAGTGTAAGACCAGTGCTATCCTTCCTTGGCTCCTACGATCCTCTCTTGGCACACCTGGGTGAAGGCAGAGTTCGCAAGAGGTGCTGCTACCCCAGCCAGGACTGCCCACCACTGGTACCCTGGGCTAAGCCAGCCCAACTCTGCAGAGAGATGAGCTCAAGCCTGGAAAGCTGCACAGCTGTATGGGCATCATCTGTTTGTCTGTTTGCACTGACAGTGGTGGCTTCAGCATCTTCTATATTACTGGAATCATGAGCCCAAGTACTTTCTATGTTACATTATGTTTGTGCTAACATAACAGTCCTAGGGATTAAGATGTCATGTAATTGTCATTCACTGTTGCCGGATGACAATGTTGCTTTCTTCCCTTGAATAATCCCAAAGAAATCTCCATAGTCCAGTATGTTCTCAATCCCCCTGACATTCAGCTTCTTGCCTGCAGCCTGTTACTTTAATATTGCTGCATCTGCTGCCAGCTTGGACCCTACAGACCATTCATTTTTGCCACATTGCACAGCCTAGTATGATATGCATCTGAACTCTAAATCAGTGCCTGCTTCCTGATTGCACTCCAGTTTTTCTTTAGCTGTTCTCCCATGCAGGCTTTAACACGATGGTGTACTTGGCAGTCTGCCTATGACCGCACTCTTCATCATCAGGTTTTACTCCACAGGACCCACCAGCCTTCCACAGCATTGAATTCAGCTCCTCCGTTCACATCTTGGCATTTACTTTCACACAAGTATTCTGCTCTGCAGCTTCATTCGCCTCTGTGCTCCTTGACAAATTCTCTCGGTGGCTGCCTGATTGCTGCTATGCATCTGAATGTTCACCAGCTTTGCATTTAAAGTACAGTCACTGACAGAGTCGATGAAGGCTTTGTAAGCCTTCTCTTTCAAGATCCTGTTCTCTCTCTTATGTATCACTAATTAGCTTACATCATAAGATACAACATTGCTAGATTATTTTGCAAGATAATATTTGCAATAACTTTTTGAAGAGACTGAAATTTTGGGAAAGAATAATATTCTATTTCTTCCTACTTCTGATTACCTTTGTTGGAAGTTTACCTTTCCACTTGTCATTCCTACTATTTTATGTGGGCCTCCCCAGCTACTGGTAATGCTAATAATCCTCCCAGAGAACACAGCAGGCCTTTCTCCATCACAGCTGCCAGCAGGGCTTAGTTTGTTTTCCTACTTTATTTAGCCCTGGAGACAGGTTGTACTTCTGCTATTGTGATCTAAGGAACAAGGTGCTAAACATGTCCTCCTTTCCTCTTCATCTGCTCAAGGGAATGGGAATCGGAGAGTCTGAGTTTTTTGTTCTCTGCTTTGATACTGTTCGGGAGGCCTGTGTGTCACTTCTTTCTGATGGCATGTCCCTGTGGGATCCACCTTTCTGTGGCACCGGGCACGCAAATACAGCCACACACAGGCGTTACACAGGGAGAGCCCAAATGCTGCAGCATTTGCATCTTAATCCTTCTTCCACCTCTGCTACTCACCTTTGCTAAGCCTTACTGAGAAGGGGATGTCTTTGACAGCCAGGTTTTCATGAAGCACGTGGGCACCTAGTAATAAAAACAGGCCCCTTGCAGAGTTTCCTCAGGGAGGCACTGAGAAGTACTTCACAGTCTGACTCCCATGGATTTCTTGCAATCTAAGTAATAAGAGTCACTTCTGAAAATGCCATTTGGTGCCCCTCTGTATCCTTATGAGTTTATAATGCCTTTAAACATTTGGTCATTGAGTTTTCAAATGTGACCTGCTGGGTAATTACACTGTAGCACATCTCCTGATTAGGAGGTCATTTACCCTAATGGTGGTGTGCAGTTTTCTGAACTAGACACTGCCAACTCTCATCCCATTTACTTAGGCCACTAAACAGCCAAATCCGACTTCTTCATGCTCCCACTCCAATCTGGCATCCTCCAAGCACCACTTACCACTGCCGATGTTTTCAGCTCAGCAGCAACAGCTCTTCTTTTCCAAGGGTCAATACAGTCACAGCTGCCAGCCAGCAGGGACAAGCAGCTGCACAAAGGCTTGCTGAAGATCACCTCTGGACACCTCTGCACTAATTCCTGCTTCTTCATGCCCATTAGTAACACAGCAACATCACCTGTGCTGTGGAAGGCTAAATCTTGAGTAAAACTCCTGGTCTATACACATGGGCACAACGATGCCGTGTGATAGATCTCTTGCTCCCAGCTCATGCTGTGTTGTTTGTTTTTACCACCAGCTGTTCTGTAGAAGTAGGTGAGTATGTATCCATGGGCTGGATAATAATATGAAAGGACTGTGTGTCTTTAAACACAACAGCCTCCTTATGACCATTGAAATATAACCTCCCCCTCAGCTCAAGCTAATGTCTTATAGAAACTCATGCCTTGAGTCCTCCTCAGAAATTGTTTTTCTCCCAGTCTCCATGTTGGCTGTTACAAGAAGACTTTATACAAGGGTCAAGAATGAAGAAAGACTCTGCACAAAGGTGTCATGGCGCTTGGCTAAACTTGTTGTAGTCCTAAAAGCAGTGTGGACTCCTCTGGAGAAAAACAGCAGTGGAGCACAGGGTCTCTGCTCTCAGTTCCCACAAAGCATTTCCAACGCTGTTTTTAGATGCTTAAGCGAGTCACAGCACCAGGTACCATTCCGGTGTCGTGCAAAACTAGGAAAGCCAAAGCTAGCTGACAGTAATGAACCTTGCAGACGACTGTCCAGCCTGAGAGTCAGCATCTCCTGGTGAGAACAAACAATCTGATGTCCTCAAAAGTCACCACAACATGTCTAAGCTTAAATGAATCTCATTCCTCCTACAATTGATAAATATTATTTGCAAGAGAACTCCAGGAGCATCAAAACAAATTGCAGTTCAATGTATACGTAATGTTATATTTCTATTACAGTTTATAGCATGTACTCTTGGGTAAATAATTCACTGCTGAGATGTTGCTGCCTCTTGTGTCAGCTCTGACATATATTTAAAAGCAACCAGCCTGGCAAAACATTACTGACAAGCCCCCAGAGACCAGGAAATTAAAGGTAAGAACTACTCATCTGGGCTGAAACTTCATCTCAAATTCATTCCCTTTCCCTCTTCCCATCTATGCCTCTATGAAAACATAAGAACTGGTAGTCTGAACTTCCAGCATAAACTTTTTCTCTCCCTTTCAGATTTACTTTAGATTTCCAGCAGTACTTTAAGGCTTTGTTTGTGGTTTAATTTGAGAAGGCATGGTGCCTGCAGGGATTAGCGAAGTGCCTTGCAAAAGCACAGGATTCAGTCTTGGAGGGGAATAGAAGTCACAAAGACAGTGATAAAACTAGGAACAGAGTACAGTGATATTGCAGGTTGCAGCAGCCTTCACGGAAAAATAGTTGCTGCTGCTATCAGACAAATGTTCTTATCATCTAGAAAATCACCAACCAGAAATCTCTATTTTGACTTCAAAGCAAATCCAGCACTGTCTCACCACAGGGCACTTATCACATTCATTAATTCAGAGGAAAATTTCTTTTAATGTCTTGAATGCATATTTACAGCTTACTTTAAATTTCTCTTTAATATTACTTTAAAATAAGGGAAAAAAACACTCAGACATTCAACTCACATAGTTGATGTATCGTCCTCTGGAAACATCACAAAAAATAGACTAATGGCCTTTAAGATTCCCGTGACTCTTTTCTCTAATTTGCTAACTCCATAAAACAATGACTGTGGCAATCACTCCAGGCCTTAATGTTCCTAGAAATAATGTATTAGCACTTAATGCATGATAGTGCCACCAAGTATTGATGAGAAGTGTTACACGCAAGATCAAATAGCCTCATCAAATGCTAATTACCAAAGCGGGAGATGAAACGGACTTACCAATTCTAAAGTAAGACTCTTTCTTCCATAATGGTATGTGTGTAAAAAACAAACAAATGCGCATGATAACAGCTGCAGCTGCATAAATAGCTGCATAAGTACTCAGTTCCTTCCTGCAAAAAGTGGAGCTAAATTTATATGATTTAGCATTTACTGAGGGGTTCTTACAACCTGTAAATATCTGCAGCCGTAGATGAAAGTGAGGTAGAATATTATGCCAGTGTTCTAACACCATGTTGGCCCTGATTGTTTTTTGGCTTATAGGAGACCAAAAACTCCAGACAACGCCTTCTGTGGATAGCTCATGGAGCTATGCAGAGAGCTGGAGAAGTCATGTGAATGCATTTCCTGAGCTTCCATTTCCACTCTCCTGCAATCTAAGGACAGCTGCAAGTTGGAAGAAAAAGCAAACAAATATTTTTTGCCATCTTCTTCCAAATGTTCAGCTAACATTATCATCCATAAAGCGCTGTTTATTCTGGTTTGCAGCTTCTCACTTCCCTTAAATGAGGACTAATTAAGCATCATGTGGATGGGCATCATGAGAATTATATTTTATTCAGCCTTGTTTCTCTCTCAGCACTGAGCACCAGTGTCTAGCTCTCCACCACGAGGTTTTAAATGATTTGATAGTAAACAGTTTCTTCAAATTCTGCGATCAAAGAACATGAAAAATCAAACGCAGAGAGACAGGAAAGTTTAAAGTGAAAGCTTGACCTCTAAAAGAGGTTAATTTAATCCCATGTTGATAATTACCTTTTTGATAAGTGCACAACAAACTCATTGGCATCTCGTGCAATGCCTCCTGTAAGAAGCCCCTCTCCAGTGAGATAAGAGGGGTAAACAAATAAACAACAACAGCAACAACAAACCAGAAAAAAAACACTAAAACAACAACAACCCCACCAATGAAACAAACAAAAAAGGGGAAAAAAACCCTGTAGTGCTTTCTATAGTGCTTTCTATTTAATGTCATGCATGTACACACAGTGTGTGCCAGGTGGGAAGGATTTTGTGGTATAGTGTAAATACCAAGAGAGTGCCTTGCTTGTTCTTGAGGCTTCCAAATCAGCAGCTGACTGGCAGGTAGCGTAAAGCCTCAGGATTAGCCCTGTGCAAAAATGATTTCAGTGGCAAAATGTTTTCAAGTTGCTACCCTGAGGAGTATCTGGAAAAAAATATTTTGCTTTCATTTTACAGGCTACGGGATTTCATGTAGAGTTGAATAATGTTTCTAAACCACAACCTTCTCTTCCTAGATCCTATAAAAAATTAGGCTTTTTCTTTCTTGAAAAATTTTTAAAAATGTTTTTATGATGAGGTAAATCATAGGATAAAGAGAAGACACTGTTGCTAAACTGGTAGTTTCTAAAAGGTGATTTTGCTTTGAACTGGATTCTTGGTAGTTTATGTAACCAGTCAGCAGATTGAGTCAGTTCATGTGTCTCATTTGCAACAATTTTGGCAAATAATGTAATATATTCCAACTTGCAGAGTATATTCAAAGACCTATTGATAAAAGAAAACCAAAAAACAAACAAGCTTACATGCCTGCCCAAAACTCTCTGCTTAATAAAACTTAACTCCTGCCTGCAAAACCCTCAACAAGCATTCTTTATACAGTTATTTAAAATAGAGATGTGATAAACAGGCAATGTTTGGAACCAGTTCTAAATAATTTAGAGTAGAACTGGAAATGCACAAATACCATAGAGTAGTTTAGGTTAGACTTCAGTAAAGTCTCTTATGCTGTTTTCATGAAATATTTTGATCTAAATTACAGAAACACAGGTCAGACTAATATTACTTCTCTTTTCCCATTTTGACTGGTGCAGCCTTCTGAGATAGCTGCCCCAGGTTTCAACTGTCTCATCCTCATTGATGGATGTCCAGTCAGATGTCATTCACAGCCAGCAGCAGAGCAGGTTGGATAGAATTTGGACTTCAGGCCAAAGCTGAAAAATACCTGAATTTATATTATTTTCTCAGAGCCCGTTTTGCACTTGAAAATTCAAGGTTCATTTTTAGTCTCTGGATTTTATGTATAATCTGTATGCTTCTCATGGTCAGCACATTTAGGTTATCGGCCAAGGCTCAACCAGAGTTCTGCTATTACATTTTCTCAGCGAAAATTCAGCACTTCTAAATAACTGATAAAGAGTCACAGTTCCAAGTGATTTATATAGCGAGGCACTTCAAGGAACATTTTTCATTTCAAATACTGTCACCGTTTGGGACTGGGAGCGTGCAAGACATTGTTCTCAGCTTTTCCTGAACATGTGGCCTCTGGTCAGGAGCCTGTACTAACACACGCAGATACAAATGGACTTCTTGTGCATGGTGATGAGTTCTTCAAAACACACATAGACGTTCCTTCTGCGGGGAGCATCCTTTCTTCCTCACCCAGCTGTTATCCCGGTGTGCACAAAGCCAGACTTCATTATTCATGAGATGCATTTTCTGTCAAAAACCGGGGCATTTGGAGCAGTACTGACCTATGACCTTTTTAAATAGCAGGGAAGAATAATTCATAAGGGGTGAAAATGGAAGCAAGATGAACCATCTGAGGCCTAGGCATGATTACTGTCCAGGGGGATCTCCCCGGCTTCCCAGGGAGTCTCAGTTACAAACTGCTTCTCTGCACCCATATTCTAATTCAGCTTCAGCTCCATCACAGACCTGCAGCACTACTTACATCCTCCATAAAAATCCATTTTGCCAGCATGATAGGACATTCTACGTGATGGACAGACACTGTTACCTTTTAGATGGAGGTCTTATGTCTAATGAGTGATAGTCAGCCAGTAACAAAAAGCATACAAGAAGTAAATCTGGCTGCAAGCAAAATGGCGATCCCAGCATTGCACCTTTTAAAATAAATGCTTTGTATCCTGGCTGTTGTGGTCTTCCAGTCGCTATTTTATTCAGCTGAGGTGTCTTGAAATTGATTCTTCCACCTTTGGACACCCCTAGGCTTGCAGTCAATGAAGATATATTTTAGGCCATCACTTATTTCAAATGCATCTTGGATTTTGAGAAACATCTGAGTTGGTTCTGCTTAAAGAACAATAAATGTATAATAGCAGGCCTGTAGTCTTCAATTATTAAATTACTAATATGCAGAAGTGCTTTAAAAACATGTGATTTCATACCCTGGTCTGCATGTCAGTGATCAATATGCATAAATCTGTGCCCTCCTGGAGAAGTGGGAAGCTTATAAGAGTCTAACAACTCAGAAACCCAAAAAACATGTCAGCTCAGCATGGAAGTCTGGTTTCAATTTGCAAAAATTGACAAAAGCCACAGGAATATATAGTACCATGCATAAAATCAGTTCTAATGGGTGGAATATTTTCCACATTTACTGAAACATCTAAAACTCGCACCTAAATTTTAAGTTCCTACAGTAAGATGCCCTCAATGTCTTTGTTTCTTCTCATGTCAGCAGAGAGAAAGCAGGTGCCCCAGATGTAGATGCCCAAAGTCCACAAGGAAAATGGATGCTTGCTTTAAGAAGACTATTTCGCTGGGCACCAGCTGGTTGCCTGAGGTGGGGGACTGGCTGCCATTCAAGAACTCCTGTAATTGAATTCTGCTTGTTCAAAGGACAGGCTACATGAAAATTGTGTCCAACTTTTTAAAAACATGGAACCTCCCCGCAAGCCAAATACCAATCCTGATATGCACCGGAGGAGCTCATACCTACTAAACCGAACAAAATTCCTTTATTTCTTTGTATGAGGAGATCTGTTAAATAAACAATGTCAAAGTGCCTGGAAATTTGAAGGATGCAATATAAAGACACAATAAGCCAAATTTAGATCCTAATGTTGAGACGAAAGGCATGCATTTGCTAAACAGTCAGTGCTGAGACTGTAAATTTGTTGTTTCCCCTATAAGAAATATGCTTTGGCTGAACTTGCTGTTGCAAACTAGCAGGAACCTGAGATAGTTACAGAGAGAACCATTCAAGGGTGGTGATGATGATTTGCAGGGCAGAGAGGCTCCTTTTCAAGCAAGGAAGGAAAAGGTGAGACATCTTCCTGCAGCAGAGCCCAGGGGTGAGTTTGGCAGCTACATGCGCAGCCTTCCCACTAACCTGCCCGTGCTCTCAGCAACACCCCTTGAGCGCTTCTGAAGCAGCAGTAAAGTCAGTTTGCAAGACTGTCAAGATATCAAACACTGAACAAGACGTACAGGAGACTTACCGTAAAAATGCCAAACACATTCTAGAACAAAAGAGTCCAAAGGCAAGATTCTTGCTATCCCAAACGCCTTGGTGTAAGAGCTCAGAGGCCCACTGTTGATGCTACTTTGGCTGGCTTTCAGCCACGTGAATAAAAGAAAAAAGCTGAACTGATTTTCTGGCTAAGGCTGCAGCATCATTAATTGTTTTAAAGCCATGTCAGGTCAGACAACTGAATTTCTGACATTTTTATTTAAAATGTGACCCTTATTATTATGGGATAAATAGTCAAAAATATAGCTGCAAAATTTTAATGTGCATTTGGTAAGAGGCAAATTCTGGACTCTTTGCAGATCTAATTAAGAAAACCAAAAGCAGGTGAATTCATGTTGGTAGCTCCTGTGATTTTATTGCTAGCCTTACAACATGAGGCACTTTTCAGAAGGCTACTCCTACAGTCAGGAGAATATAGTGAGAACTTCAGCTTCACTTTATTTTTTTTCCCCAACAGCAAAATTTGTAAAGGAAAATGTTTAAATCCCTCTAACTAGAAAGCAAACAGTAAGGCTCCCAAAAGCAGAGACGTGTATTCATACACGTAAATGCCACATTTGAGGTGACTGGGTCCTTGAGGCTGCAATAACACTTTTTGACAGAGGAAAACCTCTTTTCACTGAGGCTGATCTGAATCACCAAGACTCTTTCCTCTCCCTGGATTTTGGCCAAGACGGTTTTGGTCAGCAGTGATGGAAGCATATATTCAGATGCCTTGTCTGCAAACAGGCTCTATGCCCTGAGGCAGAACTACTCCCTGAACCTGTTCCCACCATGGGCACACTGGAGCAGCTTCATTATACCTCAGCCCTAGCTGTGCTTCTGACCATGACACCAATTACTTGTGTTCCCATCTGCTGCAAAGGGCACCACCAGCCTTCCCGTGGGCTGGATTTCAATAATCGTAATATGTCACAGGGAATATGGGGCCCTTCTGGTCTCCTACCACTTGTACCCAAATACCACAATGGTTTGTGAAATGAGTAGGGTTTTGCATACTAGTTGTTCTGCTAAAGTAGGCAAGAACAGTTAAGGCACTTTCTGCTTAACGGTCTATTTTTTGTGGTTTACTAGCTTAGAATGAGTCTTCACACGACTCGGTGTGCATGATGTTTCCCTTGACTAGCACAAGAACAGAAAAGGCACAGTCTGTCACATCTCTGTAAAGTCCAAATGTGTCACTCTGGGTGCCAAAAACCTGGGTGTCATTGACTTGACAAGCTTGGGACCCTCACTCATGTCTAGTGCTTGTGCTGCTTCACAGATGTCACAGTGCATCTTGGCACATGCGCTACTTTGTGCGGGGGCCGTATCCTCACCTTCACCCTTCTGCTGAGGGGTGAAAGGAGGGGGAAGACCTTACAGCACAGACACCCTGCCTGGAAAAGGGGTGTGGAAGAACATGAGCTAAATTACAGCTGGGCTGAGCCTCCTCTCTGGCTCCTACATGTGGATGGGCAGCAGATGGAGGTGAGCAGCTGAAGCAGGAGCAGAATGCTCCTCTCTGCTGTGGCACTGTCCCCTTGGCATGACATTTTGGCCAGCTCTGTGGCACGCACTGGCATGCACATAGGCACTCTGCCTTTCCCCATGTCCTTGCAAACCTGTGCTGCAGGGGCCTGGGGGCCCATGTCATGGGTGGCAGCATGACACAACTGCTGAGAGTGACCCCATGGTCTGGAGCACCATACCAGCCCCACAAGGGAGACCCACCAGCGGTGAAAAGGGCATAACCAGGCTTTCCTGCTCAAGGGAGTTCCTACAGTTTGCTGCTTGTCCCCCTTTCCATGCTGCCCTCTCCCAGCCATCCACATACATACCAGTATGGACAATGGCTGTAACTTGGATCACTTCTCACCCTGGGCCACCACAGGGATGGGAAGTGATCCACCGTTGTCCGTGTATAGGGACGCAGGTAGTGAGGGGCAGGAAGTCATGTCCAGGGAGCAGAAAAGGGCAAGGGCAGATTTTTTCAGCAAATAAATGATGGGTGGGAAGATGCTGCCATGCTTAGGTTATCTTGGTGCTAGCAAGCTCCACAGGCCAGGAGGTCTGTAGAGCGAACCTGTGGATGCTCATCTGCACACCAGGTTTGTAGATGACTGAGCAGGGAGGCTGAGGCAGAAGAGGTTTGGACTATTTTTACTCTCTGTTCTCTTCTACACTTTCAAGCTGCAAAATACCATTTGGATCCACAGAAACAGTGGTTGTTTGCAAGGGATTTCATAGAATCATAGAATAGTTTGGGTTGGAAGGGACCTTCAAAGGTCTTCTAGTCCAACCCCCAGTGCATCCTTGGTGAGTTTGGCTCCTGTTTCTGCCAGATCCCCAGAAGCAGCCTCTCAGAAGCTCCTTTTTGGAACCTGTGGGGTTGTCCAGGAGGCTACACCTCTGAACCCTCTTTCGACAGGGGGTAGGACAGGGGGCTGCACCCTGAGCACATATGATGGTTTAAAACCTCCTTGGGTGTTTCTGAAGAGCAGCTACTTTCACTTGTCAAAGTACTTCACATTTGCTTATCTTCTGGTGACTTGTAGGGAAATAATTACTCCAAAAATCCTTTTTAATCCCAATGTATGAATTTCAATCTGATATTGCTACCCTGCAGGGTAACAGAAACATTCAGGGTAACAGAATCACTCAAAATTATTCCTTTCTACACCAGTAAATGATGCAATGTAAGCTGCATTACTTCAAAAAAATTGTAGGATTACTGCTTTTTTTTTTTTTAATGTGTCGCATTATTGTGATTTAAATTTGGCCTTATCCTCCTGCTCCTCATGAGTGCCCACTAAATTAATGCAAGGGTGGGAATGACAGATGCCAAGCACCGTCACATCAGAATGACAGCACCATGTTTTGTGCAAGGCTCAGCTATTTTGGGAGAGGTGAGGCAACGGAGCGTCACCCACCAAAGGTGCCCAAAACCCACCTCCAACCCACCTCACCTGGGCCGGGGCGCTGGAGGAGAGATGGGTCAGGTCCCCGATCCTGGCAGCTGCCCGCGGGTCGCTGGAGCTGATAAGGACGGGAGCACTGATCTCCATGGAGTGCCGGTTGCTGGCGGCCTGGGAGGACTTGTGCGTCATGCTGAGGGCGGTGAACGAATGGCGCTTCTTGGCGTTCTTCTTGCCCTCTGCCTGCCGCTGGGCCGCCCCAGCTGCCCCGGCACCGGCCAGCGTGGAGCACGGAGCCAAACCCACCGCCGCCGCCACTGCCGCTGTCTCTGTTGGCAGTGTCACGTCGCAGCTGGAGGCAGCAGCTGAGCATGTCTTGTCCATCTCAATGAGCTGCTTGGCAGATTCGTTGAGCTGTGTGTGGAGGAAAATGGAAAATAAAAAAAGGATTAAAAAAAGAAAATAAGTGGGTGTCATCAATGGCCCAACACAACTTGCTGATGGTGCCTGCTGGACCTGCCTGGGCTTTTGTCCTTGAAGCACCACACTCCTCTCCTGGTGGCCTACCCTGGCAAGGGGATGCTGCTGAGCACCAAATCGTGGTGGTTGCCTGCCTGGGGTAGACGACACGTACCGGCACAGCTGCAGGGCTCACCACAAGGAGATTCTGCCCTGGTAAACAGAGCCGCAAACCTAGCCTGGTTTTATCATCTGTCCAACATCTCTCAGCTGGCCAGGAAGATCCCCCAGAAGATTCCCCAGGAAGATTAAAAGTAGGCAGAATAAGCATCCAGAAGAGTTAGGCTAGAACCAGGCACTACAAATTGGTGCACATCGTTGAAACAACATATAAAAACCAGTGATCCCCAAAACAACTTGCCCCAGGCTGCAGAGGCAGAGTCAGGGGAAGAAGGCAAGAGCCTCTCCATCAGTGCCTCACTATTCATCAAAGGCCTACGCTTGACATTTGACACACAGGGTTTCAGTCCAGGGGTGCAGCTTCAAAATCCTTCCTATTTTATCTTCCTGCCTCCCTCCCAACGCAGGTTATTGACATGCAGATGCAAACCCATGGCACTTTTTCCAGCTGTATCACTTCAGCTGGGTAAGAGCTTGATGGCCACTGGAAGAATTGCTCAGGGTCCAATTTGAAAAATTGGTCTCACCAGTCCTTCCAAGGGGTTTAAAACTTGCCTACAGTCCACAGAGACAGGAGACAATCTGCACGTTCTGCCTTGTGTTCCTCATTCAATCCACATTCACGGATAAGCTCATGCCTATAAATGCCAAAGGCAAACTTGGTGGGACAATCCTGTCATTGATGCTTCTAACCTCTTAGCCACCACAACTTATACGGGAAAGCTACGCCTTACACAGATAGAGAGATTTTAGGTGCAGAGGGGTGCGACAGTCACTGATGATACATGAAGTGCACTCTGAAGTCAGGAGCGCTTTCTGCACAGCGTTCATTGCCAATAGATCTTCCCTTGAGGGGTGCTAACAGCTGAGGGAAAATGCCACAATTTGCCAACAGACCTTCATATTAAACTAGGATGTGCTGCAATATGTTCGCATTTAATGAATAAAAACAACATATGAAAAAGAGAGCCATGGCTGACATGTACGTGCTTTTGTATACACTGCTATTTTGAGACCCACATGAACCAGAGGTGCATGTAATACTGTTCTGGACCAAAACCAGGCTATTTTTGTTTCTATAACCACTGTATGAATTACAGCAGCATCCAAGAAACTCCATTGAGGACAACGTCTTCTCAGGCTCTAAATAAAAAAAAAAAAGAATAGTTGCTGTTCTAAGCCAAGCCTATTTAGAAACCAAATATAAGTGAAAATAAGAGAAAAAGAGGAGAATGGGAAAGATAACCATAGAAGTGTGCAGTTAAACAAATGTGTAATTGAGTAGCTTTCATGATTCCCAACCAGTGTCCCATTCTCTAAACATAAACAAGAAATAGATATTGCCAGCCTTATGCCAGTCCTCCTAAGTTTGAAAGCACTTCTGAGCACTTTGAATGAGGACCCGTTCTGAGTAACAGGCAACAGACCCACTAACACTTCAAAAGTAAACATCAGCTTGCAGGATCTGTCATTCTGTGACAGCTTACACCAAGTCAACCAAGAGCCTCCAATTAATGATGCTCCACTACTGTCAGAGCTGCTGGGAGTCCTGCAACCATTCAATTAGCAGGCCATTTTCCCAGCTGCACTCTCTGACTTAAGACCATGCTTACAGCCAGCATAGTGCACTGCACCTGTCATTTTTGCCAATAACAGCTGATCCCGTTTCAGATTCTTCAAGAATTCCATTATTTCCCACTTCATCATGCTCTAAATTGGTACAACCTCATATTTGCCAGCAGGCTCCAAGTTGCAAGGAAACCAGATGGTTCCCCAGACTTAAGTAGGTGTTACAGCTCCACTTACCCAATTGATGGAGATAGTCTAGCTGAATTATTTGAAATATTAAGGAGAAAAGGAGAAAGACATCAAATATGCATGATTCTTTTCTGCAGCAGACTGTGAGGAAATACTTTGCTAGTCAACAACAAGCAGGAAAAGAGTGTAATTTAACTCTGACATAAGAAAATATAGAGTATTAAAAAAAAATAATTTAGAGCTTCCTGGTTATAAAACAATGCTCCATATGTACAATGAAGTCATCCAGCTCTTAATATCAAAAGTCTAATTCCTCTTGTAAGAATTAGATTATAAATCCCCCTGGCTGGAATCCAATTTAACACTGAAGCTGTTCTTTATAAACCAACAAAAACCATTACTTTTTTGTTCAAAGAAAAACCTATCTAAAAAGGTCAATGAGAAAGCTAGCATCTAAACACGGAGTGATAAAAAATAGCCCTGCATTGATATAAACGAAGTCATTCTCAATATCAGTAGAAGATTAAAGGCAAAAATAAAACCTCTCCCTAAACCAGTCAAGCTACTGAACTTCTGGGAATGTCAGAGTCTTCCTGAAATACTGGCGAAAAATGTTTTGGTCTGTCAAGATAAAAAAATGCTTTAGAGCTTTAGAACTTTGTTTCTGTAGAGAACTGTTTTTAAACAGCTTTGCCCACAGATGCTGGAAATACTTCCCAAATAGGCTATGAATACCGTAGAAAAGGTTCTGCTTACCACTTTGTAAAAGCAAATAGTGCTGTGTCTTCACAAAGAACTTTTAGAAACCCCTTTTTACACATAAACATGATTGCAAATTTCTTATTTTAAACTGAGTATGTAAACAAGCATTGCTTTCTGGTGTCTGTCATTGGATCTTCAGGCAGATCTGCTTCCAGAAGAGAAGCTTAATGGAAAGTTCTGATCCACAGTCAGTCTCAGGAATTTGACATTTCTGGAAGGCTGTAGCTCCTACGACAACTCCTAATACTAGAACTCAGCTTTATTGCCCATTTTTTATGAAACCTACTTTTTATTTTTTATGAACCTACTTTTGAAATTCTGGTCTTGCTAAACGCAAATAGTAAAATGCTCTTAAGATAGCAGCAGGACTGATTTTACCCCCAATCCATTCCACAACAAGGGGATGTCCTAGAAAACTTGACATGTGACTTAGAGAGATAAGGCTTAGATGTGAATGCCAACCAGTCAAACATTACCAGCTGCCCTGCAATTCTTGGTCTGGGAATGCAAAACCTTGCGAGGGAGGGCAAGCCTCATAATAGCTGAGAGTCTCCACCATGCAAGAGATGTGATGAAACAGTGCAGAAAAACTCTTCACAGGTCCCAGAAACTATGCACTGTGGGTGCTGTGTGCTCAGATAAGGATGCACCGGCCTCAATTCATACAGCTCCTGTGCCTGTTTCTCAGGAGGGCATTCCCCAGTGGTGAGGAACTGTACTGAAGACAGCTCCAGTTCATCTGCTTTTGAGAGCAAAGGAGGGCACGTGTAGAAGACTTCTGTGCACGGAGCCTTGTTCACCTCCAAACAACCTTCTCCCACAAAGGGAGCCATAATCAAGCTCCGTTCATTAAAAATGTGCTGACCTTGATCAGGGAGCCACGCTGCTCTCCCCACCACAATGCAAGCTGTCATGACTTTGGCCTCCAGCCAGGCAGCCCATGCAATATGAACTAAGGGAGAGGTTTTCTTCCCTTCTTCTGGCTTTTAGCTATGACTATTTTAGCTATCCTACCTGCAACTTTACCATATGGGCAACAAAGATACAAATATTAACCTACCTCACTTGGGACTTCTCCACTGCCAAAATTATTATTTTATTAGTCTCTAGATAAACCCGATTTTTTTCTGCAGAATGCATTATGGTGACTTTCTCCCTATGTTGCACATGCCTGCACACACTCACACACACGGACACACGCACCCCAGCTCACCCTAGTTCCTGATACTGTGTGTTTAAAAGGGACTACGTGTAAATTGTTTGAACATATTCCTCTGTTAAGGATGAGGGGATACAGGAGAGAACCTGTCATCTGCACTGACTATCGCCATATAGGACTAAATATGCCCTGTGTATCCCAGTGTGATTTAATGAACTATATTTTCAATGGGCAGAGTTATGCACCTACTTACACACCCCAGCTAGGATGAAGAGCGAGGGAAAAGCTACTTCTTGTCCAGTGTGGGTCATAATTAATTCTAGTTTTAGTCCAAATAACAAATTATCAGTATGAAACTTGTTATTATGGAACAAGATAGAAGCATGAGAAATTTAGGTCACATTTAAATAATCAACCTTCACTGCATCTTGCCTGACAAATAGGCCAGTACATTTACTGATCCATGGTAGTGGAAAAATTGTCCTAGCCCAGTTCAGAACTTCAAGAGACACCTTAATTGGTCACCACAGCAGCTCCTGGGTTGCTGCAGCTCAATGATGGTGATGTCTTCTGTAAGTCTTATTCTGCTACTGAATACTCTTACCTTTCTCCTCATTTAGGTCGGGGTAATGGATTCATTTCTGACTGATATCTGACATATCAAAGACAGGACTTTGCTTCGTTTCTGGTTAGCAACATACTTAAGCACATACTTGATACTATGCAGAGATGGAAGTGTGACTAATGGGACGAAACTGCTATTCTTTTCTGAATAAGGAAGGATTGCTTCAGTTCTCAGTTTTATACATGTGCCTAAGTATTTTGTTAAACTGGAGCCAGTTTGAACTAGAAAATACAGTTTATTAACGCTTTCAGGAAAACAATACTTCATTTGCTATGTAAGCTTTTTTCTCTCTTTATGGAAAGTATTAGCTAAAGGATGGTGCTGTTCAAATACAGGTGTAAGATCAGAAATATGTTAGTCCAGGCCCCCTTTGACAGTGAAAAGTTGCAAATCCCCACAAATCAATGTGTACCTAGTGAAAAAGAACAAACTGTTAAGAAAAAATATTATGCTCAAGATTTTGGAAAGGAACCACTGAGGAGAGCAGAAAGGAAAATTAAAATTATTAGTAAGACTGCTTCACAACGTTCCCCTGAAAGACCAAAAATATTTTCACCTAGGGACTGCTAATTCTTTTACTTTACAGTTCATAAATATTGAGAAGATCACGAACATCCGTATTTCATGCCTTGCAGAAACTTTGGTAACTTAGAGTTCCATAGCTGATTTTGTGATTAAAATAAACAGTCTGAATTTATTACTGTGTTTTTGCTTCAGAGTAGTTACTTTCAGGAAATATTAAGTTCTTATGCCCTCATTAAATTAGTTTCACTAGTATTATAATTTATGTTCTGAAGCACAGC
This sequence comes from Nesoenas mayeri, assembly GCF_963082525.1. Lineage (NCBI taxonomy): Eukaryota > Metazoa > Chordata > Aves > Columbiformes > Columbidae > Nesoenas > Nesoenas mayeri. Next base: position 150,063,064 of record NC_137541.1, on the reverse strand, counting down.
GAAGTTATTAAGTAAGGGCATAACTATATAAGAGTCTCTTGTCTCTGCTAGGTCCCTGAGAGGATGGCATCTGTGAAAGCATTTTCATCCCCCAAAAGCAGTATTTCAGAACGCTAAAGCAGCTTTTCCTTACTGTTATACTTACTGGTAAATGCAGTATACAACCTTTCTTCTACTGTAGCCAAGTAGCAAAATGATCCTTTGACTCAAATGGGCGTTAGGAGAAAGTACATAATACTTTACCTGATACTTTATGTGTTCATTAGGGAAGTTAGTGCAGTGGATGCACAGCAGTTCCAAGGACTTACTAATGGGATATTAGCAGACAAAATTGTTCCAAAGGCTATTCAACCAAGTCATGCTGAATGCATCTATAGATTTAATCTTTCACATGTTTTGTAAATTCAGATTTTGAAATGCTTAGAGAAAGTCTCCCAAGTGCTCCATGGACAGTTTAAATTAATAGGACAGAAGCTACAAAATCCTATCTCAATTATTCATTTAGGCACCATCTTCTAATGAAGAATCATTAATAAAGCACAGTTCAAGAGAAAGTATTATAGCTGAACCAAAACATTATTTAAAGTTTTTGTGTTAATCTCTAACAATCCACTGTTGCCTTTTCTAATTTATTGCCAGAGAGGGACAAGCAAATGTGGAACAGATTTTCTGCAAGTGGTTTATCCATCATGGAAGATAGATTTCTGACAACCCACACTGTAATTGAGAGCAGAGTAAGAAGCGCAGTACATGCACCGGCTTGAACACATTCACATGGCACGATAGCTGCAGAAATAGTTTGTTAGGACACATCTCAAACTTCAAGTGTCCTGTTTCTCCCATCACAGGCTGAGGAATATGTCTCGTTGTCTTTTCCAAAAGCCCACTAAATATATTAGCATGTTCTCATGGAATGAAGTCCCTAAAACCATACAGCAGACCCCTTCTTAATAAGGGTCATACATGTACACAGTTATGTATAGTCCAGAAAAAGCAAGCCAGTCATTTTGGTCTACAACATGGTTCTTCGAAAGGCAGTGGTACTTAGCACTCAATTTCCCTGTCTTACAAGATCTTTCTCATTTAGCAGCGATGTCACTTACAACATGCTGAGAGGCCAAAGGAATGTAGCATATTAGAACAGCATGTGCTTGGACGAGCATGTCATCATGATCTTGCAGAATGAAAATAAATGATGCGTGCAGCAGAAGTAAACACTAAGCCTTGGGTGGTGATCTGGGAATTTTTTTCTTTCCCTTTTTTTCCAAACAGTTTTAAGACGGAAAATGGTTCTCAGTGATGGAGAACAAACACATGGCTTAGTGAATCCCAGGAAAATGTGCAGTCTGCTGCAAAGTCTGCTCAGGAACCAAAGTGCAGCAAGTAACCGTATGGAAACTAATGTTCAAATTGCTGAGAAGAAAGAAAACTAAATGCAATGGCATTAAAAATAGATTAAGTCACAAAAAAGAAGCATGTTTTTTGCATCCCTCTTCATTTCCTGAAACAATTCTTGCTGTCTAACCTCCAGCTCCAAGTATGAGGACTATATTATTCTGTTCTGTCGTCTCTGAACCTCAGATCTGCTGCGTGTCTTCAGTGTGCCTGAGGATTTCCTCCTCTTTTCTTCCTATATGTCCTCTGTGGACATCTCTTGTCATAAAGCGATGCTCATGACTATGCCAAAGCTCCTTTGAAAGCAAGAAATGTAACCAAATACAGCTTTACTCAACATCATAAAGAGTGGGAGAATTCAGCCTATTTTTACTTATAAATTATTCAGAAAGCTAAATAAAAAACTGCAGTCATGAATTCATGGGCTTGATCCTAATTCCTTTGAAGTCAGTGGCAAAACTCCAGCTGCCTTCAACAGTGGAAGGACTGGTGCCCATCTGGCACCAGTTTCAGTACCAGAAAAGTCCCTGTTGGAACTTGCAAGTTTACTGAAAAACTAGTTTTTCATTAAAAAATGAAACTCATTGGAACTGAGGTACTTCCCAGGAACATGCTGGTTTTGACAAGACATCTGTCAGGAAACTGTTTCTAGATGATGATTCTCAGATAAGAAACACAGGGTTTTCTTATGACCTAGGGTGCAGGGGCTTGGGAGCTCACCTGGGTACGCGGGCTCCTGGCTCAAAGTCCATGCATTGAGAAACAGTCATGGGAGACCCAAAACAACACGGCTCCTTTCCTTGTAGAAAGCCATCAGCTTTCTGGCTATGCTGAGTCTCCCTCACTCTTGTTCTTCTTAAATGGAAAATGTTTGTGACTCTGTCTCTGAGTTCAGGTGCTCCCCTGCACAACAGAAGATGCTGGTGCTGACAGGAGAAGTCTAAGCAGCCTTACGCTGGGCAGCAGCCTGGACAGGAGACCAAGGTAGACTCAGGAGGCTTTCAAAAGCAGTTCAGATGTTGTCCTCATTCCTCACTGACACCTGGCAGCTGTATGAGCCCTTTACTGCTGCTACCAGTTACTGCAAGGAAGAGAACTTCTTTGAAGCAGCTTTGTTCTGGAATCTAGAAACTCTTTCACTTGCAGAAACTTTTGCTTTGAGTCAGTTGTAGCCCAAAAATTCAGCATGGGTTAGAAAACATAATGCAGTTCCTGGAGCAGAGCTGTGGGGATCACAAGTGATCTCTAAGCAAAACCTGCAGAGAATATGTGCCTTAAAAAGAGCCAAGCCTTGTGTTTTCAGAGTTTTCTGGTAACTTTCTACCTCCTTCCTTAATGTTCCACAAAGCACCAGTGCTACTGTTTACATGAGTATACCCATAACATTTTGAATTAACTGAAAATTGACAGTCAAATACCGCCAACTAAGGCAGAGGATCTCTTCAGAGTCAATGCACACATCAAGCCTGGGAGTCTCAAAGCAAATGGCTTCCAAACTACAGTGTGTGACCCCAAGTCATTACAAATGGGATTGTGAACCAGACAATATCATGGTCATGTTCTTGCGCAGACCATTGTCCTTTTGATTATGCCACTGTGCACACACGCTACCAGACATGACTCATGACCTTTTGCTTGTTATCTGAGTTTTGTTCCTGGAGATGTTCTCAAAAATACTGTTTTTGTAATGTTCAGGGTTTTGTGAAGGAAGCAACAATACCTCATCTTTCTTTTCAGGAAAGCACTTGCTTCCAGCTTAATGTGATAAAGGAAAAGGATGAAAGAAACAAAAAATATATATTTGCTGAAGCCTCTGCTGAATTTGATAACAAAAGTGTTCTGGTGGACAATGAGAAAAAGGCCTACATACACCTCACATCATCAATGTTATCTGCAGAAAGCGTGAAGTTGGATAAATCTGTGAAGCTCTTTGGAAACTCTTGGAATCACAAAGAGCAACATGGGAAAGCCTAAGTCATTTCTCAAGCACTGCAAGGCTTTGCCTACACTGAGCAAGCAAAGAGTCTTTGTTGAAGTGATTTACAACCTTATGTGGAATAAGAAATCTCATGCAATTGGGGAAAATTAAGTTTTATGTGCTGCAACTGAAGTTTACCTGTGGGGAATTGCACACAAATAAATGTACTGCTGTCTCTATCTCTGATAAAGCAGTGAAATGAAGAATGAAAGCAAATGCCAAGAAAATGTTTTGGTTCAATTGCTTGTAAAAGGAATGAAGGTATACACATTTCAAGCAGACATTAGTGCTAAAGGGTTCTGATAAACAGCCTTTGCCCTTTGTGTGCTATATATAGGAGACATTTTTGACTGCGTATTCTTCTGGCTCCTGCTTCCCAGATATGAGACAGAGAAGGATTGCTGGATGAGGTGCAGGGAATTTGCAACAGAGTAATGTCCCATAGGGCTGTATAGTTAGATACTGTGTGCTTGGAGCTCCTGCTACAGCTGGTGTCAAGGCAGAGTTGCTGGTTGCGGTGCAGAGTTGCAGCACCAGCTCCAGAGTCAAACTGTGTCATTCACTGGGAGCAGCCAACGTAGAAGGATATCAGTCATGGAACCATGAAAGCTGCTGTGTCACTGGAGAGCCATGTCCAGGCTTTGGGTTCACTATATGCCAGTTGGGGTTAAAATCTGGGTCAGGACATGATGTGCTGTTGTTGCACCCAAGTGCTGAATGGCTCCCTTGACGGACAGTTCTGAGATGTTTCTCTGAAATGGGAGATGAACTACATGTGTTTGAGACAGGCAGCTGCACACCAGGACACATGGATTGTCCTTGTGACAGGGAGACAGGCTGCCTCATCTATGCACATGGATGAAAAAAGAAGAGTTGTTCTGAGAAAGACATAACTTGCCAGCCCAAGTTTGTGTCTTGTAGCTGCCCTATCCCGTGGCTACTACAGTGTAAACTCTGCTTTACATGCACATTTAAAGTGCCTCCCTCCCACATGGATGTGCTCATGCGTGATAGAACAGTACAGCTCCTTTCTCTCAGCTGCAGCACAACTTTGCATCCTACTTCCCTCTATGCAGTCACCAATTCTTTATAAACAATTTTCACATGAGGGTGTCTTACCTTGGAGACCCTTCCACTTCTGTGATATGTGGTAAAAGGTGGATAACAGACTGGGATGGCATTAGGAAGCAGTGGCTGTTGCACACGACATAATCATACACATCTTAGTTGGGTAGGAAGCCTGACCGGTACTAAAGGCTCTGAAAGCCCGTCTGTAAGACACAAAAAATGTGTTTTCTGTGGTATATGATGATGTAATTGGGTTCACAACCCTCCCTTCTCGTCTTATGGAAGAAAAATCTGACAAGACTGAACTGTGACGAATTCCCTTGACTCCACAAATTCTTGACTGAAAATGGCAGCATTCAGCCTCGCGCTCACGGCGTGACTGAGTGCCCCTCGCCTGGAGGAACCATTTGCAGCCTTGTTTGGAGAATCTGAGATGTTAAAATATGATTGGGTACAAGGCCAAGGTCAGCGTCAGTTGTCTCTCCACTGACTTGCCAACAGCTGCAGCCAAGGGGTTCGTTGAACTTTCTGGCTATCAAACTAGAAAATGCTATTTGTTCAACTTCCTGGGTTTGATTTCTGGTTTAGGGTAAAGGACACGTATCCAACGCTGTTGAGTCATCCAGTGAAGCAGCTCGTACTCTTCCCACTTGTATGCTCATCTAAAGCTGGATTCATGCTCTGGTTGCTGCCAAAGCCTGCTCTGCCACGGGTGTCTCTGCTAGATAAGAGGTGTGCCACTTCTTCAGCGCCAATGAGCAGATCTCTTAGGATGCTCAGGCACATGTGTCACATTACTGCAATAAAGTGTGATGATTGCTGGCATTAGTCACTTTTATGACATCCATATGCAAATGCTGTTTATGTTAGTATGCTACAACTGGAAGGAATTTGGAAAACCACTGCTCTAGGCCATGCTGTTTGAGTTCTGAGATGGCAAAATTAATGGGCTAGCAAAAAATCTGCACAGTAGGAAATCTTTCTGAAAGTGCAGAACACAGTTGTTTTGGTTTTGTTTTTGTTTTTTTCATTTGTGGAATTACTCAAGCTCAAATATTTTCCTAACCCATTATTTTCTGAAAATGGACTACCCTCAGTTGCACCTACATTCTGCAGGCAGAGAAACAAGTTGTCCCAAGGAAACTGAATTTTTGCAAACTGCGCCTGCACCACACGATGCAGTCATGCGGAGACATTTGTTAATACTTTTATTATTTTTGCCATTAAATGCTGAAGAACTCCCACCATGAATCAGAACTCTATTGTCAGAAGTATTACATAAACACAGAGCAACAAGACAGCTCTTGGCCCAAAGAAAGTATAATTTAAGATGAGGACAAGAGACAATATATGGATATAAATATACAGTCTTATCAGCAAGATGGACAAAGGATTTTGCAAGCCATAAATCTTCTGCAGGCATCAGAGTCAGAAACAATTTTAGAGAGGGGTCTGAAGGAGCAATGCTAATGCAGCTGTCCAGATGTTTTTGAAGCATTGGTCACAACAGGGAAGAACAGAGCACTATGGAATAAAATTAAAGTTTGAAAAAACTGAAATAGTGATTGGCATTGTTGGCTGATCAAAAAACAGAGGTTGATCTTTCAATAGTAAATAAAAGATGATAGGTAGAGAGAGAAATGAGTAATCACAGTTTTACAGGTAAAGGCAAGTTTTATGTTCTCTACAGGATAGAAAAGAGCTTCGGAGAAAAAGAAAGAAGTGGCAGCTGATGAGCACTCTGGATGGTTATGAATGAGGCAGGTCTGCATTTCTTAAGGATATGAGATGATGAGAGTTTGATCTTTGTGAATACTCAGCAATCAAGTTGGTCTAGGATTGACAGCCACATGTATCAATGGAACCAGGATGTAACTCCCATCGAGAGTATCTTCACTGCTTGCCGTGCACATTGATCCCTCTTTAACCAAAGTCCAAATGGAAACAGTGACACACAAACAGCTCCGACTGTGTGCTGCACCAAAACCTCAGGTTTGTGTTGAGTTAGCGTTGCTCTATGCAAAAGCAGACAGATGTGTTGCTGGGGTGGTGTGGAGCTGCCTTTGCTATGGCCTTGAACTCAGCCCTCGAGAGTGTTCTTGTGCCATCAAGGACCTCAATACAACTAAACCTAGGTTGTAACACCTCTAGGTGGTGCATCTCTATAACCCTCCTTCCACCCCAATAATTCACATATTGAGTGAGAGGAAAAACAGGCCAACAAATCAATACAACTACACTTTTCTCTCCTGAGCAATGCACCTATGGAAGGAAAAGGCTTTGGCTGGGAATGAACAAGTATTAGACCTGCATCAAGCAGAGAAGATGTCGGGGCCATTATTTTGGCCCTCAGAGGGAAGCCACACAGTCCTTCCTCTTGCGCTAAGAAAAGAAAAAGGACAAAAGAGGAAAACATGCCTCTAAATTCCTTATGCTGGTGCTGATGTAAAAGCAGATCAGAGAAAAGGAATCAAGGAGATCGCCATCAAGAAACATGCCACTGAGCTTTACTTTCCCCCCACCATGAACAGACGCAGGGCTTGAACCAGGAGCACTCTCTCTTCTTCTGCAGTGTTGTTTTCTTCTTGAGAAACAATAACAGAAGGCTCAGTGCTGTCCCCTTAGCCACAGAGTAAGAGGACAATATATCCAGCATGAGTCCACCACTGGCACCTCTCCTACTTTGTCCCAAGGTTTCCAGAAAAATTCTGTTATGGAAAAATTCTATTATGGAAACCTCTCTCATGAAATTTCCTGTCAATTTTATTCAATTGTGTCTAAACAGATCAGAAGGCTTCAAAGTCAGATTTAGAGCAGGATACTCCCTCCAGCCTTACTTAAACCGAGGCTAATATTATTAACTTCATTTATGAAGTACCTAGTGCTGCTTTGTCATAACATTATAACTTAATAAAATAATTGGATAAATTGAGGGACAACCAGGAGGTAGAGGAGGTTGCTTGCACAAAACCCAGTGTTCCTCACCTCACCAATTTGATGTGATGGCTTAGAGCACAGTTCAATGACAGCCTCACATGGAGAGCATCTGTGGGTGATGGAGGCTGCCCTGGTCATGTTTTCCTGCAGGGAGTGTGAGATGCCACATGTTCTCCTGTCCCATCTTCCCACTTTCTGCCCTGTATCAGCATGGATGTTCACATGGTTATGCAGTAAATGGTGTGATGGAACAGATATGACTGCAAGGTGAAAGAGCAATGACAAATTAGTATCCTTCAAAAGGGTGAGTTCCCATCTCAGCATGCAGCCACATGTCTGGTAGTCCTGGAACAGGGAAGGCAGGAGGAAAGTGTTACCATAGATGGGGCAGAAGCAGGACAATCCCTTTGGCATCAGCCGTTGTTCTTGTCAGAATCACACCCGAAAATGGCACAGCAGAACAAAAAATAAACAATGGTTGATCTACTTTGAAAAGAAAGTAAGCAAAACAAGGAACTTGTGTTTATTTTCTTCTACAGGGTAGACTAAACACAAAGAAGTGAGTTTTAAAGAATCCTGTGTATTCTAGAGAAAATCTGGAAAAGATAGAGATCCCCAAATTAATTTTAACTATCCCTCTCTGTTTCTGATTTTTGTTTTTAATTTGCTTGTACTGATTCCTCCTCTAGTCTTTTGAACTTGGTTTTCTCAATGTTCAACTCCAACACCTAACTAAATGCTAGGGAATTGGACACTTAAGTCAGACATCTGGTTTGGCATAGCTAATGACATTTTTAGACTAAAAATCAACTTCACATGTTATTTTTTGTTGTCTGAAACATGCATTCAGCACACGCATGTACTCCAGGGTCTCTTTGTGCCTAGAATAAAGACAGTTTGACCATTCCAGAAGCTATCACAATAAATAGAGCTAAAACCAGTTCATAGCTTCATCCTTTCAGGAAGCTATTATTCTTGAAACTACTACTCTTTGAAAGCTTAAAGGATCAAACTTAACTCCATTTTGTGACTCTTCACCATGGCAGAATAATATTTATGTCACATGCTGTCTTCTGAAAACAGAGACCAGAGGGGGATATAACAGCCAACCCCTTGCAAGTCATTTACAGTGTCACTGATATCAACTACACATCCTGTCCCTCTGATGGAGGTCATCCCACCCACCACAGGCACAGCAAAGGGTAACGTGCACTTCCACCTCCTTCAGGTCCTTTTGCAGGCTGGGATTTTAAAACCGGACTCACTTTTCTTCGGCACTCCCAGCACCAGTGCCATGGCTGGCAGAAGAAAAGATTTTGCCCTCTGCTTGGAGCCTGTGGCCAACAACAAAAGTGCAGAGAAGACAACCAGTTTGGCAGAGGTATCTCCCAAAATCCTTACACCCTCCCTCTGTGCTGTATTGGGATTGAATATCTCCACTCTGGGAGTTTTATGGCACCAGGACAGCTCTCCAGGAAGGAACATAATTAAGATGTGCAACATACACTAACTAGGAAAAAAAAAGGAAGAATGCCTGTGTGAGAAGTAATGAAATTCTCTAGGATTTTATTTTTAATTAACTGCTAGAAAAATCATGTAACTGTTGACATACACCTTCTTAATATATATTCATGCATTAGCTCTAGGTAAGTGAGACTGAAAGCTACTTTCTTTTCAAAAGGAAAAAGATCCCAGGAATTCAGCACTGCTGAAGCAATCTTTAGAAGCTGTCAGAGGTGATCAATGGCTGGAAAAGACAAAAGCCCTGTTCTTGTGCCTCCTCTAGAGAGAGCCGATTACTGATGACGTGCTCTAGAGCCTCCCCAGGGCCCCAGGATGGCAGGTATGTTCAATGGGGAATGCTAATTTCTAGTCCCTGGAAACCTGTGCTGCTGCTGAAACGTTTCACTGCAATGGTTGTGTGTTATGAGGATGCTGAGCATCGCTGGGAAGTTCAAAACATTTGCTGTCAATTGCAGAGCTAAATGGTAGCCCTAAGTAATGTGCTAGCTATTTAGTTGGTCCTTCTGAATAGATACAAGGCCAAATGGAGTGATGCTTTGCCTGAGGTATGTTTCCACTTGAAACATTGCAAGGCTGCATGAACATCTACCTTTTTTGTGTGTAGAAGAGATATCCTTAACACCCGTGGCAGGCCTCAGCTATCCCAGGAGCAGAATAAGGAAGCAATAGATAGTGAAGGCTAAACCTATACCTCCCCAAGATCTGCTGTCCATGTGTCTCAGCGCTGTCAAAAGCTTATTCATTCAGGGCACCTTGTTGCTTCTGAAAGGCACAGAGGTTTAAAGATTCCCTAGTAAAAGCAGAACAAACAGTGATAGGTATATGACAGACAGGTACTTTTGGAAATTGATAATTATTGCTTATAGGAGCAAGGAACTGACTTCAATGTAAATACTCTTTGCTGGCAAAATGGCAGGTGTTACGAGCAACGAGCACTGGGGGCTCACCCTTTGACAACATGCAGAGCACAGACTCACAGCCTGAGCAACCACAGAAGAAGAGGAGCAGTTCCCCCTCCCTCTGGAGGGGCAGCCCTGCCTTCCCCTCCTAACTGATGGAGAGAAACAAGCTCTTCTATAAGGAGGCTCATCTGAGATGTCTCCATTAAGCAGCAATGCCTATTTCTCTCCCTGTGAACACCTGTTTTTCTCTGTCAATTGTAAAGGGGAATCCAGACAATTAGCTCAGATGTAGAGATCTATCTGCTGTTGGTCAGATGAACTGTACCCAGAGACCCATAAGGTCTCACAAAAGATTTATAAGAGTATTTCCCAGTTTAAAAATGCTACTGGAGGCAGAAGTGTTGTTCTGTTGCTGGTCCTGCTTCTTGGTGTGACTCGCCAATATGACTGCACTTCAGCAGATGTCTCACCATCCAACATAAAATTTAGAAGTGTAAAAGAGGGAGTGGAAAAATGGATGAAAGGACAGTAAAGAGAAAGAAAACACTAAAATGAAGGAAAACGTCAAGTAGGACACAACATTTTGTCAAGAAGTTTTGTTCTCTCTGTCCAGCGAAGTTGGGAGTCATCCCTAGTACTTGTTTTATAACAAAAAACAACACTAGAGCCATAACAGAAGAGTATCAAATTTGAGGCAGAAATGAAAACAGCGCAGAAATAACAGGAAAGAGACAGAATTCTACCCAGGACCACAAAACACGTACTCAAGCACAAGCATAGCTCAGGAGAGCTGGAGGCAAAGGGAAGGGCTGGTGGCAGCGCTGGGTGCCAATAGCACAGGGCAGAGCAGCACACACAAAACGCAGCAGGCGAGACCCCGGACAGTTTGCACTGGGAAGGATGACAAGTGGGATTTTGCAGGGGAAGTGCTGGAAGTCCTTGAGTGAACTGTGGCTAGAGATCAAAGCCTTCTTAACAGGCCAAGAGCAAAAGTCAGTCCGTCTTACCTAGGTACCTAATTTGTACTTCAATTTTTTGGCACCTAGGAGGCAGTGCTTCGAAAATGTCCCATGCATATATGAAAATAATAAATATGTTTTTGAAAGACTCATGAAATGGCCTCATTTGCCAAGGTTGTGTGCTTAAGTTGGCTGAGCTGGAAACCTTCTATAAATAACCTCAGAGAGTTATTTTTACAAAATAGAATCTAGGAAATTCAGATGTTACTCATCATGGGGGTGGGTGGAGAAAGTATTCCTGAATGTGACAGCTGGCCAATTTCTCATTTAACAGTCCCTGAAAGAGTAAGAGGTGATAACAATTTGAATGTGGTTTTGATTAATAGAAAGATCGGTCATAACACATAAACCCAAATAACTTAATTATGAGTTCATTCCCGTTAAAGCAGGCAGGAGGGCAAGCAAGAGAAGACCTGTAACTAAAACTGCCAGTTCCCAAAAGGCAAATTTTCACAACTTACAGTTATGTCTAAATTTATGTGCTGGGTCTCAGTGCGGCTCACCACAGGTCTCATGACTGTCTGGGCTGGAGGATGACTCAAATGTGACAGCACTCCCACCTATCTCTCTGTGTAGGCTTCCCCTCTGTGGCACCCACCTGAGATGAACTTTGGAGGAACGTGTTTTCCGATGCAGAAACCAGAAAGCAATCCTGCAATGACTTGTCCAGACATAGCCCGAGGGGCGCGAGTGGTTAAAAAAGGTCTACCGAGTTGAGGAGCTCTGCTAATCTAATGTGGGGGGAAATCTGGCATCAAAGTCAAAAGGTGACAATGCAGCTCAATTTCGTATCTTGAAGATGGAGGAAAGTCTTATTGACTCTGCATGAGTGATTGCCTCATGAAGGATGCTAGAAATTAACAGAAAACTTAAAAGAAATTACTCAAAGTTTTTTAAAAGAAGATTTTTACCTGAAGTCATGCTAATTTGCATTTTACATAGGAAACTGAATCAGAGCAAAAGGTTCTTTATATAAGCAAAAGGGAAAACAAGAAATTGAACTGTTATTCAGAAAAGATGGGTCTCAGTTGAAAAATAATGTGTATATATATAATTTACACATATAATTCTATATTATATTATTCTATATTATTCTACATTGTATATTCAATCTTCTTTTCCTTTCTGATTGCTAATACTCTTAGTTTTTCTGACTCACGTCACAGTTATTTGAAGTCCTTTAAATTATTTTACTTTGTATGTGTGTAACAGCACTTTAAATCAATAAGTTTTACTCATGGATTGATGTGAAAGTAGAAGTAGGTGTTCTTACTGAGGTCCCTCTTGCAGCCTACAACGCTAATTCTGCATATTTTAGTTTGAATGTGAAACATGGGAACTGCATTTTGTACTCCATTCACGTAGAAATCTGATACCAAAAAGTATCTTGGAATGTTCTGCCATATTCTATGCAAGAGAAAAATGAGTAGGATCAACTTTTTAGAAACTATGAAGGTGCAGGAATGAAAGTCTTAAAACAATGTAATTACAAAGTTGGAAAATGCATATCAATAAAGCTTTTCAACAGAAATTAGCTAAGCACCTCGTAGAACTTAGATTATTGTCAGCTTTACAAGGTTCTTATTCCATTTTTATCTGACACACAAAAGGAGAGAGAACAGAAAAAAATCAATTCTGATGTTAATGGGTATAATTCTTAACTCATTAGTGTTACACCTACTTACTACTGGGATGAATTTGCTCCTCTGAGATTTAGTAAGTCAGCTTTTCTAAAATCATCTGCATTCATTTCCTTCTACCCACCTTTCAAAAGCCTCCTTTTTGATTAGCATTAAATGATTCTGGCACAGCTAAAACGAACCATTTTGACAGTCCGTAAAAACAGAGATCGTATGTGCTTTTTGGAAAGGGCACCAAACAAACGTTACTATCTTATTATTGTCTAACGCTCCTTTTGTTTTTTTGGAAGGATTTCAAAAAGGCTACTCTGAAAGGTGCAGAGTGTGCTGCTGCAAAGACCACACATATATAAATGATGGGTCAGATATTAAGGTTGAACTATGAGAGTCCCATAGAAGTCCATCTGTCCTGCAGCTCAAGGGAGGTACCAAACAGATTGAGAAGTGAGAAAACACAGCTAAGAAGTGGATAGGGCAACAATTATTTGTTGATGTTATTGAAAATGGTCAAAATGTCTATTAGAGCTATGAATGCACAGATGCACACATCTGAGTTTTCAAGAATATATCTGTGATGGCTGCCTCTGGGGACACCAGGATATTCAGAAACAGCTAAGCTGGTAGTCTGTAGATAGAGAAAAAAACAAAACCAAAACACCAACCCAACACAAAAACAATAAAACCAAGCCAACCAAACAAAAACCCACAGTAAATGAAAGCAAGAAAGCAAGCAAGCAAGTAAGAAAGAAAGGAAGAGGAAGAAAGAAAATAAGATATCCCCCCCAAAACCAACCAACCAACCAAACCCTAAACAAAAGAAAACCAAACCAAACCAACCAAAAAATCACAAACAACCAATCGAAAAAAACCAACCCAACCCAACCCAACCCAAATCTGCTATCCAGACTGAATACCAGACTGATGGCCACACTGCCAGGAAAACATTCAAGAATCCCAAAGCCAAGCAGGTCTATAGGCTGGGCTATGGGAAAGACTGCTCTCTTCACAGCAGTTCCCTGCATCCCCTATTGGAAACCTCCAAGTCTTCAGATTAACTGAACACACAGACACACACATACACCAAACTCTCAGCCATTTTCATGCCTCTGCAGGCTAACTGAAGGTTACACTCAGTAAAATACACGGTTGCACAGTTAAGGGCAAATTCTGCTGGGAAGATGGGTCTCTGACACACCATTCAACGACCACAGCTGGGATCCTGGCAAATGTGCTCAGATTGCTCTGTATGGGTTAAGCTGTTTTAGGATGACTGGTGGGTAGATCCAGTGGTGCAGCACAAAATCATTAAATGTGGTGTTTTGCTCTGCAAAGCTAATTCTGGAATGAAAAATCATGGTTTTCTTTAATAAGTGCACTTGGCTTTGGAATTTTGCTTTGTTTTGGATGAAATCCTTTCAAACACTGAGTTGCAAGAATTCTTTTTTTTTCCCTGGCGTCTCCAGGGAGTCTTGTGGTTCTATGCTGCGGAGCACTGAAACCATCAGCTCTGCCCATTCTCCTCCCTTTTTCTGCTAGATCTTCTTTCCATCTTTTTCTTTTTTTCCTTTTATTTTTTGACTGTGAAGAACAGGAGAAGATCCCCATTACCTTGCTTCACTGTTCTGTAGAAAGAATTTTAGAAGTCCTAATATCACTTAATCACAGCTTTCAGTGCCCCTGCTGCCATAAAACATTATAACAATGGGTTGGCACTTCACCAATTGTAATTTGCTGATATTACAGTCACAGTAGTGCTCAACATAATTGTCTTGCTCTACCACTGAGTTGTAAGGCTTCTTGATCTCAGTCAATACTTCTTTGGACTGGGGTCTGTTGTCAGAAATTTTGGTCTAACAGCAACCTTCCAAATACTTGGCACACCATTGCCCCCAAATTCATTCCCAGATGCTTAAATCTATTACGACACACTTTATTCTTCATTCTTCTCTATTTTATAGATAACAGCACACTTACAACTCCCAAACAGAGATAATAACAGCAGTTATTAAGAATGAAGGAGCAAGCTTGAAGACAGTAAAATAAATTTAGTTAGGACTTTGAATTCCTTGTAGGTCCAAAACTCCTCCCAGCAAGAATACAACTTCAAACCATACGGATTATTAACAAGATGTTTATTTCAGGAGAGAAGGCACCTTGAGAATCAATTTGATTATGTTGTGTTTTTCTGTAGACAAATTAAAACATAAATTATCAGCCGAAATGACTTCTACTGGAGACGAAGGGCAGCAACAAAATAAGAAAAAAACAAACAAACAAAAAGTGCGACCGCTCCCTGACAGAACATATTGTGTGTGACTCATTGTGTAAAAGTCACCATTGTGAGCTGCAAATATTTATTCCTTATATGATTGTTGCTTCTCTGAGGTTGGGAGAGAGACGACACTACAGAGGCAGCAAAAAGCCTCTCTGCAGAGAGCTGTCAGACACAGCAGGCATACAAGCATCCTCACTGGACACTTGTAGGGAATAAAGCATAAAATCCAGGCCACGTCACACTTATATGGCTCTACAGACAACCACACATAATGCTGAGATACAGACATTCTAGAACACTGCAGGGAGCAGATATATTTTGATGTCTTCGGAGAGCTTTTTGTGCTACTGCCACTAAACCATGTCTAAAAACCCTGTCTAAATGCCTTTTAAACACCTCCAGGGATGGTGACTCCAATGCCTGACAACCCTTTCTGGGAAAGAATTTTTCCTAATATCCAATCTAAACCTTCCCTAGCACAACTTGAGGCCATTTCCTCTCATCCTGTCACCTGTTACTTGAGAGAAGAGAACAACCCCCTCCATGCTACAACCTCCTTTCAGGTGGTTGCAGAGAGTGATAAGGTCTCCCCTCAGCCTCCTTTTCTCCAGACTAAACAGCCCCAGTTCCCTCAGCTGCTCCTCATCAGACTTGTGCTCCAGACCCTCACCAGCTTCGTTGCCCTTCTCTGAACTCGCTCCAGCACCTCAGTGTCTTTCTTATGATGAGGAGCCCAAAACTGAACATAGGATTCGAGGTGTAGCCTCACCAGTGCTGAATACAGTGGCACAATCACTTATTTAGTCCTGCTTGCCACACTATTCCTGATACAAGCCAGGATGCTGTTGGTCTTTTCTGGCCACTGGGGCACACTGCTGGCTCATGTTCAACTGGCTGTCAATCAACACCCCCAGATCCCTCTTTGACAGGCAGCTTTCCAGACGCTCTTCCCCAAGCCTGTAGCACTGCCTGGGGAGCCCAGGAAGATGCCTCAGGCTTTTACATGGGCCAGATGAGCCCAAGTGCTGGGAGGACAGTGGAGTTCCTGATGGGGAATTCACTGGTGGCCTCAGCAGAGTTGTGGTACACCCCTCTTTCCCACCCTCCAGTGGAATATATGTGAAAACGCTTTGTAACAGAGCACTTACGAAAGCCTTTTTACAAACATCTGTGGGAGAGGTGTGGTAGTATATTGCCAGGATGAAGTCTCACAAAAGTGGGGCCACAACAAGGATTATATCCCCTGCTGTAGCTCTGGCATGCTCAGCTCTAAGATCCTTGAGGTGACCAGCTTGTTTTCTAATCTCTGGCTGCTGTTAGTGAGGGTAAGAGCTCTTGTCTGGGCTGTGGAAGCAGCTAAGGACATTAGAATCTGCCATTAGAGAGGGGTTCTGGGCTGGAATTTGCTCTATCCGGAGTGCAGGCCTTTGGATGCCATGCAAAATCCCACACACTTCAATTGATCAGCTCACACAAGTGCAAGGCTACTTTGAGAGTTAAGCTTTGCTTATTCTGCACATTTTGCCAAGATTCTGAAAACCACTTAATGGACTTGGACACACTGAAGGAGAGTTTTTAGATTCAAGTGCTACTTGTTTAATGGATTTATTTTATAAACATTGGCATTTAGATTTTCCAAACTTCTTTGGGATTTGGCCTGGTGATTCCTTTTAATTTTTAATATAAAGTAACATCTGAAGCTGACAACAGCAGTATGATTGTATAACTCCAATAGTTGCATAAGCTCATCTCATATTCAGAACAAGGCCTCCATCCACTAGGACGTGGATAAAATAGATGGCTGATGTTTCTGTCTGGAGGATCATTTCCCTTTGGCTTTACAAACCGTGGCACAAATATGATGCCTGTGCCACCCAAGTATCTCATTTGAAAAGGCCTTTCAAGCCTCTAGATTTCAAATTTAGACAGATAAAAGATATGCATGTGTGTATATATGCAAATATATGCATAAGTGTATATAGTTGTATTTATTTTATATATGCATGTGTCTATGTATGTGCACATACACATTTCTCCATATGTTCTTCTCCCCTGGTGCTGGCTACCTGGCTGTTTGCATCTCTTTAGAAACTTCCAGTATTGCTGTTCTGACTCTGCACAGTGCTATCTCCTGCTCCTCTATGGCCACCCTGGATGTGCTAGTGCCTGGAGAACTTCAGTGAGACATCATTGCACATGTTCCCAACGGAATGTTCCCCTGAGGCTTCGAGCCCCTCACCCTGTGAGAGCAGTAATTAAGGAGAACACATACCTAGGGGCTGGAGAGGGATGAGGGTGCTGTATAATGTGCAGGCAGTGCAAGCACTTACAGCATGCAGGTGAAACTAGAGCTGGGGAAAGGTGGTGGGTTGCAACATTGGCTGGCTGCGCAGAGTTCCCCAGTTCACTCTTTCTGCAGCAAAGTTCAGGACAGTAACACCTCACTCCCCCACAACAAGAAAGAGAAAGGACAAAGGATGACATCTGGAAGAAACCCAGCTTTCTTATTTAAGCACAACAAACTGAAAATGTCTTACGTGTTCAGAATAGAAGAAAACTAGTCATTAACTTATTTGAGGCAGCTGGTTTCCCAATAATGGCTCCTACACATTCTGGTTTTAATATTATTGTTCTTGTCAACTGCGGGAACGCAATATATATTAATGATGGTTTATTCCAAATTGGTCATTGTCGGAGTTAATAATTAGGTAGTCAGGCACTAATTAGCTCTGTTTTGTCTCAAATCATTAACTAAGAAATCTGGAGAAGTAATTTGGGAGGCAGGCATCAGAGCCACACACAATAGGGTGGGCTACACCGTGGGCACAAGAGACGCTTCACTCCAGAGAGTGGCACCAGTCTATGCCTGGGAGCACAGTCACAGTATCACAGTATCACAGTATCACAGTATCACAGTATCACAGTATCACAGTATCACAATATCACAGTATGTTTGGGATTGGAAGGGACCTCAAAAGATCATCTAGTCCAATCCCCCTGCTGGAGCAGGAACGCCTAGGTGAGGTCGCACAGGAACATGTCCAGGCGGGTTTTGAATGCCTCCAGAGAAGGAGATTCCACAATCCCTCTGGGCAGCCTGTTCCAGTGCTCTGGCACCCTCACTGAGAGGAAGTTTTTTCTCAAATTTAAGTGGAACCTCTTGTGTTCCAGTTTGAACACATTACCCCTTGTCCTATCATTGTTTGCCACCGAGAAGAGCCTGGCTCCATCCTCATGGCACTCACCCTTTATATATTTATAAACATTAATGAGGTCACCCCTCAGTCTCCTCTTCTCCAAACTAAAGAGACCCAGCTCCCTCAGCCTTTCCTCATAAGGGAGGTGCTCCACTCCCTTAATCATCTTTGTTGCCCTGCGCTGGACTCTCTCCAGCAGTTCCCTGTCCTTCTTGAACTGAG
Source organism: Nesoenas mayeri (assembly GCF_963082525.1). Taxonomy (NCBI): domain Eukaryota; kingdom Metazoa; phylum Chordata; class Aves; order Columbiformes; family Columbidae; genus Nesoenas; species Nesoenas mayeri. The sequence goes on along the minus strand of NC_137541.1, from coordinate 150,044,907 downwards.
GGGCCCAGAACTGGACACAATATTCCAGATGTGGTCTCACCAGGGCAGAGTAGAGGGGAAGGAGGACCTCTCTCGATCTACTAACCACCCCCCTTGTAATACACCCCAGGATGCCATTGGCCTTCCTGGCCACAAGGGCACAGTGCTGGCTCATGGTCATCCTGTTGTCCACCAGGACCCCCAGGTCCCTTTCCCCTACACTGCTCTCTAATATGTAATTTCCCAACCTGTACTGGAACCTGGGGTTGTTCCTGCCCAGATGCAGGACTCTACACTTTTCCTTGTTAAATTTCATTAGGTTATTCCTCGTCCAACTCTCCCATTTGTCCAGGTCCCGCTGGATGGCAGTACAGCCTTCTGGCGTGTCAGCCACTCCTCCCAGCTTGGTGTCATCAGCAAACTTGCTGATAGTACACTCTATTCCCTCGTCTAAATCGTTAATGAATATATTGAATAATACTGGCCCCAGTACAGACCCCTGAGGCACTCCACTAGATACTGGCCTCCAACTAGACTCCGTACCATTGACTACCACTCTCTGGCTTCTCTCCTTAAGCCAGTTTGTAACCCACCTCACTACTCTATTGTCTAGACCACACCTCCTCAACTTAGCTGTGAGGATGCTGTGGGAGACTATGTCAAAGGCTTTACTGAAGTCAAGATAGACCACATCCACTGCTCTGCCATCATCCATCCACCTTGTTACATTCTCATAAAAGGCTATGAGGTTGGTCACACATGACCTACCCTTGGTAAAGCCATTCTGACTGCCCCTAATAACCCTCTTATCCTTGATGTGCCTTGAGATGGCACCAAGGATAAGCTGTTCCATTACTTTCCCAGGGACAGAGGTGAGGCTGACCGGTCTATTATTACCCAGGTCCTCCTTCTTGCCCTTTTTGAAGATTGGAGTGACATTTGCTTTCCTCCAATCCTCGGGCACCTCTCCCATTTCCTAAGACTTGGCAAAGATGATGGAGAGCGGTCCAGCAATGACTTCAGCCAGCTCCCTCAGCACCCGCAGATGCATCCCATCTGGACCCATGGATTGATGGATGTCCAGACTATTTAATTGCTCCTTAACCCAGTCCTCATCGACTAAAGCAAACTCCTCCATTGACCTGGCTTCATCCGGGGTCTCAGGGATACAGGGCTCAGCCTTCACTTTGAGTACCAGATGCAGAAAGGCAGCACCTTGAAAAAATACATATGCATATGGTGCCTGTCTGTTCTTTGCACCTCTAGTTCACCCACGAAGGAGAAAAGCTCCTTGAAGGCACCACCTGGCATCTGGACAACAGAGTTTCTCCAATGGGGCCACCATGGGCCACCACTGCTGGCTGCTGCTCTTCTCCTGAGTGGCATCCAGCTGGACTGACACCAGCAAGAAGGCAGGCAGCAGTGGGAAGAGGTGGCACAACTGGTCTGCTTGGAGGATGTGGAGACTCTGCATTCACTCTGAAATAAACCTTCCATGGAACTGACTGCATGGAAGTCCTCAGGGCAAGGGTGGGTGCAGTGCACAGTGGATGACGGACCTTGGGCACATGGGTGGAACTGCCCAAGCTCCTGCTGGGACAGCAGCCCCCCTCTGAAGGTCTGTGCTTTCAGGGCATGGCTGAGCCTGCACCGCTGCTCCCCACCTGAGAGCAGCACCCACCTCTCCTCAGGTGCGTGCAAGATGCCCCACCTGAAATCATCCTCCCCTATTTTCCCTACATATTGTGGAGATTACACCAGAAATGCTACATGGAAAGCCTTCAACTGTACTTCAGGGCATATATTTTGCTGGCCACTTTAAACTGAATTGAATGTATCCTCACAGTGCCTTAGGGGTCTGCAACCAAAAAAAAACCCCATTTTCAGTTATTCTGGTACTATTTGTTCTCACTTAATAATTTTAAAGGCTATCCTGCCTTTGTGGGCACAAAAAAACCACCGCAAGATGTCAAGAACAACAACCGCCACCACCTGTTATGAACTTACCTCAACATAGAGGATAGGAAAAATGCCAATCTTGTCACCCAGCATTCCTTCTGCCCAGTTATCATCTACCCTCCTGATGACCGTCAAAATTTCATCCTAAAATCAGAGATACATAAAATGCAAAATCAGATTTTTGTCAGTAGAACAATGACAGTTTTTCGTTATCCACATGACAGCTCAGGGAGAGTACACAGAGGAGCCCATAAGCCAGGTAAAAACGTTCCCTGAGTCCTGGTGCAGCAGCATCCTTGGCCCAGCAGCCCATCCCAGGCATCCCATCCAGAGTGCACTGAAGAACTTTGCAGACCTATGCAGCTGATGCTGGCTGCCAGCAGCTCCAAGGGTCTGGTCACAGCAGGTGAGAATAAGTAACTCCTGGCTTCATTGCAGGGAGAGGGGGAATGTTTGACTCAGGAGGCCACCTCTAACCCAAAGGTGAAAACCTTCTAGCACAGAGCTGCCCCTGTCCATCTGAGAGGCCATTATGGTGTTTGGCTGCTCCAGAAGACAATTCAAAGGGACGCACCAGTAGAGCACAGGTAGTTCTCAAAACACTTCCAACAAGAAGCATAAGGTATAGCAGGAGGTGCTCAGCAACTATCCTGCACTGCTGATGCACTGAATGTCAGTTTTCCTTTTTTAAAAAAAAATTTAGGAGGGAAAAGTGCAAAGCAGGTAAAAATACAATGATAACATAATAAAAAAGTTGCACCCAATTGCTGGATCAGCTTCAGTATAGATACAAGTTTGTGTTCTAAAACCAATGGCATTTTAATATTATATTTAATCTAAGGGATCTTAGATTTCAGCTGATGATGAACTTTTTCGTGATTTTAAACCAGGAGATTAAGAAAAGTGCAGCTAATATCCATATTGCTCAAAGTTGCTCTTGGTAAAACCTAGAACATAACAGTCACCACAAAAGCTCAAGTGAGTAGAACCAAGCCCTGAGTTTTCCCAGTATGAGATGCTCAACTTGCCATTGCATTTCTGCCACCACTTCCATCTGCTGGGGCTGTCACACCAAACCCAGCCTTGAGCTAGCAGGGCTACAAAGGCTGCAGAAGGCACCTCTCTCTGCGGGGCACCGCCTGGATGCCCAGATCTCCTATGGCCTAAGGAAAGGAATGGGCTGAGAGAAGCTGTGAAGAGAAGTTTGCTGACAACATTCATTCCCTCATGGTGCCCAGTCTTCGTCCGTTCCACTGCACAGATGTATAACAAAGAAGAAAACATCTTCCTCCAGAAAACTGAGACTGGAGGCATTCAAGACCTGCCTGGGCGCCTTCCTGTATAACCTCATCTAGGTGTTCCTTTCAAGGTCCCTTCCAATCCCTAACTTTCTGTGATTCTGTGTGATTCAGTGAGTTTCCTGCCATTCTCACTTTATTTCCACCACTCACTCTAGGAAAATAAGACCTACATATGGTCTATCACCCTCCAAGTAACAAGCTATCCACGTTAACTGGTCACGCAAGGGAAGATTTTTTTTTGCAGATACTTCTCATATAGAAAAAACCCCACAAATTCCTGACCTAGGATGTTCTGACTATGGATTTACGTTGATAGAAAATGACCAGAACAGGGATGTGATATGATGTACTTTGCAGTTTTTGAACATGTGCATTTTGAACATGTGCTCTTGGAAATAGTTTAAATGTTTCATTTGAATTATTCATCTGAATGATCCATTAGGGGAAAGCTCAGAGAAACAGCCACAGACTGAGACCTTCAGCTATTTATTACAGCTGGAAGGATGCAAAAAGAATTTGTGCATTTAATTTCCTGAAGAAACAGATAGCGTTCCCTTCCAAAGCCCTGTCTGCACAGACCATTTTTGATCTGTGTAAAGAACTGACAGCAATACAACTCTGCAAAGTTTCCATATGCTCTTACAAAAGACTGATTATCATAAATTTAGAATCTAGGTAAAGGGGGTAAGTGAGGAAAATAAAAGATTGCGTTGCTTCAAGAACCTGCTACGAGTGTTCCTATTTTCTATATTTGTTCAGCTATTTTCTTAAAAGATTTCTTAAAAACCTGGAGTGGGATGGGTCTACACTTTCACCATATTTTTATGTATGCATGTATGTGCATACATGTGTGTATGCATGTATAAGTGTAGGTGTGTATATATAAGTGTATGTGTGTATATATACATATATTTGCATATATATGCACATGAACAATAAGAAATGAAGAGAAATTTTTAAGCTGTAAAACCCCAGAAGCACTTGCAAAGATTTTCTTAGAGGCACCCTGCAATCTCCAACTGCAGAGCAGGCTGGACAGGCACCTGGCAAGAAAGGTTTATCCTTACTCGATCCTGCCCAAGGATGGGGCAGGGAACAAGTGACATTTGAAGATTCATTCTAACTTAACTTTCTACAGACCTACGGAATCTGGAAGCACTTCCATAGACTGACCTCAGTTTGGGTCTGCCAAGTCTGGCTGCTGAATGTGGTCATATATGAGAAAATCAGACAGCTGCACAGTCTGAGATATGCTGACATTAAAAATGTGTATCTTTCTGGGAGAGCAAAGTGCAAATCCTTGAGAATGCTTTCCATTACAGAATTAGTTTTCAGAAGCGTGTTGAAAATCTCCAGGAATTAAAGCAAATCCTGAAACATCTCTTGAAATTCTTTATTAATAGAAAGTTTCTTTGAATTTGCAGCCCACAACATCATTCTATGCACTGGACTGGTGAAAGCTTCAGCATGAACTATTTTAGTACCTTAAATTAGTTGGATAGCTGTGCTACTTATAAATTCCTAGAAAGGTTCCCAAAAGGATCATGAATAGTAAAGAGCCACAGATCTCTTGGCATACCACTTCAACTTTCTGAACTTCACTGTTTCACATGTACTAAATTGATTTTCAGGCAGCATAAAGGAATCCAAGCCTCAAATCTCATTTCAAAAGCCAATGGTATCCACTGTAGTTCAACAAAGATACCTTGTGCTCTTTGTGTGTCTATTGCTAAAGTCACTAATTATTTGCTCTTTCCTACTTGCAAAAGTCTCTCTTTGTTCTTCAGAATCGGGCAGCCTTGCAACAGGCACGTGGGAGATGCAGTTCCAGTTTATAACCATTATCAGAAAGAAAGTCAAAGATAAATCACTTACAAAGCAATCTGATTGACGGAGAAATGAACCCTTTTGCTGAGAAAACAGCACAAAATTGTGTCCAATAACAGTCATGATTTACAGCCTGATTTTTACTGTTGTTATTAATGGCCATTAACGCAGCAATACAAAGCAGATGCATCTGCAATTCTGCTGAGATAACAACCCCATCTAGAGCACTGGGGAGATCTCTGCCATGGCAGGATGGCATTGTGCAGTGCTTGGTGCACCCACCGATGACACTTGCCAGCTGCTGTGAGCATCCCAACCTCCGGCTGCCACCAAGATGGTCCCTCTGTGCACAGAAACTGCTGCTGGAACGGAGTGCTAAGAGGCTGGAATGTTGCGCTGCAGCCAGGAACCAGTACTGGATGTGGTGTCTCCAAGACTGGCACAACACTTGTTAAAGACTGCTGCGGGCTGGGAATGAAAGTGTTGGAAAATGAAGGAAATAGCTGATGCTATTAAAAACGTGATGAGTAATAAAGCATGGAGAACAGTTGATGCTACCTTGGCAGGTTTGAGACTCAGCCTTCAAAGTGCCACATGAACTCAGACATGCAAAGGGTGGTCCAACACCAAAAAACAAAATTGTGGGTCAAATTTGGACTCAGTCTAGGGCTGGAGAAACTACACAAACAGCTAATAATGCAATTACTCCAGATTTGCACTGCTATATCTAAAAGCAGAGCCCTCTTGTGCATGGCTTATACTGGAGAGCATGTAGCCCAAGGGAGGATGGGTTATTTTTTAAAACAGAGACAGCACCAGCCCAGGCTCATACTGGGATATCACATAAGGAGACACTAGAACACCAAGTTAAATGAGTATATCCTGAGGGCACACAATGAAACTCTGTAGGCCACATACTGATTGCAGCCACACTAGTGGACATCAGGAGTAGCACTTCTGAAGCTCCTGAAGTTACACTGCTGCAGTGCTGATTCAAGGCTGGAAACCATTGTTATAGAGAGCAAAACAACGGCTAACTGGCTGATTTGGCTGATCACTGCCAAACACTGAGGAAAAATATGTCAAGTTAATGTTTCATCTTGCAGTCACTGCAGAGGAGGGAACAGTGGTGGGACCCTGTGCCTCCCCATAGGGCTGCTTTGGGAGGAGGAGTTAGAGGGAGCAGTCCACATGGCGTAACAGAATGACAGGTTGGAGCTCACTTTGTTGCACTGGATACTCAAGACAGAAGTTTCTCTGTCCCTTCTAGTTTTATAATACACATACAAAATTATTATATTTGTTTTATCTTTGGCCTTTCATCTGCAGAGCATTGTTTGTACAGGAGGTGCAAATGGGTAAATGGAAGAAGCCCTGTGCAGCACCGCTCATTGATCTTCATTTCCTTGCAATCCACCTCTGGAATAAGGGGACATTTTAATTTTGAAAAAACCAAACCAAACCAAACCAAACCAAACCAAACCAACAAACAAAAACTAGTGAGAGGAAACCTCAAATAGCCTTCCTTTGTTTTCTTTTACTGCACTGGCAGATATTCTGACTGCATTGTAACAAAGGGGACGGGGAAAAACAAAGTCTAGTGAAAGAGCAACAAAATATCATGGTGCAGACAATCCCTATGTTTGAGTCCTCTTCTTGTAGTTTCTCTTCAGAAGAAAACTCTTCTTTATTATATAAGTACAGTCCAATTATGAGTGTCTGATAGCATTAAATGAGTTGCAGGACACAAATAGGCTATACCAATTTGTATAAACTGTATGCCAGTTCAACCCCTCTACCTCAGAAAGAATAAAGAGCATAAAAGAAATTGAGATCGGATCCAGCATCTTCAGATGCAAAGAGACATTCAAATGATGAATACTGCTCCGAGTGACAAATCACATCTACAGCAACACAGTGCTCATGACTCTGTTGCAGAGGAATTTACTGCATCAGCAGATGATCTAAAATCTGGGCTAAATAGGAACCTTCATCAGCACAGGTGACAGCTAAAATTAGTGCCGGGAAAACCGATGAAAACATGACAGTAAAGTCCCGAGATGAAAAATAGATTATTCACTGTCAGGGAGAACAATAGGCAAGACATAAAAACAGTTACAAGGTGACAGTGCACGTAGTGGAAGGAGCTTAAGAAGAAAATAGTGGTAGAAGAGAAACCAAACCCCCTTGAGGAAAACACAGTCATCAGGGATAAAAGAATGCAGACAGTAACACGAGGAGTGAAAAAAAGAGGAAAATTGAGGGATTGAGAGTAAAGCTGTACAGCAGAAAGAAATGCTCCATGTGAGAATGACATTGGACAGCCAAGAAAATGAGAATTATCAGTACACAAAGACAGTTGTTGTAAGGGAGGTATACTAATATATGGCAGCAAATATATCAGATACAAAAGTGCCTAGGAAAGGATGTGCTGTAACAAAAAAGACCACAACTGGCTGCCATACCTATTAAGTTTCTCAGATCAAGCAAGCAATGAATAAGCAGGCAAGGAAGCTTGCTTCTCAGAGAAGTCACCTTTGTAACTCTGGACAAGCAGCGAGGAAAACAATGCACCAGCAAAATATATATTTACTGATAGGATCTCAAAGGTAACTTCTGGCTAGCTTTCTGGCAGTGCATAGCTGCCGCTTCTCACTAAGCAGCCCACTTTCTCACAGAGATTCACAGCTCCAGGGAGGCTGGAGACTCGCAGGGTTTGCACTGTGTGCAAACACTTTGCTTGCTATGGAGCAAAAGCGCTTACAAATCTTTTGTTAAATAAATATGAGAAAGTATACATTCTAGGAAATTGCGTTCTGCTGAGAAACATTGTATGAGTGAAAAAGATGTCACATTCAGCAAGAAAATTATATGCTGCAAATAATTCATTCAGCTATAATAAGTAGCCTCAAAAGAGGAGGTCAGTAAAATCCTAGTGAAGGATATTTTTGTCATCTATTTCATATTCATTTCCAGCATAACTGTTATTACTTTATGTGATACTATAACAAACACAGACAGCTGAAATAAAACAGAAAATGACAATGAACAGGTTCTCCGTGGCATTCAGTGCCATAAATTAACATTAGGGGATATGCTTTATTTTACTGTGAGTTTCTTGATATCCGTGAAGCCCATCTAAGGTCAACATAAATTGCTAGGGCGGGGGAGACAGAAAGCAGGTGGGGAGGTGGGGGAGAAGAAGAAAACATGACATTTTAAATCCAAAGGAAATTACAATATCTCAGTTTTCTCTCATTCCAAATGGAATTTATGAAACATTTTGATTTTAAGAAAACAAAGATTTTTTTTTTTTTAAATGTCTGCTTTTTAATGTCTTTATGTTCTTAAAATAGGAAATACTGTGATATATAATGATAGTGTATTTCAACTGCTAATTGGTATATGGTATGTTGCAACATATATTTTGAAGCTGAATGGCATTTTAAAATGCTGGAACATCTGATTCAATGAGGAACGTTAAAAGACACATTTCCATTAGATTTTTTTCTGAAATTGAGTCGTCCTTGCAGAACATTTCAATGCTGATGAAATGTGTGCTTTTCAGACAGAAAAATTTTCTCAGAAAGTGCGTAGCCAGTTGTACTTGTTGAGTTTCACTGGCTTTACACCAACCTTGCTGTTCATGGCAGGACCTATCTCACTGGCTTCTCCTTTAGACAAAAGAGGAGCAATTTCCCAATGATGCTAACACAGGACTTGCCCCCAAGCCCACAGGACTTGCTTTATGTCCAGCGCATCCTGCAGCACGGCTGCTCCAGAGGACATCCCAGGGCCACCGAGAAGGCTCTGCCTCTGCAGGGAGGAGGATGTACAAGTTGGGAGAAGTCAATGTCCTTCAGCACGTTACGTGAGGGGACATCCCACTTAATAAAGGAAACTCAGCCCTGTCAGCCTGTCCCCACTAGGCTGCCTGAGCTCAAGTGCTTCAATTTGCTCACACAAGAAACCAGTTGAAAGAAATAAATGGAGTGCAGGGGGTTCCTGGGCAGAGCTGACTGGGGAGGCCAGGCAGATGTCCCACCAGTCCCAGCATCACTGTACTCCAGGCTCAGCTGCCAGCACCTCACACACCCCATCACTCCCTACAGGAACAGCTTTCCAAACTTTCAAAGAGAAAAACCTCTTCCCCTACCTTGGTGAAGGTCAGGCAGTCCTTGTCTTGATCCTTATCCTTTATTTCAAAGTCGTAAAGTGCTTTGCCCTGAGGTGGAGCTTGCGGGAGGGGCTTGATACACTGGATGTAGCTGGCGGGGAAGAAGCCGTGGTTCCCATTGAGCTCCCCGTGGTACCAGTTCTCATCCACCTTCCGCCGCAGTATGATGATGTCTCCCTTGTTAAACTTGAGGTCACCGGGCTCTTTTCCCTCATAGGTGTAGAGGGCTTTGCCATAAGGAAGCTGAGAAACACTCTGGGGAAACAAAATATGCAACACCTTTAAGTAAACTCCAGCCAGAACTAATTTCATTTTAAAAGCAGCTAGAAGCAAACGGGTCATCTATGACCAAATTACCCCAATGGCTGCAGTGGCTGCTATGTAATACCATACCCTGGATCTTAGTGGAAAATTAAGGTGCGTGTGATGGGAAGACGGAGAAGGTGTGCTATGTCAGAGGAAGCACTGCAGTTCTCTAGAAGCCCAGTTGAAACCCACAGAACCTCATACACTATGACGTAGTATCTGTTAATTTGCAAAATACCCTATGTAAGTAGCACTTTGTGTTTAAAAAGTAAAGCCTGACAAGTCTAAAGGTAAAAAATTAGACATTTTGACCTTCAGGGTTGCTTTGGTTTCTGACGCTCAGAAGATAAACAAAACAAAACAAGCTTGGTTGGCAAGTTGAAAATTTTTCATTGTGTTTGTTTGAGCAACTCCAAATATTTTTGAGTTTGGAACTTTTAGTTTAGCTTTTGATTTTGTAATCAAATACTCTCGCTTCTTTCAAAATCCCCAAGTCTCATGCTGCTCACTGAGGGCTACTGTAAACAGTTATAATATTCTTTGTTGCTTATGAATTAATGTCCCTGCGGAAAAGCAGAACAGGCAGAATGCCTCAAATCTTTATTTTAGAACTAAAAAAGAGATCTGAGGCTTTCACTCTCATTAAAAGAAAGAAACAAACTTTAGAAAAAAAATCACAGCACAAGAAAAAAAAAGGCCTAAAAAATTAATAGTTTGGTGTGATAGAAAAGAGAAACCTGTTTGATGGAAACTACCTGACTGTGAAGAATTCTTCCCAGAGTTTACTTTGGTCTGGTGCAAGATTATCTCACCGAGGCTGCAACTGCACAGGGTATTTTTTGGTGGAATCAATTTATACAGCCCTTGCCTTCCTTGGGTACTTGCTCCCCTTCTTGCTGAATCCCACAGAGCAGGGAGAAACTGTGTTGGACACAACTGTCTGCTGCCTTGGCCCCATAATAGCTCTTTAACCTATACTGGAGGAGAAACAGGGCATTGCTGTATTGTCGTATGCCAGTTTTAATTTTATTAAGCTTGAGCTATGAGTCAGCTTGCAAGCCTCAGCACAAATATGTAGTAGCACATACCACAGAGAATGTTAAAGGGGTCCTGTAAAGTCAGCCTTTCATAAGACTCTTTATTTCAGAGATGTATTTATAAAAATGACATGGTTTTCTGTTGCATATATATGTTTATGAGTAGTCTCTTCCCCACTCTGTACACTGACTGTCAATGGGGTGTCCTACAAGGATGATGAAAAAGTAAATGTTTAATAAAACACCCTGGTATTCTCCTGGGTGTTCCTTATGTCTGTACTTTAGGATGACATTCCTGTGCATATGAACAGCACTTGGATGCTTTCTGCAAGGAAAATGGTGGGGTGGCCCAGCAGAAACCCTCCATTTCCCTACCCCAGCCAGAAAAGGAGATGCTGGGATGACTTTTTATGGTATTTGTTAAAGCAACAAACAGAGGTATTTTTCCATCCTGATGGGTGCATTAAATGGACCTGCTCTGGTCTGGCATGTTTTATGCTCTTACACCTGCATCTTTCGGCAGGACAAGGAGAAGCACCAGCCCACTGTCTGTGCTGCCTCCATGGGCAGCCTCCCCTGCCTGCTCCTGAGCACCAGATGGTCACTGCAGCAGGCAAATACCTTGCTGTGCAAAACGTAAGTTTCTTGAGTGCACCTTCACACTCTAACTCATTTTGTTAGGAAAGGCTTTAGTAGCTGTGCAGGTCTTAGAAAGCCCGCGCAACAGATCTTCTTGCCTACAGCACATAAGGAAGGAGGCAGTCAGGCAGGCACAGCTCTACAGAGCACTGTCTGGGCTGTCTGGACAGGGATTTAATTTCATTCAGATGTGTCCCGAGCTCTCAGTTTTCTCACCAATTTACAGTTCCTCTCTTTTTTTCTCCGTATTCTTTGGATTTTGCTGCATCTGAACGAAGGTACCCAATTAAAGACTGGTATTTTGGAAGCACCTCCACATGTAACAAAAAAAAAAGCATGAAAACAGAAAAGCAACAGCCAGCTAACAAAGCATGCATCAGTCTCTGCCAAATCAGTGGCAGCACCCTACTGATCTTTTTCTCTCTGCCAGGATGATTATTTGCCTTGGAACCAAAGCTTTGCCCAACTCCCCATGATTTTAAAGATTCAGCATATGATGCTATCAAACTACTATTGCATTACGTATGTGAAACTAGAAAAAAAAAATATTAAGCTGAAAGACTTGTAAGCCTTGTAGTAATTTAGAAACAAAAGATTCATTACTTTAACTCATGCTGGGAGAAGACAATTTATCAAACACCGAGTAAGACTTCTGCCAGGTGTGCGCTGAACCACTGCTGATTCAGGCACACGCCTGGCAAGCACGCTCTGTATCGCTTGCCCTGGATGGGGCCTTACTATTCCCAAGATCTCTGTAGCAATTCAAGGTCAGATCACTTTCTTTACTTTTTAACCACTTTCTCTTCCCAAGCCTCATTCTACTGGGTAAAAAGTCGACAAACTCCAGAGCTACAGAAAAAGAAACTGGATTTTATTCAGTCTCACACATCATCAATAAAATTCTTATGCAACACATGCTGGGCTTTTATTGCTAATTAATTGAACTGGCTAGAAGATGATTCAGGTGCTTGTTTATATGTTCAGCAGATAAAAGTGCAGACTTCTAGGCAAAACAAACAAAGTGCAAGGCGAAAATTTTAACCTGAAATCTGGCACAGTTTTATTTGGAGACCCTGATGTGGCACCCCAGGGAATTTGCAGTTTGGGTGCGTGTATTCCTGTTCTCTTTCAAAGACTTTTAGTTATGGACCATGTTAACTGGGGACTGTCCTACACAGAGATCTGTGCATAAGGTATTTAAACTACAACTGCCAGTGGGAAGGTGCTTCCAAAATAAAATGTGTCAATTATCAGCTACAGCTTTTGTAATTCTGAGCAACAGCTTTTCAACTAAATAATATGTAGAGGCATTTTTAAAAACCGAACATGTTGTTTAGTGGAAAAGACACCCTGCTATTGAAAAATTGCTGCAATTGAGGCACGTCCCAGCCTTTCTGTAAGGCCAGAAGTACCCATTTTGATTTAAACATCCCAGCTAAAGCTTGCATTTACTTTGGCTCAAGCAGAGGTAAAGAAATGACAGGGTCCTCTAACTCTTTTCAAATAAATCTGCTTTTCCCGTTCTAAAGCTCTAAGTGTCTGCTCCAAACGACCAAAGAGAGAAATTCAATATTACAGTTACCTCAAAAAATCCAAAATAAACCCTTTAACTTTCTTTCTGATATCTTCTGACCAAAAAGTCCAGCTTTCAGTGGACTTTCAGTGGTCGGATTATATTAATAAATCCTGGTCCCTAAGAAGCATATTTTGGGAAGTTTCCCATTATTGATCCTACTTTTGCTTAATCCATAAGCAGGAAGCAAATCAGATTCAGAAAGCTCCTCTTATCTACACCTAAAAGGAGTGAGCATTAAACATATTTCAGAAATAAATAGAAGAAAAAATGATCACTTCTGCTCTTTACTAGCTGTAATGCCACTCCTCATCAACAGTTAGGTGATTCTTAGAAATCTTCTTGTGATCCTACGATTATCTCCTTCTTTGCCAAATCTTTATAGAGTGCAATTCTGGCCTAATCACCCTGCTTTTCTTCACTTGTCTCCCCCAATTCGAAGGGGAAGGTAGTGTCCAGGACTGACCTCAGGCTCAAGAGCAAACCCCCTGAGCCCTCCTGATTTTCTGTTTAAAATCTCTGCCCAATGCCCTGTGCTATTTCCCCTCAGCTTTTTCTTCCACACAACCGCATTTCAGTCAGACATCATAATCTTCAGTGTGCCCAGGTGGTTCTTCTTACAAAATCTTCTAACCTAAAACAGGCTGCAAAGTGTAATCTAAGGGATCAGACTAAAGAAAAGCAGAGGCAGGCTACAGTTTTGGTGGAGGGCAGTGATAAGCACATAGAAATATCCCTCCAGCAACTACAGGAGTGCTTACACCTCCCTCTTGGCCCCTGTTTTGGCTGAGTTATCCCCTCTTCACCCCTCTTCTGCTGCTCCTGCACCTGGGCAACAATGCAGCACCAGACAGTGGACACCACAGAGCCACGGTGCTCCCCTTCACCATCCTCTTCTTTCCCTGCTCTTTAGCCAAAGCACCTTCTCAGCTGTGTTCCCATCTTGGGGTCTTCTGTGACACCCCATCCCAGGAGGGAAGCTGTCCTTCCCAGCCTGGCGCCAGCAGTATCGTGCTTCTCCTCTCCCCACAGCACCTGGCTTTGCTGCGGCCTCCCCCATATTTGGGGATGGACATGGGAGCAGCCTGGATGCCCTGTGAGGAGCACAGCGGAGACCACCACCCCACTATCTCCCTCCAAGGCAGGTCTTGACCTGTGTTCCTGCTCTGAGGAACACCTGCCATCACCCCCCATTCTCATCTGTGATGAGATCCAGTCAGGCATAACACAGGCGGCTGCAAAATTAAATGGCTTCTGCATCTGACTGTATCAAGAAATTGATTTGCACTGTTGATTTATTGTTAGGTTAACTGGAATTCAGCTATGATGTGTATTACATTTCAGAACTCTGTGTGGGTGTGTATAGAAATAAAGAATGTAAGAAAGAAAGGAAGGAAGGAAGGAATGAAGTCACAGTCAATGGCAATGGCCAGTTTCTTTTTCCTGCCAGTAAATCCACGTTGGCACGATGCTGAATGCTGCCAAAGGTTTCTTTTCTATTTCAGCAATCAATACTGACGTAAAAGCCTGAAGCGTTAATATGCTGAAAACCCCCTTACAGAAGACTTAATGATATGTTGGCAACTCAATCATTCTGAATTTGTGTTTCAGCAATGTCAAATGGCAGCAGTTAAGCAGAAACCTGCTGGCAAATTGACAAACAGCAGCCATGAAGCAATTAAATGGAAACACTGGAGAATTTTTTGTTACGTATCCTGAAGAACAAAAGGAAGAGAAAAAAACCTGAACTTGCTTGTTTCCAATAAATTCTCCCAGTAGAAAGCTTTGTAGAATGTGAGTTGCACAGATAGAGTCGATCTTAAGTTTTCAAAAGTTGCAGAAAAGGGATAGCAATGCAAGCTCCAACATTGGTCAAAGCCCACCAGCTTCCATGTGTGATACTTGATGAAGAAGATCACTATTTAGAAAAAGGCCTGACTCTTGCCTGAAGTACAGTGTAGATGCCTACAAAACATCCTTTTCATACTTCACGCTATTTGGGAAGGGAAAAGAAATTCTTCCCTGTGAAATCAGTTTTTCTTGAGAAAGCAAACAGAGCCTGGATGTCTACAGTATATGCCTGTCTTCAGTCTCTGTATCTACGTACAACTAGGGAGGGTGTATACTGAAAACAGCATCGAAATCCCATATGTAAAATCATCAGAGAGGCTGGCCAGATTTGCTGGCTCAGAAACACACAGGAGGCAAGTCCAAGACCATTCCTTGATACTAGTACATTGCATTATATAAGAACTCAAAATAAACAGGGGCAAGGCCTCCAACTACTAAACCCAGACAGAAATACTATGACCCAACCCTTTGCCCAAATCAATTTTGTGTTCAGATTCCTGAAACACAAGAAACCTCTTGAGGCTCCAGCTACAGCTGCTCTCTACAACATCAGAGCAGAGTTCTGCTGTGTGAAAGCCGTGTTAATGCTGAAGAGGAACTTCCCTCAGCCAAACTCGCACCTTGTGCAGCTCAAGCTGTGCAAAGAAGGGAAAACCTCAGCCCCTTTGCTGCAAGGGCTTCCCCTGCATATGGGGATCTGCTGCGAGAGGCAGCTGTGACACTGCCCAGCCCATGGGGCAGCACCCTCACCTGATCTCTGTTTCTGGGGGACGTAGGAATGAAAGAATCAGGGAAATGCAAAAGGTGGAAGAGTGTTTAACTCCTCCTTCCTCCTGCTTCATGGATCTTGTTCCTAGCCATAGCTAGAGGTGAAGCAGGCCTGGATGAAGCCAAACAACTTCAGAACATGTTGCTGGAACAGCCTGATAAGAGCACTACTATGGACAGTCATTTTAGCAAAACACACTGGCATATTGCTTATTGCAGTTCTTCAAATTTCTCCAACGTCTCCATGTCCCACATTCTCCAAATACATATCTGAAAAGTCTCCAACTCCAAATGAATGAATACACATTTATCTCCTTCATGAAGTACCACCAAGTGTAAACATCCAAGGCAAATCGAAAGTTGATCAAGAAGAAAAGACACAGAAAGGAAAAAGTAATGAAAAGTACACACATCTCAGTGGTAAACTATAATTAAATACAAAACATTACTATAGAGCATAATTAATAATTAAAGCACACATTGTCAATTTTTTGCCTCATTACTTTAAAGCATCACACAAATCTCCCAGTCTGCGCAAGCAAAGATTCAATGGCAACGCATGGGACTGCATTTACGCCTTCCAACTCGTAGGAAGCTCGCCAGGAGCAGGCTGGGTGACACTTCAGCATATGGTTTCCTGCCATCTGTAACAGCTTTGCAGAAATCACAGCAGCTGTGATGGAGAGGACAGGGCTTGCACGATGGAGCATCCATCAGCAGGACTGCTGAGGAGTAGGTGGGGTGCTCCCCATTACTAGCATCCAGACCTTGGCATTTAAAGCATCCATTCAAATCAGCTGAGAGAGACTTAAATCGTGAGAGTGAAATGCCTGCTCAGATCCCCTTTGGGATGGAAAAATGGAAGGCAGTCTGGCATTCAGAGTAGCCAGCAGTAAGGACAACAAACAACTCGTTCACCGTGACAATGACAGAAACGTCTGCTGGGCTTGGTGAGGGTCACGGCTTGAAGGGCAACAGGAGCTGTGCACTGCCCCTTTGCTCCCCACCATCCAACCTGCCACAGTCACTCTTGGTTTAACATCTTGCAAGAGCAACAGATTTCACTTAAATCAATAGTGGTGCTTAAAACGTCCCTTCTTAGTCAGCCCGAGGAGGCAAGAGAAGAGCACTTGTACATACAATGAGCTGAAGAAGCAGGGAGCTTGGGCAGACTTTAACTGGTGCAGTTATAACAAATGTATACCACCATAAGATCGGTGACCTGCAGAGTTTTTAGAGGCTTCTATCCTCAAGAGAAACTTCAGGATGACAGATCATAAATCATCATTATATCTCACAGCAAAAACTCTTAAAAAGTGGTTTGTCTTTTGTGTAAGATGGTTTCTCTCACATACAGACATTCAGAAAAACTATTGCCCCCAGGTCACCTGGCTTGACAGATCGCGACTGTGACACTGCAGCATTTGCTTTCACAGAAAGCTAATAATAGGAAAATTAATCAAAGAGAATCTAATTTTGCACGAAGCAGCAAAGACAAAAACCAGCAATGTGCTATCAGTCATCTCTGTGTGAACCATCAGTAAGAGTCTGAAAATCACAGTTGCAGGTACAACCTTTTTTAAAAGCAACTTTGAGAACAAAAGTAGTTAAGCCGACAATAGAAACGGCACCATGAAGAATGAAAACTAAGTGCAACCATTTATATACCTTGCAAAGAGTCATGCTTCTTTATAGTGCCATATAAGCAGTAATTAATCACAACAACAACAACAAAAAACCCCTTCTTAACTAAATCTTTACTGCTTTATTTAACTAAGAACTTGCACATAATGGTTAGGTCCTGATCCTGGCTGACGTGTGGAGGGCTGCAGTCCTTCTGACGCCTGAGGAAATGTGCAGACAATATGCACAGCTATGCACAGCTACTACCTAGACCAGGATGTTAAATGCTTCTACAAAACTGTTTTGAAGTGCTAGGAGGTGTTGTGAACACTATTAGGGGCTCCCAAGAGGTGGTCTTTTCACATGAAGTGCCCAGAGAGTTTAGGGGCCTATCTGCCATTTCCAGAAGTGACTTTTGCAATTAGCATGAAATTACCATGGGAAATTCACAGAAGAGTGAGACAAAACAAAGCTAAGCAGGTACAACACTATTCTAGTATATCAGTGCTGCTCCCCAAAGAACAGGGAACAACAGGGTTCATCACCTCAGAAGAGCAAAGGATGCTGTTAATCTTCTTCAGCATGGGCAAATGGAGAACAAATTGCTCTTTAAAGGGAACAGTGTCTCCCAAGGTTATTTTGTAGCAAACAGGTCCAGCTGGCATTTTATGTTATAAGGTCCATCTTTGTACACAAAAAGATTAAAAAATATTTCAAACTTTTCCTTGGCAAATGCAATTGATGCCTGCAGCACAACTGAGAAATAAACAGCAGGCTTTCTGCTGCACAGCTTGTCGCGTACCTAAAAGGGACCCACAAGGAAGCTGGAGGGACTTTTTCCAAGTGCATGTAGCGATAGGACAATGGGTGATGGCTTTACACCAAAAGAGGGGAGATTTAGATGAGATATAAGGAAGAAATTCTTCCCCATGAGGGTGCTGAGGCCCTGGCACAAGCTGCCCAGAGCAGCTGTGGATGCTTCATCCCTGGAAGTGTCCATGGCCAGGCTGGACGGGGCTTTGAGCAAATTGGTCTGGTGGGAGGTGTCCTGCCCATGGCAGGCGGTTGGAACTAGATCATCTTTAAGGTCCCTTCCAACCCAAACCATTCTATGATTGGTATGTTTGGGATCCTTTGTTTTACCAAAGAGCTCAGTCTTACAGGGCAACATAATTTCTCTCAGGGAACCTAAAAACTTGAATCCAAGACCATTGCATGCTGAGCTCATCTGATCTTGTAATTGCAGCTAAAATAGTTTCACATCTTCTTCACATCTCATGCTGCTTCAGCCCGTCACTCAGTATCTGTCAATATTTACACATTCAAAGACTTCTTCTTCCAAGTAACACCTTGTTTAAAGTAAAATATTCTCAAACTATGTGTACTCCTGTTAAACAACATGTGATTTGCAGGGTCAGGCTGGATTTCTAGCAGCGAGTTTGCAGCTATTGCTGCCCAGAGAACTGGTGGGTAACATCAGCCAGCTGTTTAACCGTGTCAGCACAAAGTCCCTCACGTTCTGCAGAACCCGAAACCTTCCAGACCCCATGCTCTTTAATATGTGGTACTGTCAACATACTGCTGGCATTGTAGGTCAAATTCTGGTTTCAGTTAAACCGCTTTAATCCAGTTAATCTTGATGAAGCAGTGTGGAAGTATAGAAAATTTCTGCACAATATAGAGCTTTATCTTACAAGTAATCTCCTCTGAAACAAAGCTGAATGGCTGGCAACCTCTACCAAGGAAAATATTTAGTGATCTCTCATGTGCTGGCCATAGCCTTTACAAAGGCTAGGAATGCTCTAAGAATTGTATGTACCTCACCTTTCAGACAGGATATAGCCATTGGATCCTAAGGGCCAAATTTTACCCTTATAATTCTGTGCAGGGGTCCCACTGAAAGGACCAGCTGCTGCACACAGGTTTCAGAGCAGAAGCTGGTCTATAAAAAGTCCTGAATAGCTAAGAGGGCTTCTAACCTAAGTATGCAACGTGGCTTCATGAGAAACCACCAGGTAAAATACGCCTTGGCTGGCTGCCTCACCAAGGCAAGGGCCACCAAACACATCCTGAGTGAAGGCTTTGGGAACTGGTGGTGGGTCAACACATAAGAAAAAAAAAAGAAAACAAACAAACAAACCCATCTTCTGCTGCAACTTAAAGGGGCAATCTCACTGCAATGTGCTACTTGAGCAGTTCAAGGAGGAAAGACGGCAAAGTTGGCTACATTTAGCCTGACAGAGCCACGAATAGAGACATGCCATAAACCAAACAGGAGCTCCCTGGAGGCTATGGAGAAACACAAACCAAAACCTTATATTCAAGGGACTATGACAATTATATACTTAAGGTTGCCTTGTGTTCTTCATTCCAAGTGTGTCTTAAATCCTCTGAATAAACATGAAATCTCTCACGGATTACTCCCCAGACAACATTGCTTCAGTGGGGACCATGACCTGTTTTTCCCAGCTGTCTGCCAGAACTCAGACTGGTCATTTTTTGGTAAAAGACATGAGTTAGAAATTAGCCCACTGTGCAATTTTGAGAGCCTCATGCTTTTTCAGGCTCCTTCACCTCCACAACAGCAGCATTTACAGCCCTGGAATTTTACACAATTCTTTACACCGTAGATCACGGCAAGAAAAAAAAACTTTTTTGGGAAAATGCTAAAAAATATTGCATAAAAGCCCATAATGTGAATCTCTGCTGTAACTGCTTCATTTGATCTTTCCTGGTGGAAGCTGACAAAGCACGGGACAGCTTACATTTTCCAACGGTGCCTTGTAACTGCTACCCACCCTGATACCTTTGGTTTTCTTTCCAGCCTTTCCATATCTCTCTTCTTGGCTCCTTGCCTTGTGACTCAAGCATTTCCTTAGCATCAACCCTCTCCTACCTCTTCCCCAGAAAGGACTTTTTGATCTGGTCCTGCTACAACTCCTCAGAGCTGGGCTTCCTCCTGGCAGACACCATGCAGGTCACAGCTCAGAGGTCCCACACCTAGACACTGCTTTGCCAGGACTTTTCCATTGCATTTTTTTCTCTCTCAGGTGGGCTGCAGGAAGGGTAAGGAAGGTCTTGGAGAAGAATCTGCCCCCAAAATGAAACAGACAGCTATATTTACCATCTGGCAAAGCTCCCAGAGCTCAACAGAGGGAGCCCCACTCCGGCAAATCTTGCCCGGATTGTAACTTGTGAAGACACTTTTTTTTTTTTTTTAACATAAATAAAGGCATGCTACAAAAATTTTTCTCTTTTCTTTCTCCCTCTCTTGACACAAATGTTAACTTAAAGGTTGTGCAAAAGCTTCTGCCATCACTTCAGTTGTGGAGAATCAAGAAAATCAGAGGCTGAAACAACAAAAGCCACTTTGGCAGTCTCAGCTCACAGGCTCCAGCACCCAAACAAACCAACCCAGAAAAACTTTAAAATGAAGGAATTTTAAAATTTATCTTTCTGAGGTGACAGAGTTGCTCAAGGACCATGTTGGAATTGTTCCACCATACAGAAACCTGCATTTCCTGAGGAGCTGAAGAGTCTCTGAGGGTGTCAAGAGTACTGCAAGGTTTGAAGCGTGAAACAGGGGTGGTTTCACAGGGGAGTGATCAGGGCCGCTGCCAGGATTTCCAGAAAGTATGGGAGAAGCAGACCAAATGACCATGAAGACCCTCTGACTGGGTAGAGGATGAGAAAGTGCCCCCCAAAGACCCCGTGTGTCTAACTGTGACAGCAGGAGGGTGGCTGGTAAACTGAGAACGGGTGAATGGGTGAAGGATGAGAAGCCAGACTTAATTCTTATTTCTGATGAAGGGAAGGATCAAAAATTCTTATGTAAACACTAACACTTCTGCAAAAATACCATTCGATTTGTTTACACTGCTTTTAATGTATGTTTTATGATAAATAAACGTGGTGCCCAGGAAGCATCTCTGAGTGCCTGAGTGCCCTCCTCACTGCATGTGACCACAGAGCAGAGCCTTGCACTATAAAACTGAAAATATATCCTCTGCTTTCCCCTCGTCCAAAGTTTTCATAAGGCAGCTTTAAAAACCATACTCTATGAAAACTTTCTGAGGTAGTATTAGCAGTTTCATAAATACTATATTACCTGAACTGTGCGGTCCCTGAACTGACAGGGCATTTGATAAAATGCACCGTGGGCTGCATACACAGTGGAGCTAAAGAACATGTTTCCTCGGTAGCTCAGTTGTAAACTTCAATAGGTGGATAAATTCCCATGTCACTAGAGAATATTTACAACTGAACCTTATTTATCAGCAGCGTGCCCTTACCAACAGCCCACACAAATCCTGTTACACAAAAACGGCTATGGCTCTTTTCTCATCGTTACAAGGAAATTGCAGGGGTTTCTTTTGCACTGGGACAGGCTTTATAGCCAGCGAGATGAAACTGCATTAGGAGATGCTAACATTGAAATATTCTTGGCTCAAAATGTCAGAGTGAGAGGAGTTAGCTCATCCACATCTGCGCTGTGTGAGCAGCCTCTCTGTCCCTTTGCTGCTGGGGGCTTTATCAAGTGAGAGCAAATTGGGGGTCTCCACGCTCATGTCATCTGAAGAAATGAACGTGCTGACCTACTTGCCAGGAATTTAGAGATATTATTTCCCTCCTGTTTGCTGCAATTACTAACATTAAAATATCTGGTATCCATTAAAAAGGAAAAATCTATGCTTTTTAAACCACAGTGTTTCAGCTCTGTTTATTAAAAGTGCCCCCGTGGTTGTTAATTTCACCAGAAGAGGACATTATTTTTCGGGACACCTGCCCTCTCCTGGACAGAACTGCCCTCTCCCTGGCTCTGCTTTGTCCTCCCATCCATGTCACTCACCCCGAAACGACTCATTAGCTACAATTTACTGACACGCGCTCTCTTCACAAAGGCGATTAGGAATCACTTTCAAGCCTCTAGTCCTGCTGACAGGACAGACTGGCACCTTCCTGTGCGTTCACCAGCTGACTGCCAGAAGAGCTTTAATCAGCCCCAGCTTTGAGGAGTGACAGGCGGTGGGAGGAGAGGCCTGTCCCACGCTTCCCCTGGCCTTGCGTACCAAGGAGGTCAAAAAGCATCTTGCACACCAGTGTCGTCAGTCCTCATCTCCTCCATGATGGGAAAGATTCCCCCCACTGCTGTGCCGGGCTCCCATTAGGAGCAGCTCAGCTTCTCCCCCAGCTGGAGCAAACCTCCGCGTGTTTTGATGTTAGGAAGGAACAGTAGTTGGAGCAGACAAGGAAAACATCAAGGAAGATGCAAGGCTTCATAATGCAAATCATGCTTTTATGTCATTCTCTCGGTTCCCCTTTGGGAAGACGGAAGTTGATTATCTACAGAATATGGGTCAAAATTATGCCTTAAGGATCTTTCAGCGCTTTGGCTGCTTGCTGACATACTACGGGGCTCCTTCGTGCCTTTTCAGGTTAATGCTTTCAAAAGTGCTGTCCCTGTGCATCACCATCAGCATCATCATAACACTCCTACTAAAAAAATTCATTTCCTGCACCTACTCCCAGGAGTTTCTCCTATGCTGAATTTAATTGATGGTTCCTCCTGCACTCTGAGGAATGATTAAAATGAACGCTACACATGTTTGGAAGCACCTCGGATTTCGAACTCTGTATGGTTTCTAATTAAAGGGACACACACAGTATGCTTGTGTTACATTTCACTCCTCTCTATGGCTATTATGATGACATACATTTCAGCAGTAGTCAAAAGAATCTTCTCTACCTCACATAATGGGATCCTGATTTAGACTGGATAATCACCAGTCATTGATCTGGGAGAAAAATGCCTTTAGGAAAGGAAAAAAAGAGAGGCTTGAGATGTAACTAGCCCTGTGGCACAGACACTGATATTCATGACCTAAGTGTTTGAATTTCTTGCTAACTTGGAGTACGTAGTATCGAATGTTAAGCACTGGTGCTAGTGAAATACAAGGAAAAAAAATGAAAAACCAAAAAGCTAGAAATAAACCAGCATAATCTGCAAGGATGTATGTCAGTGACAAAGCAGCAGCCCTGATATCTGTGTGTCTGGGTCTCTGCCGCTAGAGCCAGCTCACTTGTTTTAAGGATTGACTCTTCTCCAAGGTGAAGAACATCAAAGGACTTGTTAAGCTTTCAATCATATTCAGACATATTATTGGCAATTTTGACATATTCCTTTATCATCTGTGGATGTGTTTCCACAGAACATGGTCAAAGTCACAGACATGCTCAGGTCCAGAGGTTTTGGGAGCTGCAGCCCTGCAGGTGCTGTGCTGCAGGACACGGCTTTGGTGCTCAGCAACCTGTCAGCATGGGTCAGACTGGGCACGTGGGAGCAGCTTGGTGTGGTCAGTGCCACCTACACAATTTTTCTTCCCCTTGTGAACCAGGCATAGCCAGAGATGGCTTCATCTGGGGGCAGCTGATGGTCAGAGATATTCCCCATCCCTGGAAACATTCAACCCACGCCTGGAAACATACAAGGCCAGGCTGGACGGGGCTCTGAGCAACCTGATCTAGTTGAAGATGTCCCTGCTCATTGCAGGGGGGTTGGACTATATGGTCTTTGAAGGTCCCTTCCAACCCAAACCATTCCACAATTCTATGATTCTGTGGAAAGGGCAGGGGTGAGCAGGCCTCAGCACTACTCCTACTCTTCCCTACCCACTGCCTCCCTCCCAGCTATCTGGTCTCTGTGTGTCCTGGTTCTAATTACTTGATTCCTGAGCAAAACCACCTGACTTCAGGTACAGTTTTTGAGATGTTGCTCAGTTTTACTTTCAGCAGTCTCAGGACTCAAATGGCTGGGGGAAGCAACCAGCACTGAAGTCTTGCCCCAGCTGGTTACATATCTGCACCATTGGCAGCTGCATCTGACATTAACAAAGCTGCATAATAAAGCTAAACTCCTTGTTTTTCTGTAAAAAAAATATGGGTCCACAAGCCACAAAAGGGAAAATATTTCACACATATTTGCTATCAATATAAAGCCAGCTCATAAACCCTATCTTGCAAAGCTGTACAGTAATTTTGAAAACTGCAGCTATACCTCACTAGATGCAGTGACCTTAACATTTTCCAAGGCCTGCTTCTGACTTTGCTTACATGAATGTAAATAAATCAAGAGCTCCCCCACTGACCATAATGACAGTATTCCTGATTGTCACTGTTGGGGTAGCACAGTCAAGTTACATGGCAAGTGACACTGGGGGAAATGCTATAACAGCAATCCTATACTGCATTGCATGCGTCTTTTACCACCTAGTAATATTTAAAATATGGGATGCATTTGCTTTTCGAATGTCTTGTAAAATGCTACAGGCTATAAATAATTCAAACCAATAATAATGCGATGCCTGGGCATTTCTTTTTTAGGTTTAAGAAGGTAGCTGTCTAACTTGGTGAAATAAACTCCTTTTACTGAAATAGTTTTCACTGTTGATAAAGATATGTCTTACAATTAGATGCACTGCATATTAGCAATAGAAAAAGACTTAACCAAGGAAAATAGTGCTGGTGTATACATTTTTATTAGTTATTAATCTACTGTATGGTTTCAAATTCCTTCAGAATAGAATTGAGCTCCTGTCCCTCTACCCTAGGTTAGTGCTATAATCACTGGGACATCATATAAAATAGGAGTACTGGCTTCTCCTCTGGCTACACTATAAAACTAAAGAGCATTTTGTGTTTCAAAGACAGATTTCAGACACTTAACTTGAGGAAAGGATTAGGGCCTATCTCTCAAAAGGAAGGAGAAACTTTGGTCTCTGAGGGGGCAGAAGTAAGACATGGTTTCATCCTTGACACATCCCTAACAGCTAATTCAGCACGCTGCCTTCACCTCTCCCCTCTTTCAGCAGGCTCACACTTCAGGATCCCAGCCTGCCCTCTTCTCACTTGGTGATAAGCTCAGGTAACCATTTCAGAACAGTGGATTCTGGTATGGGAACAAGATACCTGAAAAACAGGCATGACAACATTGAGCTTCTGGGGTGAAGTATGGAGTCAATCATTGCCTGGAAAAAATATAAACTTGCCCTGGAAAATACTACATGCTGTATTTCTATGAGATTAAAACCAATTAAGCTCTGTTTCCCTGCTCGTTACGCTTAATTATTTCATCATACTGCCCCCCAAAAGCTATTCATAGTTATGTGTCATGTGACCTCAGCATCTCTCTGAAGACTAAAGGTTTTCAAGCACATTTTGTGAAATAGCAGAAAGCAATTAGGACAATGTGCTCAAGTGGGCTCTCTGAGACATTGCCCCTTTGTGGAGCTGCTGGAGAAAACTGCAACCCCCTTGGCTCTCTCAGCAATGGGACTGAAAGAGCTTGATAGAGAACTGTCTAAGGGTGCAGTTTTATTATATGGGTGAGCCCATCTTCAGACAATCTTTGCTGGTTAACATGTCTGTGGGTTTAGCTCCCTGAGCTGACTCCTCAGGCTGCAAGATGAGCACAGCGAGCTGCACAAGGAAGGCAGCGGGACTGCACACCCGATGGGAAGGCTCAGATGGGAACCAGAACGTCCCTTTTCAGCAGCAGTCCCCAGAGGGGCTCTATAGACTCAGCTCTACCCTCAAACCACAGCTTCAGTATGACAGTAAGTGATAGCTCCAAGTCTGAGAATGAGTGCTGGATCCCTCACTTGAGCAGATGGGAACCACTATGCTGAATTTCAAAGGGGAGGGAATTAATTTCCATGTGATGCCAGTGCTTTCTTTTCACCATCTCATCCCTCTGCCTGCCAGAACCTCAAGTAAGGAATTGTACACATCCTAGTTTGAATGTTTCTATGGACCCAGAACTTGAAAGAATACGTCTGTGCTCAGAAATTATGCATAAGCCCATTAAAGCACAACAATAACTGAACTGTAATTGCCTAGCGGTACGGGCTGGAACAAACCAAGTATGAGCAAATCCAGAATCTAGGTAAGTATGAGAAAAGTCAATAAATGATGGACAGAGACTTCTTTGAGACCACTGGACTCTCATATGACTGCTGAGTCTGGTCCTGCACAATCTACAAGAAATGTCGCAATAGATTTTATTTATCAGGTTCTCAGACATTTTTCTGAGATGCTCCAGTTCACCACTGGCAAAAAAATCACCTCCCAAAACCCTCTCATGAGCTTAACACCAACCAGGAGTGACCAGAAGGAGTAACTTTCATCCTGCAAATGACAGCAGGAGACAGCAGAAGCACTGTCAATGTCCAGCTCCTGATGATGGAATGGAGGCACAGCAAAGCTTAGTAAGAGGGCTTGCTCACCACATCAGGTGATATATACCAAGAAAAATTCAAAAACACATTGCCACAGTAATTTGCAACCTGAGTGGATGAGAAAACTTCTTTCTGACCACAGATCTGAAGACTGATGCAAGCCAGACATACCAATCAGACACTTAGTACAACTTGGAGCCCCAACGCACCCTGACCTGTGGCCTGGCTCTAGATGTGGCCAATGCCCACATCCTTGCAAGAACGCCAGCCCCACATTGAAGCTTTTTCACGCTACCTGCAAAAGTCCTGCGGCATGAGATGTAGGCAAAGTAAGCATGATGCAGTGTGACAGTAGCTTTAAAAACCCTTTGGGTCTGTCAGTGTAGCAAACACTTAATGATTCATACTTTCAGAGCACTAAACATGCTGTTACCCCTGTGAGATAACTGTAAAAATACCCAGACAGATAGGAGCACTGTTCAGTTAGTGAGATCCTGTAGCTACTAGATCAATGCATTCTCACACAGGTAGGAAATGAGAAATTATGTGTTCAATAGCTGTAGAATACAAATTTCTCAATAGAACAAAAAGGGGAAAAAATCAAACCCAATTTCAAAACATCACACAGAGAAGATGACATTCCCTCAGTTTGATCTCCATTATAACAGTTGTTGGCTATTATAACACGAAAACTGCAAGAAACTTTGCAAACTTGCTTTCAGACAAGGTAAGTTCAGGAGAAGTCTGAAAGTGCTAATGACAGTGGAAGATCCTGTAGCCTGAACTCTAGAAAACAATCTGTATTAATGATGTCCAAACGAACTGACAGCAAATGATGTTTAAGGGAGATTAGGCCCATTTTACCCTTGAGTAGATATTACATAAAAGGGGAACAGCAGCATAAGGTGTTCCCTTCCATGTTTACCAGTATTGACCTTGTTCAGGCAAATTATCAACCTCTGCATCTCTTCCGAAATCCCATCATTACTAGTGCATACATCCCCTCAATGTCTGATATGCATACATTATCTACATGAATTAAACCAACTTGCATTTGTACACTGAGCAGCTGGTCTGAAATTTACTCCAGAATAAAAAAAAAGTCCAAAAAACCATATATGCAGCTGGGATTGCTTATGAGTGAAAAATGTGGTATCTTTATAGCCAACAGCATATGTATTCAGTGCACAGATCTACAAATATTGGCTTCACTGCCAAAATCATTGTTAAGCAAGCTGGCTGATTCTCTGCATTTTCCTGATGAACCAGGAGGAACCTGCTGAAGAGAGGGGGACAAAGTAGAGTACTTTGCAAACATTTCCAATCACGGGTTTATGGTGTGCTCGATGCGGTGCCATCTAGCTAGTCCCAGAGGAGTTGGTAAGTCCCTGCAGCACAGAACGTTTCTGACTGGGACATGAGCTCAGATGTTGGGGAGGTGTCAGCATCATTGGGATAAGCCCCACTGGTGTGCCTATACTGTGACAAGTAGCCTGTCTGGAGCAAGTTCAGGTTCCTCTGCAGACAGCTGTGTTGAGTGTTGGAGACCCACGTAACAGCATCTACCAGTGACACTGGAATGAGATCCTGTTTTCAAAGGGATTTAGTGGCCTCCAGAAGTACAGAAGATGACACAGGCAACAGCCTTCTCCTCTGTAACACTGAACCAGAATAACTACATTGCTTAGTTTGCAAGATAAAAAATAAATAATAGTAATAAAAAAATCAGTCCTCATGTTTCTCTTTAAAACATTAACACATGCTAAATTCACCCCTGCTTATTTCAGATAATGGAATCTATGTAATGAGAATAATTTTTAATAGAGCTTCTCTGTGTTTTTACTGAGGGCATATTTTTACCCACTGCATGGAGCTGACTTTGCACATATTCATTCTGCTATTTTAGCAGTAGGAGACTAGGTTAACACACCAGTCATTCACTCCTGGAGATTTGGATTCAGTTCCTGGCCTACATGACAAGTGATAATGAGTTTGGTTATTGAATCTCCAGGGGATATTTGTTCACATTACTAAGCAACCGCATAATTTGGCAAGATGTGTTAAGTATGTGCTAAGGATAAGACCAGGGGCCAATTGCTCAAATGACTGACACAATGCAGCCTCCCTCGCATCACTACACCAAACTCCTCCTTTGTGCAATTCTGATGGAGATCAGAACTGTGCAGGTTTTTCAGCATGTCTGTTTTAGTGTCTGTACTGACACAGGCCACTTCACAGCAGTGCAGGTACGATTTGGATCTACAGATACATAAAAGAAACAGGACCTATATCCCTACTATCAAACTTTGCACTTAATTCAAGGTTACTTTAATCAGCTATGCATTCTTTTTTCAGCACTTGCTCCACCCAAGCAATCACAAAACACAATGCAAGCTGGAAAAAAAATATAAAAAATAATTACAAAATAGTTATTTTTGTTTGCCTCTTCACAGTTTTCATCTTAAGGCTTTTCTCTGCAACCAGAATGTTTGCAAAGTTTCATAGTTTCATTTAAATGAAATGAGAACTGAAACTCTTGCATGATCACAAAACTCCATAAAATAGTATGTTGGTCATTGCAAGTACCAGTAATGCTGCTAAGCATTCCAGGCTTGAGTTTCCTTAAAATGGGCAGATAGTTTCTGCAACCTGTGTGGCAGAAGCAGTCACCCTAAGGCTACTTCCAGGTGATCTTCTTTTGAACCCAGACTGTGCCCCAGATTCAGCAGGAGGTGTGTGCAAGCTTTTATACATGTCCTCTAGACTGGTGGCACAACCACTGGGAGAGCAGATTGGGTCATCCAAGGATGACACCTATGCCTGTATAATTGTAATGCTCTTTTTAGAAAGGCTGGCAACCTCCTTCCTCTGGGCCTCTATATAATAGATCTGTGAGCTATGAACACATCTATGCAGTGGGCCCATCTCAGGATTTGGGACGAAAAAGACAGACTTTGCCTTGTCTCAGCATTACAGTGGGACATGTATGGGTGCAACGTACCCAGAGCCCATGTCAGCAGGCTTATCTGTGTGCTACTGCACCTATGGTCCTTAGAACCTTTGGGGCCAAACACTGAGGAGATTTATATACTTAAAGAACAAAGGTATTCTTCATCACTTTCAGGACAATGGTGTCTACATCACTTAGGGAGAGGAAAGAAAGCATTCTGGATCCTTTCCTTGGTATACTGGAATAGAAGTAAACCTTATTCATGGGCCACAGCCATCTGCTACAGATTAAAGTTCAAAAGGGGCTAACACTTCCACCATGCAGGAGATCCAGATGTCACGTCATCGCCCAGTCATGTGACAAAAGTCAGAATTCATTGATAGCTTCTGCAGGAATTAAGGTTCAGCACCTGGCAGGCTTAAAACCATAGCAGAGAAGAAAAAAAAAAACAACAAACCACGAGTAAGCCTGCTCGCATTCCAACAGGAGAGATGCTCATCGTGGGGGTGGCTGGTAGCTGAGTAAATCTGGAACGGCTGCAGATCAGGAAATGACTTGTCAGCCAACTTCGAGTCTTTTTTTGGCACACAAGCCTCTTGGGGAGGATAGTGGCAGGAATGAGGCATTTATGTCTGATCATTTGGGAATTGTATGAATAAAAAGATAAAGTTCACTTGCTGTGAATCACAGAAAACCAGAAAACTCTCCCTGCCATGACCAAGAAAGTGTATGAATAAAACTTCATTGAAGAGAATCCATGGTAGAGCATGACGTTACTCATAAACAAACACCAGTAAGCTTATGTTAACCATGAGCTGGGACATGCAGCCAACAATTAGAGAGCTGCCATTTACATTGGAAATAATGTTATGGCACCATTCCAGTTTTCACTGAAGATCTGGACAGTGACAACATCTGAGCCATCAAGGGAAGGTGGACATGAGCATGGTGTTTCACCACACACAGCAAGCTCACAGCAGCTGGGCACAACATGGGGCTCCGCTCTTCCGCACGCCGCCCTCGCCTTTTGGCAGTGCTACGCCTCTGAAGCCGTGCTCGCAGCAACCTCGCGTACAGCACCGTGGGTGAGAAAGACGGTTACAGCCCACCCGATTTGCCAGCCCATCTACGGAAACATTGAGTCGTGTCAGAAATGACAGAGAAAACATTTGCTTTGATTTAGAGTGCCTGCCTTCTATTTAGGGGATGCCAGAGACTCCGAGAGTGTGAACAAGCATAAAGGCAAGGAAGGCATCTAATCTAGCACTTGAATTTATTCTATATCTATTTTTCTCTCTTCTCTCATAACACTCTGCCTTCCCTAGATTATCTTTAAATCCAGTTCTGCCCCAGTCTGATGCAGTTCTTTGGAGCTGTATAAACCTGTCTGCTCAAATACTCCACCCGCAGAAAAGCTGTGCCAACTTTAACTTCATCAAACCATAAATCCTAGATATGCCAGAAAATGCTGCTGAAATGCCAAAGCAAGACACGTTTTCCAGGCCTCTTTCAGGGACAATGAGCCCTGAACCCCAGATGAAGAACTGTAAAAATGAAGCAAAACTATAACTGCTTTTTGCTAATTGGAAGACTGTTAATATAAACACCACTTTCCTCATGCATGAAGCTGTCCTTCCTCCTGCCAGATTTGAAGGGTGCTATCTTTATTTATTAAAGGCATTAAGTTGCATTCACCTCCTGCTGAAAATCCCAACAAAACAATGACAGGAGAAATATGAATATGCATCTGAGACGTCAGGCTAGGAGGCCAACCCAGGCCGGTGTCTTCTCCTGGGAACTGGCAGTAAGGTACTGCAGAAAGCATCCTACAGCCATGCCAGAACCTCAGACAAATGTCCCCAAAGAAAAGTACATTACTCAACACAGTGTCCAGCAGTCACTAGATGCTTGACCAACAGGAGAGCTGGCAACTGTCTGCAAAAGTAACAATGGTCTGAAATCCCCAGGCAGATGGCCCTCATTATCCACCGACAGTGGTGTAAATCAAGCCTAAGCTGCTGGTGAAAAGGCAGCCCAGAGGAAATGAGAGTCAAGAGCCATTGTACTTTTGGCACATCAGAAACTGAGATATTCAGGAATATGCTAAGAAAAGGCCTCTTGACTCAAAAATCTGCCTCTGTGTCATGCGAAACATGAGCCGTGGCGAATTAAAAGAATTATTGGCCTGATCCTACTTACGGCATGAATTGGCATAATGTTGATGGTGTCAGTAGAGCTGAGGCAACTCACGCCAGCTAAGAAACTGGCTCTATACATTGAATATACCACGCCTGGACATCTCTGATGCTTGAAAACTGCTGAGACAGCATCTGCTGCAGGTCAGCTTTCAGCTGAAGGGATTAAGCAGCTCAGGAGGTTGGTAACAGGATACAGGCACTTCCATCCCTGCTCCTGGCTGCAGTTCAGCCCAGGTTTACGCTAACCTTTGTGAATGAATGGCTGTGTCGAGAGAGGAACCTGGCCGATGTGCTCTCCTTGTACTCTCAGCAGATGTGCTTCTGCACCATGGAAGTAAAGCACAGTTATCTCACCAGGGAGAAACTGATGGGAATGCAGTTAAACAGCCTCATCTGTCCCTCAGGCTGAGGTCAAGGCATGCTGGTGGGACAGGGATGGGGTCCTTTCTACCTAGGTGAGGTTGCAGAGATTAATTATGAATATTATTAATTCGAAATGAAAGCTGGCATTTTCAAGCAACTCCTGGGAGACAGAAATCTTCAGAAACATTTTTTTCAGACAGCAAGGTAAAATTCATTTTGTTGAAACAACTGCATCTGCTAGACTATAGAGTTCAAAGGCAAAGAACTCATTTATAGTCTCTCTGAATGTCAAAAACACCCTAGCTAACTCAACAGAAAAGGGAACCTCCTAACTTTCCCACCAAAACCAGCAAAAATTTAGCAGGAAAAAAAAACCCCAAACATTAGAGATCAGCAGACTGCTGTGGGTAGGACCTGGCCAGCACGGTGATGCTCTGGAAGAGCAGGCAGGTTGCTTCCTTGCATCCACAGTGTCAGCTTCATGGGTCCAGGTCCCTCTGCGCCCTCCAAGGGGCAAGGACCAGCCATGCCCCTATGGCACGTGGCTTCTCTTCCCTCTGGGGCTTTCAGAGATGCTGAAGAGTGGCCACGGCCCTGCTGCCACCTCCATGATCCTGACTGTGGTGTGAGAGGGAACAACCTCTAGTTGAAGATGCCCCTGGTCATTGCATGGGTTTGGACTAGATGACTTTTGAAGGTTCCTTCCAACCCAAACTATTCTATGATTCTATGTTTCTGTGAACCTGTGTTGCTGGCAATGGGAACATGCTACTGGGGAGGGCAGCTGGACCCTCCCCGGGCAGCTGGCAGGGACCCTCTGCAGCTGCAGAAGCAGGATGTGCCACAGCAGGGTGAGGTAATGACACAGTTGGGGTCTGTGGAGTTTTGTAGCTGGAACAGGAATTCCTCTGGAATCGTTTTCTGCTTATAAATGTAAAAAAAAAAAAAAAAAGTAAAAAAAAAAAAGTAGTGTGCTTATACAATGCTGAGACTGAAGGCTTGAGCTGTGGGACAGATAATATAATACTCCTTCTGTGGCAGTGTCATTAAATAGAACTTTGCATAGAAGCCAAAGCACAGTGCTGCAAATCTCTTCTCCCTGGCAAAATCCTTGCTGCCTGCATTTTTCTGTATTACTCATTACCACCAGGAGAATGATTTATTTTGGAACAGGAGGGAGAAGAGACGCTTGGCACTGTGGCTTTGAAGAGTTCCAGTCTTCTGTTCTGTGAAAAGTATTCCAGCAAAAATACCATTGAAAAAAAAAAAAAGGATTGCACATTAAAAGGAAGAAGAATAAAAGATTTTGTACAGTGTGAATTCCAAAATGATTCACATCCTGTTCCCCCTCCCTCAACATACATCCTTATGGTAGCATGACATCTCCTGCAAAGAGTCTTTCCTTGAAGGGAGAATTCATTGAGGAAGGTCAGTACAAGGTTTAAGCAAAATGAAAGCTGTCCCTACCCTGGTGTTATTAATGCTAATGGGAATGACTGGTTAAAATGAGGCAGCAAATAACAATTGCATATCATCCAGATAAAGGGTGGAGGCAGTCAATGAGGTGGCAAATGTTGACATAAATTCTGTGTATCTGACACACATGACATCTGCAGAGAGGAAGGCATAGGACAGCTGGATAGTCTGTGGTTTGAGAAATTAGAAACTATGCTTAATTAAGCTGTACTGACCCCTTGGCAAGACAGAAAAACCTCTACCCTCCTCCAATATCTTGTCTCAATTTTAATGCAGTTCCCTGAGGGGACTTTAAGCGCATGAGGGACCTATAGTTTCTCAGTCTCTTTTCATAAAGGTCTTAAAGAAATATAATTATTTGGCTGGCCCAACACAACAGCAATTTTCACTCCTGAAAAAATAAATACATAATGATCTTAACACTCTCTTCCTGCATTTAGTTTTAATTTATTATCTAGTCATATGCCAAAAGGATCATTGACACCAAACCTTAGAGGTGCTGCCCAAAAACGCAGTAACTCTGGGTAACGTGCTGCAGATTTGTTATGCCTATCAATTTATTCCCAGCCTCTATAGTTACAGCTTCACCTTCCCTCTTTTTAAAACATCTGAAGAAACCAAGCCTTTAAGCTGATCAAAAAAGCA
Organism: Nesoenas mayeri; assembly: GCF_963082525.1. NCBI lineage: Eukaryota > Metazoa > Chordata > Aves > Columbiformes > Columbidae > Nesoenas > Nesoenas mayeri. The sequence goes on along the minus strand of NC_137541.1, from coordinate 150,011,002 downwards.
TGTTGGACATGCTGAAGATGAGGAGTTTTTTGTCCTCCTTCACGATATGGCCACCATAGCTCAGTTATGCAGGAGGTTTTGCTGTTTCTTGGACTACCTGACTGACCCCTCATCTTGGCTCCAGGCTTTTGCCTCTCTCACCCTGCTAGCATTTCACTAGCCACGCAGGTTTTAATTGCATTTTTCCCATCATTATCTGCTTGATGGGCAATTGACAGTTTGCTGCTAACCCTTCTCTGGCTAAGCAGCCCCGGGAGGCAACTGAGTTGGATAAGTTTGATAGCGGGGCGATGCTGACTGATTTGTCAGGAATCAATCTCAAGCTGCTCAGTTCAATGTTTATTAAAAAGATGCCATCATTTGATCATGTACATGTAGGATGGCCAGTTAAATCAGCCTGACAACCCGTTGCCAGTTCAGTACAAGGGAAAATACCAGGGCTGACAATATGACAGCTTTCCAGCGAGGCACCTGTGGGAACAGGACGGTGTGATGGTGAACAGGCTATTAGAGCATGCCATGCCACAATCCCAGAAAATCCCACTGCAGAGCAGTTTAACTCCTACAGACACGTTGTGTTCTTGTCTTCTTTCATTAGATCTTGCCTAATCTCGTTAAGCTGACAACGTAACAAACGGCAATAAACCACTCGCTCAACAAACACTGTGTAGCTCTAATTGGCATTAATAGGAGATACCCGCTGGCCCCTCTGTGCATTAGAAAGGTGCAGCCCCCTAGCCCTGGCAGTCCCCCAGCCCTGGCTGCCCTGCGGCAGGCATCGGCAGTGCTGCCCACACCTGCTGCCTCCAAGGCTGGGCAGCTCCCGCTCCTCTGGCAGCCAAGTCAGAGGGACATGCACTTGTGGAAACAGCAGCTCTTCCACAGGGGTGGAAAATGGAATAGGTATGATTTTCCTACTACCCTGCTAAAGCTAAGAGCCAGCAAGGTTCTCCAGCAGCATGGTGTAGGCATTTGCATGCTCTGGAAGACTATGCCTTGGACTAAAAGGTACTGGTGCTATCAAGGATGCTCCCAAAACTGGGAAAGCACCAAGCCTGCAAGTAAACAAAATTGCAACAGGCTACTCAGGGAAGTGGTGGAGTCACCATCTTTGGAGGTGTTTAAAAGACATGTAGATGAGGTTCTTAGGGACATGGTTTAGTGGCAGTGTTAGGTTAATGGTTGGACTTGATGATCTTGAGGGTGTCTTCCAACCAAAATGATTCTGTGACTCTATGATTCTAGGATTCTACACTCTTCCAGTCTGTGCCAGTAATGTCTTTCGCTGCCAGTGAGGCACTGGCCCTCTTGTGCAGAGTTTTTACATTTGTTAAATATTGCACAAGATTATATTTCCACATCCAAGAATGATAAAAATTGGCAACACACAGCAGATTTACTTACTCAGATTTATTCTTGTACCAGCAGCAGTGAAAATCTGCCTCCATGTTTTACTATATGAAGCACCATTTGTGGAATTATTCATTATCACTTCATTTATAAATCAGGCTTTTAAAAAATTATTGGCAGGACATCCCTCTTTCAAATTCCATACTTTAATAAAAATAGATTTCCTTTTCAGAATTCTGTGTATATAATATCTAGCAATAATTTTTTTTAATAATGTTTGTAAAATTTGGCCATAAATCTTTACTGCTAGCTTTCATTTATGAACTGTGGGTGTGCTGTTGAGCCCAGGTTTTATTTAAAAGAAGACATGCACATAGGACAACTCCTTTTGAGCCTTCCCATCATTTCTCTAAATTGCCATCCCAAGGAAGAGGACTATTTTTCTTCATCTTTTGTAACTGGCTGGCCACCAAAGTGACTGCTTCAGACAATTTGCTGCTCTCGGCTCCTCGGGGCATGGCCACAAGGCTGGATGTGGTCAGAGTCTGGTGTTAAAAATCTAATGGAGGTTGGTGGTGTTAAATCCATTGAGACTCTCCAGGTTTTCAACCTTTCCCCACTCCTGCAGGCCAGCAAAACCTCCTGGTCCTGCTCTGGTGAAGAGGAACATCCATTAGAGGCCTTGATGCTGCCACGTCCATCAGCCATTTCCTCCCAAACAGGGACAAGCAGAAGCTGGTGGTGAACTCCCCCTTTAATCACGTCTGGTGTTGCAAATGTATTGTTTTAAAATAAGAATGTATTTTTACAAATCAGGAAGGTTTTAAGTTACAGCTTCAGGGATGCAAGTACATAAAGCTTGTCTACGTAAAACTTCAATGGTGAAACATCAACAGATGATTTTGCTATCTAAAAAAGAGAAGGCTGACTTTGCTGAAAAAAAAACAAAATTAATCTTGCAGTGCATGCATTCATTGTACAAATTTATTCATTTAACAGAAATACTTAAAAACCCCCAGCTACTCATGTGATGCTCTAATCAAGAAATCATAATTGTCTGGGAGATAACTATTGCTGTTTTCTATTTATAACTGTTAATAAGCCTCATCCTATGAAGTAAATAATTTTAATTTCCAGTCCAAAAGATTCTCTTTAGTGAAAGAAAAAGGAAAATCTGTTTTTTCAGAACATACCGAAACTGGACAGAATTAGAGAGGCAAGTATCTAGTTAAGGAATTTCCTTCTCACGTGCTAACCCCCATCACTTCTCACCATATATGACACTCCTGAATATTTCAATTTACATGGCACAGTTGCTCCAACAATTTATTAAATTAAATGGCAAAAGAAGGTGGGGGAGAGAGAGGCCTTAGGTGGGAAGAGAGGTTTAGAATAGAAGCCAAAAAAAGCACATTGCAGGACAAAAGATTATCATAACTAGGGCACTTCTGTAATCTGTTTTTGAAGTAATATGAATTTAAATTTTAGACATACCCTTTGATCTAACTTTTTTTTTTTTAAAAAAAAAAAAAAAAGGAACATACATAGTACATCTGCAAGCAAAAACTGTGATTAATTTCTGGTGGATGGAAGGAGTACTTCATACCAGCATTTGCAGGGCTTCATCACTTCACAGAGGGGGCACTGAGGGCAAGATTTGTGGTCTACAGATCAACACCTCCTATCAGTGGTGCTTTTCAAGCGAGCATCACCAGCCTCTCTGTGCTATACAAATGGCCTAAAATGGTCAAGCTTGGCTCTGAGTTTCCTTGAAAGCAAAAGGATTTTTTCTAGCCAGTGAAGAAATGTTATCCGGTTTCTCCTTCCAAGTACTAAGTGCCCTGTTTTACTATTCATCAGCAGTTGTTTTACCACCAAAAAGGTGAAATGAAAAAATGTCAAAATTCAAAAAATCTGTCTGTACATGGAATGCAGCCATGTACCTATTATATTACAGGCTCTATCATCTGTCGTGATAACAAGATGCAAGGAAAAAAACCCAGAAAGGCTGCAGACAGCAGAGAGGAGCACCCTGTGCATGCAATTTGATCAGGTTACTGTTTGAGACCTGTTTTAGGGAATGAAAATACTTCTCTGGCAATGCTGCAAAAGTAAAACCAGCTCAAATTCTCTGCTATGTAAGAACCATTCACATGAATGAAATATGCCCAGGGACTATGAATCTTGTGACAGACCTTACCTAGCTGTATTATCCATAGCCTGCTTTACATTTTTAGATAGGAAACATCTTTCTTTGCTCCTTTGAGTTTGTTTACTTTGGTCTTCTGCTTTCTACTTCACATTACTCATATCTGTTAGGTAGCTGGGTCTGTTGGAATGATAAAAGTGGCAATTTCAGAGCCACATTTCCCTGCTCTGAGGAGAAAGCAACTTGCCTGTACCACTCACAAGAAATTCAAGCATGAAGGCTCACTCATGAACATGGTCAAATAGCCTTCTGAGAGGTACTATGGACTTGTGTTATGACTTTCTGGTTGGAAATGTCACTTGCAAGGGCCCTTGAAAGACTCCACATGAGAGAAGTTCGCATGCCCAGGAGGGAGATCCAGAGATGCCACACAGGGCATGGAGAAGCTGTGGCTCTTTTTAACGACACTGGCTACAACACTGGGTTAGCCATAGTGCAGATCACCACTTCTACCTAAACAAAACTCCAGCAGCAGGGACAAAAAGGAAGAGCTATGAGATACAAGCAAGAAAAAATTAAGAAGTCAGACAGAGTGGAAAACATCATGAAACTCAAATAACCACTTTATAAATCCCAAATTGTATAGGATTGTCTGAAAAATAGTTAAGATGACTACATCAAACAATCTCCTCACCAGCATCTGTTTAAACTCCCAATTTGTCCAATCTCTTTTTCTCTTGTAAAATTAATGTTAACATTTAACCTGATGTGCTGAAGGCATTTATAAACAAAAGAGGCATCAATCAGTATTATTCGTTGCTACTTCTCTGTGGAGATTTGGGTTGGTGGGTCACATCCCTCATGTCCTTTGCCATCACTACACACAAGTTGAAAGGGCAGGATGGGGCCAAGGACAATGATGGGGGATCCCCCACTTCCCCGTCCTGACTGCCCTGCACTGCTGTGGGCACAGCACATTCCATGAGAAGCAGCAAGGAAAAATCACAGATACACAAAGGCAGCAGAATAAAACACAAGTAATAAGTGTGCAAAGGAGTGCTCTGCAGACAAGGGAAAAAAATCAAAGTCCTTGTTCCCTTCCTGGAAAAATTGTTTGTACCAGTCTAAGATGATAGTAAAGAAGAGCCATTTTCCCAGGGAATAAAAATATCTTGTTTTTCTGAAGGTAACATTACAAGTCTAAAACAAAAAGAGTATGGACTTATTACATCCACTCCAAAATTTAATCTACTGAATACACTTGTGCATAAAATCAGCACACTGACACGAAATCAACTTCTCCTCTTTATCTATCTGACTTGTTCTCATGAGTCATATTAAAAGAAAAGCAAATGGTTTAGGATACAAAATCACAAATATTTCAAGATATCTAGAAATAGGAGCTTTTGAATGTTTCAAAACCACATAACATTCTAAATCATCCATACTTCCTTTTATCCCAATTTAACATCAAATTCCAGCCTCTCCTGGCAGATCCTACTAGGAGGATCTTTGCCCTGTTAAGTCTCATTCCTGCTAATTGTCTGCTGAAAGCTAAATAAATATGCTTTCAGGGTAGTCAATGTGCTTTGAGGGTTTTGGCTGTCTGCTGATACGAAGGATCCAAATTTTCCTCGTTCCTGGATTTTTTAGTTGTTGCTGTGGTTTTGAGAAGTATTATGTTAATATTTTGAAAGCAATCCAAGCCTTCTTTTTACTTGTGTAATTATTTCCACATCATTCAGTGCTTCCAGCTTTGGTAATGTTTTCTGGATTCCTCCTGGTGGTCATCCACCCCATAACATAAAAGTGGGTAAGCATGCCGCATTTGTTTTGCAGTAAGTGGAAGGTATATAGCTAGCTGTGGAATAAAATTACTCCAAAGCCAGCCTTGGCTCTGTTTCAGTTTCAAAGTTATTTCTTCCACATAGCATTAATTTTGGGATACAGCAAGCACATTGGTCCTAATTTCGAAATCTGACTCAAGGTTTTTAAATTTTGTTTTCATTCACACTGCAATAGATCTCTGTACTTTAAGGAAACATTTACTACATATTTTCAACCAATTTGCTGTTTAACCTCATAAAAATCTCCTTAAGGTGATGGCCTTCACACCGATCCATTTCCATCCCAGCTGAATTTAAAATACCTATTTAAGAGGGCACTCCACTTAATTTTCCTATTGAATGAGAGTTGGCCTAGAAAACCAGTGTTTTGTATGGGATGAATTTCCAATGTACGTTTTGAACAATATCACAGAAGTTAGAGAGAAACAGGGAAGATCAAAGCAGACTGCTGGGCACCTTCAGACTGCCGGGCACCCCCTGCGAAGAGGAAGAGCTGGCAGCTCACTAATCACAACAGCGTTGACTTGGCTGTCCTCATTCATCCAAGTAGGCCAATGCATTTTAAGTGATCTTTACTGAGAATTGAGGTGCAGCTCGGTGTAAGTATGACAGGAATTAGCTCATCAGCTAGCCAAAAAAGATAATCTTTCTTGCTCAGTCCTCTCCTAAAAGCTGTGCCTTAAGCCATACAACCACATTAGTTTTTTGGGTTATTTTTTCCACTTGGAAGTCAGAAGAGTCTCACTCCAACTTCTGAAAGACAGAGCAAGCCAGGGCTCTGCGATGTTTTAATTGGTTCACTTGGGAGCCACCCAGATTTGAATTCCTGATTTATGTTAATCATGGGCTGAAAATTCTCTTTATGCCAGAGAAGTCCTTCTTATTCCACCCTCACTTCATGTCATAGTGGGGAAATATACATGAATGCAATTACCATTTATGTTCTTGACTTGACTTGGACAGAAAAAAAGACCTCTGACAGCTAGTGTAAAATTTACCACTTCTATTTTTATTTTAAGAAGAATTAAGTAACTCAGGCTTTTGAAAAGGAACAGACAAAGACTATGTACCCATCAGTTCTACTTTGTAGTCTCAGATGCTACATGCATATATTTGGGGGATAAAAAAAATCGGTAAAAAACCCAAAGGATTTTTAAAAATGCAGATCGACTTCCCCATTCCTGGGTTTATCATCCACTGACATTCCAAAAAGCTGGAAGGAACTAACTTTCATCCTGAAGAAAAGCAAGACTTGGCCAACTCCACCGCATGCTCCCAAAGTCCACTGTGACACTTTGGAAGAGAAAGGCTCTGCCTTTGGCAGCATGTGGCGTGGAGCCATAGAAGAGGATTGACAGAGTGGAAGAGCTGGTGCTGAGGACCTAAGGACCACGCTGTAGGTGCTTTGTGATTTTTACCTCAGACAAGGCTCCAGTCGGTGGCCGTGAACTTAATGCCCATTATCATTGCAGTGCATGAGGTGTGTTGGATTTCCCGCTCAGTTGCCCCTGAAAATGATTAAATTTGTATGTTCCGAGATCACACCGTGACAAAGTGACACTTAAGTAGGGTGCTCAGATGAGATATTTCGAACACTCACTCCTGTTCCAAACTTTAATACACACGTAGACAGATGCACAGTGACCAGACAAAGGTGTGTTGTATTTACTTCTGCCCCAGGAAACCTCACAGAACAAAGTGCCACCTCTCCCCAACCCAACTGCAACCTCCTGTCATTGTTGTGCGGCTGAAGGAGGCTGCTGCAACTCCTCCTTCCCTGAAGTTTGTGCTGCTATGCTTGCAGCAGTCAGCTTAAAAACAGGCAGTATGAGTTCATTATAAGCTAGTACCTGTCATTTGCAAAACTCATACTCTTTAAAGTGTGTTAACTTGTATTGGACATAGTTGAGACAGTAAATTTAGACCAATATGGAAGAGGTGCATGTGAGCCTCCAGCGCAAGGGGCAGCAGTGCCCCATCAATGAGAGAGACCCTCCTGAGTCAGCTGTGGTCACCCCGCAGTGAGTCCAGACTTTTCCCAGGCAGCACTCACTCTGCCACCCTGACACCCCACGTAACACATGCAGCACTTCAGCACTCCTTCCTCACCATTTATGCTGCCCTGTGAAAAGCCATAATTACTCTGGTGCCATATGCGGATGGGTGGGAGCGGCAGAACCAGAGCAGGTCAAAAAAGTGCTCATCTGGTTGCGTTTGACTAATGGAGATGAGGAACCTGAGTCTTTTTGGAGATCCATGGGGATTGGGTCACTTCAGGGGAAAGCACAAGCGAATATGATCTTTTCCTGCAGTGGGAGGCAGAGCTATTGCAAGGTGGGGAGGACAGCTATTTCTCCAGCACCTCCCACCTAGGCAACAGGAAATGTGTTGTAATATAGTCTGCTTAGTCCAGACTTCACATCCCACTTCCCTGTTCTTCCCTATTCCCTTCTGCACAGTAGCCTCCCTGCTCAAAATCCCCAAATGAATGCAAGGACAGTCCTCTTCATTGCTTGTCCTTCAGCTGCTTCAGAGCATCACATCCTCCTGTTAACTCCAGTCCACTCAAATCAGTGCTTTTTTATCACTCCTTCCTCCTCATGTCCAGTTTCTCCCCTAACGACGCTGTTGCACTTCATTTAGATCCTATGTCTTCCAGTTTTACCAGTATGTATCTCAGTTTTATCTACATCCTTTATACAACCTACATTTATCTGCCTCTTGTGTCCCAAGGTACTAAAAGAGGGCACCTGAGCTTTAAAAACTCAGCAACTGTTTTAAAAAAACCCCCTGGTTTGTGTCATTCATTCCAACACGCTGAAGACCAATTTTCCCTTAATAGGATCTCAGGAACCTGGAGAACCTGGACAGGACAGATGAA